>NC_143566.1:56247500-56872500 GCF_054136105.1 Typopeltis vanoorti | reverse complement strand
GAATGACCCTAACTACTCCAAATGTTATGATAAAAAAGTTACTTTATCATGTGTCATAAAATCACTTTCACATCATTATCATCAAATTCCTGCCATGTACCCTTGAGGGGTGTACAGGATATGATAGTACTACATGAAAAAAATTACATCATTACTAATTTCCTATCGACAATTTTCCTCCAAATCAGTCTGTTACTTGTCAAGACTCCAACATTATCAGATCTTGTATTTCTATTATCATCTAAGGCACTTTGTACCGTATCAATCCACCTATATCTTGGTCTTCCTCTGGGTCGTTTTGCTGCCAACCTGGCAGAGAACACTTGTTTTGCTAATCTTTCTTCGCCCATTCTGTTTAAGTGACCATACCACCTGAGATTAGCTCTGCTAACGCATTCCTGTATGTTGACAGTGTCAGTTGTTTGATATTTATATAAGTAGATGCCATTTATAAAATGATATCTTATAAAATGACAATTTTATAAGATGTCATTTATAAAATTAAATTATAAAATTTAATTTTATAATTTAATTTAATTTTATAATTTTATATTATAAAATTATAAAATACAAAGACATCCTATAAAATGACAATGATTCAAATGACAATGCACATGTAATATTTATTACTCTTTCTATTCTTTTTATTTATTCAGTGGCTTATCTTCAAATTTTAATTTGATTTCTTTTTTTTTTCTTAAGGTGTTTAATTTCAAGTGTATAATTCATATATTTGGTTTCTTTTTTTTTTGTCATTTATTATTATTATTATGGGGCTAATCCAAGGAGTCCTTAGACTCATCGAGGGAGGCCCTAAACATCATGTCAAAAACTTTCCAATATTTGCGCAGTATCTATTATACTTTGCTCTCTCATACTTGACTCTTACTCAGTTTCTATGGATGGCCCTAGTTCTCCCACCACCAGACCTGTTCTGAAAAATTTTGTGTGAATTAATCTTGTAAAAAACTCCTCAGTAATTTGAATGTGTCTCAATCATATCACCTCTTTCTGCCTATCAACCAGTTTCTGTTAACCCATTTTTTCAATATTTTTACAGTATATGGTAATCAGAACAACATGGTTCTCTTAGCAGTTTCATAGAATATAATATACAATGAAGACAAGCAGGGTTTCTTTTCTTCTTCTTTGATGCATCAATCTGAAGATTGGTAATTATAGCAGTATGCAGGGCCATGCCAACCCTAGGGTGCACCACACCCGGGCGGCAACATTGTTAGGGCGGCAGTTTATGTAGCCAATATCTAATTTGGATTATACAATGCAGTATTAGGAGCGGCCGATAAAAGTTTGCACCTGGGCGGAAAATACCGTTGGCTTGCCCCTGGCAGCACATCACAACATCCTATCTTGTGACCTCCTTTTTATCTCTTCATAACTCTTAGTGCAAGTTAGCATCGGTGCTCCAGTTAGATAGCAGTATGGATGGATATTCTAAAAGGGTTTCTTTTATGTAAATCATATTTATTGTATTATCTGCTGGTATGTTTTTGCCACTAATTAATACTGTTACATTATAAGGCAACTTTATGTACTTGCATGATACATAAAGTTGATTCATTACATACTAAAACTGTTCCTTCACTGCTATTCTCAGAATTTGATGCCTGATTATCAAGGATTTTCTTCTGTCGTAACATTTCATTCCCTAATTCCTATTCAGGATAGTATGAATGATAAATAAGTACAGTATTCCCCCCCCCCCCCCCAATCTACCTGCAGTCAACTCTGGTCTGAAAATATTAAATGGAAAATTCTCAAATAAATAATTCATACATTTTAAATTGCATGCCATTCTGAGTAGCTTGATGAAATCTTATGCCATCCTGCCCAGGGCATAAATCATCCCTTTGTCCAGCATATCCACGCTGTACTGTATATGCTAACTGCCCTTTAGTCACTTAGTAGCTATCTCAGTTATCAGATATATTGTCTTGGTATTATCGTAGTACTTGTGTTTAAGTAACCCTTATTTTACTTAATAATGGCTGCAAAGTGCAAGAGTAGTGATGCTGGCAATTTGGATGTGCAGAAGAGAAGCTGTAGTGTTTCCTTTAAGTGAAAAGGTGAAAATTCTCGACTTCATAAAGAAAGAAAAAAAATCATATGCTGAGATTGCTAAGATTCTGTTCACATCCACATGACTTTTATTACAGTATATTGTTATAATCATTCTATTTTATTATTGATGTTAATTTCTTACTGTCTGATTTATAAATTAAACTTTATCATAGGTATGTATGTATTTTCCTGTACATACATACCTACAATAAAGTTTAATTTATAAATCAGGTACTGCAAGAAAGAGACTTCTTTTTATAAAAGTCACTTCTTTTTATTGTCAGTTGACTGATTCAAATCATATTCAACTGACAATATTGCAAATATTGGGGGAGTAGCTATAGTTCATTAACAGTTTTTAATTCATACAGCTTTGAACTTGGACTTGCAGGTAAGTATAGCCATTCAGAATGTAGCTCACCCACCACAGTATCAGCATGGATCTGGTTATGACTCATTTGTAAACCAATGGGCATATTTACCTTTGATGTTCTGAAATGCTTTAGTGTTTGAATAAAGTCAAAGTCATCAAACTTTGTAATGCAATTAATAACAAGGAATTTTTCTGTCAAATTGTCAGGAGTGATTTTTACTCTTTGATGTTTCTTCGGGTAGAAATAGGATCTTTACTTGGTGTATTTCCCATTTACCATGGTTACTCAGCATAATTTAACTGCCTCCATAGCACAGTTACTGTATGCTCAGAGTGGTTAATCTTATCTGCATAAGGTATTATGGCTGTTGTTTGCATGTTTTTCTGGCTGGTTAATTCTCTATGTTGCAGGATGAAAAATCTGAATTTCTGGGAGGAAATAACTGTGCCACTGCCTTATCTTCAGTTGGAAAGTCCTAAACGTTCTTCACATCCCAGACAGAAACTTGAACCCTAGTGTTTCCAAACAGCAGCATAGTTGAAACCAATTGAACTGTGGAGGCTCAAAAATGATTATATATATATTTATGTTAATTCTATCACAAAAGGTTATTCAACCTTGTAGTAGTATCAGTGATGAGAAAGAGTTGAAGAAATTTGTGAAAATTGGATTTGAAGACCTGCAGATTGAACTCTTGAAAACATGAGAGAAGATGGTTTCCAAAGGCAGAATTAGAAGGAATGGAAGAAGAGAAAAAATATGTTCACTGTGTTTGGAGTTGAACTCTGAAAGAGAACAGTTTGCTGCACATGCTTTAACAGATTCAGAGGAGACCCACAAATTACCGATGTTGATTCTGATAACCATGGAAATGAACATCAGTGTGAATGAGAAGGGAATGGTGAGAGATGGATTATTAATCAGTATACCTTGAATAACGACCTCTTACAAATTCACTAATGGTGTACTGAGTCAAGAATTTTTTTCTAAGGAGCTTGTGTTCGAGGCTACATTGCGATTGGTCAGTGTATTTAGTGTTTGTATAAAATTGGTGATTTTTATCTATTTTATTGTGTTTTTTTCCTATATTTAATATAGATTTTCATGTTTTTAAAGTATTTAGTGTTTTATAAAATTTTTATAAAGATACTGATTCTTCTTCTTATTGTGCTATCTTCTATCGAAGGTCAGCGACCATCTTGGCGAACAAACTGCGATCTTGTGTTAATCTGAGCAGTTGCGCACTGCTCTTTCCTGTCCACGTCTTGATGTTGTCAAACCATGATATTCTTTTTCTTCCTCTAGTTCCTTTGCCATCAATTCTTCCTACCAAAATAGTTTGTAGAAGTTGGTATTTGCTGTTTCTCATGATGTGTCCAAGATATGATGTTTTTCGTTTCTTGATTATTTGTAAAAGATGTTTAGCTTTGCCAATGGATTTTAAGACATCTTCATTGGTAATTTTTTCTGTCCATGATATCTTTAGCATTCTTCTGTATAGCCACATCTCAAAGGCTTCGATTTTCTTGATGGTTGTCGCCTTCAATGTCCATGTTTCAACTCCATAGAGCAGAATAGACCACACGTAGCATTTCAGCATTCGGCATCTGACTTCCATGTTTAGGTCTTTATTGCAGAATAGTGTTCTCATTTTCATGAAGGACTGCCGTGCAACTTCAATCCTTGTCTTTATATCTATTTCTGGATCCCACCGTTCGTTATGCCAGCAACCAAGATATTTATATCTTGACACTTGATCAATATTTTTCCCATTGAGTGTCAGTTTCATTGATGAGACTGGATGTTTGCTGATGATCATGTATTTTGTCTTGTTGATGTTTATATTTATTCCCATTCTTTGGCTTTCTATGTATACTCTGTCAACGAGTTTTTGGAGATCCATAATGTTATCTGCAATTAGCACGGTGTCATCTGCATATCGTAGGTTGTTAACAATTTTTCCATTTATTGTGATTCCCTCTGGACATTCTTCCAATGCTTTTTTAAAGATTACCTCTGCATATATGTTGAACAGGAGTGGTGAGAGCACACATCCTTGTCTCACTCCTCTTTTGATGTTAATATCACTGGTGGTAATGTTGTCTAATTGAACGGTAGCTGACTGATTCCAATACAGATTTGTTATTAGTCTTATGTCTTGTTCGTCTAGCCTTATTTGTTGAAGGATTTCTATTAAGTTGGTGTGTCTGACTTTGTCGAATGCTTTTTCAAAATCTATGAAACACATAAAGACAGATTTCTGTTTTTCTATGCATTTTTGTATCAATATTTGGGTACAGAAAAGGGCCTCTCTAGTACCAAAACCATTCCGAAAGCCGAATTGTGTTTCACTTAGAGTTTCTTCACTTTTTCTATAAATGCGATTCTGAATTACTTTCAAAAATATTTTTAAAGTTTGGCTCATTAGACTAATAAGTCTGAAGTCACCACAGGAATTCGCTTTGGGTTTCTTTGGGATAGTGATAAATGTAGATTTGAGCCAATCTGATGGAAATTCATCACTTTCATATATTTTATTAAATAGTTTTTCAAGAAGTTTGATGTTATCTGGTTCGATTAATTTTAAAAATTCTGTTTGCACACCATCTGGTCCACTGGCTTTTCCTGTTTTACTTGTTTGTATAGCATTCTCTATTTCGCATTTCATGATTGCTAGTCCTTGAATGTTATCTTTTATATTTATAGGCTTCTGTCTAGTATCATTGAAAAGTTCTGTTACATATTTTATCCAAATCTGTGCTTTATTCTCTTCTTCTAGAACTATTTTTCCATTTTCGTCTCTTAGAGACACTATCTGCTTTTTCCTCAGTTTTCCGGAAATTTCGTTGATTTTCTTATACAGATTGAAATTATCATGTTGTTTCTGAAGCAGTTCAATTTCAGTACATAAATTTTTCATCCAATTTTCCTTGGCTTCTTTTATTTTTTTCTTGATGATGTTATGTGTTTCTGTATACCTGGCTAGGTCTTTGTTTTTATACATTCTTCTTGTATCAATAAGAGAAAGAATCTCATCTGTCATCCATTCCTGTTGTTTTATATTATTCACATAACCTACTTCTTCAATACTTGTTGTTACAATGGCATTCTTTAAGTTATTCCAAAGAGATTCCACACTTTTATTTTCTTCTATGTTAATCTGTTGTAATCGTAGGTTAAGCTGTGACTTGGCGTTTTTATTTATGTTCGGGTCTTTCAGTTTTTCTACATCAATTTTCTTTTTCTTCTTTTGTGATTTTTTAGCTGATTTTAATCTAAGACGTATTTCTGCAACTATGGGATTGTGGTCTGATGAGATATCTGCTCCAGGATAAGTCTTTGCACTCTTTATACTACTGTGGAATCTTTTATTTATCAGTATATAATCAATTTGATTTCTGACAATATTATGTTGGTTATCTTGAGGTGATTTCCAAGTGTACAGTCTTCTGGGTGGAAGTTTAAACCAGGTATTTGCTATTGTTAGATCTTCTTCCTGACAGAATTGGACTAGGCGATCTCCTCTGTCATTTCTGGTGCCTAAGCCATGTTCGCCAACAATTTCTCCATCACCCCCTCTTCCCACTTTTGCATTGAAGTCACCCATCACTATGTTTATATCATGTTTCTTTGTTAGGTTTTTAATCTCTTTTAGGTGTTCATAAAACTCTTCAACATCTTCTTCACTTTTGTCAGCTGTGGGTGCATAAGCTTGGATGATATTTATGTTAACGGGGTTTCCCTTAAGTTGTAACAGCATTATCCTTTCAGAAAATGGAATCCAATTTATTACTGATTTATTGATTTCTTCATCTACTATTACAGCTACACCATGTCGATGTTTATTCTCATCATTCCCAGAGTAATACATTGTCATATTATCTTGTTGACACTTTCCAGATCCTGGCCATCTTGTCTTGCAAATTCCCAAAATCCGGATGCCCAGCCTCTTCATTTCTCTTGTGGCATTTCTTAATTTGCCAGCTTCATACAGAGTTCTGACATTCCAAGTTGCTATTTTAAAAGTGGACACCATTTTGAGCCCGGAGATTCTTCGCACCCCTGTCCCATTTAAGGGACGCCGGGAACTTGGGGCCAATTGTAAGGGTTTGCTCGCCATGGTGGTTGTTCTGGAGATAAGGTAGAGCAGTAGTTTCTCCATTTGCTTTCTGCTCCGCAGTATTACAGACGTACACAATATAATCATATTGCCATCTGCAAATCTCTGATCACAAGCTTTTCCGTCATCATTTGGCTTCAACCTTGTGTCAGTACTGACAATGCTGCTTCCCAATGTCAGGGGCGGTAAACCCAGTAGGTACTTATTTAATGGCGGCACTACTCGCCATGTCACCGAGTTGTCATTGGGCTTTGTGAGGTTTTAAGTGAGACAGAGTTACCGCTTCTGCTCCCCCACACCCTGATAGCTCAGTCGCTGTTGGTCCACGGCTGCTTATTCGCCAGATTGCTCTGCTTATATCGCAGCTAACCTCCATATCTGAAGGCTGTTCCCCGATCCGCCACCTGGGGACGCACCCGGTAGTAGTCAGCTCTGCCCCGGGTACTGATTAAATATAGTTTAAAATGGCTCTCAAAGCGTACAAGAAATGTAACACTAAGAAGAACAGCGAAGTCCAAAACAAGAAGGCTTGGCCCACTAAGGAGGTTATCAAAGATATTGAAAATGATTTAATCCCCAAAATTGTGAAATTAAAGCAGATTATTAGATAGATTATGCACAAATTATAGAAAGTCGAGTGGCTTTCAAATGAACATAGGAAGGATAAGAATATAACAATAAATCAGTCATCTTAGCAGAGTTTATATATGCTTACAAGTTTTCAACTACATGTAATCATCTAAACACAGAAATTAAGAAGTTAACATTATTGGTGCACCCAAGGAGGGGGCCGAGGGGCCCTGGTCGCCCAAAAAGGAACAAGAAAAAATGCTAGAAAAATCTCCAAAAATATTTTCCTAATTAAAATTATTATTATTTTTTTATTTATGTTGTGTCTTCTATTTCTATGCTACTTATGAATTAGCATTCATATAAGGTGGGAATACCCAATAGCACTCAGGAATCCTGGCAGCTGTGAACACAAAGCGAATGAATAATGCTCCGACACTACTTCATTTGCCCAAGCCGGGCCAGAGGAGATCACTGATATCATGTATTGGCGATCACTGCAGATGCTCAGTCATAGGTCGTATGCAATGCGTAGTCTATATTCTCAAATCGTCTACTCAACTCGAGTAGACTCAAGAAAATCAACAGTAGAACCCATTCTATTTCAGACAAGTACATAGCCTGATAGGATTAGGTACCAAGAGATGGTAGCACGTGTTTGTCAGTCTCTTTATTGATCACCGCATGTAATTATTTGTGATAGTTTTGATTTAACAGGTGACATACACTTGTCACCTGTTAAATCATTTGTCTGAGCCAAAATAAACACCTCCTGCCGAGGTTTTATTTTGGCTCTTGAACTCTCTGAATCCTTGCAGCATCACTGACATCCTTTATCTTAGCTCCAGGAAACACAATTCCTTCTAACTATCCTCATGTCAATGAATCGCCATACAAAATACGATCCTTATTTTCACGCTTTCGTTTTTTCATGTTCTGCTTTCTCTCCCTTCTGCATCTGTCAGGAGTTTCTCACTCCCATTTTCATGTTTTATCCTGTTGAGAATTCCACATATTTGCACTGTTTTCTATTACTGTCTGGTGACTCTCATTTTCTGCCGCAACTGATAACTTCTGTGGCTTGATGGATATCAGTCCCGTGGACTCTGATCCCTTCATCGCTATGAATAATTCCTGGTTTAATGGAAGAAATTTTTGAGCACTTGGCTCACCCTAATTAGGGCTGTGTTGAAAGATTTCAGTCTGTGATCAGGGCAGCCTTAGGGCATTTATGTTTCCATCTGTCTTTCTCATCGTAATCTGATGACTCACGAATGAGTAGGTTGGGATGGAGTGATGCCTGAGCAAAGTACTTGGTTGCTATCTGGAGGAGAAATGTAGGTATGTCTTGCAGGTTTCCATCTTGATGGAGAATAGTGTTCCTTACAAACCGCGGGGCATCAAAGATCATTCGGAGGCTTTTAGTTTGGATTAATTGTAATCGTTTGATGTTGCTAGGAGAGGTGTGGCTCCACGCTGGCGAACCATATGTCAGAATAGGTCTGATGATTGCTTTGTATATTCTTAATTTGTTTTCAGGACTGACTTTGCTTCTACGGTTGAGTAGAGGGTAGAGCTGAACTATTGCAGAGTTTGCTTTGTTGCAAGCATGAGAGATGTGGGAGTTGAAGCTGAGATGATTATCTAGTTTGATTCCCAGGTATTTTACTTCTTTTTTCCATGGGATAATAGTATTGAACATCGTGATTGCTCCATGATGGTCTGCTTCCTTCCTTGTAAATAGTATGGCCATGCTTTTATCTGCATTAACATCAATTCTCCATAACTGAAACCAGTTTTCAAGATTCTTTACTGCATTTTGTAATCTTTGTGGGGCCAGGTATGGTCTGAGCGATCTGGTCAGTATCGGCATGTCATCCGCGTAAAATGCCATGGTGGTAGATGTTGTGCTTGGGACATCTGAGATAAAAATGTTAAAGAGCAATGGCTATAAAAGGGAGCCTTGCGGGATGCCTGCTGTGACACTCCTTGTAGTTGATCTGAGCTCATGAAGTTTCACTTGAAATTTGCGGTCTTTTAGGTAAGAGTCTATGATTTGAATGAGGTTTAGTGAGTATTTTCCAGTAATTAGTTTGTGGATGAGGCCTTTGTGCCACACTTTATCGAAGGCCTTTGCCACATCTAGGAAGATTGCACCTGTATGCTGTCTCCAGTTAAATCCAATAGTTATGTATTCTATAAGTCTGTGGATTTGTTAAGTTGTTCAGTGTCCAGTTCGAAAACTGAATTGTTCTTTTGGGATTAGACCTAGTTTATCTGTTTCACTTTGTAGGCGTTTTAGAATTCCTTTTTCTGCTATTTTCCCTAGGCCTGACTGGTCTGTAATTCTGGGGAACTGAGGTGCCTTCCCCAGCTTATGGATAAGGATTACATTTGCCTGCTTCCAGCGAGTGGGGAAGTAGTTGAGTCTTAGCATCGCATTAATGATAGCCACTAGATGCATTATTTTGTGAGGGAGTGCTTTTATAATTTTGTTAGAAATCTGATCAGACCTGGTGCTTTTCTGTTATTGAGGTTCTTGATGATTTGGTATATTTCATTTGGCGTGGTATAGTTTGAGTTGTCACAGGTGGTGGAATGATGAAGTGCATGGCATACTTGCTTGTAGATTTTTTCAATGAAGCAAAGTCCGCATGAGTGTAGTTTGGTTGAAATTGCAGCTCCAGAGAGTCTGCTAAAGCTTCTGCTTTTTCATCATCTCGGTAGACTATACCTTTTTCTCCATGTATTGGTTTTATGTTGGGGTGATCACTGCGAAGGGCTTTAGTCATTTTCCATAGTGAGTTATCTTCTGTTTTTAAGGAGCTTAGTTTCCTCTCTCATTACTGATTCTTGTGGTCTTTGATTGTATGTTGGACTAGGTTTGTTGCTCTGTTAAGCTCTTGTTTATCCTGGGGTGATAGTGTTGTATGGTACCAATGTCTAATTCTGTTTCTGCTACGGATAAGCTTGGAATCTCTTCTGGGAGCAGGTTAGTTTGAGCTGGAACGGTAACGGCGGAAGCTATTGCAAGGCCAGTTTGGATTGTGCTCTCCAGTTTATTAATCGCTTTGTCTACTTCTTTGGGTGAGGAGATAGTTGGGACAGGGCCTGTGATGTTGCTGAGAGTTGAGTTGAGCTTCTTGAGATTTATGTAGGATTGTTTGGGGATAATTTCCGCTTCTCCGCCTAGGCTAAGCAGAACTGGATTGTGGTCAGAGCTAAGATCACTAATAACCTGCAACTGGAATTGATGTGCGGTGTTCCTGAAAATGGCGATATCCAGCACATCAGGTCTGCCCAGTGGTCCATAGTATGATGGTTCAACAGGACCTGCTATGGTAATGTTTCTTGTCATAGCAAATTTGTGTAGGCTCTTCCCATTATTATTAGTGTTTCTGCTGTTCCACACAGTGTTTTGCGTTTAGATCTCCTGCCACTATTGTTGCATCGTTTGTGTCAAGGAGCTGGGAGAGGTCTGAGGCTAGAAGTGATTTGCCTGGAGGGTTGTAGACTGAATATAGTTTTAGACTGCCTGTGTTTTTGTGTGTATTTCAATTCCAGTTTCTTCCAGGTTTGTGGTTGCTGATTTCTTGATCTCATTGTATCTAATGCTTTTTTTTTAAACAAATATAGCAGTTCCACCCCCTCTGGCGTTGAGTCTGTCTGATCTTAGCAGTGTGTAGCGCCTTATTTTGGGGTTATCGCAAGGCTGAAGATGCATCTCATTGACTAAGAGGATGTCTATCTTATATCTTACAGCAAATTCTTTTAGTTCTAGGAGATTGTTGTTCAGGCCGTTGGCATTCCAGTAAGCAATCTGTAACGAATTAGTTAAGTTGACTGTGTTGTCCATTAATCATAGAGAAGATGACTTGTGTGTTTTTGAGGAACTTGTTGGTGTCAGCCTGATTGGGATTTGTTTTGCTAAAGGCTGTTAACATCTCTCCTAAAGTAGCAGCTAGGGTTGCTGCGGTGGTTTGGTTGCAAGGTGCCGGTTTGCTATTTGTAGAGACCGCAGATGCATATGACTTTTCAGGAGTAACGACCCGTGTTTTGAATTCTGGTGTAGTTCGCTTCTGATTGGGCAGGGGTAGTGCCTCTCTAGCCTTCTGCAGGTTGAATGGGTGGAGCGAGCATCCCTTGTAATTTGCTGGGTGTGGGCCGCGACATTTCGCACACTTTGCTGGTGTGGTTCTTGGTTTGATGCAAGTGTGTGAGGGATGGTTGTTACCGCTTTTAACACACTTGTAATCTGCTTTGCATAGTTTTTGCGCATGTCCATACTTTTGACAGCAATGGCATTGACCAGCTGAAGCCTTTCTTTTAAGAGGTTCAGTCTTAATGACCAAACTGCAAACTATTTTAAGGTCGTAAATTTCTCTATGATCTTTACTGATCTCGACCAAGACCAGAGGTATAGGGCGCTTGTCCGCTCGGTACATGCGTGATATTTTCGGCTCTGTGATCTGAGGTCAGTAGCTATTTCTTCTGCTGGTATGACCTCAGCCAGCCCTCTAATCACCACTTTTAAGTTTTTTTCACTTTTCAGCTGAAATGTGTGGTATATGGGACTTTTAGTTCATCCATAATTTTGGCGAGTTGGCGGTAGTCCGAAATTCTTTCTGGTTGGATCCGGATTCCTTCCTCTTGGCTGATGTAAATTTGATGTTTGCATTCTTCATTGTTGCTGTGATTGAAGACAATTTTTCTTTTGTTCTTAAGATTACAGGTGGAATCCTTTCTTTGGGTTGTGCCCTGGAGTCAGTCTCTATTCTTTCATCAGGTTGTGCTGTTAAGTCCATTGGAGTTGTTTTTTCCAAGGGTTGATATACTATTTCAGGCTCTGTTGTTGGCGAACCCTTCTTACACTTTTTTCTGCTGACAACCTGACAGTCTGTAGCGTTACCTGAGTCCACTAAGGGCTGGTTGTTAACCGGTGACATAATCTCTCTAGTCTTATCTTGAGAAGTGTTGGGGAGAGGGTCAGGGGATTGACAGTCCTCTGTTTTCACCTCTTCAATTTGGTGGATTGCCACCTTAGCTGGCCATTTCTTTTGTAGTAGGCCTCCTATATGCTTGAATATAGCCAACAGCTGTTTGAAATCAAGCTCGTCGTATGGAGAGTCCATAGTTTGGCCTGAGAGAAACTAACAGTTTCCTGGGTAATCCTGTAGACTGAGAGTCTACTAGCAAATCCCGTAGACAGCTTAGAATAAGCGTCTACCAGCAAAAAGTTAGTCTGTTATAGGAGACTATCCTAAAAAACGGGGAAAAAGGAGTTTCGGGAACTTACTTGGACACAGTGCAACGACCTACCTCCCTAAAAAAAACCATTCAACCACCACTGGTTCTCATTGCGGGTGAGGCCTGCCGGCAATTAGACCTCTGCATATTTCATACAGAGGGGGAGATAGTACGTCACGAACTGTGTTAGTTCCAGTACAATGCGAGCTTCCCGAAAAACCTTATATAAAAGTCAACTAGGCAGGGTCTAAAGGAATACGTCCGATCACAATGACAGCAAAAACAAACTCCATTTTCTGCCGCGGCATTCGTATAGCCACTTATATACCGCTTGCAACACAAACTACGCCAATCGTATTATGGCCATATGTGCCGTTTTTTTTCATATTTTCCGGCCGTTCCGTCATTTTAATAAAAATGTCAATTTTGTCCCGTTTTTAATAAAAACTATAAATATACTTTAATATTAAGTTAAGGGGGATAGTCTTGGCTCCTTATCATACTTTAATATTGGTCGGTCATAAATTATTATTCATAACCTATAATCGCTTGTGGATCAGTGAACCCTTATAAAATCTATAATTGTGAGGCAGATGGATACATGGAATAAAGATAACATTCCTGTATCTGATAGATGGGTACAGATTTTTTCTGAAATGAGCAAAAAACGCCTTGACTTTCAAGAGTTTTGTAATATTGCAGAGTTTATTCTTTGTATTCCAGGAAGTAAAGCACCTATTGAGAGAATATTTTCTGTTAAGAACAGTATGTGGTCAAAGGAGAAATCTAGATTAAGTGTTGAGACAATGAGAGCTATGTTAATTGTAAGACAAAATTGTGTGATGGAGTATGAGAAGTTTTATGATAAGCTGCTAAAAGAGAAAAATTTGCTGCTTATGATCACTTCATCGGAGAAATATTCATGGTACGATCGTGGTGACATACATTTTCCCCACAAAGTCTACTTAAATTTTGGTATGGGTTTTGTCACTTAAGAATAATGGTAAGCTCAATATATTTATGTAATAAAACTTTTTTATCGTCTTACTTTTCATGAATACAGATTATTATTATATAATCCCCGTCATATATAGGCTCCAGTTATAAACTCACTGCTATCACTTATCTTACTCTCTTCAAGCTTATGACATTCGCTCACGAAACACATTTGACGAATGTTTCCAGGTTTCATTCTCCTTCCAAAAATTATCTCGTTCTGTGAAGTCCATACATTTTGTACGTGCTATAGCGAACATAACCACGCACATCCGCTATTGTTGTGCACATCGGGGCCATGATGCACAATACAATGTACAATAAAACAAATATTCAACCTTTACAAATCAAAAAATTACGCGCACTATCCTTACAGTTAATCACCCAAACACTCATAAATGTATCGCATAAAGAACGCCTTAATTATCGCGAAAAATTCCCCCCAAAAGAGCTTATTTTTTGGCATCGATATTCACCACTGCGTTCACTCGCGACCGACACTAGAGACCAAAATAACAGTGCACACTCGAAGCTGCTTAGCTTCCTGGGAAGCTAAGTTTCACAAACATCCATGCCTTATACAAGATTCGACCTCGCAGCCTAACAGCTCGCAGTGGAAAGTTAGGAAGTCATTGTCCAACGGTTCTATCAAGTATACTAAGTAGGTAGGTATAAATCAAAATGGCCAGAACACTTATCAGAATCTGAAGGGTGACTGAGAAAATCAGTCACCAAATAAATTAACTGAATGTCAGAGCTAATCTAAAAGTGGAGATATGAAGATTAGTGTATCTTGGCAAGCAATGTTAGTTCCTACAAATGCACAGGTTTCTGCTTTATGATAGGAATTATACAGATTATGATTTGCAAAGTTGAGATGAATAGTAATTGTTGAGAGACTTCATTGCTGGTGAAGAAGATACAGATATTTGTTTTAGAATGAGTTTTTGTTATTGTTTGTTTTATTTAAACAAAAATCAGCTAACACTTTTATTCCCTTATCTCTTGTACCTAACGTTAACAAGATATGTTATTGTGAAGTAGTGTAGGTTCTACGGTCGATTTCTGAGTTTACGGGATGAAAATCCGTAGTTTCCTAGACAAAAATCCGCTTGCCCGTGCCAGAGATCGATTAACTCGGGAACCGGTCGAAGAAAGGTTTAGAAATATTTCCTCCAGTCAGTGACTAGAGTTGAACCGAAGTCTATCTGCAGGCAGCCTAGAGCAGAGGATATAAGCCTCACTTACACTAAGCTACACAGGCTCCTGTTTTATTTTTGGTTCAATTTTTTTCTGGTGGAAAAGAAGAAGAGTACTCTTTTTATTGAATTTTTTAAAGATTATTATCTATGAAATAAAAGGTGTTTAAAATTAATCATCGCCCCTGTTCATTAATAATCTCTCTCTCTCTCTATATATATATATATATAGAGAGAGAGAGAGAGAGAGAGAAAGAGAAAACAAAAACTGGTAGACAAGATACTCTCATTTGACACTTAAAAAAAAGTTCAAAAATGACTAATATGGTGCTGGGAGCAGGAGAAAATTACATTGATGTAACCCATATGGTATATGATTGTGAAATGATTCGGAGTCAGTGAAAAACGAAGTTATTTGATGATGTTTATATTTTGCTCATTTCATAAAATATAATGTAATACAAAAACAAATTACATGGACTAAGAGGCAAGGAGTTGTCAAGAAGATCCCAATAATCAATGGAGGTTCAATTTGTTCAATTTGTTGACCTTTTTGGAGTACCATTAGCTGATACTGATAAACAATTTTGTCTACAGCAGAACCCATCTGATCTGTCGATAGGATTTTCGCACATAATTTCAATATTCTAAAATGTTATTTTTCTTGTTTTTCTGTTAGTAAAATCGTTGATGACATTGGGAAAGACAATTTCATAGTAATGCAGGTAATGCTTAATAAATTTCAATTAGAAACACTCCTCTCATAACTGGCAACACTTTCAGCAATTGTGAGGAAAATTTCCAGCAGTATTACAATATTTGGAAATGAATTCTCGAGACGGTATTTTAGAATAACTGCAAAAGTTCAAAAAAGTTCAAAGTGCCACCGGGGGAGGACCTCCCTCACCAGCTGCTATTTTGGGTACAATGCTATCATCGCATCATGCTTCAGTTTTCTTTGTAGCACATGGCGGGCGGTCAGACATTAAAGTCCACTTGAAAAGTGCTAAGTAAATCTGGTTTGTTAGCTGCTGCAGGTTGTTCTTCATTATCTACGTATTTGTATTTTTAAAACAATGATCCTGCAGAAATGGACCAAGCAATCGTAGCTAAAGAAGCAACATTTGCATTCCATTCCGTTTCTCATGATGTAAATTTCAAAACCTCTGATTGTTCTAAACGGATTTCAAAACTTTTTAACCAAAATTTGCTTTTGCAGGACAAAATGTGAGGCTATCGTCTTTAAACATAATTGGACCAGTGGTAATTGAACTCTACGAGGACTTAGAGAAATGTAATTTTGTGACAATTACAACAGACACATCAAACAGGAAAGAAATTAAATTTCTGCCAGTCGTTGTGAAGTACTTCATGCCCGAATATGGAATAAAGGTTAAACTTCTGAATGCTGAAACACTCCCGGGTGAGACATCGGAAATAGTAACAGAAATTACTTAACGCCATCATTAAGAAACAAACTGTTTATTAAAATTGTCGGATTCTGTGGCGATAATTGCAACATCAACTTTGGAGATGTAAAATGCCAAGGGGAAAATAATGTTTTCGCACGTTTAAAGAAAGACTTTGGGAGAAACATTGCTGGTGTTGGCTGTTGGGCACATATTGTCCACAATTGTCTACAAATTGCAGTAGATGTTCTTCCAATAGACATTGAAACTTTGAGAGTTAAAGTGTACAAGTATTTTTACATTTATACCATTTGCGTATCTCAGCTGAAAGATTTTTGTGACTTTGCACAAGTGAAATACAGGAAATTACTGAAACAGAAAATACAAGATTCTTATCCCTCCTCCTTGAACGATTTCTTCATATGTATGAAGGTCTGAAGTTTTACTTCTGCTCACTAGCGCACAGTTCAGTGATTATAAGTAATTTTTTCGACAGTGAGAGTGGAGAAATGAACCTATGGTTTGTGCATGGACAACTCCGTCTCTTCAATGAAACCATTTTGACTATCGAAACAACGAGGACAACTGCAACTGAAGTGACCGTTAAGCTTGAAAATCTAAGAACAAACATTCAGGAAAGGCTAAAAAGTAGATTTTTGCCACATGGAGCTAAAATACTATTACAATCACTTGAGGATGAGGGACATTAATGATACAGCTGTCATGCAAGAAGTTACTGCCTTTTATGAGAGATGTATCTCGTACATTGAAATGTGGCAAAACAGCTTTGTGAGGACACCAGGTCCTTTGCTTTGGTCCACAATAACACCTTATCATGGCCTGATGTAGAAAGTTCTGAAGAAAAAGTTAGTGAGGCAGTTGGATTTGAAGCTGCAGATTTGGATAATCTTTTTGATGAGCTGGTAATTGCAACTGAAAAAAGAAGACCAAGAATTACCTGGCTGAAATGAATAAAGACGATTTCGGGATGCATAACAAATAAAGAACTTTTTTGAACAGCAAGTAATACAGAAGACAGGAAGATCCTGCTCAAGGGAAGACTCAACTCGTCTTAGACGGAAGAAAAGAAGAGAGAGAGAGAGAGAGAGAGAGAGAGGAGATGTGATTGCTAAGAATTTCTTAAAAGAAAATAGGAGGCAAAAAAAAACTTGACTAGTGAGGAAAAGTGGGTTGGATTGTTCTCCCATTTAGATCCAAAAAAATAAATTTGTGTAACCACTCTCGTGTCATAGAATACATATTCTGCTTTCCTGGTACTTCTGCTCCAGCCGAAAAATATTGTCAGTGATGAACAATGCGTTGTCAGAAGAAAAAAGTAGAATATCGAAATCAACTGTTAAAAGTTGGTAATATTGTAAAATTAATATTGAATTCACCTGCACACAGTTATATGACAAAATAAAAAACAACACACAATTTTTAAAGAAGGTTCACTCAAGCGATAAATATAAGTGGTATACTATATAGCTCGGAAGGAATAAAGACGTTGGATAAAATATTACGAACATTGTTTAAATTAATCATCAATCTCATCAACATTCATAGACTAAAAATTATTTTTAAAGTTTAACAGTTTTATTCCAAAAAACAAAATAGACATTTAAAACATATATAATTAACAAAATACTTTTACTTTTTTTAAAAGTTAACAGTAAACCTGTTTTGTTTGCTTTTCTTTTCTCCGATTAAACAATTTAAATTTAAAAGTCAATGTTAATATATTTGTCATACCAGTTATTGTCTTGTATATAAGTTTCCGGGTTTGGGAAAATCAAAATATGGTCAGCTTATCTATGGGTAGGGATCCCATACGTCCCGGTTTGCCGGGACAGAAGTAATAAAGCCGGGACAGTCCCGGTTTTATTACTTCTGTCCCGGCGTCCCGATATACGCTAAATGTCCCGGATTTTTTAGAATATAAAAATATTAACATTTCTAATAAGAATAAGCAAGTCTTAATATTTTTGGGTGCTTTTAAAAATGTATGTTTACAAAACAAAAAGCAGAGACATATTTATTTTGTAGTTCTGTGAATTACCAGAATGTTAGAATTTTGGGGAAATGATTTAGTTCCATACTTTTCATTCAGCCGGAGAAAAGAATGTCAGAATGAGGGAGACAGTCGCCCAACTAAGTGTTTAACTAATCGCAACCACGGCATCTATTTCGTTCGGCCGACCAGACGTAATATAATTTCAGATATTATGCATCTACACAATACGAAGAAGGCTCGTGTTGTTTATATTTTATATTTTATTGTATTTACATTATATTATGTTTACATAATACATTGACATATTAACATTTTATATCTTTATTCGATATCTTTATATTTCATATACTTATTAATGTTTGATTTAAGTGTTACGTGTTTAAGTGTTGTTATTAGAATTCTATTTATTTGACGTATGTATAAATAATTCAAATTCAAATAAATATATAATTTTTTATTTTAAAATACATAATGTAAACGAATAAAATTTATATCTTCTAACCCTTAATTCTACACAATTTATCGTGTCCCCGTTTTTTGTTTTCAAAAAATGGGATCTCTATCTATGGGTCATTTTTTATATTAAGCTTTTTATTGTCAAAATCCCTTTCCATGATCACTTTAGGTTAGCTACCAACTTCGAGAATATTTCGTCCACTGGTCCTCACTAGAGATTTCTCTGACGTAGTACTTTCGTTTGAAACACCCTGCTTTAAAATACTCCATTCTTTTTTTTTTTTTCTCTCTCAACGCTCAAAGATAGAAATCATAAATAACTTTAAAATAATCTGTTTCAAAATTAGTTAAGATGATTTGTATGGTTGAGCGGTGAAGGAAAAAGTATTAGAGTAGGAGAATGCAGTGTGGGATGGAAGATCCACAGACACATCTTATACAGAGAATTTAGTCTTATTTCCGCTATGTAGCCTTGAGAGTTATCCCTGCATACTACTCGTATGATTCCTCTGTAACGTGATTCCTTCCAACACCACCCGGCAGAGTTTATTGCAGCTGATCAGCATGCCTGCTGAGGTTTTACTTGGCTAACTTGCAGGATCTTTACCTTTTGTTCTCTACGCGTGGATATTTGGTGTTTTGACAGTGTAATTGATATGCTTTTGAGACTGTCGCCTGTGCGACATGTAAGATATGTGTGGTAGGCCACAGCCATTTCAAGCATTGAACAAGCAAGGTGGTGGTGGTAATTCACTGGATGAAAATCATCTCTAACCTCAGGGTTCATTTACCATTTCTTCAACCAACCTCGGAGAAGATATCTCCGAGGGTTCTGTGGAAACAGACCAATGGGAGGTTGAGCTCATTTGGCTGGGAGGCAGTGGGGTATCTAGTGGAGGGGGAGATCCGCCGCGGGCTGCACTTTGAACCTTTTTGAACTTTTGCAGTTTATTCTAAAATATAGTCTCGATAACTCAGTTCAATATTGTAATACTACTGCAAATTTTCCTCAGAATTGCTGTGTTACTAGTCGTGAGAGGAGTTTTTATAAATTAAAACTGATTAAGAGTTTGATTAAGAATTACCTACATTAATATGAAATAGACTTCGCTAATGTCATCGACGATTTTGCTAACAGAAAAGCAAGAAAAATAACATTTTAGAACGTCGGAATTAAAGTTATACTTCAAAAATAAACATAGTGTTTTAATTTATTTTCCTATACATCGTTTTGGTTTTTTATAGTATTTTTCGTGTGTATTAAGAGGGCGGCAAACTCAAGGATCTCCCCAGGTGGCAAAAGCTCTAGCTATGCCACTGCTGGGAGGGAGTCTATATTTTACGCTTCACCACTCAATTGGTTAACGCTAATTCGGGATTCCCACTTTTGGTACAAGAAGGTAAATAATTAATATTATTTTCCTTTTTTTCTGAAGAAAATATATTTTCTCTCTTAGGAGAAAAATGGATGGAGATCAAGGAATGAAGAATATGTTCACACCTAAAATTTAGATAGTCCTTTATGCCTCTTATTCATTTTAAGTTGTTTTAGATAATAATCAGTGCTATCAAAATTTTTATGCTTGCTATTTTATACAAGGAAGCCATTACAGTGCATATATATCTAGTGATTTTCAGAAAATTAACTAAATAAATTAGACCTACTCTCTTAGAAGAAATAAAAAAAGAGGATAATTATCTATAAAAGGACCATTAATCTAAGATTTTGAGAGCCTGCGTAGCTCAGTAGAAGTGGCGCTTGACCGCACGACGAAAGGCGTTCAAATCTAGTCGCTGACTAGAGGAACTTTTCCTAAACCTTTTCTCGACCGGTTCCAGAGTTGGTCGATCTCTGGCACTGGCTATTGATTTTTTCTCCCGGAAACTTGGGTTTTTCGTCCCGTAAACTCAAGAAAATCGGCCCACGAACCCACACTATTTTCAGACATAAAAAATATTGTGTTTGGGTTAGGGACCACCAGACGGCGGCACTTACTAGCCGCTTTCTTCACTGTGTGCCGATTAATTAATAATAGCCTTGGGCCAGCTATGGCTACCAGTGAGATTGAACTGTCCACCCAGTCTCCAAAAAAAGTTAGACAGGGCTAAAAAACGACCTCGCCTACTACCTATATGGGAACAAAAAGGCGTTAGCTGATTTTTTTTTTTTTTTTTTATCTAAGAGTTTTCTTTTGGCTTATAACATGTAATCTATTTGCTACAGAGGTAAGATTATTTTCTTTGCCATTGTTTTTCTATTTGATAAAGGATATTTAGATCACTTTTTTCAGCAACATGAATCTGTATATGTACTTGGACCTTCGTGGATAATTTTTAATAAACTCGTGGGCTTAGTTATGCAGTTCCGAATTTGAGAGATTAAATTGATAGTTAATACTCCATGAATTATAAAACTAAAAATTTGGTGTTTTTTCTCTAAAAAACGACGAAAGACGTATACAGCAATATAATAAAAAATCTTCCCTCTGCAGCAAATGGACCTCATGTTGTAAGCCAAAAAAAAAACAACTAAAAGAGAACTTTTTTTTAGATAACTCTCCTCTTAGCTGGCAAATTTCATGATGCTAGATTGACAGATATTTTAGTTGGCAAGTAGAAAAATGTTTTATTCTAGCTGTTGTTATTTTTCAGTCAGTTCCTCAGTAAGTCGAACATTGGCATTGGCTGGTAAAGTTTTAAACCCACAGTTCGAAAAATAGATGACAAGTTCGTAACACTATTAAAGACAATAATATAAAATGATTCAGGGCACGAGATAGTGGAAGTTTTCTGTTGTACCCTTTGCCTTCATTGTTGACCAATGAACTATGAGTAACGACTATGGATGGAGATGCCATTTTAGTCCAAAGGGTAATCATCTCTTAATGCGTTCAATGTGTACCGGGGGGGGGGGACTCAAAAGTTCTGATAAATACCTAGAACAAAAATGACTGGTTTGTACAACAAAGGAAAGACTTTTTTTTCAGAAGTCTGTAAATTTTGCAGAATCATTGCAATAAGTGTATAACATTTCCAGGTGAATGTGTACAATAACGTGTAACGTACATGTTTTTAACTCAACTCCTTCATGGTGATTATTGTAATTTTTCAGCACACCTCGTATTTTTGAATAATTTTCTACTGGATGTCATTGCAGGCCTAAATTTCATTACCACCTATAAACGTTTTTACAAGTTCTAAATTCTCTTTTATTGAATTTAGGCGTTCATCTCCGCTGAGATATTTTGTTGATGCAGCATATAGAAAGTATATTAATCATAGTAAAATAAAATAAAGAAATCCGCTGAGGCTTTTAATTGCCTTATATATATATATATATATATATATATATATATATATATATATATATGTATAGGTGGGGAAATTCAATCTGCACCGGTAACCATTTAGAGATAGCTGGTCCAAGACTATCACTAATTAAAGCTAATAATATAAAAGGATTCAGGGCACGAGATGGTGGAAGTTGTCTGTTGTACCCTTTGCCTCTATTGTTGATCAATGAACTGTGAGTAACAATAAAAATACACAGCAAAGAAAGAATCCTCTTTCCCTTGCTAGAGATCGACTAACTCGGAACCCGATCAAGAATGGCTTAGAAAATGTTTCTCCAGTTTGCCACTAGAATTGAATAGGTCTTTCGTAGAACGACCAAGCGCCATGGTGTGTAAACGCAACTTCCACTGAGCTACACAGGCTCTAATAATAATAATTTTTGACATTGACAAAGTTTATTATCCTCATCACATATACAGAATATTTACAAATATATAATTGAAGTATTACTATCACACAAATCACTTTGTTAACCGAAGCATGATCTCTGTATCATCATTTCGATAGGAATTCTGAGGTACTATTTTTCAGAGGAAGCATGATAGCTACTATGGGCGGAATAGATATTTTGAGGTAGCATATTTTACTCAAAAAGCATATAATCTGCTAATGCCTTTCATAGGGAGTCGGCAAGGTCTTAGCACTAACTTTTAGAGACTAAGAGGACAGGCAGTTCAATCTAAATCTGTAGCCAACAGAGAAAGGTTTCCCAAGACTATCACTAATTATAAACAGCATCCAGTAAAGATATGGCTGAGAAATGTGGTTATGTCATGGTACCTTATCCTTACACTGTAATTTATCGTCTGAAATAGTATGGGTTCTATGGTCGATTTTCTTGAATTTAGGGATGAACACTTCGAGTTGCGGTAGAAAAAACCAGCATGCCCATGACAGAGATCTACTAACTGTGGAACCAGTCAAAGAAAGGATTAGAAATGTTTCTCTAGTCTGCGACTAGAATTGAACCTAGGTCTTTCTTTGGATGGTCTAGTGTTGTGAAGTGTAAATGCAGGTAAAGTTTTTGAAATAATTCTAATCTTGCTGTTTAGAGATACAATTATTCATCATTGCTGCTATTATTATTAACACTAGACCTTCATGGAATCAAAAGACTCATCACAGGAGGCAAACATTGTTGCGCATGATGCACATAAAACCATGCTTTAAATTCATTTAATGTATCTTCATTCCCCAAAATATCAGATCAAACATTCCACTGAGCAACCACTTTCCATACAAAGAACCTACTCCTTATGCCACTGCTCACACCCTCCTTATACAAATTTCCAGGCATGTCTCACTGTTCTACCCATGCTATGAAAGATTTATTTCACATTAACCTGATAACAACTCTTTACCAACTTAAATGTCTCAATCATATTCCTCTCTTCCTCTTATACACAAGATTTTGCAAACCGAATCCCTCAATCTCTTTTCATATCCCATATCCCAAAGATCATTTGAAATTTGTCAGTCTTCTCTGACCCTTTCTAATATACCCTCATCACCATGAAAAACAGAGGGAACAAATCTATGCACAATAATCCATACAAGGTCTGATTAAGGCATTATACAATGGAATCAGAATCTTTTTATTTTACAAGGTAAGGTCTTCCGCATCAATGCCATAATCTAATGTGATCCTTCACAACTTACGCATTGTTACCTCTGAGCTTCAGATCTTTGTTCATCACAACTCTAAGGTCTCTTATTTCTTAAACTTCCTCTGAAATTTCCCCACCAACTGTATACTTTGCATCCCGTTGTTGCATACCAAATTTGAGAACTTTAGACTTGCCAACACTGATTTGAGAGTTTCATACTGTTGGCAACTCATACAATCCATTCAAGTCCTCCTGTAAGGCCGAGACACATTTCTTGGGAGATATACTTGATTATTTGCAAACTAAAAAGAATAGTTACGTAATTGGGAGGAGGAAGCTTTCTTACTGGACGTTCTATCCCTGTACACTTCTCTCTTTCTCTCTCTCTGCTACAAAAATGAAGTACAGTAAACCCTCGATTTAATGGACAAAATTTCCGGCCCATATGTCACATGTAAAACTTAACACCCTGTTAATTTTAAAATGATTTTAACCAAGATTAGCTTGTAATTAAATTAACAGGTTATTTTTTGTTATTAATTTCTGTTATTTTTAAGAAATTTTGGCGAATAGGCCATCATATGTTGGAAAAACACTGTTGTAATTTAGCCGACATAAATGAGTCACCGCTCATAAAACATGTTCGGCGAATGATTAGGACGTGATTACACCAACCACATTGTAATTGTTTCTTTTGTCGCATGGTGTGATTTTCTGCGGCAGTTTTATTACACATATTTTCGTAATTTTAGGGAGGTAATTATAAAAACAGCAGAATTCAAAAGTTCAAAAAAAAAAAAAAAAAAACTTGATAGCTTTTTCAAAGCAGGATTACCTAAACCAAGCGCCTCAACATCGAACGTTAATTTATCTAAAAGTGTGTGTAAAACATTTTTTTTTTGTTATTACAGTGCTAATATTGATAAAACTGCAGTATAAGGTTACAGATATTTTTATTTAAAAAAAATTCGCGATTTAACGGACACCCCTTAGCCCCTATTAGTCCGTTAAATCGATGGTTTACTGTATCTTCCGAAAAACAGCTAACTTTATTGACAACCAGTCTCTCTTAATCCTAAGGCTAAGCCTTCATACTTTACAAATGCGAGTAAACTATAGTGACTCAGATAAGACTGTTTAGACCATGCATAACTAACTACCACCTGTTGTAAATATCTAGTAGTAATTTATCTTCAAAAGCACTTTCTCAAAAGACAGTATCCTGTTTTGTTTTAATATTTGAGTTTGCGTAGCTGATTTGAGTTTAAATGTTTGCCGGTAGAGGAAGAACATTTCGTGTCGGCTGCTATTATAGGAAATGGATGTAGGCTCGTTTGACGTGATTTTTAAAAATGTGTTTTGTACGTGTGTGTGTTTATTTTTTGTTCGTGCGTGGATTGTATTCATGCGGATTCAAAAAAGTCGGAAACAGATAACTCCGAGAAGGGAATCCGTAAAATTGCTGGTTGTTATGGGATCAGGTGAGATATATTTATATTTATATGTTTCGATATTATGTTAGTTTGCAACAAAATATCGAAATTCAACTTTGCACAATTTCTTATGTTTCTGCATAAAGCTGCACTTGCAATGTAGTTTCCATGATTTGTCCAGTTGAAGTGTAACCATGACTGTTGGAGAAGCTATTCGAATTCTTTGAATTTTTTCTTATCGTTTTATTAATGTTATTATTACATGACAGCTCGAAGAAGTCCAAAGAATTATCGAGGGGGGTGGGACCTACTCTATAACTCTCCATCTCTACCACTGATATATTATTATTATTATCTAAGTGCTTTTAAAAGCCCCACCCCCCTTCTCTCCACCGTATGCGATAAATGAAATGAAAATGGACCTCAGATCTTCCAATGCAATACAAATAATAGCCTCATACTTTTAAATTTACTCCAGAAATAAGAAAATCACATGCTTTTTTTTTTTTTTTTTTTTTTTACTGTCTTATGCATTATCTTTCATATCTATCATTAAGTTTTGACATCTATAGAAAGTTCAGTTTTTACAAGAAGATACATCTTTTGTAGACTTCCATATTATTCAGAGTCATGCAAGGCCTTTCTGTACCAAAATATTAAACAAGAATGATTTTATATAATTTTCTTACATTTAGCTTGTATTCATTCTTATAAAATTATTATTGTTAAAGATATCAAGAAATTATATACTTGGTTATTAATCCTTTTCCCAAGTAAGCAAAACAAAGTTTTGCACGTGAAATATATTATCCTCTGAGTTACTTGTAAATAGAGGCTAATGACTTCATATCACTTGCCTTATCTTGTATTCCATAATGCAAAGCACATCCCCTTTCGCATCAGACATGTTCGACTTAAGGTCGAAACCCAGACTGGTTTCGACCTTAAATAATTTGTGAGTTCAAGTCTCATCATTGGCCTTTAGAGTAAAAAGTGATGCTGAGATTCAGCAGAGAGAAAGGGAGGAAGATAAATAGTGTTAGAGGAGAGAAAGAGGCCTCAGTTGACCAGTTTTAGCTGTTGACTTCCTCCCCGGCTACTTCTAAAATGGTCGTTGACTTTTCACTTTTTAAAGGAAAAATCCCACGAGGAAAAATATACTAGACTAAGAATGACTTAACAGGAGTAAATAGATAAAAGGACTATTAAAAGTACTATAAAACCCGTCCATAAATTATAAAAATCTATAGGACACATAACAAACGGACAGAAAAATAAAAAGGAACAATAAAAACCAGTGAACAAAAAGGGAGGACCTGGCCCAATAGATCTTGCCTTGAAAAGTGCTTGGAACCACTCTCAATGTTGGCCTTCGCAGCCTGGGTTTATTCAGGCCAACCCCTACATTGGTGGCCAGCACCATCTCCTCAGGAACCACTCTTCACCTAAAAAGTACCTTTCCTGCTCCAGGAACCGACAGAGAAACAGCTCCTAATTCGATGATAGATTTGGTCTTATCATTGAGGAGATGTTTTTGTATACTTTCCATATCTGATGTTTTATGACATTGATCAGAAAAATTAAGTATTGGTGGTTTCGACCTTTATTGAGGTCTCATCAGTGGGAGCCAGACCCGGGAGAGATACCAAGGTTGAAGTAATGCAGAAGACATATAACTCCTATACAAGTAGACAAAAGGTGCTTGACCTTATTAATAAAAATCTCTGGATGAGAGAAAGATCTAAAAAGTTTTTTATCTTGGGCTTGTTATACGTTAAAGATCCCAAGAAATTATATACTTGGTTTTTAATCCTTTTCCCAAGTAAGCAAAACAAAGTTTTGCGCATGAAATATATTCACGCCTCAGGGCTACTTGTATATAGAGGCTAATGGCTTTATAATCGCTTATCTTAGTATGTATCCCATAATGCAAAGCACATCCCCTTTCGGACATGTATGATGCAATGCATCATAGAAAGGGTCACTACCCAGACTGGTTTCGACCTGCATTACTTCAACGTTGGTATCTCTCCTGGGTCTGACTCCCACTGATGAGACCTCAATAAATGTAGAAACTGGTCTGGTTTGAGTTTAAACCAGGGATACATACATATTAGTATGTATCCCATTATGCATTGCATCATACACGTCTGAAAGGGGGATGTGCTTTGCATTATGGGATACATACTAAGGCAAGTATCATGTTGGAGGCTTAATGGATTGTATACAGCACTCAGAAAGGATTAAAACAGAATTTAATTCTTCCTATATTTCATCTCAGTCACTGACACATCTTCAGGGATTACAAAAAAACTAATGTAACATATATACAAATAACACATAATACTAAGCCCAACCACATGGGTGACACTAAAGTCCTATCTAGGTGGAGTGCCCTCTAAGGGCGGTTGTATGTGGCCTGGAATGTAAAGTGGAACCTCTGGTGATGAGCGTCTCCCAAATCTTAGGAATCTCGATGCAACCATATTTGTTAAGATTTGGTTGATTCCTGAGAGCTGCTGCTGATTCTAAGAATAGTCTCTCTTTTTGGAATTTACTGTGGTGGAGCATGGTGGTTTTTTCCCATGAGATCCTGTGGGTTGTATTCAAGACATGGTCAGCCAGGCCTGACTGACCATAGTTGTGGTTGCAGATGTATGACTTATGTTCCTCCACGTGGATAGTAGCTGATCTGCCTGTCTGTCCAAAGTACACTAGTTTACAGGAACAGGGTACTTTATAGACTCCAGGCACTGAGAGAGGAGGGAGCTGATCTTTTGTAGAGCGGATAAGGGTAGCAAGTTTGTGGTGGGGCTTAAATGCTGTGTGTAGGTTGTACTTTTTTAAAATCTTGGCTATTTTTTCGGATGTGCCACGGATGTAGGGTATGGTGATGGCATTTCTAAACTTTTTCTGAAGAGAAGACCGGGGAATGGGGGGAGGACCTGATTATTTTTTTAATACTGTGATCGCTGTAGCATAGTATTAAAAAAATAGTCATTTGAGGAAAGTGTTGACAGCACTTAAGCCTCTACACACGGATACTAAGGCAAGTAATATGAAGTCATTAGTCTCTATATACAAGTAGCTCAGACGTGAATATATTTCATGTGCAAAACTTGGTTTTGCTTATTTGGGAAAAGATTAAAAACCAAGTATATAATTTCTTGGTATCTTTAACATATAACAAATCCAAGGTAAAAAACTTTTTACAAAAAAAATTAGTATTGTGTAACGATATATTAATCGGTTATTGATTTTTACATATATATTTATATAAACGGTTTTATTTCTCTTCTTATATTGGCTCTCTTTCAGTAAAACTTGCCACTATGAGAGGAGTAAGCATTGTTTTACAGGTCTTACTCCTCTTATCAAACTACAATCACTGCTTTGATCTGTTTAACTGTACTGTTAATGCCACACTCACTTATAAAATGAAGAAATAAGAGCTAAATGCAGCAAGAACTAACCAAACAATTTAAAATGTTTGCTTTCTGCTAAGACAGAAAATGCCAAGAGAATCTAGAGAAACAACAATAGTAATAGCCAGAGAAAAATGAAAACCTTCAAGTGAAGAAATGTCAACCATCTATCATCATATACCATCTATCTTAACAGGAATTCCAAAACAGACTCAGAAAGAAGATAAAAAGAACAGACCAATAAACAGCATCATATAGCAAGTTTAAGAAAAACCCATGGATTTAGATACCCATAATACCACATAACATAACAGTCTTGGATTATATTGATATCAGAAAGGATAAAAATAAGTTTTTTGAACTGTTCTTGGCATGTAATTTGTTAGTGGAAGTTACAAGAGAAAATAAAATTACAAAAATAATATATAAAACATCAAAATGTTGCAAAAATATGTCTAATGAAAAAAATAACTACAAGCACCATTACCAAGAACAACTAATACACTACCACACACCTCAGCCACTGAAGGCTAACCTGACCTTTAAAAGTCAGTGAAATCAACATATCATTCCTTCAGAAACAGAAACACCCACAGCAATACCAAAAAAAAAAAAAAAAAAATGTACCAATAATACACTAACAAACTCCTCTGGTCTGCTACCCTAAGTTGTTTTTTAGTCAATGAAATCAACAGGACACCTTCACCCCTTCTGATAAAGAAACATCCACAGGAGTACTACAAAAAAAAAAAAAAAAAAAAATCTAAATTCAGTTCTAAGAGTTGACTCTTATTTATCATATCCTCTATTCCATTCTGGCTGAGGTGATTGTCCTTCGAAATATAAGTTCATTTTCCTTATTCCAAGTATCATGCGATCCTTCATACCGTAATTGAGTAGTAGTATTGTTTAGTAATAAGATAATGTTTGAAGTTTTATTAACAAATATTGTATTTGCATATAAAAGCATTTGGAAAACTATCTTTATTGTTGCTGTGGTGAGAAAAAGCAAATATTCTTTTGTTACTAGTATGTTGCTGTATGATAAAATAATATTTGATTTTATATACAAAGAATATTTTTATATACCTGTTGTAGGTGGTCACACATATGAAATGGTTCGACTTGTTCAAGGATTGGGTAAAAGTTACAGACCTGTTGTCTATATCATAGCAGAAACAGATAAAATAAGTGAGGATAAAATTTCTGCACTGGAGAATAGAAGACCTATAGGCAATTACTTTAACACCTCTGTGAACAATCAAGTAAGGTATTTGTTTAATTTAATTTATTTTATTTGTTTAATTTAATTTAATCTAGAAATTATTCATTTCTAGATTAAAAAAAAATGCTAGTTTCGTATTTAAATTTGCCTTCCTTTTCCATCCTTTAATGGGAAAAAGAAGGAAAAATTTTCTCTATAGTCTTTCTCTTTTTCATGTTGTCTCTTAAGTATTCTTCTCTCATTCCTGTGTTTTGACATGTCTGAGTCATCTAATTCTCACCATCTTGATTTCCAGTATAGATATGTTAATTGCTGATTTGTTCTTACTTTTCAGTTTCTATTGTTATTTATTGCTCCATATATTATCTATAGCATTTTTCTTTCTCGTGCATCATGTTATTGCTGCTGCTGCATTAATATAGATCTGGGAAGACAGACCTGCAATGATTTTGTCTTAAATATTTTGACTTGAAGAACACTATCCATTTTTAATCATCAGGCACATGTTTTCACAAAATTTTATTTGTATTCAGAAATGTAAGTTTTCTTTGAAAATAATAACGTGCACTTTCATTGGATTGCTCATTTGGTTCATTTAAAAGAAACTTACTAAAACTTGAAACTTTGCTTATTAAGAACAAGGTTGGTAACTTTCTCCCAAGTCACTAAAAGAGACTTAACGTCCTCTGTATTTTTCTGGGCAACAATATGGTTACACAAGGTTTCAATGTTTTTGCAAAAGTGGGATAGCAGAGCATATAAGAAAATATTGGATAAGAACCAGTGAACTGCAAAGAGTCATCATGATTGGGCTTGATGAAGATTATTTCAAGTATCTGTGTGGTAAATTTGCTAGTTTTCAGAAGCATATTTGCTTCTGAAAACTAGCAAATTTACCACACAGATACTTGAACCAATCTTCAAACAAAGAAGGGATTTTTGGTTCTCAAAATAGGAAAGTCTGATTATAGTTTCAAAGTACAATAAAGAATGTTGAAAAACAAGCATTTAAAAAAAAAAAAAACACTTAACCCAGTTTTTAGGAAATAACATCATCAAATTCCTGCCATGTACCCTCAAGGGGTGTACAGGATATGATAGTACTACATGAAAAATTTACATCATTACCAACTTCCTATCTACAATTTTCCTCCAAATCAGTCTGTTACTTGCCAAGACTAAAACATTATCAGATCTTATATTTCTATTGTCTAAGGCACTTTGTACAGTATCAATCCACCTATATCTTGGTCTTCCTCTGGGTCTTTTTCCTGCCAACCTTGCACAGAACACTTGTTTTGCTAATCTTTCCTTGCCCATTCTATTGAAGTTACCATACCACCTGAGATTAGCTCTGCTAACGCATTCTTGGATGCTGACAATGTCAAGTTCTTTCCTAATATTCTCGTTTTTAATATGATATTGCCATTGATGCCATCTGTTCACGCCTATAATCTTTCTCAGGACTCTAATATCTGCGGTCTCTAGTCTTTGGTCAAGTGTTTTACTTCTGACCCAGCTCTCAGCTTCATAAGTTAAAACTGGTTTGAACACTGTCTTGTATACGGCTAATTTAGTGTTCCGACTAATTTCTCTCTTATTCCATATGAATTTATTCAATCGACTTTCCACCATACCAGCTTTGTTGATTCTGTTGTCTATTTCGATGTTTAATTTACCATCTTCAGTAAAAATCGTACCTAAGTAGCTGAAATGTTTTACTTGTTCCACAGGTTCCCCGTTCACAACACAGTTGACATTTTCAACAATTCTACCTATTTTCATTGTCTTTGTCTTTTTAATGCTGACCTTCATACCCTATCTATTACAACAGCAGTTATTCAATTTAGTCAGAGAATCTTGCAGAATTGTAGCGGATTTATTTAGAAGTATAACATTGTCCACATAAAGCAAAGAGCTGACATTAACATCTCCAATTCTGATATCATGTTTAGTACCACTTTCCTTCATAATGTGATCCATATAGATAATGAATAACAGAGGGAATAATGTACATCCTTTTTTCACACCAGATTTAACATTAAATCATCTTCCTGTACCTTCCTTCAATTCTAATTGCCGACTTACAACTCAAATACACACTACGTATTGCTTATTCTGTATTCTAGAGAAGGTGAGGATTTAGGTCAAAAGCCCTAGTTAGTTCTCTGCATTCCTTTAAAGGCTATATGGAGGTCTCCTCTCAGTTATACAACTTTGACTCTTGTTATTTCCTAAGCACCCCATTAGGAAATAACAAGGATACTAAATACAAAAATGCAGTTAACAGCTTACTCAACAGATTCTGAATTGCATTGCAGCATGAGCTTAAATTCATGTCTTATTCACATTTCTATTGTTTTCCCAGAAAATCTTGTTGCCAAGAATTAGGAAGAGGATTCATTAAAGCATTAAGAAAATGAAGAGAAGGCAGGAAAGGTAATATATAAGCTCAGCTGAATTACAGAAATTCACTTATTAGAAAAAAATAAGTGAAGTAAAAAAACTGTGCAGTTGATGGTTACCTTTCATTTCTGATAGTAAAAATTTCAAGGAACAATTGCAAAAGTTTCTGTATATTACATAACCTACAAAAAATTATGAACAGTTTAATAGTAATAAACTCAACTCTCAACCTCTTTCATAAAAAAAATTCCATAGAATTTCATACAAAGATAAAAGACATTAAACTGGCAGATACAGACATGTTAGTGAGCTCTGATATTGTCTCTCTCTCTCTGTCTTCACAATTGCAAAAGTTTCTGTATATTACATAACCTACAAAAAATTATGAACAGTTTAATAGTAATAAACTCAACTCTCAACCTCTTTCATAAAAAAAATTCCATAGAATTTCATACAAAGATAAAAGACATTAAACTGGCAGATACAGACATGTTAGTGAGCTCTGATATTGTCTCTCTCTCTCTCTCTCTCTCTTCACTAATATCCCTCACAAAGAACAATAGAATTGTTAATCCAAAAATTTTCACCTGACATAGTGGAATTATTCAAATTTGCAATCACATCAGGTTACTTCTCATGGAAAGATAAAATATATAAACAGCAGGAAGAAACAGCAATGGACTCATCCTTATCACCCAACTTAGCTAACTTTTTTCTTGAGCACGGAGAAGACAGAATTTTTGCTTTTGATCCGAAATCAACAATGTGGCTACTCTATGTCGATGACATCTTTGCAGGTTGGAGTCACATGGAACCTGAACTCTACTCATTTCTACAAAAAATCAACACCCCGCATTCTCATATCAAGTTCACACTAAAAAAAGAAATGCCAACAGGTATTTCCTTTCTTGATGTACACATCCACTGCAAACAAGATGAATCCATTTCCACTTCCGTCTACCGAAAACCAACTTTTTCAGGTCGTTATATTCATAATACATCAGCTCACCATCCATCTCAAAAATATGGCATCATAAAATCTTTAGTATCTAGGACAAACAAGATTTGTTCTTCTGAAGAATCTCTAAAACAAGAATTGGAAATGATCAAAGAAACAGTCTTACTAAATGGATATAATCCAATAACAACCCAAAACATAATTAACCACTCTTCTACAAATCAACCCAGACAAGAAGCCCACAGGACTCCCATTTCATATATTAAAGTCATCTCTGATTGTGTGGCAAAAATTATGAAAAAATATAAACTTGTTGCTACCTACAAACCCATCAACCAAATTCACAACTTTGCTACCTTCTCCAAAGACAAAACTCTCACCAATAATGTTACCTGGTGTATACCAAGTATCATGTTTATATAACTCGCCTTACTATGACAAACAGGAAGATCTATAAATGAATATATGGACCACATCCATCTTATCAGACCTCACAAATCTGACCTTGCACAACATGGAATCGAAAATGCTAACCACAGGATCCAATGGCAGAACAGCAAGTTACTACATAGATCCACATATAAACCTGAACAGTTATATAAACAAAGTGCTGAAGCCTTACTACATACACTTAATCTTAATCGAAATGACTGTCTCACTATTCCAAAAGTGTGGGAAATTGTTATCCTCAGTTGTATTCAATAATTTATCTGCTACATTTTAGTTTGATTTAAGTAATTTTAATTTCAGTCCAGTGGTTTGTAATCCATGAACACGTGACTGTATACATAGAGGGATTCTAATTTAAGCATGCACAGTACTGTTTCTTGTTTTTTGAATTCAGTTTCTATTATTGTTCGTTAATTGTACTGATGATGTCTTATGATACATAAGATGAAATATTTATAGAATAAAAAAAAGTTTACTGTGGCATATGTGTTATTCTACAGTTAGTTAACAGTAATGACACTACCCAAAATTTGGAGATTAGCAAACAGTCCCGGCAAAGGTCCAGACAATTTCAAGGAAAAGATAATCAAATTTGAACCTGCTGGAATGGAGAATCCCTATCTGGTTCCAAAGAACTCTGTGCATAGTGTCCATATTATGAGAAGCAAGGCTGGACTTATTGGATTCATGTTTTGAATATAGTTTATATTCAAAACATGAATATAAACTATATTCAAAATAACTGGTCTTTCTCCCTAATGATGTCCAGTTACATTGAATGAAATACATAAGAGTTTTTGAATTCAGTTTTATCTTTTCTGCATGTAAGCCATATAAGTATCTATAAATATGTCTAGTACACATGTTTGATTAAAAACCTCTATGGCAAGGAATATTGGAAAACTGCTAGATGATATGGTAAACTGCATTTGAAGAAAGTTCATTTACATAATAGACTGTTTCAAAGGGGTTGTCCCCACTGCTGTGTTATTCCTAAGTTTGTAAACATTAAGGAGACCATCAAATTATGTAGTACCTACATTATTTCAGACAGTGACATATCTTGTTAGGGTTAGGTACCAAGAGATGGCAGCACTTGTTTGCCAGCCTCTTCATCGGTGGCTGCTATAATTAGTGATAGACATGGGCCAGCTATCTCTGATTGGCTACCAGTGGAGATTGAACTGTCCACTCAGTCTCCAAAAGCTAGATAGGGTATAAAGGCCTCGCCTACTCCCTGTTAGGGAATAAAAGGAGTTAGTTGATTTTTTTTTTTTTTTTCAAATTATGTTCTGCATCGATTTATCAAAAAAACTAACAAGGCCCTATTAATAAATCAAATACATGTACTTGAAGTCGAGAAACAGTAATTCTTGAATAATGATCGGCTTCATGAGCTTGAAAATGCTTTAAGACATTCTTAGTCGACACCATTTTTGAATTAATTTTTATTTATTTCTTTATTTTTAGTATTTTGCTATGCTTGGCCAGACGAGCACATTTGAATCTTCTACAAAGGATACATTACCACTGCTGTCCTTATGAAGTATCTACAAGTACTCTGATCATGTAGTCTTTACTACTTTGGATAGACTGGTTGCTCGGCTTTGATTAGAATCCAAAAACATCAAGACTGTGTTGCATTTTTGTAGTATGACAAGTACAGCATTGCTTCTCATACTAATGACACTAGGCAGAGTTCTTTGGAATTAGACAAAGATTCTTCATTCCATGAGAATCAAATTTGATTATCTTTTCCTAGAAATCATCTGAACCTCTCATTCATTGCTAAAGAAATCAAATGTCAGAGAAGAAAACAATGGATGACTTATGTGAGGATGAATAGTTAACATAAAATTTTTTGTCTAAATTACGAAGCAAATTTTCAATATGAACTAAATTAGAATATATACACAAACAAGAATTCATATTAGCATTGTTGAAATTTCTGTTACATTTGCTTGCAATCGAGTTGATTCAATACTGAAGATGTCCTTGATACGTTAAATGAAAATTTTATCTATTGTAGGTAATCTATAATCTATTATTTTAAAAATATGAGGGTTATAAATAAAGTAGTGACAACACTGTCAGGAGACATAGTTAATCAATTTTATTGATACCATTGATGCTAATGTTTGAATTTTCATTTTTGTTAATTTTTAGGAACCAAAAAATTTTCATTATTGTATAGAGAAGATACCTCGAAGTAGGGAAGTTAATCAGTCATGGATTAGCTCTGCATTAACGACTTTATGTTCCTTTTTTTATTGTTTTCCTTTGGTTGCCAAACATAGACCAGATGTGGTAAGTTGATAATTTTATATTTCTTAAATTACTATATTTATAAATAAGTACTGCCTCCTCAGTGGAATAATTTCATGCATCCACATCCATGGTTTTCAGATTTACTTACATTTGGATGCAGAGATGTATTTAGAGAGAGAGAGAGAGAGGGTATGCTCTATCTCATATTTAATCTCAAAAATTATATGATTATTTTGCTCAAAGAAGAAAATTCAAGCAGTGAAATACATTGCTGAAAATATTTCAGATTCTTATATCTAGCACTTGTAAAAATTCTTTGCTGTCATAATTCCTTCTTCCTTGGTTGTGGTATCATTTAAAAATTGTGTATTTGTAGCTTAGTTGAAGTCACTCTTGCTTTGAATATTATAAAGATAATTATCTTTTAAAGTTATGAGTTATGTTGGTTCTTATGGACTTCGTTTTAAATATTTATATGGTGCAGTTCTGAGGATAAAATGCAGACATGTCTGTTAGCTGGAAAAACCTGATTTAGAATCTCATTTAGGATATGAGGGATCTTTATAAGCACTTTTCATTTGAAGGTAGTTAGCTGTTTTCATTCAGAGATGGTAGGGTTGTTTTCCCTCCATCCCTGAAACATGGGTCTTTTTCTTTCCATAAACAGGCAAACTGCTCTGGCCATACTCCTAACTGTTATCAATTAAATATATGCATGACAATAGATTGCTAGCTTTATGGGTGCCTATATTTAAAAGTTTTATTTTTTTCTAATAATTTTGGATTTCTGGAAATGAATTTTATGTAGCTCCAGGCTGGGTCTGTGCATGCTTATGTATAAGGAAAACTCCTCTTAAACTTGCCTTCAAAGCTTCAAATTAAGTGTTTACATTAAATTAAGCTAATTTAGTTTTGTTATTAAATAGAATATTAACAGGGAAAGACATACTACCTGAAATTTTGTGCATCAAAAAGTACATTACAACAGGTCATTGTTTAGTGATGACCTGTTCTAATGCATTTTTTAGTTTGTTTGCATGAGATATTTTATATTCTGCTATATATGGGAAATGTGCAAAACCATTACGTTTCTATATGGAAAAGTAAGAATATAATATAGTTAGGCACAGAGAAAGAGCAAAAATTAAAACAAGAAACTCTAAACATTTATACTATACATAGGCAACCAGCAATAATAATAATAGTGTGCTGGCCATTTCAAATAAATCGTCATCAGATTATAAAAAGGGTAAAAGAAGAAAATTTAAATCTTGTCATGAGGCTTTTAGTATGAGAACTGAGATTTTTAGTGTGAAAATATGTTCATGTTACATAATTGCCATGTGGGTATGATTTTTGGGTCTGTGCATGCTTATTGTATATTGGTTCTACTGCATATATCAGTTCTTATAGCTAAAATCTCAGCAGTTTTCCTTTTCTTGAAAATTATTAATGATGACCCTTTTAATATCCAGAATGTTTTAATTGTATAGCAATTACATAATATTAATTGTGCCAGTAGGTATGCAGATACTGTATATTGATGATCAATGTGTGTGTATGCATCCTAAGTAAACAAAAACAAACGAAATGCTCTTTGAAACATGAAATGAACTGTTCATGAATGATTAATTGGACATTAATATAATTTAAAACAACAAAAAAACTCGCACTCCGCAAAATAACAAAAATTTTATTAACAACCTTGTATTAGGTACACTAGCATCTCGTTTCAAGATTAGCTGGCTGTTATTATTTCCATTATTATAGATTCTTATCATGTTAACTGGGATTACTAAGGTTCAAAACCAGATAACTGGGAGGAGACCTTCAAATAGTCTGTAACAAATGCAGAGAACTGATTAGTATACTTTTGCCACACTTCTCAGTCCTTATCTTCTTATGGTGCTACCTGTTATTGGGTATCTACCTGGATATTGAACAAATGAGGAAGGGCTGACAAATTGGTTGGGTTATTTTGAATTTAAGCTGTGATGCCAGAATTACATATTTCTTCTGGCTGGTTTGCTTGTTTAGTTGGATAAAAAATTTGATTTTCCAGCAGGAAAAGAGAATTTGGGATGTAGCCAAGCAAACTGTATTCTGTATTTGCTTAAGTTACAACCATGATAATACTACATTGGCTTAAACAAAGCCTCTCTTGTTTTCATCTTGGATTGGTATGAACAGTGAGAAGTCAGCTACTGGAATAAGTTCAGCCACAGCAGAATTAAATTAGGCACCATCAGCATAGGTATTATGGAAATGAAGTGGAACTGCCAAAGAATTAGAGAAGTATGAAGTTAATATAATTGGTGTTACAAAGGAGAAGACAAAAACAAAAGAGATACTGTTAAAGAATCAGTATACGAAGCTATCTTTGGACAACAGTAATCAATGAAAGGAAGGAATAGCTGTTTTATTCAGTGCTGATCACAAAGTTAAGCTTCTTGAATGGCAGCCAAAGTGATATGGCAAATTCAGAAATGGACAGTGAGACTTGTTCAGTTTCCTTGGTTCATAGAAGATTCTACTAGAGAAGACAGAGTAATTTTTGGGTCTTTAGAGAGGAAGATGACATAAAGAAAAAGGAAAAACTGGATATTGGTGATCTGAACAGCATAACAAGAAATATTTTGGGAAAATGTGAAGAAAAGTGCGAACTAATAAGTACATAGTGGATTTCTCTTCAGGACATAACTTATTCCTAACACCATTTCATTTTGATCAGGATAAAAATTGCTATATTGAAATATAATATAGTATAGAATATATTATTGAAATTAAAAATATGTGCAAAAGTTAAGTCAAGTATTCAGAGGTGAACTGTATATTGAAATATATAAATATAAGCATAGTATAGTTGTTTTCAAGGATACAAAAAAACACAATTTCTTGATGATTACAAGAAATTATAAGCTGTGTTTAAACATTGCTAAATGAAAGTAATGGGATGCCTATAGCATGAGTACAGAAAATAAGTATCATGAAAGTATAATATGTGTCAGAGGTTATTGAAAAATGTCAGAAATGGAGCAAAGAGCACTGTAAAAGACATTAGAGATGGTTTTGAAAGGTGCAATAAAAGATATTCTGGATGTCTGGAGTAATGATTTTGAAAGATTGTTAAATAAGAGTGAACAGAAAAGTAGTAGTAAATATTCACGAGCAATGCATTGAGTACACATAGTACCTGAGATAGAAAAAGCTATCAGAAACCTGTTTCTGATAGCTTTTTCTATCTCAGTAAAAGTTTTCTAAATCAGTTGCAGAAAGGTAGCTGGAGTAGATGGATGATAATTGACCAAACATATTCAAAGATAGAAGTATAAATGTTTTTCAGGTATTTACATTGCATGATTTACATCTAGTCAGAAGGTCATGTTTCAGGTGACTGGAGTAGAGCCTGCATAGTACTTGTCTGTAAAAAGGAAAACACAACTGAATGTGAGAATATAAAGGAAATTCCCTATTGATTGTTCTAGGTGAAATTTATGTAAGCATACACTAAGAAAAATTGTATGGAAAGGAAAGTTGGGGAAGAACAATCTGGGTTCAGTCCAACTATGCAGTTATTAAGACCTGATTTTTACTTTAAGACATGTAGTTGAGAAATCATGGGAATATAAAAAGGATTTATATTTCATAAATGTGGAAAAGGCATGTGATAAGGTGTCAAAAGAAGAGCTATTCATATTTACTACAATTATATTGTGTAAATGAAACATTATACGAGTATGAAGCTATAGCCTGTATTTAAGTAGTAAGTTAGCAGTTAGAATTGATGGACATACAGGAAGATGATTTGATGTTACTTGTTACTCTCCTGTTATACATCTTATATGAAAGAAAATGATAATAAACCTGATATCAAAATCTGAAATATTCCCTCAACTTTTTACTTTATGTAGATATTCCTAAATAAATCTGGTACAAGTCTTCAGGATTCTTAACTAAGTTGAATTATTGCCATAACAAATTAAAAAATAGCACAGATGAAACATTTCTTCTTTTAGGCACAATTTTTTTGGGAGATAAATGAAATTAAACATGAAAATAGATAATAGAATAAGCAAAGTTGATATGGTGATGAGCCACTAAATGATTTTTTTTTTTATGGAAAGAGAGAAATTATCCAAGCACTAAATTAGCAGTATGCATACAGAGCAGTATTCAAACCAATTTTATTTTATTAATCTGAAGATTGAGTTGGAAATAAAAGTTAATCAAGGACTAGAGGTCACATATTATTGTTATTATTATTATTATTATGTGACACCTCCGGGAGTCCAAAGACTTGTCGAGGGAGATTGTGCCAACAGCATCAAATGATTGATCTCCGTCCAACTACTAACCACGCTCAAACTTGCTTAACTTTTTGCATGAGCCATTAGTAGCAGAGGCTCTACCAATCGATCAACCTTTGCTGGCTATATAGGAAAGATCAGAAGAAAATTAAGAGACTGAGAAGATGACATTAATGGCTTAATTTTATATTAAAAGTGAAGATAATAGAAAGGAACTTGATATCATTAGTATTCAAGAATATGAATTCAGAGTTAATCCGATGTGTTATGATTACTTAAGCAGAAAAGAAGAGGAAGGGTTAACCTGCTTTGCAGGAGGAAAATCCCTGCCACCTCCTTATGAGACCAGTGAACTTGCATTCCATTGAAAAGTCCTGAAAAAGATTCTTTGTGCCAGATCTTTCCAACCAAAGGGCATCATCAATGCCAACTGAACTGTGGAGGCTTTGCATGCATGTTTATTATGATTGAAAATTGCCAATCATAAGTGCGAAATCTAAGCACGAGAAATCTCTTCTTCTGCAAGCCTCTGTAGCTCAGTTGGTATTGATGATGCCCTTTGGCTGTAAAGACCTGGATTTGAATCTCACCAAAGGGCATCATTGTGATACTCTTTGGTACAAAGAATCTTTATTGGGGGTGGGGGGCTTTCATTTGAAGGCATTAGTGGTCTCAAATGGAGGTAGCAGGATTTTCCTACCAGAAATTGGGTTTTTCATCCTGCAAAACAGGCAAACTAACCAGAAGAACATATGCAATTTACAGACATAATAATAACCTTATAGCCTTAGTTGCGTCAGCTGTAAATCATAAAAACAAACAATCTGTCTACTTCTAATTCAAAGGTAAAGTACATCTTTAGATGACATCATTGAGGTAATCTGTGAATGTGTGTAGTTTGTACATATATTCACATGGATTACATGTGATTACCATTGATTGTGTTAGCCACATTATGAAGACCACCCCTAAATCATGGTATTCAAATTTATCCAAGTATCAGTTGGCAATTTGGGGTGACAATTAGGAGCCCATAGCCAAACTGGTAATGTGGCAGAAGATTTTTCAATCAGCTAGTAAAAAATCTAGCTGCCATTTACTCCTGTTAGATCATGCCTGGAGAGAGTCTGATTATAGTAGTATATTGAGGATCTTGATGTGGGAGGCATGCCTGTGAGCAGTAAAACAGCTATGTTGATAGTGCCCTTAATAAATTCACACTAAAAACAAATTGCTTATTTTAAGTGTGACAATTTCGATAATTGTTAAAATATCATGTCATAGGCATCCTTCTGACACTGGTAGTCAGTAACTGCCAAAATGCCATAGCATTCCTATTCTTCTGCCTTGAGTCTCATCCACATTACATGCTCTGTTCTCATTTACTTTTTCCCTATGTAGGCTTGTGGATCAAAAGAAAAGAATAACTTCCTCAAAAAACAATGTCAAAAATTTTTGAGATATTGTGTCTGGTGGATGAAATATCCTCTCTAAGTGTATTCATTATTTTTTTTTTTTTTTTTTGCCTGTTTTGTGCAAAAGTGATTTCTAGAAATTTATTTAGGAATGATGTCTATATCCCTGCATCTATTTAAAAACTTTTAGGGATGTCCTCATTAGCTCACAAACCTTATTTAAGAGGTGGCCTGAAAAGTTCTCTGTCTAACAATGATAAAATGAATTTCTAATTTCAATTTATTTTTATTTTTCAACATAATCTCCCTTAAGACTAATACATTTATTCCAGTGATGCGGAAGTGCCATTATCCCGTCCCTGTAGTGGTTCTCAGTAAGATCTGCAAAATACCCCTCTACAGTTGCAATCACCTCTTGATTCGAAGAAAAACGCTGATCAGCGATTAAGAGTTTCAGTTTTGGGAAGAGATATAAGTCAGGGGAGCCAAATCTGGGGAATAGGGTGCATGTTCTTCCAACAGTTCATAGTGCAGATCCTTTAATTTTCCCATTGCCAAACACCTTTGTGGGCAGGTGCATTGTCCTGATGAAAGATGATTTTTCCCTCTGCAAACCAGGTCTTTTCTCACGAATTTTTTCATCTAGTCTGGTTAAAAGATCAGAATAATATTCCCCAGTTATTGTTTTACCCTTTTCAAGATAATTAATAAACATAATGCCTTTAGCATCCCAAAGCACTGATGCCATGATCTTTCCTGCTGATGGAACCGACTTTGTCTTCTTTGGCGCTGAACAACTGGTGTCTGTCCACTGTTTTGACTGCTGTTTGGATTTGTGTGTAATGGTGAATCCAAGTATCATCCATAGTAATAAATCGACGCACAAAATCAGTTTTATTCTTGTTAAAATGCTCCAAGCACTGTTCAGAGATTTTTATGCGAGTGTGTTTTTTTGATCTGTTGTGAGTAAGCACAGCACCCATCTTGCGCAAAACTTTTTCATTTGTAATTCTTCATGCAAAATATATCCTACGCATTCTTTTGAAATGACTATAGCCTCGGCAATTTCACACTTTGACTCGCCGATCATCCAATACCATATCGTGCACTTGATGAATGATTTCTGGTGTTGTTACACTTTTTGGACGTCCTTCACATGGATCATCTTCAAGGCTGGTACAGCCATGTTTAAACTCGGCAGCCCATTTCTTAATTGTTGAAAACGAAGGAGAAAGTCCCATTTTCATTTTATGTGTTCGTTTTTTTTTTTTTTTGGGGGGGGGGGAGGGGTTCATATCCAAGTAACTTAGTTTCATAAATCCTAATTGATGCTATGATGGAGTGGTTAATCCTGTCTGCATCATCTGCTATGTCCGCCAGTTGCATATATTTTCTGGTCAATGAGTCTGTCTTGCAATATGAAAAACTTGAATTTTCAGTAGGGGGAATGTTGCAAATTCCATATGAGATCACCTAATTCACCTTTAGGTGAAAAGCCCTTATAAAGATTCTTCACATTTTAGATGTGGATTTAAATGCAGGTGTTTCCAAGCAAAGGGCATCATTACTACTGACAAAGATTCAGAGGCTCCTGGGTGAATAATTAAAAAAACAAACAAACAAAAAATTAAATATTTTATGTGAATCTCTCACATGAAAAGCTGTTAGCCTGTAGGCTAATTATAGTACATTAGTGTTAATACTGTGAGTTGACCAAGGATCAGATAATCTGGAAATCTGCTCTATAAACAACATAGATCTTTTGGGGCCACTTTGGGTATCCATCAGTGGCATCACGTGCCCATTTCAGTTGGTGTGCTGTCACGTGGCTTATGCAACCCGCGCTACAAAATTCATATCATTTGACCATATGATTGCATTTTTATAAATGCATGAAAGTTTTAAGAGTGCATAGCACATCAGCACTCATCTTAATTGGTCCAGTGCAATTAATTATAGTATAATTTGAATACTTTATCAATTAATATAATTTAAGGGGTGCTTAAGGGTCAAAGCTATATAACTGAGAGGAAACCTCCACATAGCCTTTAAAGGAATGTGGAGAACCAACCAGGGCTTCTGACCTAATGACCAATCCTCACCTTCTTGTGGTGCACCCTGTTAAATATCTAGCTGGATACTGAATGGATGAGGATGGTCTGGCAATTTGGAATTTAGCTGACCAAATTGTATTCTTATTGGCTTAAACCAAAATAAAAAATGAGTACAACATGACAGAATTTCAAGGCTAGCTGGGGCATCACCTGATTAAACAAGGCCCTCCTTGTTTTCGCCAGGGAACCAGGACAAACAGCGAAAATTCAGCTACTGGAACAATCCTTTTTACAGACAAGTACTATGCAGGCTGTACCCCAACTCAACATCACCAGAGTTCAAGATCTGTACTATCAACATAAGAAGCCTGAATGGCAAAGAAATGGAGCTAGCTAAGGAATTGGATAAGTACCAGATCGACATAATAGGGGTGACTGAAACAAAAAAAGGCAAAAACTGGTGAGATCTTTGAGCAATAAATACAAAATGTTATATTCTGGCAATGACAAGGAAAAGAAGGAGTAGCCATAATATTCAACATTAAATACGAGGCTAATCTTCTTGAATGGCAGGCAAAAGCAGGGAACTGGACAATGAGACTTATTTATGCCTATGGTCCCACAGAAGGTTCTACTAAGGTAGAAGTAGAGAAATTTTTTGATACTTTAGAGAAAAAGCAACTGACACAATGAAAAGTTGGTCTTTGTTGGGATCTGAATAGCTGAGTAGGAAATGATTGTCAGACATACAAAAATATTTTGGGAAAATTTGGAGAAAAGAGCAAAGCTAATAATAATGGCAAATACCTGTTGGATTTTATGCTCAGGACATGGACTGGTTATTACTAACACCATGTTCCAACATAAAAATGTGCATAAATTCACATGGAGAGAAGAGGCAAGGAATAAGAAAAGTCTCATTGACTATGTTATTGTTGATAGTGATGTTTTCTCCCTAGAGTGTATAGAGGATTTGAAATTGGAAGTGATCACCATTTAGTCTCGAGCAGGAGAGAACTGAATTTCATATTGAAAAGAAGAACATGTAAGAAAGTTTTAAAGCGAATAAAAGTTGAGCAGCTCTCAGATATGAACTGTAGACTAAAATACACAAATATTATTCAAGAAAAAATGAAAGTGTTTGAAAACAGGAACCAAACTTTGGAGATTCAGTGACAAGCCCTGAAGAAAACACTGATTGATTCAGCCAGAGAGGCATGTGGTGAGGTTGTCTGCAAGTATAGAATAATCAGAACTCCATGCTGGACACAGGAAGTTAAAGAGGCAGTGAAGGAAAAGAAGAAAGCATATCAAAAGTTCCTGGCAAATAAGTCAGCTTGTGATCTTAGAGAATACGGAGACAAATGTAAGAAAGGTTAACGCTGTGTAAAACTGGCTAAACAAAAGTCATGGGAGGATTTTGGCAAGAACATAGAAAATAAATATCAAGAAGGTGGTAAGATATTCCGGAGGTAGTTGAAGAAGCTTAGAAATGGAGGAAAGAGTGCTGTAAAAGGAGTTAGGGATGATAAAGGTGACATGAAAACAGGAGAAAAAGATATCCTTGAAGTATGGAGTAATTACTTCGAAAAATTGCTAAATGAAACAAGCAGTGATGACAGCACAGTGGTAAAAAACACTGACCAGGCATGCAGTCAGGAATAGATATCCATACTTGAAGTAGAAAAAGCCATCAAAAGCCTGAAATGTGGAAAGGCCGCAGGAGTAGATGATATTCGACCAGAAATGCTCAAGTATGGAGGTATAAGAGTCTTACAGTGGCTGCACTATATAGTTCAGAAAGTCTGGACAGAGGGACGAATTTAAAATGAGTGGAGTAGCGCTCTCATAGTACCTGTATATAAAAAGGGAAATAAAACGGAATGCGAGAATTGCAGAGGCACTTCATTAGTGAGTGTTCCTGGTAAGATATATGCAAGTGTTCTTGAGAAATCATGGGAATATAACAAAGATCTGTATTTAAGTTTTGTAGATCTGGAAAAGGCATATGACATGGTGCCAAGAGAGAAGCTATTAAAATGCTACTGTTATATGGTGTTAATGGGGCATTATATCAAGCAATACTTAGTCTTTATTTGAGTTGTAAGTCAGCAGTTAGATTGCAGGAAGTATAGGAAGGTGGTTTAATGTTAAATGTGGTGTCAGACAAGGATGTACATTATCCCCTCTCTTATTCATTATCTATATGGATCACATTATGAAGGAAAGTTGTATTAAACTTAATATCAAAATTGGAGGTGTTGTTATACCCTGATAAGTGAAGAATGTTAAATTTCCACTTATCATGGTATAACGAACAAAGTAAAAACCCTGGAAAATAATTAAGTAAACATGCTTGTTTCTAAATAGGTATTGTTGTGAAATTTAGAAAATATTGAATACATTAATTTAAGAAGAAAGAGATAATTAATCAGCTCAAGGAGGATTTTATAATAAAAAAAAAGGGGATTTAGATAAATATGTATAAAGCATAGTTGCCAGAGATAAAGTGTAAATTAAGAGAGTTATGGTTTTGTGTTGATATTAAATTCAATGTAAGAATAACTTGTAAAATAAAAATAAAAATGAGCTCGAAGTTCGGGGGGGGGCAGTCTGTTGCCCCAAGCGGTCGCGTGTTTGGCGCGTGGGGTAAACAAACAGGAGAGAACAGACGTTGTGAGATCATGTGACAAGAAATCGAGGTGCTGGATGAACAGCGAAGTTTTGTTTTTTTTCCGATAGGGTGAACATATAAAAGGTTATGAACCCCCACCGATGCTCTCTCTTGTTTTTTTTTCGTCGTGTGGAGTTCTCAGATTTCCTTGAGTAGTGAAGGTTTAGCCTGGTGCTGTTTCGGGGATGGCCAAACGATACCTCTAGACTAGGATGCGCCCGATATCTATGAAGAAGTTAATCCGGAGTAGATTGAGGGAAATAAAGAATTGTCCTAATGAAACAGAAGAGAGACTGAAATAGATGCAGAAAATTAGAGATACCGCCGAGTGGAAAGAAGTAAAGTTTGTTATTTATATGAATGTAATCTGAGTGTGTGATGATATGGATCCTTTGTTAGTGAAGGATTTAGATACAATTATAGGTCAGGACTATAGCACGTGTGTTTTATGGGAAGTCATGAGTGAATAGTAATTAAGTGAATCTGAATATTTGTATGTTGAAGAATGCTTAAAGTTACCAGTTGTTAGTGTGGAAGTTAATTAATGGAATTTAGTAGCAATTTAGATGTTAAAGAATTATTAACTTGTGTGAATTATCTGAAGAAAATTGTGTTTTATGGGAAGTCATGAGTGAATAGTAATTAAGTGAATCTGAATATTTGTATGCTGAAGAATGCTTAAAGTTACCAGTTGTTAGTATAGAAATTAATTAATGGAATTTAGTAGTGATCTAGATGTTAAAGAATTATTAACTAGTGTGTGAATTACTTCAGGAAAATTATGTTCAGAGATCATACCTGATGAAGTTTAGCTATTTAATTGATTTAGATTAGAATGTGTCTGTTTAGAGTGATGATTGTTCATATATGTTAACTGTAATTTTAGAAGCTAATAAACCTTGCTTGAAATTAACTAAATATGAGTCTGTGTATAGAATTCGATGCACCGCTTGTGAAACTTATTACGGATCTGAGCGGGAATTTGAGTAAGGTTAAGGCTATGATTGCAACCCTAGGTCACATGAGTATATCTTCTAACTTACTTCTTGATTGAGTTATTATCTTTAATCTAATAATTCCAAGTGGCGCAGTCTAAAAATACAAATTTCTTGGGATTTTAAGAGATAATGTTTGAGGACTCTAGTCACATTGAATTTTGGCTCTACCCTGAGGCTATTTCTTTGTGTGATAGAAATACGATGTGACCCACGTAGAAGAGACATCACTTTTAACAGCTTGACATAGAGATATAAGAAAGGGGGCGCAACAGTGTTAATCTTAGCTCTTTGCTTTATGCAGATGATGTTATACTTCTAAATAAATCCACTACAAGTATGCAAGATTCCCTGACTAAGTTAAATAAATGTTGTAATAGATATGGTATGAAGGTCAGCATTAAAAAGACAAAGACAATGAAATTAGGCAGAAATATTAAAAATATCAAACTGCATTGAGAATGTAGAACTTATAGAACAACTAAAACATTTCAGCTGCTTAGGCACAATTTTAGTGAAGATGGTAAATTAAATATGAAAATAGACAACAGAATCAACAAAGCTGGTATGGTAGGAAGTCAACTGAATAATTTTATATGGAATAAGAGAGAAATTAGTCGGAACACTAAATTAGCTGTATACAGACAGTGTTCAAACCAATTTTAACTTGTGGATCTGAGAGCTGGGTTTGAAGTAAAACACTTGACCAAAGACTAGAGACTGCAGATATGAGAGTCCTGAGAAAGATTAGGGGGATGAACAGATGGCAATATCATATTAAAAATGAGGATATTAGGAAAGAACTTGATATTGTCGGCATTCAGGAATGCATAATCTCAGGTGTTATGGTCACTTAAGCAGAATGGAAAAAGAAAGATTAGCAAAACAAGTGTTTTCTCACAGGTTGGCAGGAAAAAGATCCAGAGGAAGACCAAGATACAGGTGGATTGATACCGTAAAAAGTGCCTTAGAAGACGGAAATATAAGACCTGATAATATTGGAGTCTTGACTGGTAACAGACTGATTTGGAGGGGAAATCTTCCTATCTTCCTATGTAGATAGGAAGTTAGTAATGATATAAATTTTTCATGTAGTACTGTCATATCCTGTACACCCCTTGAGGGTATATATCAGGAATTTAATGATGATTAATATAATTTTAAATATGGAAAGCGTAAAGGTCAAATGAACAATAGCTGTACTTCATGTATGTTGTTTATGTAAGAAGCACAAAGGGTTTATGCTTTGAGGTTAGATTATCATTGGCAAATAGTGAGACATGAATAATTTGAATTTTGATACAATTTTTAAATACAGCCATATAATATGCACAGAACTTGGAAAAATGAATCACTTAGGAGGAAATTCTTATTTTTCCAGATTGAACCAAAGGAAAGGTTGAAATAACTTATTTTACTTATTTATACACAAGTTCCAACCTCCTTCAACTATCATCATACAATCTTCAAAAGCTCTGGCAGAAAACAGGACATTCAGTAGATTGTCAATGTTGTTTCTCATTGTAAATATGAACAAAAAAAGTTATAAATTATTTATAGAAAATTATATGTTATAAACTTGTCTATATTGGTGTCCTAAACAGGTTAGTTCACATTTCACTCACGCAAAACAAATGCAACTCAGAAAACAAAAACAGCAACTCACGACAAATGACAATGTTTAATTGGATAGGTTGACACACTACGCAATCACAGCTACTGATTTCTAGGTGGTACTGTCTCAGTGCACCCTGCTTCACCTTCTGGATGGTTAAAACCACTGGAATGCTAAGAATTTGACCCGCTGCACATCTGTTATGTCTGTTCTAAGGGCTCAAAGGTGTACGATTTGTGACTGCACACACAGTTTATTAACGTGAATATGATGCAATGTTTACATGTTGAAAAGTGTCCTTTTCATGAAGCATTAGTATATATTGTGTTTAATTTTAGGAATTACATGAAGCCAGGAAACAATTAGAGAATATAATATCTGTGATATTTCTATTCCGTTGGTGTGCACCATACACCTAGCATCCCCTGAATATACACCCCTGGTGTTCATTAAGTAGAGTAGCAGTCTTGCACAAGGTTATGAAATTCATCTCCCACCTAGAGACATTAACACAGCATCTATGTCTATGGTGGAATTTGAACCCAGAGTCTTGGTTGGAGCATATCTGCTCTCTGACCACTCATCCAACTAGGTTAACAAGTTCATGCTAAGTCATTATTCCTTAAAAACTTGGACATTAGTAATAGAATTATAGTCTTTCTTGTAGATAAACTTATATGTTGGTTACACATGACTTTAAAATTTTCAGGAAATGACAACGTATACTAAAATATTAATTAAAAAACTTTAATCAATACTTTCCAATATTTCGGTAATGTTACATTGCCATCTTCTGGGAACATAAAACTATGATATGTGCATGCAGGTACTAACAATGAGCAAATGAGGCTGAAGAAGGCCTCATTTGCTCATAATCATAAGGTTCCCCTTAGCAGGCTAAGGGATAGATACCTTATGATTAAAGTTTTTTAATTAATATTTTAGTATACATTGTCATTTCCTGAAAAATTTAAAGTCATGTGTAACTAACGTATAAGTTTATCTACAAGAATTGCAATCATCCACGAAGATTCTATTGCACGCAAGGCCTGCCAATACGGCAAATTAAAACGGAAGATTTTGAGACAACTGAATCGTTTGACCTTCTTAAAACACTGCTGGCATAATAAGTTGATCCTGAACGAACTGTGTAAAATTGAAACACCTTTCACGTCACCAAAGGTTCTCCACATTTATAGCCATGCTAGCTTGGCCCTACTACATGAACAGATTGCCGCCACCCACATTCTCTTGGCTGACACCAACAAGGCTATTTTGTGCGTTAGAGGAAGAGCTTGCTGCTATGCTGAATGACAACCTTTGGACGATCCTCTCAGATGTCTCTCGCACTTCAGCAGAGAAAGAATTTATTAAAATATGATGTCGGCACATTAAAAAGTTTGAAAGTCTAAAAAAGAACTCTGCCCCCTAACCTCAAATACCACTCAACGTGGTAATTAACCTTTCTTCCATTACCCTGAAGCACTCAGCGCACTCGCACTTGGCCACAACTTCGCCATAGCATAAAAAAAAAATACCATCTGAAGAAATAACGATATAGCATCCCATCCGAAACCTTCCCATCCATGCTAACAATATCAGATTGGATGTAGCCGGAGTTCTTACCAAAGCTAAACCACCAACCTATCTAAAGAAGAACTGAAAGCTCTACAAGAAATGAAGAACAACAGCAAAATAGTAATCACCAAAGTGGATAAGGGAAATGCCACTGTGGTTCTCAACTAAACGGACTACACAGGTAAGCTTTCGACTTTACTGTTAGATCGTTCTACTTACCTCCCCATTGAATATGATCCCATCAGCTCCCAAATCAGAACACTTCAAAAGCTCCTTAAGAAGGTTATTTCTTGGCCTGAGAAAGTGACTAGCAGACTAAAACCTTTCAACTCTAGATCCCTTCCCCCCACGAATATATGGACTACCAAAAATCCATAAGCAGAACGTGCCATTATGTCCCATTGTGGATGATTCTCCCATATACAAATTAGCCAAACATTTAGCCAAAGTGCTCTCACATTATACTGGCACCACACATTGAAAACACAGCCCACTTTAAAGCCAGTATAGAGAACCTCTCACTCCAACACTGACATAATAGTCAGTTTTGATGTCTCCTCCTTATTCACAAATGTCCCACTCAAAGATACCTTAGATCTCATCCAAGCCAAATTTCCTCCCAATATCTCAGCACTATTTCAGTTCACCATGAACTCGGGCTATTTCGTTTGGCAAGGAAAATTCTAAAAACAGAGGGTACAGCCATGAGTTCTCCACCCCTGGCAAACTTTTTATGGAAAAAGCCTTAGACTTGGCCCCATAAAAACCCACTGTCTGGCTATACTACATGGATGATGTGTTTGCTATTTGGCCACATGGCTTAGACACACTCCACAACTTCTTAACACACTTAAACAATCAACACCCCAGAATCCAGTTCACCGTGGAAAAAGAAAACAACAGTCTTCCTTTTCTAGACGCTCTGATTAGATGCCAGCCTGATGGATCTCTGGCTTTCTCTGTTTACAGAAAACCGATCCATACAGGTAGATACATTGACCAGCAATCCCCCCCCCACACACACACCCAACAATATGGGATTTTAAAAACCATCTGTTCAGACAACAATGCCCTAACTACTGAACTTATATATATCCTTAACACCTTAGCCAATACCATCTGAAGAAATAGAACTGCATATGCTACAACCTCAAAAAAATCCAGACAATATTAAAATCAGTTAACCACAACCCCCCCCCCCCCTCTTAACCCTTCAGAGGTCGCGTGAAAATTTTTGGCATCAAGGGTCGCATGCGGGCTGTCATTCCGCACTCATTTTTAACAAACTCAAAGGTGTTTTGAATAATAATAAATAAGCATATTGTAGAAAAAAGATTATTTATTCAAATTACAACATGTGTAAAAGAAATAAAATAAAAAAAATAATTAAATGTCTTAGAAATAGAACTGCATATGCTACATGCTGCATGTGCAATAAATGTGTAGAACTGGATTAACATTCTTTTACTTAAGTTCTACATATTCATTGCACATGATTGTAGCATGTTCAAGACACAAATTTGTAACATCTCTTACAATAATATTTAGATGCACGGTTTTTTTTTCTATCACAATAATAGCATCTTTCTTTTTCTGGATGTGCAACTGCAGTTTCGTTCTCAATTCTGTTCTCGAGTGATCCACAAATTTCTGTGAGTCTTAGTTTTATATTTCTTGGCAAACTTTGAATTGATACCTTTTCTTGCAAATGTGCTTGTAGTAGAGAGAATCCAAGATCTTGCAGAAATTTATGTTGCAATATTTTTTTGTCAATGTTATTTGCATGGTAAATAACTTGAGAATTAATTCCTGCAATGTTGATGCAAGAGTAAAAAACTACCATAGGCCATCTTCTTGTTGATCTAGCACTACTCCTCCTTTTGTATGGTTATAGGTAGTCAGAATTTCAGGTTTGTATCAAGCTCCACTCTCTGCATTTTGGGACAGTATGATACAAGTGTGCATTTATCTTTGAAAGCAAACATACTCGATTTTATAGGATGATTTGCTTGCAATAATTCAGGAGGTAGTTCTCTTTTATTTTTTCGAACTGCTCTTATTACAGTAAGTCTATATTTCTTTAGCAAGTTTTCAATCAAAAAAAAAAGAAATGAACCAATTATCTAAAGTAATATTTCTGCCAGAATTTTTGATTGGTTCTACTAGTCTCTCAACAACGTCACCTGGCGAATTACTCATGAAGTACGACCCTTCCGGTTGTCATCCAACATATACCTCAAGATTAGCCGTATAGTACATTCTAGCATCACATAATGCAAAAATTTTAATACCATATTTATTCGGTGTACTTGGTATGTATTGGCGAAACGAACATTTTCGTCGAAAACCTTCCAACTTTTCATCGATTGTAGCGAATGCACCTAGATTGTATCCATTTTTGCACTTTGTAACAAATAGATCAAAAACTTCACGAATAGCTGCCAATTTGTCTAGTTTTTTTCTTTCTTCACGTGTACTCTTATCATCAAATCTCAAACACCTCAAAAGGAATTTGTATCGCCTCACCGACATTGTTAGTCGAAGTATTTCAATGCCTTTACCATTACTTCCAAAAAGATCTTCTAAATTCAAATGGTTTGCTTTATATGTACCAGCAATATATAGAAGTCCAACTAAAGCCCGTATTTCATTCAGAGTTGTAAACTTGGCATCTCGTTCTCGAGTGTAATTACTAGCTAAACTTTCAATATACTTGTTCGTGTTTTCCAACATAATCAATAAAATAGAATCGCCTATAAAATAATTCCAAATATCAAGAGGTTACTGCAAATTTTGAGTGTTGTTTTTAGGGCCAGATGATTCTTTGATTATATTGTATCTCTCTGTCCTAATACGTTTGCTAGTTCATGGTACTGCTCTCCATAAAGTTCTGTCTTTTCCCTGATAGAATCTATCCTCCAAACTCTCCAGGTTATCTTCAGCTACTTCTAATGATACCTCGTTGGCTTCTTACTCTGTTTCGCTGCCACTCATTTCTTCCACATCGTCTACCTCCTCTGAACTAACATCATTATCTGAAACATCTTCATCCTCGTCATTAGTTCTGACAGTTCCCTGTAATCGTTCTTGCTCCTTCTCATAGTCACTCATTTTATTTTACCTAAAGAGAATATAATTTACCATATTGCAATTATATATAAACATATATAAAATAGATATATATGTATATAAAAAATATATTTCGTGTGTAAATATATAAGCCTGTATGTAAAAATATAAATAATTTACAAGTGCTTACCAATTTTAAAAATTTTGATGACTGCTTATTCTTATAACACTAAGGGTCGCGTGGGATCTGTGGCTGCGCAATGTCTCAGTGGGAAGAGTTGTTATCGCATCAACGTAATATTCTACGCTAACATATGTCCTGCCTATATACGAAGCCACATAAATGCACAACTGGATTTAACCAGCTGCTTTAGACATATACGCAAAAAAGCGACCTCTGGAGGATTAACAGAGATTACACTAAATCTATCACCATTCCGTATATCCGGGGCATGCCTGTAAAGCTCACAAAAATCCTAAAAAAATATGACCCGACTACCTGTTACAAACCACATAAGAAATTGGCATCCCTTATCCGCTCCACCAAAGACTAGCCACTTCCCCTAGACCTACCTGGGGTATACCAGGTCCCTTACAGCTGTAAACTTCCTATGGCCAAACAGGCAGGACAGCTAATATCAGGATATCCGAACAGAAAGACTACATCTGGTTTCACCAATACAGTCACTCACGACTTGCAAACCATGCACTAGATACTCACCACAGAATATGGTGGAAGAAAGCCATTTACTACACTGTAGCAAATATAAATATGAAAGATTGTTCCTAGAATCAGCCTTAGCTCTAAAAATTCCCAAATCTCAGCAAATTTGGGTGCATGAGACTGCCCCAAATTTGCGAAGCTTGCATCCTTAGAACACGAGCTCAATAGCCAAGGCAACCCAATTTAGCCTGTTAAGGGTCTAAATTGGGACCTTTAGGACTCTAGGACCAACGTCAGTTGCCTTCTTCAGCCTCATATGCTCGTTGTTAGTGTCTGTGTGCACATATCATAGTTTTATGTTCCCAGAAGATGGCAATGTAACATTGCTGAAATATTGGAAGGTACTGATTAAAGTTTTTTAATTAATATTTTAGTATACGTTGTCATTTCCTGAAAAATTTAAAGTCAGAATTATAGTCTAGGTTGCTTGACCGCAATTCCTTAACAATAAAATAACATTACAGAAATGTTTGTTAGAGATATCAGAGTTTGCAAATGTAAATTTGCAAACTCTGATATCTCTAACAAACATTTGTAAAATGTCAAATCTCCTGCCACTAGGTGTGGCAGGAGATTTGACATTGTCCAAATCATTGAAGTTTACTTATACTGTGGGGAAACATTTTGAGTTTTACCTCAAACATACATAATCTATGTAATAAAACATTAAAAATTCATTTATGGATGCTGTGTATATTATTAAATATATATTCAATCCTCAATGCTGAGGATTGTATTCTCATAAGCTGTCTGATCAAAATATTGAAACTTTCAAAGTTTCTACATATGTTTGGCTTTGAAATAATGTTGGATTTTAAATATCCACTATTTCTACATAATTTACTTCACTGAAACAAAGCTGTATGGCTCTTTCTTTTGATAATTTTTAAAATTTTTTAGTATATTCTTAAATTGGTGTAATTTTCTAGATTCTTTGCAATGGTCCAGGCACATGTGTTCCAGTTTGTTTAGCATCTTTCCTTCTGGATGTAAGTATGATCTTTATTGTTATTATTAATACTGGCTCTCATTAAGAAGGTGTAAACAAAGTACTGAAAAGTTCCAACTGAAACCTCCATAGGTACAAGTAGGCAGGGTTCTAGAAATGCATCTTAAATCTACTAGCCACGATAAAAAGTTAACTTGTCCAAGGTATTAGCCTATATGCACACTGCTTGGAAAAAAGGTCAACAGACATCCCCATGGGCAGAGTGCATTGTGCCATGTAATGAGTCACATGTTGTAGCTGGTATAAATTGGGAGGAATATGATGCTCCCAAGTCAGCTCAGCTGTGTTTGGGTGAAATAGCTGTGAGAAGAGAACTAATGGAGTTTGAAAGAGGCATTGTGATATGATGCCCATATCAACAATCAGTGATACCATACTGAGATGCAAGTGCAGGGAGTCAACTGCAAGTGCTACCCGCAGTGAACAATCCACTGCACTCTCCAAACATGTCAATAGGGTGCTACGAAGGATAATATATAGAAAATGCCATTCTTCAGACGAGATATTGAATGCAGAGTTCCAAGCATGGACTGGAACTGACTTCTATTTGTGGTGCCAGAAACATTGAACTGTGAGAGGTATCTGAATATTCTGGACGATACAATGCTTCCTACTTTGTAATTTTATGTAACTGACCACTGTTTCTTTCTACAAGAGTTGTATTCTTGTTTCAGCAAGAGTGCAACGAAAAGAATGCACCAATTAATATGGCTGCTGCTGCATGGTTTGTGGACATGAACATCACCACACTTGACTGGCCTCCACAGAGCCCTCATCTCAACCCTAGCTGTTTGGATGAATTGTGGTTAGCTGGTATTCAACTGGATATCAAAATTGGAGATGTCAAACAGCTCTTTGTTTTATGCAGATGATGATGTGCTCCTAACACATCACTATAGTGTAGGTCTTTAGGATTCTGTAACTAAATTGAATAATAGCTGTAACAAACTTGGCATGAAAATCAGCAATAAAAAGACCAAAATTATGAAAATAGGCAGAAATATTAAACACATCAACTGCATTCTGAATGGAGAGCTTATAGAACAAGTAAAATATTTCAGCTATTGAGGCACATTTGTTAGTGAAAATGGCAAGATAAATCTGGAAACAAACAACTCCAAACCATATATTGTTAATGTTCATGAAATCATTTTGACTATAATAAATGCTCGTTAAACTTCAGTTAGCATCCTAACAGATGCTTTATAATCTATATTTAGGTTATGTTATTTTGTTAGGTGGTAATGAAATCATTTAAGTACAGTTTTATATGTATATATTTATTTATTTTTTCTTACTGCTGAAAATTAGTCAAAATAGAGCTGAAAGATCCCTTTTAACTATACTCATAACAGTTCAAGAATGCAGTCATAAAACTTTTATGTAAACATAAAATTTTGTTTATACACTGCTATAATAAGTCTTGTGACCTTTTGTGTGTGTGGGTAAGATATAAAAAAAAATGTTTGTTTTTTTACAGAATACATTAATACATTCCTTGTAAATTAAAAAGGAATACTGTACATGTTATTTATAACATTTATATTGACAATCATGAAAGCTGATATGCATTACTTTTTTTTTTAATTTCAGGTGTTTGCAATAAAGAAGGCAATTATGGTTTATGTTGAAAGCATATGCCGTGTGAAAACAATGTCTCTCTCTGGAAAAATTCTTTACTATTTTGCAGATTATTTTTTAGTTCAGTGGCCATACTTAAAAGAGAAATACCCTCGTGTAAAATATCTTGGAAGATTAGTTTGATCGGTCACTGGATTCTGAAGTGTGGCATTATTGTCATTAACATTTTTTAACAGCAGGACATTTGTCAGGGTATATGCTGCCCCTAGGGAAACACTATTTTGTCACCCCTAAATTCAAGACAATATGTATATAAAAAATTAAAAAAAAAGGTGTTTTTATGATTGAGATACAGTTATGCTGGTTTTTGCCTTCTCCTAAGCAAATAGCCTTAGGTTATGAGTGTCCTGATTATTAAGCTATATGAACATATTAAATAATATAAGAGAACATACCATATCAAATAAGAGAAACACTTTTTACTCTTGTTTTGAGGTTATTTTGATTGCAGTTTTACATGATTTGGTTCACTGAAACCTCAGTGATTCTCTGTGTATGTTAATTTTATGTTGCTTGGTTTCACAAGAAATACATTATATGAGGGTTGTCTGAAAAGTTCTTGGCTTAACAATGAAAAAACGAATTTATAATTTCAAAATTGTTTTTATTTTTCAACATAATCTCCTGAAGACTAATATATTTATTCAACAATGCTCTATCGTCATTATACCTATAGTGGTTCTCAGTAAGATCTGCAAAATACCCCTCTACAGCTGCAATCACCTCTTGATTCAAAGAAAAACACTGAAAAGCAAGGAAGAGTTTTGGGAAGAGATAGAAGTCAGAGGGAAGCAAATCTGGGGAATAGGGTAGATGTTCCAACAATTCACATAGTGCAGATCCCTTAATTTTCCCATTGCTAAAACACCTTTGTGGGCAGGTGCATTGTTCTGACGAAAGATGATTTTTTTCTTCTGCAAACTGGGTCTTTTCTCACGAATTTTTTTGTCTAGTCTGGTTAAAAGATCGGAATAATATTCCCCAGTTATTGTTTTACCTTTTCAAGATAATTAATAAACAAAATGCATTTAGCATCCCAAAACACTGATGCCATGACCTTTCCTGCTGATGGAACCGACTTTGTCTTCTTCAGTGCTGAACAACTGGCCTTCTGTCCACTCTTTTGACTGCTGTTTGGATGTGTAATAGTGACTCCAAGTCTTATCCATAGTAATAAATCAATGCACAAAATCAGTTTTATTCTTGTTAAAATTCAACAAGCATTGTTCAGAGATTTTCATGCGAGTGCGTTTTTGATCTGCTCTGAGCAAGTACCAATCTTGCACAAAGCTTTTTCATTTACAATTCTTCATGCAAAATATATCCTACACATTCTCTTGAAATGCCTATAGTCTCAGCAATTTCACGCACTTTGACTCGCCGGTCATCCAATACCATATTATGCATTTGAACAATGATTTCTGATGGTGTTACACTTTTTGGACGTCCTTCACGTGGATCATTTTCAAGGCTGGTATGCCATGATTAAACTCAGCATTTCTTAATTCTTAATTGTTTCTTCTTCATTGTTAAATCTTGCCGATAGTGTTGCCATCTATAGTCGAGGCTGAGAACTTTTCAGAACCCCTCGTATATATATAGTATAGGTACACATAAAATAAGAATAATGCAAATCACTAATTAATTGAATATTTTGCATTGGTTAAATTCTCATTTTATATACTTATTTTACTAAACAAATTTTCAATATTCTTATAGAAATTTAAGCATAAGTAGATTGCAATTAAATATGAGTTCGAATAATGCTATATTCAATTTAGTGCATATTGTACAATGATTCCAGGTTGTGTTTAATGCAAACCAAAATTCAGTTAATGTGAGGCTAGCTCATGCATAGTTCAGGTTACCAAGTTACCATTAGGGTTTTAGACTGTTACTTCAGACTGCATGTTAGTTTTTGTTATTTTGTTTTAATCATTTTTAAGAAGTACCTTTAACGAAATGGAGAAAAGGAAGCTTCATTTAGATAAAAACACTACAAGTGCAAAAAAAAAAAGAGGCTCATTATTACATTAGAGTAAAAATGTGATATGACATGAATGTGGTCATCAACTCTGGAATTCTGACTTCTTTCCTATTATAATCTACAGTATGGAATCTTTTAAACTACATAGAGGAAATATAAAATTTAAGTTGTAGCACTATTTTATAGTTTGCAAACATCTATAAAGAATAGAAGTGTTGCATTGATAGAAATAGTGCAAGTAGAAGAAACATTTAAAGCAAATGTTGGTTGGCTTGATGGACTCAGAAATAGAATTCAGCTGCATCGTGTTACAGTTGAGGTGGCCAGTGCAACTGAGTATGCAGTATCTAAATATCCTGATCAACAATTTTCTTCAGGGTAAGCTTACCTTCAGGAATGATATTTTTATTATTACCATAAGACCCCATGGAATCAAAGACTCATCTAGGAGATCCCTTTGTCATACACACAGATCATCATACTATGCCTTAAACATATTCAAATTCTCTTCAGACACCACACTCACGGGCAAAGCATTCCAATCATTCATAACCCTGCATACAAAAAAAAAGTGTTTCTCACTTCCTCATTCACACCCTTATACAACTTCCAGGGATGGCCACTTGTTCTCCCACCATTTTATGAAAAACCTCTTCAACATTGATCTTATAACAATCCCTTACTAAGTTGTAGGTCTCTATCATATCACCCGTCTTCCTCCTAACCACTAGACTCTAAATTGCATCCTCTCAAATTTTCCTCATATTCAACATTCCAGAGATTAGAAACTACCTTAGTCAGTTGTCTCTGAACCCTTTCCAACATATCTTTTGAAAACCAGGTGACCAAATCTGTGCATAGTCCATGTGTGGCCTAATCAAAGCCTTATACAATGGAACAAAAATCTCCTTACATCTACAAGTCCATGTCCTCTGCAACATTCCCAGAAATCATTGTTGTCCTCACAATTTTGGCAATGTGTCCCCTGAATTTTAGATCCTTATCCACCACCACCCCCAAGATCTCTTATTTCCTCCACTTTCAACATATATCCCCACCAAGTGTAAATTCTACATCCGATCAATCTATTCAGGTCATCTTGTAAGGCCACAACATCTGCTCTACTCCTCATAGTTCATCAGAACTTTGCATCATCTGCAAACAACTAAATATCCCCATCCAAATCTTCCCCAGTATCATTAACATACCAGTTAAATAGCAATGGTCCTAAAACAGACTCCTGAGGCACACCACCTAGTGACTTTCCTCTTCCCGGATAGCCCCCCCACAACTTGCTGATACCTATCAGATAGCCAATCTCCGATCTATCAAAAGCATTTGCAAAATCTAAGTATACTGTGTATACATCTCCTTTGTGCAATGAAGCAGTCACCTTACAAGTAAGTAGATTACTAAAACATGACCTCCTTCATCAAATCCATCAAAGATAATACCATTGTTGTCAACCCAATTTTGGATCCTGGTTCTCACCAGCATCTCCAACACTTTAACCATAACAACTGACAAACAGATAGGCCTATAATTTGATACTTGAGTTCTGTCTCCTCCCTTATGAAGCAGTACAATCTTTCCTTTCTTCCACTCCTTTGAATCTTGACCCAGTGCAAGACTCAAATTAAACTAATATGTCAAGGCAGATGCCAACTCCCTGACACATTCCTTCAATGAAGGAATGTGCCATGTGTTTCTCTTTTCATGTAATTCTTTTGTCAGCATTCTGGATACCGTTGCATTGTTGGGCATGTACACTCAGTCATGGTCTTGTGATGGCCCAACAGTAGTGGTATCCGGAATGCTTTCAAATGTCAGTAATACTTTGGTGATTTCATTTATAGCTTTACTCTTGCAATTTTTTGTATTTCTCTTTTCATGTAATACACCTGATGAAGTCTTCTAAGAAGACGACACTAATTGTGCGCTTTAATTAAATAAACAAATAGTGTTTCTATTTTTATCTCTCAGCTTCCAGTCATTTAATATACTTTGATAATGTCACTCAGCTTAGTAAATCAATTATATCATAAAAATATTTTATCCCCTATATGCTGTTTTCAATTGTCAATATTTTTGTATACTGTGTTGTTATGCTCTTGGAAAAAATTTAATATGCAATATAATGAATTTTATTTGTAAATTCAATGTAGAAAGCAAAATATGCAATAAATTTAATTGAAAAAACAACTTGTTAAGATTTGGAGGATTCTAGAAATAGTCTCTTGGATTCATGGCTGCTTGAAATCTCAACACATTTGGCTGCCTTAAGTTACCAAACATCTGGGAGACTATCATATTGAGACCATCAGCAAGATTTCATCACTGCACCCATAGAGGATGCCAGTTAGGATCAGAGTATCTCACCTTTCATACTTAGTCTGAGCCTGTTTTCTGTCCACTTCATGTGCTTGTGTGTACCTACTTAATATATTTTTTTTGTACCCATAAGAAATGCTACTATCAAAAATATTATAAACTAAACTATTGCCCACCCACGGTGCTAATATACTATAGGTTTGCAATCTTTCATATGTAGTGCCTTATACTTGTGAATTATTGAATTAATATATTTATTGTGAATAAGAAAAAGAATATTGATTTTATTTTTCACAGAAGCAAAAAATGTTATATTGTATTTCCAATCCAATTACAGAAATAAAAAGTGGGACATCCCTATTAAAAATAGAAGTCTGATCATTCCCCATATTCTACAACCTTTTCTATATGATTTTTTTTTTTAAATTTAATAGCGACCACATATTGTAAATATGTGTGTGTGTGTGTATATATATATATTAGATATATATATAGTTCTAGGGACCACTTATATTAACAGCAGTTCTAGACACTTCATAACAGCTTACATTCTTATGGAGGTATTCTTGAAAAATTACTTATCAACTAGTAAGAATCTACACTGATGCACACCAGAATGTTTTATTCTATACTTTTGGGTGGTATACATTTTACATCTATAACAATGTGATCAATATGTGGTGCATATGATTTTACGTGCTGAATGTGATGTATATCAATAGTCCAGTTTTGCTTGTAAATATCATGAAGCAGTTCTTTTATTCTTTCACCAACATGTTCGGCCCACTCCTTCCATTCAAGTTTAATTATTTTTGGATATTTGTTTTGTTTAGGATCTCCCATACTTGGTATAATAAACAGATGACTACTACTTTGGATACTGTTTTCACAAACCTTATGCTGAAATGAATTCAGAGGTTTATGTTTGCAAGAATCATCACTCAAACAAGAACTCTGATTCTGTAGTGTAGACACATCTTTGTTTTTTCCAGTAGCATTTTCAGTACAATATTGCTTTAGTTTGTAAACATCTGATGTAACAGTGCCATGAATATGCAGTATACCCCCATTTTCAGGTTTAAGGGCACAGCATGCTGTTTTCCATCCAATTTCTGATGAAGGTATAAGTCCCAGATTTACTCTATCAGCAATTCCTACTGGACATTCCTGTAGAAAGCAAAATATAACCATATAAATTTAAAAAAATATATTCGTAAACTATATGACATAATCAAAAATATTTTTATTTTATTTTTAAAAAAAATTTATTACCCACTCATCATCATCAAATTCCTGCCATGTACCCTCAAGGGGTGTACAGGATATGATAGTACTACATGAAAAAAATTACATCATTACTAACTTCCTATCTACAATTTTCCTCCAAATCAGTCTGTTACTGGTGAAGACTCCAACATTATCAGATCTTATATCTCTTGTGTACTTTAGTCTACAGTTCACATCTGAGAGCTGCTCAACTTTTATTCGCATTAAAAATTTCTTACATGTTATTCTTTTCAATGTGAAATTCAATTTTATCCTGCTCAAGACTAAATAGTGATAACTTCCAATTTCAAATCCTCTGTACACTCTGGTGTCCTCCATTAGGGAGAAAACATCACTATCAACAATAACATAGTCAATGAGACTTTTCTTATTCCTTGCCTCTTCTCTCCATGTGAATTTGTGCACATTTTTATGTTGGAACATGGTGTTAGTAATAACCAGTCCATGTCCTGAGCAGAAATCCAACAGATATTTGCCATTATTATTAGCTTTGCTCTTTTCTCCAAATTTTCCCAAAATATTTTTGTATGTCTCACAATCATTTCCTACTCTGCTATTTAGATCCCCAACAAGGACCAACTTTTCCTTTTTCATTGTGTCAGTTGCTTTTTCTAAAGCCTCAAAAAATTCCTCCACTTCTACCATAGTAGAACCTTCTGTGGGACCATAGGCACAAATAAGTCTCATTGTCCAGTTTCCTATTCTCATATTTGCCCACATTACTCTACTTGACACTAACTGCCATTGAAGAAGCTTAGCCTCGCATTTTGTGTTGAATACTATGGCTACTCCTTCTTTTCCTTGATTGTCATTGCCTGAATATAACATTTTGTATTTATTGCTCAGAAAGATCTCCCCAGTTTTTGTCTTCTTTGTTTCAATCACTCCTATTATGTCAATCTGGTACTTATCTAATTCCTCAGCTAGCTCCATTTCTTTGCCGTTCAAGCTTCTTATGTTGATAGTACTGATATTTAACTCTGGTGATGTTGAGTTGGGGTGTGTTTTCAGATTTATTCCAGTAGCTGACTTTTCGCTGTTCGCCCTGGTTTCCTGGAGAAAACAATGGGGGCCTTGTTTAACCGGGCCACGCCCCAGCCGGCATGAAATTTTGTCATGTTGTACCATCATTTTTTATTTTGGTTTAACCAATAAGGATACAATTTGGTCGGCTAAATTCCAAATTGCCAGCCCATCCTCGTTCATTCAGTATCCAAGTAGATACCCAACAGGGTGCACCACAAGAAGGTGAGGATTGGACAGAAGGTCAGAAGCCCTGGTCGGTTCTCCGCATTCCTTTAAAGGCTATGTGGAGGTCTCCTCTCAGTTATACAGCTTTGACATTTAAGCACCCCTCTACCCCCTCATAGAAAAATAAATATCACTCTTTCAAAATTATGTCATCCCGAATACAGAATACGGCTTTTTAATGGTCTCTGAAATCAGCATTATAAGGGATATGATTTGTGGACTGCTTGCTATGTATACTGTCAAAAATACACAGCTTGTGAAGAAGAACTGTTTAGTACATTTTATGAATGCTGTATTTTTAACAGTGCCTCCATCTTTTTGGCTTACTGACATTCCTGTTGAAAGCATTAGGAGTAAATTCACTGTGAGCAATAGCAACAATGTAAAAAAAAAAAAGCATGCAGTTTTCTTCTGAATAATTTTTGTTATGTGTAAACTGCATGCAGTTACTCAAGCTCAAATGTAAAAGACATTTTTGTGATAGAGATCAATTATAAGCTGCTTTTTACTGTTTCAGCAAAAGTTTAAGAAAAAGCTGCTCTGACCGCATGTGTGGTCAATAAGGTGCATTTGAACTTCAATTTTTATAGCCCACTACTGTCCAGTTGGCAGCCAGCAAAATAATTTTTCATGGCTCACCACTAAATACAAACTTTATTCATAATTTAAAATAACAAAGTACATATTATGGTGTATCTGACTGATTTGTATTTTAGAAATATTAAAGCGTACTCAGTCATCAGATCGTGTGTTAGTATTGCAAGTAGCCATTTGGTGCTTAATCTTAACAAGTCAGTTTGTTTTTTTGATTCCATGGTTAGTGATGAGTTGTATTTATACAATAAATTATTAAATATATACTAAGGACATTGACATAACTTTTAGCTAGCTCAAAAGCTTCATCCATACAGTGCTCTCATTAAATAAATTTTTATATAAGTATTCTTTAAACTTTATTAAATTTGAATTTTTTTAAATCATACATATATTCAGTTGTTTTTTTCCATACTAGATAAACATGTAAAAAAATTACTGAATATGACAAATTTCTAAATGTACTGCATCGATTATGTCACTATTCATAAAGGTGCAGGTATTTATAATAAAATTTGTGATTCATTAACTGCTATTGAATGATATAATCACGTAATCACAAGAAAGATATTTATTTAACCAAATATTTCGGTCTGGAAATAGCAGACCATCGTCGGTGGTATTACAAGAACAGTTTAAAAAAAAAAAAATATACAAGCTAGAATACTAACAATAGATCGTTGAAATTAGAACATGCCGCGTGATGTTATATCACTAAGTATGAAACGAAATATTTTGAAGTAGAAACATGATTGAATTTGCTATAAAAAAAAAAAAAAAAAAAAAAAAAAAATTAATGAGTAATCTTGATTAGGCTTTCCCAGATTTTTGATATAGATATGCAGTCATTACGATTCAGGTTGGGATGATGGAGCAAGGCCTCCACGCTTTCCTTGAACAAACGTTCGAACCTATAACGGGATCTATGTAAGAGGCGCGTTTTGGACCAAAGGATGCTGTGGTCAGTTTCAATCCCGTGTTGAGCCAAACCAGACTTTTCAGGTTTATTGTGAAGAATGGATGATTGATGTTCTTGGATTCTTTTTTCAAGAGAACGTCCAGTCTGTCCAAAGTAAGAGAGATCACAGTTGCAAGGAATTTGATAAACTCCAGGAAGAGATAAAGTTGAGCGTTTGTCTTTAGGAGAAGGAAAATGAGAAGACAATTTGTTAATAGGAGAATACGTAGCTGTTAAATCACATTTCTTCAAAATTCTTGCGATAGGTTCTGAAATACCGGAGATATAAGGAATAGGTACTCGACGTATTGAATCTTTGTTGTTTTGTGGAGGATTATAAGATGTAAGAAGACGTTGAATACTTTTTTCAGAAAAGCCATTGAGTTTCATGTGTTGCTGGATAGTAGAAAGTTCTTTCTGTAGATAATCAAAAGTAGAACAATTAGTTTTGGCTCTTTTGATGAGACATTTTATAATTCCTGTTTTTTGACATGGATGATGGGCTGATTCTTTCAGAATATAACGACCTGTGAATGTTGGTTTCCTGTATACTGTAGTTGTAAGAATATTTGAAGATGATCGGATGAGGAGAACGTCTAAAAAAGATAACTGGTTGTTTTCTTCTAATTCCATAGTAAACTTTATGCGATGATGTAAGGAATTAATACTGTTTAAAAAGGAAGATAAAGTGTTTTTACTGTGAGGCCAAATAGCAAATATGTCATCTATATATCTTACCCAAAAAGATGGTAGAGGGAAACTAGATGTGAAGAGGACTTTTTCTAAATGTTCTAAATAAAAGTTGGCTAAAGCTGGAGAAAGAGGACTTCCCATGGCTGTTCCTTCTACTTGGCTATAAAATTTGTTTTGACATATGAAATAACCAGAATGTATAACGAAATCGAATAGTTTTATAATATCTTGAGGAAAGATGTCAGCAAGTAGTTTTAAAGTTTCCTTAAGAGGTACATTGGTGTATAAAGATTCTATATCAAAACTAACCATAGGATCTGTAGGTTGTAATGAGACATCTTTTAATTTTTCTAAGAAATCTGAGGAGTTTTTTAAAAAAGAACTCGAGTTGCCAATGTAAGATTTCAGTAATTTAGCTAGATATTTGGCTATATGGTAAGTAGGAGAATCAATGCAATCTACTATTGGATTGATTATCCACTTTATCTTCCTTTTTAAACAGTATTAATTCCTTACATCATCGCATAAAGTTTACTATGGAATTAGAAGAAAACAACCAGTTATCTTTTTTAGACGTTCTCCTCATCCGATCATCTTCAAATATTCTTACAACTACAGTATACAGGAAACCAACATTCACAGGTCGTTATATTCTGAAAGAATCAGCCCATCATCCATGTCAAAAAACAGGAATTATAAAATGTCTCATCAAAAGAGCCAAAACTAATTGTTCTACTTTTGATTATCTACAGAAAGAACTTTCTACTATCCAGCAACACATGAAACTCAATGGCTTTTCTGAAAAAAGTATTCAACGTCTTCTTACATCTTATAATCCTCCACAAAACAACAAAGATTCAATATGTCGAGTACCTATTCCTTATATCTCCGGTATTTCAGAACCTATCGCAAGAATTTTGAAGAAATATGATTTAACAGCTACGTATTCTCCTATTAACAAATTGTCTTCTCATTTTCCTTCTCCTAAAGACAAACGCTCAACTTTATCTCTTCCTGGAGTTTATCAAATTCCTTGCAACTGTGATCTCTCTTACTTTGGACAGACTGGACGTTCTCTTGAAAAAAGAATCCAAGAACATCAATCATCCATTCTTCACAATAAACCTGAAAAGTCTGGTTTGGCTCAACACGGGATTGAAACTGACCACAGCATCCTTTGGTCCAAAACGCGCCTCTTACATAGATCCCGTTATAGGTTCGAACGTTTGTTCAAGGAAAGCGTGGAGGCCTTGCTCCATCATCCCAACCTGAATCGTAATGACTGCATATCTATATCAAAAATCTGGGAAAGCCTAATCAAGATTACTCATTAATTATTTTTTTTTTTTTTTTTTTTTTTTTTTTTTTTTTTTTTTTTTTTATAGCAAATTCAATCATGTTTCTACTTCAAAATATTTCGTTTCATACTTAGTGATATAACATCACGCGGCATGTTCTAATTTCAACGATCTATTGTTAGTATTCTAGCTTGTATATTTTTTTTTTAAACTGTTCTTGTAATACCACCGACGATGGTCTGCTATTTCCAGACCGAAATATTTGGTTAAATAAATATCTTTCTTGTGATTACGTGATTATATCATTCAGTCTTATGTCGCAAGTATCCTTAAAACAACAAATTAACTGCTATTAGATAATTTGCTTTGTGCCTCTTCATCTATTTACTAAGAAAAGCCACTTTGATGTTTCAAGTGTTTGACAGCTGAATTAACACATACCAAATGAAGTAAATTTCATCACAATTTTTCCTAATTGTTAATCTCTAATCAGTTTGAATTAATCAAACCAAAGCAACAATATCCTCTGTTAATTAATAAAAATGGGCAAATGATATCAAGGATATGCGTATACAGCGAGGATCACAATCTTATTTAATATATTCATTACTTTTGAAAATGAAAATATCTAATTACTAATTATTATTTTGACCTTTCACAAGGCACAAGTCTATTAAAGATGACAATGCCATTAACTCTCAATTATGTATTCAAGGTAACTTTAAAATATTTTTGAGAAAACCAGAGCACTCAGATAAACATTTCATCATGTTTGGCATACAGACCTTCTTAGCAATTATATGATGATCTTCCCTCTGCCTTTCTGTGATTGTGTCATGACTTTCTACTCTGGCTATTAGTTGCAACTACAGTGGATGATTTATTCTCATCAGATTTCTCTGTAAATGCTGGGATATCCCAGGGCTTTCACTCAAACTCTTCCTACTCTCAAATTTCAAAAAATCAATTCCTACATAGTTTTGTTGATGATAGTATATTTCTTTTTCTTAGATTGACTTTCACATCTAGCCATAAACACGTTTACATCCATATCTTCTTTAACATTAAAGAAGATATGGATGTATCTTTCATTCAACATGCTGCTTTTCATCTGCACAACTATTAATCCAAAATCCACCTGTCCTTAGAATATTCTTCCCATATTTGGGGTGGTGCACTAAGGACATCTGTATTAATCTTCATTACTATCCTGAAGAGGACAATATCTACTTAATAGTTTTGGCAGAGGGCTCATCTTTCTCCATTCACTTTCTCATAGATGTCAATGTTCTGTATTATCTTTTTATTATAAGTATTTTCATAGGTGCTGCTCCAAACTAGACACCATAATTCCTTTTTCTCTAACCATGAACACGGGCAATTACTGATCAACATCCATACACAATTCAAGAAACGCATTAATAGTTTGAGTTTGAGAGCGCAATGGAAGGGGAGGAAGAGAGCCTGACTGAACAAGGTTTATGGGGACCTGAGCAAACGTGATGATATATTGCATATTTTGAGGGACTATGCCAGTTGTCATGCCTTGGCATATTTGTTTAATGAGTCTTACATTGGATCAAGTTCCAAAGGAGTGCAAGGAAGGCAAGACAGGGGGTGGGAGCAGAATTATACAACAGCTGATCAGGACACTTTCTGATGTATTACCATCAGCTTTGGTCCTGTGGATTATTTGATGGCCAGCAAGGTCTAATAGGCATTTCCTCCAAACAGGAATGCAACCCCTTGTTGAACATTTGCCAGTATCCTGGGTGGAAAGGGACCACATCACAAAGAAGGATTGAAAGTTGACTGAGCCAGGTCATATATTGTACTTCACCGAGCCATTAGAGGCCTAATTCTATTTGATCCTTGAATGCTAAGCCTTTTGTTACTTGAGGATTGGATAGTTGAGAGGACACAGTATTAAATTATAATTTCAGTTTTACAATTAGTTCTTATTTTAATTTCAATAGAGACAGGAAGACTAAAAATACCTTTCTGTTGATATAAAAAGATAACAAAAGCTTTTATGCTATGGAGCCCCATGGCATAAAAGCTTTGCTTACCTCTTTACATCAAAGATTACAAAAAGAAGCAACATGAACCACAAGTTCAGAGACAATATAAAGTCTGCATACCTTTCTATTATCACCAGCATGTATTACACATCTATTTCTTACTCCATTTAAAATCAAATTATTTTCCAAAGCTTCCAAAGCTGGAGGATTCCACTCACAAGCATGAACCATTGATGCCTTTGCGTGGATAATATATGGTAAAGTGAAATATCCAATACCTATAAAAGAAAATAATGCAAATACAAAACTAATTTCATTATAGAAGAATTACAGCAGCGCTAAAAAAAAAGAACTAGCATGATAAAATGTGACAATGATGGCTTGGTAATACAAACTAGGAAAAAAGTATACATTTTGCTTTTAATGGCAACAAAAATATTCAAAGAGAAAAATAAATAACACCCTCATAACATCAATAGTGACTAATGCAATAAAAGTTGAATACAATAATATATCTGATACTGGATCATTTAAGAATATAAAAGCCTGAAAATAACTATTGTGGACTCTTAAGTGTGATGACACCATTGGCATTATTTAGAAAGAGCACTACAACCCAGTGTTAGTGAGGAGGGACATCTAGATATACATTATCATCACTGGTCTTTATAGACCCTTACATTTGTTGGCCGGGTGGTTAGCATATCTGCTCTTCAACCAACAGGTCGCAGGTTTGAATACTGCTGTGAGCATGGATGTTGGTGATTGTCTTCGTCTTTAGGCACGAGACGAATTTCATCATCCAGTGTGACCCCCCTCCCATCCCACTTATTAGAAGCTTGAAGTGGCTTAAAAAAGTTCCATGTTTGGTCTCTAGAGCAGGGTTTCCAGACTATGAAAATAAATAAAAAATTACAAAAAAAATATAAAACTGATACAAAAAAAAAAAATCCTTAGCCCACCCACAATACAAATGTACTATACTTTACTAATAACTTTTCATGGGTGGGAACCACATAAAAGAAAGTGGCCAAGTGTACTTGGCTTCTAAAACCGTAACTTTAAAAGGATAAAGTGGTTAGCATTATGCTTAATGAATGTATTGTAACCATTTAAGGAGACATGTGTCAGAAATTTCTTTGAATATGTAGTTTCTCTAATATGTAGTCACTTGTTAGAAGGATGTCATCTGCATGTGTTTACTAATTGAGTTTCTGTCAGGACTTTAAAAAAGTTCCATGTACATAGAAATTACAATGCGAATGGCAAGATTTCTTTATAATTTCATTTGTGACCTCTGTATGAGATGAACTAACTCACTTTTAGTTAAAAAGCCCTTATGCAAAACAAATCCACCTAGTAATATAAATTGAATCCATTTGAAAGCCTTTCCTGCACTTTGGTGTGAAATTTTACAGTTCTGTAACTAAAGGATTTTGAATTATAGCAGTGTAAGAAAATGTCAATACAGGTTAGGTAGCACGCAGTAACTGAACTTCCAACTACAGATAATATATTACTTACAGACAATCAGTGGTGAATAAATGATTAATATTTATGAGAATGTAAACAATCAGTATCGTTTGCTATTTTGCAATGCATATACTATAATGCAAAGATTGGCACTATCCTCATAATGTGAATGGTGGTGGTGCATGTCTACTGGCATTACCATAAATTCTGACTTCTATATATTAAAATATTAAAACATTACCAAACTTGAAGATAAACAGATCTGGGCTGCACCACATGTAGATCATACCTAGCTCCATCTGACTTCAATCTCTCTCTCTCTTCCAAAAAGATGGAACATTTCAGAGAAATTGCTTCACATCAGATTTTAGTCATGCCCTCTCAAATGTCAGACTTTCATTACAGATTCATGAAACTAGCCAAATGCAGAAATATGATATACAGACCATAATCCTTAATTTTATATAGCCAGTTTTTTAAAGTAAAATGTGTTATTTAACCAGCTTTCAAGATCACTAGCTGAGAGTTGCCATGGTATCAGAGATGTCAGTATGAATATCTTCCACATGCAAGTATGTAGTGAGTTGTTTATGTAATGAATCTTCTTCAGCTTGCTGAACTTCTTAAGGTTATTTGCTGCATATACCAATTTCTTCATTCCTTTTATTCTTAAGCTCTCTCATTCCAGTCCTGAATTCCCACCTTAGCTAAATCTTTTTTTGGATATTATCCTTCTAGCACATCTGCAGTTTACCTCTAGGTCACTTTCCATCATGATATATTTACAAATTTATAGGATAAATAATTTTTCATATATTTTTCATTCTTTATTGAAGAAAAACATACAAAATAAAATAATTTACAGTAATTAGGATCTAAGTAAACTCAGAATAGCATGTCATTCAGCCACTTTATAGACAATGTATTACTATTCCCATTACTAGCTTGCATACAAATACTGACATCAAAACATAATCAGTACATCATTGTATAGGCTTCTGTGGAGTGAGGACAAATAAATGTGTTGGTTTTCTTGAAACTAGCCAAATGCAGAAATATGATATACAGACCATAATCCTTAATTGTACCATTCACCTGAAAGAAAGAGATGGGAGAGAATACTTTACTAGCTATTCAGACTAGTTTGGTGAAGTTGAGTTTCACATCATCAGAAGAAATAAGTGAATAGACTAAAACAGGTTATAACATATGAAATATTTATATAAACAGGAATAACAATGAAAAGTGCACATTTGCTGTGAAGTTGTTTGCCAGTTCATGGTCCACAGTTACCAGTAGTTGATAACTACTGGTAACTGTGTGTGTGTTTGTATAAAAATCAACTCTTTTTTTTTTTTTTTTTTTTTTTTTTGTTATTGTTGTACTGTTGAGGATGTTTGATCATTTCAGCTGATTCCTTAGATGTCCTTGGTAAATATTCCATATGAACTAAAATAGTAATTGAAAACCAAGCAGTAGAACAAGTAACACATTTTCAAAAGTTAGGAGGTTATGTAATATTTGATATAGATAGATAATAAATTATACCATTTCCAAGTAATCTGTGATACAGTAAGACGAGCAACAAATAACATAAGGAAGGAAGGAAACACGAAGTTTTATCAATAATATATGACTTCGGAAAGTTAGAGAGATAAAAGATTAAAAAAAAAGAGGTAAAAGTAGGATAGAAACAGCTAATGAATACATTCACTCATGTATGTAGACATATTCTATTTTCATTTACTTAAAGGATGTACAAGAATGGACAGAATATGAAATGGCTAAATAAGGAATGTGCAGTAAATGATAAAATAAAAGAATACCAAACGAATGGAAGAGGGAAGACTAATAAAAAGAAAGTAATTCAACATAAACCTGAAGGGAAAAGAAATAAAGATCTAGAAAGAAAATCAAAGTTCAATTCTTGAGATGATGAAAAAACAGACTTATAGCCTAGATCTTGAGAGAAAAAGAAGAATTAAAATTAATAGAATTTTTTATTATTAACATGAGATATCAAATATTTTCCACTGTTTAATAAAAAACAAAGCAAAAACATATGAGGGCGGTCTGAAAAGTTCTTGGCCTAACAATGAAAAAACGAATTTATAATTTCAAAATTATTTTTATATTTCAACATAATCTCCCTTAAGACTAATACATTTATTCCAGCGCCATTATCCTGTCCCTGTAGTGGTTCTCAGTAAGATCTTCAAAATACCCCTCTACAGCTGAAATCACCTCTTGATTCGAAGAAAAACACTGACCAGCAAGGAAGTTTTAGTTTTGGGTAGAGATAGAAGTCAGAGGGAGACAAATCTGGGGAATAGGGTGGAGGTTCCAACAATTCATAGTGCAGATCCCTTAATCTTCCCATTACCAAAACATCTTTGTGGGCAGGTGCATTGTCCTGATGAAAGATGACTTTTTTCTTCTGCAAACTGGTTAAAAGATCGGAATAATATTCTCTGGTTATTGTTTTATCCTTTTCAAGATAATAAACAAAATGCCTTTAGCATCCTCAAACACTGATGATGCCATGACCTTTCCTGCTGGAAAACGGAGTGCCCATAAACTTTTATGAACTTCGAATGAATTTCTTTTGGTGTTAAACCTTCTTTTACAGTTTTCCATTTCAAGGGATACAGACAACACTTTTGCTTCAGACAGCTGTATAAAACAAACTACTTGACAGTATGACTTGCAATTTCACATGGATGCTTATGACAGATGTACCAACTTAGAAAAAAAAAAATCTTGCCAATAGTGTTGCCATCTATGGGTGAGGCTGAGAACTTTTCAGACCACCCTCATACAAATAGTCCAGTCGTGAAGTGGCTTCACACACAAACTTTGTTTGCTCACACTTGGATTAAGGATGAAACAAGAATATAACTTCTTGGCATCTGTAATTTATAGTATAACTCTCTGATGCTATGACCAGATCCAGAGCTCTTGAACTTTGTGTCTCTTCCATTATTTACTGTTTCAGGTAATCTCTCAGCAGTATATAAATTCCATTTTCTTCCCCCCCATATGACAATTCCTCCTCTGTCATCTATGTTCCCATAGTTGAAATCTCCTATAATAATTACTCTACCTGCACTCAGTGCTAATTTGCCAATGCTTATCATATCCCCCCCCCCACCTCTATCTCACACCAGATAGACTTAAATGAACCTCCCTCTGCAATCCCTGTCCTCCTGATGCACTACTATTTTTATTTTTTTTTTTTGGCTTCCAATTCCTCTTCTATCACTAACAAAAACCCCTACTCCATTCTGTTCTCTTTGCATTCTATTCCTATATTCGGTCTCACTAATGTCTATCACTTTTGAGCAAGTTGAGCTAACCTGTGCCAAATACTTTGACCTTATTTTGAATACTGGCATTAGTATACATACACTGCAATACCCCTTCATCCCACACTCTCCCTTACACTTCATGTTGCTTAGATCACTCAAGTTGAGAACCTGCAATGCTACATTTAGCATCATGTGATCATGCCCCTATTTACTAATCCCTAGGTTGATTAGATCCACAATCACCAGCCCTCTCTCCCAAACATTCTAGTTTCGCTGACTCTGCACTTCTAAATTCTCATTGAACAACACTTTCTCAAGACTCCTAACACCAAAATCATTCAAATGTAGGCCATTCTTATATAAATCCTTCCTTCCATCAAACTCATTCCACACATTCACAAACTCACAGCATTCTTCCTGCATAATGTGCACATTGATTTATTCACAGAGCTCTCCATCTCTGCTCCCCTCTATCATACCATGGCAACAGACAGAACTTTGATTTCTCATGCTTTTTATTCGCATGTACTAACAACTCTTTCATATTGCCTTGCATACCACACATCATCTGCAAAATCATTTGTACCATCCATATAAACATCTTTTTTCACCTTCACTCTCTGCATCCTTATAGCATCACTATGAAATGTCTTGTACCTGTGAATTGGCTTATTATGCACATTCAGGACGTTCTACTTCAGAGAACATAAATAAATTTCTTACCATCATTATGACAAGCTGAGACTTGCAAATACTTCTTCACACAGCGATTAGATGGAGTTAGGGGAGGAATTCAAAGTGCTACACAAAAGTTACATGTTGAAGATTGTTTTTGGAATTATCATTGATGAAAAATTTGTAAATTGAATAAATATTGCTACATTAATTTACTGAACACCTGAGAGACAGTCAATGAGACAAACTTTAACTTAACACCCGTTGTCAGTTTCTTTACACTATCTTAACCAAACAAACACCAATTGGGATTTTGGTTCCTTTCTTTTATCTATTATAACTTTAAATTGTTCCCACTAATAACTGATTGTCAGTACTCAACTTTGTGTGGTCTGAAGATGTGGGCAGAAAAATCAAAACATTGGCAGCAAAATAAATATCTTATTTGTTTATTTTATTTCTTTATTTTTTTGTGTTGTTATACCAAAAAAGCTTCCAATTAACAACTCCTAGTACAATTGAAGAAATACATACTCAGGAAACTTAACCAACTTTAAAATTACATCATTATATGAAATATTACTTCTAGAATATTTAAGTATAATGAACTACAAGAAAACAAACCTGCATAAAGATCAACTACAGTTTCTCCTTCACAGTTAAATTTAGATATTCTTAATTTTTCTGCAATGTTCCCTGCGCTAAACATGCATTTGGTAACATCATACGAATACCTGAAAACAAAATAGAAAATAAGTATCATCACCATCAATTTCCTGATATGTAAACATCAAGAGTTGTTCAGCCAACTATCACAGTACTACATGATTAAGTGTACATTATTAATAATCTCCTATCAACAATTTTCCTCCAAATTAGTCTATTACTTGTCAGCTCTCCAATATTGTCATGTCTAACATTTTGTTCTTCTAAGGTACTTCTGACTGAATCAATCCACCAAGACCTTGGTTTTTCCTTGCCATCTTGGCATCAAACACGCTCTAACTGGGGGCAGAGATACCATCTCAGTTATAATCAGATCATCTGATGCTATGACCAAATCTTAAACTTTTGAACCTCGTGTTCCTTCTACTACATGTTGTTTAAGACATTTGTCCCTTAAGAATTCCAGAAATTCCACTTCCTAACTACTACATGCAGTTTTCTCTTCCCAATTTACACTACTGTAGGAAGACTCACCAAGGAAGACAAGGAGATGTCTTCACCCTCTATGTTCCTCTGGCTTATAGCAACACCCCACTAAATATCCTGTCCTGCTCATCTCTATTTCACACGATATGCTTTCAAAACCATTAGTGCCGTTGCACTCCAAATCATTCACTCTGAGAGGAAATACCTCATCACTTATTGTAAGCAGTACTCCACTGTTGCATTTGCCCTTCCTATCCTGTCAAAAATGCTATACCCTGCTATTTCTATTCCTATCATTATATCATCTTCCATCAACCACATCTCAGAGATCCCAATAATCCTTGGACAGGCTGATGCAATCAGTGCCACCAATTCATCTCCTTCATTCTGAATACTCCTGGCATTAGTATAAAGAATCAAGGCATTTTCACTGTGTCTATACTTATCATTATCTTCCCAAGACTCCATTGGATTGCCTTACACAATGTATTCCCCTTCTTCCCAAGCAACTATTCCCGCAAGAGGCCACCCTTGCTACCACCATTCACCCTGATAATTCTAGTTTCTCTGCACTGAAACACTGACTTGTTCAGAAAACAATTACTTTTATGATTACAAAACATTACTTCTTTCTACATTCAAATGCAAGCCATCTCTCGCATATAGTTCCTTTCTGTTCTCAAATGTCCTCCACGCATCCAAATAATCAAAGCCTCTCTTTCGACACAGTCTGGCTATTATACTATTGATTATTGATCTTCTCTGCAGCTCTGCATTATCATACCTGAGCAACACACTCACTATCTTTTCTGTCTTCTTCTGTACAACCTCAAGCATGAACCTTAGATCTCTTACCACCCAATTCAGATTGCCTCTCAAGTCGTTTGTGCCTAGCATCACAATCATCTCATCCACCCTTTCACCTCGCTTAATTGCAATATTCACACTATTATTCCCTCAGGCAAATACTCCTCTGGCATTCTATCTTGCATGCCATGGATCATCGAGTCTCCATACATCACCTCTTACCACTCTGTTTCTTCCTTGCTCACCTGCATCCCTCATTCTCTCTCTCTTCTAACACTTTCTTTGTTCTCACACTTATCTTCTGTCCTATTTCTCCATTCCTAGTTCCTGCATTGTCTTGCCTTTGTCACTGATTCTCCTATTCTCTTCTCTTCTATCATTCCCATAACTCTCTCTCTCTCTCTCTCTCTTACTCCTACTCTAATATGCAACAGATATACATCTATAGATATGACGGATATACACCTGTTATATTATCTGTAGACTCAGGCCCCCCTCTTTTTTTATTTATTATTATTATTTCTTTTATATCTCTTTCTTTTCTTCTTGCTCCTTCACTCCAATTATCTGTCTAATTGAACTTTCTTCTTCACAGCAGAGGGAGCCTGCCTTCTTTCTCTGGTATTTGCCTAAGCAGGCTGCCCTTCCACAAGGCATGATCAGATTCAAAATCTCTCACATGATGGATATGATACAATGAAACATTAAGTTTTGAAATAAGCACAAATATAAAGAAGTATAAGAAGATTAAGAACTAAAAAAGAAAATAAAAACTTGTAATATACACGACAAAGTTGCAGTATGCTGGCTAATCAAAAATCATCATCATATCACAAACAGGAAATAAGTTATGAGGTTGCCATGATACCATGAGATGACTGGAATTTTTATTGGTTTGAGAGTATTTTTTTCAGGCAAAAACACTTCATTCAAAAGAAATTGAATGATTGGTCTACAGAATATTAAGCAGGATGAAAACATTGTAGTCTTGAAAGCAGATAAGAATACATGGAAAAACTGCAAATTCTATTAAACAATACAAATGATTATGCAAAACCTGACAGGACAATGCCACAAGACTAACAATATGATAATTGGCCTCCAAACATCAAAAATCATATCAAGACATCCCCTAGTCCCAAGAATTTATGGAGCTCCAAAAAAATATACACAAGAAAGGCATGCTACTAAGACTAATTATAGATGCTAGGCATTTTCTAACTTCCTTGTTAACCAGGTATCTAGAATACGTGGAATAAAATGCAAATTCTATTAAATCCCTATACAAAACTTGACTTCAACCTGACAGGGCCATGTAGCAAAACTAACAATATGATAAGGATATGATTAATTGGCCTCAAAACACCAAAAAAAGGTGTTTTTTTTTGGTGTTTTGAGAACAGGGAATGTCTCATATCAAGACATTCCCTGGTCCCAAAAATTTATGGAGCTCCAAAAAATACACGAGCAAGGCATACCACTAAGAATCATTATAGATGCTAGGTATTCTCCAACTTCCTTGTTAACCAGGTATCCAGCAAACCTGCTAAGCCTTTATATTGGCAAGTCAAAGTCACTTATAAGAAACCTGGTACACTTCAATACAAGATCTTTTGTAAAGATCTTGCAGTAGAACCAGCTGACCTACTCTTTTCAGGATATTACTAATTTGTTCACCGATGTGCACAGAGTAGAAGCTGTACATGTACTATCAGAGTTACAATTACAATATCACCTATAAGTTGTTTTACATAGAACAGACAGGCAAGTCAAGAGAGATATGCATGTCCAAACACTTCAAAGACATGGAGAAAAAAAGGAAAACACAAATCAGAACTGGCAAATGAAAACAATATTGTAGTAGTGAAGTGAAATTATCCAGATAGATTAGTTTTTACTCAAGTGCACTGAAAGAGTCAGCAGAAATGATAAAACATCCACAGTGCAACAATATTGATGTTGCTAATGTTAATTTGTATTTCTTCTTTGTATGATCAAGTATGATGATATTGAAATTGCAGTAATGTTCAGTTAAGTGTAGTTTCAAAGAATAAATGGATTTGATATAGCTAGTACTGCATCCAAGTTGACAGTTAAATTTGTAACAATATTGTGGTGCATCTTTTTCTCCTATTTTTTCTAGGTGCATCTCTTGGTCTTCATTTTCCATATCATTTTCAGTTTCTGCTTTTTTTTTGGCCCCATTGTAAGTTCAGTAATAATATACACATAAAAACCTAAAAGTAACCAAATTTGCTATTCTGACAAGTCTGGAAATTATTCTTCCTTTCAAGGACATAGGGACATGTTGCATCAGTATTCTTTTCAAAATAAATATTGATCTATGAATTTAACTTATTAGAACCATTGGACTTTAGGATTGGCTACACTAGGGATGTTCCATTTCCACAAGGCTTGGCTTTTATTATATAGATATGCAATTTTGGGAGCTACATGAAATTTAGTTTCAGAAATCCCAACTATTGTAAAGAAATCATCAACTGACTTAGTGAGACAAGAAAGAAGAAATAAGAAGGAAGAGAAGACAGAAAATGAACTCCATGATGGATACATGAAGGCAAAGAAGCAGTCTGCAGAACAGAAATTTTATAACAATTTCTGTTAATGTAAGTCAGAATGTGATCTTAGAGAAAAATATAGAAAGGAATTTCATATATGTTATTTGTAAAAGTTGAGTTATTTGGAATTATGGCTGGGACAACTAGACCATGTCTGTTAATTTCTTGTGTTCTCCAATGTATGACTGTTCTGTGAGATGAAACCTGATTTCTATGAGGGAAACCCTGCTACCTCTGTGAGAATAATTAATTCATTTCCAGTTGAAAAGCCATTATATCAGGTTCTTTATGTCTTAGACAGGATTCGAACTTAGCTCTTTCTGACCAAAGAAATGCACGTAAGTGTGACTGCATTATGGAGAAACTTATTTGTGAAAGCAGCTAACAGTAGTTACTGGAAAAAAATTCTGAAAAAACAGAAGATATCAATGAAGTGGCAAAATATTTCATGGCTACTAAGAAAGCTTAGAAATAAAGGAATTGCACACAAAAGAATAAAAAGTCATAAAACTTAATATAAAAACTAAGGACATGGCAGAGTAAGTTTGAAAGACTATTTGATGGAGTAACACATGATACAACAGTTGTAAAAAAGCCATCAAAAACCTGAAATGCAAAAAAGACAGGTTGGAGCAGATGAAATTCAATCTGAAATGCTGAAAAAAGGACAGTGTAAAAACTTCTCAGTGGATACACTACAAAAAATGCCAGATGATGCAGTGTAACCACATACAGAAATCTGGACTTGGCAACCCCATATTCAGCATGTTCCACACCAATTTTCACTTCAACTTTTCTTAGTCATATTTAAGTATGCTTTAAATTATTCCCAGAAAATTCAGATTTCTCTGCAAGATTCACATCCCATCTTCCCATTCCTTTTAAGCTCAATAGCCTGTCATGGTCAAGTAACTCTGCTTCTTTTATGACAGGGCAGTTAGGATTAACTGCATCAACTATGTTTGTAAATTGAATTTGTTCTTCTGGCCTAATGTCTGTTTTTCAGAATGAAAAATCCAAGTTTCCAGAAGAAAAAATCTTTTCACCTCTGTATGAGACCAGTTAATACATCATCACTTGAAAAGCCCTGATAAAGGTTCATGTCCTGGAGAGGATTTAAACTCAGTCTTTCCAACCAAAGTCATCGTGATATTGACCGAGTTATAGAGGCTCACTATTTCATTTATTTGAACAGTATTTTTACAATTGAAGAATAATAATAAGAGAATAATATTTATTTATTTAATTTATTTGCTGATATTTCACTGGTGTTATACACAGCATCTTCAGAGCACAAAGAACAGTTTGTCACAGTATGCAAACAGCAATAATGAGTCCACAATGGAGAAACATTAAAAATTGTAATGGACAATACAAAGAACTAAAGTCCTAATTGATGCCATCTATTGCTATATAAGGAGAGAGTTAATAAGTATTAATTTGATCTTAAAATGACTGTCTCTCAAGTTTTTGGTAAATTGATACAGCTATCCTCACTGAGGGTTTGGAAGATGTTTTAAAGCTGCTGCTGATTACAAAAACAGTCTCTCTGACTTATGACTTCTGAGTAGCATTTTTGTTTTTTTCCATTCAGCTTCAAACACTCCTGGATGTGATATAGAAGAGTTTGGCGTGAGGTGAATGGATAAGGGTTGTCAATTTGATATGTGGATTAAATGTGGTGAGGAGCTGATATTTATTAAGCGCTCTGGATATCTTTTCGAATGTCGCCCCGAAAATATGGGATGGTAACAGTTCTGCTATGGCCTCATGTATTAAGTGACAAAGGGGATTTGAGGAGGGCATTTAGTATTTTTTTGGGTGGAGGGGATTATAGCCACTGGCTAAAAAGGTGTGGCACAGGTAAGAAGTTTAGTGTTAAAAGCATTATCATTAGAAGAGATGGCTCTGGCTATGTGAGTTAGTGTTTTAGGATACCATATTGTTCAGCTGGATGTGTGATAGTTTGTGCAAATACCTTCCAGTATGTGTGGGTTTTGTATAAAGAGAAAATGATAACGAACCATTAGGAAGGCATGTGACTAATATATAGGAGTTTTCCATTGCAAAATGGATTTTAGAGTGTTGTTGGCAATGTAAATACAATAAAAATGTCTTTAATGTGCCTGGACCATGCAGCCAAACAGCAAACACATCAACATAGCATAACCAAACCACTGGTTTGAGAGTGGCTGTGTTGATTGCTTGGTTCTTTTAGTGTTCTATGTAGAAATTGGCTAAAGGGAGGAGCCCATGGCTGTCCCTTCTAGTTGTTTATATATCTTCCCTTTCCATGTGAAATAACCAGCATGTACTTTAAATTTGCATAATTCAAATATGTCTGGTGGTGTGTGTGTGGAGGAATGTGACTAACAAATTAAAGGTCTCAGTTAATGGTACATTGGTGAATAGCAAAGTAATATTGAAACTAATTATTATGCCTGAACTTTTTAAAAATACGGTCTTTTAATATGCTTTTTAGGTGAACAGAATTTCTTATAAATGAGGAAGTATTACCTGTGGAAGGGAGGCTAGTAATTTAGCCAAATGTTTAGCAAGTTTTTATGTGAGACTGTTTATACTATCTAAAATTGGGCCTATGGGTGTAATATTGTTTATGAATTTTTAGTGCTCCATATATTTTGTGTAATGTCTTACATGAAAAGGATAGTTTTTGTTCAGATTCTTTAGGCCAGGAAGTGACTTTATTCGGTAATTTATGAACTCTTTTCTTTTATTAGTTAAAGGATTATGTTCTATGATTTTATACGTAGACTGATCTTGTAAAAGAATGTTTTCATATTCAGTTTTGATTCATTATCACTGTAGTGATACTTTTGTCTGCGTTGGTTATCACGAGATCGTTATTATTGTATAGCTCTTTTAAGGCATTTATTTCTTTTTTGTAGCATATTGCTTTTGGGAGGTTTGGATTTGGTTAAAATGTTAGCTACATTGAGATGTTATCAGCTATAACTGGAGGCAGTCCATATATTCCACGATCCAAAGAAGCTATTATTTCCACTTTTGGAACTTGTCTAGTTGTGACGGCAAAGTTATGACCACCACTTAACATCCTAACAGCTTCTTCCAACAGGACTATTGATGATAATTTTACCATGACACAAAATGATTTATAACATACTTAAGAAAAGTTGTTGAATGACAAATTGGTGAGAAACAAGCTGGATTTTAATGGATAGTGCATGCACAGATTTTGAATCTATGTGGTGTGAAGTTGAAATTAACAGGATAGTATATCTAACAGGATGCTGTTACAGGACAGGAAACATAGAGAATACTGATTGCAAAATGTTTAAGCAAACTGGGCATGTAAAAAAAAGAAAGTAATCGTGATGGGAGTTTTTAATTACAGGAATATAGAATGGAAGGAGGAGATAGTGTATGGGAACAAGGAGAGCAAGTTTCTGAGAGATAAATATTCTAAGCAGCATGTGACTGAAGCAACTAGAGGTTTTAATGTTTTGGATTTGGTGATAACTTCAAGATGTAGCTGTTAATGAGGTGTTGAGCCACCAATTGGCAAGAGTGATCATGAGGTACATGTTTGGGAAGTGGTGAAACAAGAAAAGGTTACTGCCAAAAATGGATATATGTGGAAGTATAAGCAGGTGATTATAGGAAACTTAGTAGTCAATTAGCATCAGTACACTAGGTAGAAGAGCTGAGCAGAAAAGATGTTGACGGTGCATGGAAATTCACAAGGCAGTATTTAACAAAGGCAATGTATAAACTGCACACCAAGGGCTAAGCGAGTAAATAGAGTAGGAGTGAAATGGATGATGAACTCGAGCAAGCTGTGTTGGAAAAGAAAATGCTATGGAGGAGATACAAGACATTTGGTGGCAAATGGATCCATGAAGAGTATAAAGTGCAGACTAGGAAGGTGACAAGCATGGTAAAGAAAGAAAGAAAGAAAGAAAAGGTGCAGTATGAGAGGAGATTGGCTGGTCAGGCCAAAGTTAACTCAAGGGAATTTTTCTGCTATATGACAAGCGAGAGAAAGAATAATTATGGCAGGTTGACACTAGTGGATAGTCATGACAGAAGAATAACAGTTACAAAGAATATAGTGGAATTATTGAATGAGCACTTTATCAATATATCATACTGGTGTAAATGATGCAGTGCAATATATAGAAGAGAGGAAAGCATTAGAAGAATTGGAGGTGTTGATTGGGTTAGATGTTAATAAGGCCATGGGAATGGATGACATATCACATATTCTTAAGGAATGTGCACAACAGTTGGCTATGTCCTTGACCTGGTTATTTAATGAAAGTCTTGCGGTGGGTAGGGTTCCTAAGGAGTGGAAAGAAGACAAAATAGTACCAATCCACAAGCATGGTTCTAGGACAGAAGTTTCCAATTACAGACCAGTATGTATAACTGCAGTTGTGGTGAAGGTGTTAGAGAGATTTGGTTAGGAATAGAATACAGGATTGGGTTAATGGACATGACATTCTTTATTATGGTCAGCATGGATTTGTAAACGGTAGGTCCTGTTTTAGCAATTTACTTGCATTTTATGACAAGGTAACAAGTGTGTTAGATAAGGGAGAATCATATACAGTGATATTCTTGGACTTTGCAAAAGCATTTGATAGATTACTACACGATAAGTTGATGTACTGCAGAGGATGGAAATAGATAGTATATTGGTTAGATGGATTGGAGATTGACCCTCTGAATGATACCAGCAAGTTGTGTATGATGGAGTAGTGTCTCAAAAAAGGAGCGTAACCAGTGGCATGCCCCAGGGTTCTGTTCTTGGCCCCTGCTGTTTAACCTTTTTTGGAAATGATATATCATGTGGACTAACTGAGAATATTCAGTTGTTTGCTGATGATGCAATTTTAGGGCAAATTATAAGTAGCACTGCTGATGTTAATTCCCTTCAGGAAGATTTGAATAGACTTTGACTTGAAAAGGAGTAGAGTTGCAGTTTTAATATTAATAAGTGCAAGGTATTGCATCTTGGAATGCAGGCTGTGTACTATACTGATGGTGCATACTGCAGGAAGTGGATGAAATTCGAGATTTGGGAATGATGGTTGACAGTAAACTAAAGTTTAGAGGGTTTAGAAGTTTAAAGTTAAAGTTATTATAAGAAGTACTCTAACATGTAAGGATAAGGAAGTGGTTATGCCACTGTATAAAGCACTGGTCAGACCAGGGACTATTGTGGGCTCAAATTTGGTCATCTGGTTTTCAGTGTTATGTGGAAACATTGGAGAGGGCCCAGAGATGAGTGACTAAGACAATATCAGAACTTTGGAATGCTGCCTATGGAGAGAGGTTGAAGAAATGTGGATTGTAGACTTGTAGGTGGATAGGAGGAAAAGAGGTGATATGATAGAGACATTTAAATTAGTGAGAGGATTTTATTGGATTAATCCAGATGGGATTATAAAAAGAGTAGAAGGCAAGAGGGGGGAAAAACCACATGCCATCCCTGGAAGTAATGTAAGAGAGTGGTGAAGAGGATTGTGAGGAGTAGATTTTCACATGGACAATTGTCAGTGAATGCAACGCATTATCAGAATGTGTTGTTAATGCAAGGAGTGTTAAGGATTTTAAGATTCAGTATGATAAATATGTTGTCAGTTGAATGAACCTCCATTAAAAGTCTCCATGGAGAGTGGAAATATATTATTATTATTTCGGGCAACTCCAACGAGTCGACAGACTCATCGAGGGAGGCCCTAACATCATGTCAAGAACAACTATTCGACATTCACACAGTATCTATCATACCTCGCCTTGAACTCATTCACAGACTCTGGCAGCTTATTCCACTCGTTCACCACTCTCCAAGTAAAAAACCTAGCTCTATAACACCCTTGCTAACCACATTTTTGCCCAGCTTCCATGTATGGCCCCTAGTCCTCCCACCACCAGTCCTATTCTCAAAAATATCTTCCGAATTAATCTTACAGAAACCCTTCAGTAATTTGAATGTCTCAATCATATCACCTCTTTTCCGCCTATCAACCAATTTTTGCAACCCGCAAATCTTCAACCTGTTCTCATAAAGTTCATTCCATAGACCTGCTATCATCTTGGTCACTCGTCTCTGGAGCCTCTCCACCTCCTCCCCATTAAGAAGAAACCCCGGCACCCATATCTGGGCACAGTAGTCTAGATGGGGTCTTATCAAGGCTCAATACAGAGGAACAATAACTTGTTTGTCTCTGCTTGTTAAAGTATTTTTCAGCAACCAAGTGATTTGATGAGCTGATTTAGCCACTTCTGCGATGTGCCTCCTAAACTTCAACTTCCTATCCACCAACACTCCCAAATCCCTGGCCTCATCAATCTCTTGGAGTACAGTTTCCACCAATGTGATATACTGCTGCTAATCTTTTCACCCCAAAATGCATAACCTTACACTTTGCCACATTAAATCGACATCCATTTTCCTTAGCCCAGTCCTCCAAACTATCCAAATCATCTTTTATCATATTAATATAATAATAACAATAGTAATAATAATTAACAAAATAGGCATTGTCAAGTTCAGATTTTTTTACCTTACAAGAATAAGATTTCTGCTTTAAAAAAAAGCATATCATATGGTATCCAGAAAAATATTCTTCAGTTCCATTTAAAAGTGAAGAAAATAGTTTGATGTTTCATTAGGTAAGAAGTAAGGCTTTTAGCTTCTAGCACAAATCGTAATTTGTGCTAGAATATCATAATTCTTAGTAAATCCCTTGACGATATTCGCAAGAAAATGATAATAACAAATATAAAAATATGTCTATGGGCAGATTTTAGTTCTCTACACTATAAACTTCTCATCCATGTGAGCTATAAGTTTGCTACCTTTATTATGTAAGAATGGCAGAAAAATAAAAAGCTTCTTGTCCAACATGGTAGTGCAAATCCCTAAAAAGTATCTGTCCTAATCAGAATAGAAAGCAATATACACAACTATACTTACTTAATGTTATTATCGACATGTACCACATAACCATTACTGCCTTTTAAAATTTCCACTTGTGGAGTACGAAAAAGATCATTATTTATATTTTTCTTGATTGCCACCCTTTTGCACTTCAGAGCATGACTAACAGTGTCCCATACTTGGCTACCTTGGACAAAAAAAAGATTATATGAAATTATGGCCTTAATAAAAAGATCTCTGTTATAAAATAATCACATGATAATCAAGTGAAATGATTTCAAACAATCATAAACAGCTGTGTTTTCACAATAACATTCCTTTACAAGAACATCATTCATCGATCAGTGCAAGTGAACTTAGAGCCATTTTAGGCTTGTTAACAGTATTTGTAAAAAATACTTGTATAATGTTGTAATTTTGCACTATGCCATCTTACACTAAAATGATTCAGTGTAAACTGAATTTGAGATGACTTATGACTGAAATCAAAATTAAGATGGATAAACAAATTTTAGTACAGATCCTTAACATTAAATTTCAATAAAATCTATAAAGCCAGAACAGAGGAATGACTAGATGGACAAAATAAATCTAACTGGTGCTACTGCATGAGAGGCAGGAAAGCATATAAAGATATATTATTAATATTATTATTTCGGTAACTTCCATGGAGTCAAAAGACTCATCATGGGAGACTCACTCAACCAGCAACACATCTTTCATAATGAGCTTTGAAGTTATTCAGTTATTCCTGAATTCACAATGCACTCTGGCAATGCTTCCACTTACCAACAACTCTCCACATAAAATATGTACTCCTCATACCCTTCTTTACCACATCTTTATACAACTTCCAGGGATGGCCTCTTGTTCTTCCCATCTTAACATCCATTTGTTTTATAATTCTTTCTGTATTAATCTGGTAGAATTCCTTAACCAACTTAAAGGTTCAATTAATCAATCCCTTAACCAAATTAAAGACAGTACTAACAGAAGAAATGGAAGTTAAAAACAGAAGAAAAGAGTACTGTGAGGAACTGTACAGCAGAGAGGATAAGGAAAATGTGGAAGTGCCCTCTTACCAAGAAAATTTCGATTTGGAACCTCCTCCTCCACTTAGGCATGAGGTTGAAGAAGCAATTAAACAGCTTAACAACAATAAGCCCCAAGTGCAGTTCGAATCCCAACAGTTAATTAAGGCCACATGGGATGGAGGTATATGAGTGTTTCATAGAATGATTACAAGAATATGGGAGACAGGATCATGGCCTAGAGATTAGACGTCAGTCTTCATATCACTGCACAAGAAGGGAGGTATGAAGGATTGCAAGAACTGTAGAACTATTAGTTTAATCTCTCATACAAGCAAGATTTTATTAAAGATCATTCTATATAGGATTGAGCCCAAAGTTGAGGTAGAGATGTCTGAGTAACAAGCAAGTTTTAAGAAAGGAAAGGATATCAAAGATCTGATCCTTTGCCTTAGAGAGATCATTGAAAAGTATAAAGAATTTAGACTTCCTATGATAATGTGTTTCACAGACTACTCCAAAGCGTCTGACTGCATCCAGCCTATGAAACTGTGGGAAGTAATGAAATTAATGAATTTTCCTTAACACATTTTCAGGCTGATAGCTAACCTGTACAATGAGCAGGAAGCCACAGTAAGAAGAGGTGTTGGATTGACTGAATGGCTTCAGGTCAGCAAGGATTACTTTCTCCTCGCTTGTTTAGTATCTATGCTGAGGACATTATGCGTAAAGTACTGGATGAGCATAATACAGGAATTAGGATAGGTGGCAGATTGATCAGTAACCTTAGGTACACTGATGATTCAGTTTATTATTATTATCCCATGGTATTATTACACCAGATAACAGAGATCAAATTCATGTATTTTATACAGCACCTTTTCTGGGTTGTTATAAAGTTCCCATTTAGAACTATTCATACAATTTAGTAAGTGCATTGGTGATGCTTCCTCGATGTTACAGTGTTTGCAGATGGGGAAGACTTTTATGCCATTACTAAACTTGATTGGTCTTGTGTCTGATCTTGAGGTGAGAGATCATGGTAGTGGCACAGTGATTAAACTTCGAGTCAATGGTTTTTTTTGTTGAATACCAGTGATGAGTCATGTCCTGGAGAATCATTTTTTTTGTGCTTTCTTTTTGAGTAGTTTTAAAAAGATCAAAATCTGTGGTATCACTTGATGTTGCAGCCATTTTTGCTACTTCATCTGCAGTTTCATTTCCCTTTAATCCCACATGGGATGGAATCCACTGGAAAATTATTTCGGAATCCTTACGTAGTTTGTTTATGTTTTTTGCTATGTCTCTAAGTATTTCTTGATGGCTAGTGTAGCAGTTCTTAATAGCTTGAAGGGCTGCTAAGGAATCTGTGAAAAATATAAATTCCTTTGGGTTTTGTTTATCCAAATGTTGCAGTGCTATGTTAATGGCTATTAATTCTGCATGGAAATTAATTGCAGAAAATTCACAAATTTTTTGGATGAACTGAAAAAAGGTTTCCATACAACCTAAAGATTTAATGGCAAGTTTCAATATTGAATCACTTTTCACTTATGTACTTCTAGAAGACATTTCATCATGCTCTCACAAGCCTTTCCACTGGATATAGTGAAATTATTCAACTTAGTCATTCACTCTGGTTATTTTCTTTGTCAAAACAGAACCTACAGATGAGTTGAAGGAATTGCCATGGTAAGTTCACTCTTGTCAACTTCTATTTGGAATATTTAGAAGACATCCTTTTCTCATCCATACAGTCTCAGCCTTCATTTCGTGTACATTATATATTTTTTGCAATAGACATTTTTGCAATCTGGCCTCACAACAAAGATATGTTACCTGCCTTTCTAGCAAGCATAAACAATCTGCATTCATGAATTAATTTTACTATGGAAACAGAAAAAGAAAACAAATATCCTTCTTAGACATCCTATTCCTCTGCTCATCATCAGGTGAACTAATCACTTCCATTTATCGAAAGCTTACCTTCAATGGACATTACATTCAACAGCAACTGACTCACTATCTCTCTCTCTCTCAAAAGATTAGAGTTATCACAACTTTATTAGAATGTGCTCACATTATTTGCTCTATGCTGTAATAACTGCAGTAAGAACTTTTAAACATTAAATGATATATAAAAACTCAATAGTTTATCACAGAGAACCATACATCTTTTGGATTCCTATATTCCTAACTCAAATAATAAGGAAACAAGTATGCAGAGTCCCTATTCCATACATTTCTAGCATCTCAGAACCAATTTCTAGAATTCTTAAGTACAATTTAGTGGCTACATTTATTCCAATCAACAGACTATCATTATGGTTCTCATCTTCTAAAGATAAACATTCCCCTCTTGCTCTTCTTGGCATCTACCAAGTTCTTTGTGTCACCGTTCATATTTTGGACAAACTGGACATTCAGTAGAAAAAAAGAATACAAGAACATCAGCTTTATATCAACAATAGGAAATCCAAGAAATTGGGTCTTGCAAAACATGGAATAGGTCAGACCACAATTTAAAGAAATTGACAAAGCCTTATTTCATCATCCGCACTTGAATTGGAATGACTACCACTGAGTATCAAAGATATTGGAGAGTTATTTTAATTAATGATAATTAAAAGAATCAATAAAATCCATTATTTGCATTCTACTTTGTATAAAACTACTTAAAAATTTTTTACCAATGGAACTGATTGTCGTTAAACTGAATGAATGTGACTGAATAAGGCTAGTTTAAAACATGCAGTGCCACCCTGTCTGGATGTTAATTCTTGATTTAGCTATCATTTCTCTGCTCTTATTGTCACTGGGGTTTGATTCTTGGAGGAGTGCCATATGTATCAATGTACTTCAACCTATGGGAACTATTTCCTGGAAACATGCTTTGTCTACCTGATTGCTGATTTTATTATCATGCAATGTTAAATGTTTTTATATGTAAATGTCATTGCTATTCTGTAATAGTGGTAGTATTTTATTATTATTATCTCAAGACCAAATGGAGTAAAGACTCATCTAGGAGGTCCTTTTGTCATACACACACCTTAAACATACTGAAATTCTTGCAGACACTACGCTCTCAGGCAAGGTATTCCAATCATTCACAACTCTGCATGCAAAAAACCTGCTTCTCACTCCCTTCTTATACAACTTCCAGGAATGACCTCTGGTTCTCTCCTGATTTCCCACCATTTTCTGGTAAACCTCTCCAACATTGAACCTATAACAACCCCTTACTAACTTGTAGGTCTCTATCATATTACCCCTCATCCTCCTATTCACTAGACCCTGTAAATTACATCTTCTCAACCTTTCTTCATATTTGACATTCTAGAGAAAAGAAATTACCTTAGTCAGTGTCACTTCTGGACCCTTTCCAACATCTCGTCATCCTTTTTGAAAACCAGGTGACCAAATCTGTGCACAGTAGTCTATGTGTGTGTGGCCTAATCAAAGCTCTATACAATGGAACAAGAATATCCTTACTTCTGCGAGTCAGTGTCCTCTGCATCATTCCCAGAATTCTTTGTATTGTCCTCACAATTTTGGCAATGTGTCTCCTAAATTTCAGATCCTTATCCGCTATCATCCCAAGATCTCTTACTTCCTACACCTCCAGCAATATATCCCCACCAAGCATAAATTCTACATTCCATATTTGTTTCCCAAATTTTAAAACCTTACATTTTGCAATACTGAACTCTCATCCCCATTCATGTACCCATTCACTCAATTTATTCACGTCTTTTTGTAAGGCGTGACATCTTCTCTACTCTTCATAGTTCGTCCCAACTTTGCATCATCTGCAAAGTGAAAATCCCCATCCAAATTTTCACCAATATCATTAATATACAGGTTAAACAGCAATGGCCCTAAAACATACCCCCGAGGCACACCACTAGTGACTTTCCTCTTCTGGGATATTGCCCCCCCCATACACAACTTGCTGATACCTATCAGATAGCCAATCTCCGATCCAATGCACTAATCTAATATCCAATCCCATCCGTTCTAGTTTGACTATCAACTTATCATGTGGTAATCTATCAAAATCCTTTGCAAAATGTAAGTATACTACTGTGCATCCCTCTCCTCTGTCCAAGGAAGCCATCACCTTATTGTAATAAGTAAATAGATTACTAAAACATGACCTCCCTTTAGCAAATCCATGATGTCCATCAAAGAAAATATCATTATAATAAATTTTGTTTAATCCTTTATCCAAGTGTGAGCAAACAAAGTTTGCGCCCGAAAATATCTTCAGGACTGAAGATATTTTCAGGCGCAAACTTTGTTTGCAAACACTTGGATAAAGGATTAAACTAAATTTATTATAGTCTAACCAAGTGAAAAATAAACTTTCAGCATAGCATTATAAATGTCTGCAAGGACATGTGCTTTGCATGGTGGGAGATACTGAGACTAGAAGTGATGAGAACTTGGTCCACCTTTGCTCCGAGTTGCCAACAGTTGCACCACCTTGCTTCAGTCCTGAAGATATTTTCAGGTGCAAACTCTGTTTGCTCACACTTGGATAAAGTATTAAACTAAATTTAATATAGTCTAACCAAGTGCAAAATAAACTTCCAATAATACCATTGTTGTCAGCCCAATTCTGGATCCTAGTTCTCACCAGCTTCTCCAACAATTTAACCACAACCTGACACACAGATAGGCCTATAATGCTCGAGATCTATCACCTCCCTTATGAAGAGCGGCACAATCTTGCTCTCCTTCCACTCCTTTGGAACTCAACCCAGTGCAAGACTCATTAAAAAAATATGTCAAGGCAGATGTCAACTCCCTGGCACATTCCTTCAGAATACATGGTGATATATTATCAAGTCCCATAGCCTTATTAACATCAAGTTTGCTCAATTTCCCATACACCTCTTGCTCACTTACAGTCAGTCTCTCCTCCCCATCATCAACTGCTCTCAATCTCTCCATGATGTCACATTCAAAAGAATGAAAGATTTATAAATTATAAGAAACTATGGCAAAGGTACTACTAAAAAAAATCTCCAGGTTCTGTATTTCATTATAACAAAAAAATAAAATAAATAAAAATAGTTAATAAATAAGTTATTAAGTAATAACTTAATAAAATGAAATAAAATGAAGCCTATGGCTCTTTATATTTAAGTTATTAAGTATTTAAACCCCGTCGTGACTTATGAGTCACCTTGTGAAATCTTTAGGCTGGAGAAACATTTCAATGAAGGCTTTTCAAAACAAATCTACCAGAAACTTGTCTAACTAATGTGGCTGAATTTAGGCATCTGGGTTTCTTTATATAATTATACTGAACCTGCATGTCTGCTATAATAATAATAAAAAGAAGAACCCATTCTGTAAAAAGAGCTGAAAAAAATTACATGTGAGAAAATGATGGCACTAGAGTATCAAAGGAACTATAAAAGTTTTCTGATGTACAATCTTTTCTGCAGTGTTTTCTCACCCCCCCCCCTGCCTCAAAGTGTAATTTCAAAACTTTAGTCAAATTTAAAATAATGCACAAAATGTTTTTTTTTTTTCTTTTTGTACATCGATGCACTTTCTTTGAAATGAGTTTTTGTTAAAACAGTTCTTAGAAATAAATTTTCAGGTTTTAAGTTCACTTTGTGAAATGCATAAACACCCACTACAGTATATTTATTTTAATTACCTCTAATTTTGTTGCAGTTGCATATATTTCAATAAAGTTTGAATTGTAGATCTTATATTTAGACCAAAACTGATAGGTTATCAGTTTTGGTGTAAATATAATACAAATTTAATTGCAAATCTGTTTATTTCTGCAAATTTTTATATTCACTAATTAGGATTAAATACAACTTAAAAAAATAATAAATAAAAAACAATCAAATAGAATAAAATAACACCTACCTAATTTTTGCCAAATTTCATTTGTAAATGAAGTAGCAGGAAAAACTATCATGTCACCATGCTGTTCCCAGGATTTTGGAATATCATATGATAAAACATCTTCTGTGTAACCATTAGATTTTAACAAACACCTTAACTCATCCTTTAGGAACTTGTGTGGTATTTTAATTTGCTTTCTTTTAAACAAATTAAGGTCAATATCTTTAATTTGAAAAGATATACCTTTGAATATAAGACAATTTTCTGATGATGATGTAGCTACTTTTTTTAATGCTTCCAAGCAATCAGCGGAAAGAGAAAAAGCTACATAATCAAGATCAATTTTATGTACACCTTGAAAAATGTGTTTACTTCCAATCAACATTTCCAATGATTTCCTAAAAGGAAAAAATATACAAATAACAGTCGATAAAATTAATTGTGTTTGGAATTCTACATATCATTAACTTAAAAAAAAAAATTTCAGAAACTACTAACAGTGATTGATAACTATAGTGGCATTGCCAGCCTGGTTGGCCGAGTGGTTAGCGTATCCACTGTCCAGCCAAAAGGCTGCGGGTTCGAATCCCGCTGTGAGCATGGATGTTTGTGACTGCTGTGGAAGTACTAATGGTGGTGGTGGTAGGCATTAGATGGCATTGGTCTGGTTGCAGTTAGTTGTAGTTGGAGAAGAGTTGTAGAGTAGTTGCCCTCCCTCGATGAGTCTTTGGACTCCCTAGAGGTGTTAAGTAATAATAATAATTATCAAGTAATGTGACAAGCTTAACTCTGACACAAAAAAGTGCACACTTAAGGAAAATGCAGGCAAAGCTGACCAAGTGCAAAAGTATATATTCTTTTTTACTACATGAATCATAGCAAGATTGACAGCTAACAAAGGACAAGTTTTTTTTTTTTATTTTTTAGTATTCTTAATAAAATACTGGACAATTTCATTTGCAACTTCTTACCATATCGTAGGCTTAAGGCATTTCAGTATAGTTCATAAATTTGCTGTCATAGATGTTTTTCTTTCTCTATTTATTGGAGGAGGGAACACACACACACACACACACACACACACACACTGTGTGTGTGTGTGTGTGTGTATATATGACAGAATGATCATCGACTCAGTTAACATACATTGTTTTATGAAGAATTACATGACTAGAACCGAGATTTAAGTAAAAAGGTTTTAATATAAACACACTACTAGTTTTGGCCTGTAACAGCCTTCTTCAGGTGACATTATAAAAGAAAAAACACTAAACATTGAGGGTTAAAAGAGTATGACAGACAGTCTTACTCTTTACACAGACAGTCTTTATACATAATTAGCATGAAACGTTGTAGTTGTATTTGAAGCTGTTCTTTCGTTTGTTGCATTGTTGGGAGAGTGCGTGTTTGCTGCATCACGTGAACGCCAGTACATGATTACAGCTGAATGACTATCTGGGAGGTTGTAGCTTAAGTTGTTATTTAGATGAACAGGATTGAAGATGATTTCTCTAGATTCCACAATTTTTCTCTCTATTTTGTCTCTGCAACGGAAGATGTTAGTAGATTTTTCCCAGCAGACTTTGTGACTTTGGTTATCATCATTAGGATTAGCTGAGAAAAGGATATGACTTGATAATGCACTCGCTCGCTGTCTCTTGTAAGAATGTCTCTCATGTGTTCTTCCATACGCATTTTGACAGATTTGTCTGTCTGCCCGAAATAAGGAATATCGCAGTCACATAATATTTTATATACACCAGGGTATTTGAATTGATGATGACAAGGTTTTGGGTGGCTAATTAAAGAACGGATCTTTGGAAGTGGAGTGAACAAGGTTCTGATATTGTATTTTCTTAGAACTTTTGCTAATTTGATTGAAACAGTACTTATGTAAGGAATAGATATATTGCCTTTGAATCTATTTGTTTCTTCTGAGTGATGTCTAGGAGGATTAAGAAGGAATTTGTCAATGATTTTCTTGGAATATCCATTAACTTCAAAATAAGTTTTCAGATGGTTTATTTCTGTAAGCAGTTCATTTGGGTCATCAAGAAGAGAACGGGCTCTATGTCCCAAGGTGGAAATTATTCCAAGCTTATGAGGAGGGAAATGATGAGACTGTTGATGTGGATGATGTCTTCATTGTTTGGAGCCATGGGCATGAATCCCTTATGGTTTTCCTCGAACATCTCAATAGCCGACATCAAAGTATTAAGTTTACTGCTGAGCTTGAAACGGATAATTCCTTGCCTTTTCTTGATGTCAAACTGACTCGCTCTTCTGGTAAACTAAAAATATCGATATATAGAAAGCCCACACATACCAACAGATATCTGCACAGTCAGTCTCATCATTTCCCTCCTCATAAGCTTGGAATAATTTCTACCTTGAGACATAGAGCCCGTTCTCTTCTTGATGACCCAAATGAACTGCTTGCAGAAATAAACCATCTGAAAACTTCTTTCGAAGTTAATGGATATTCCAAGAAAATCATTGACAAATTCCTTCTTAATCCTCCTAGACATCACTCAGAAGAAACAAATAGATTCAAAGGCAATATATCTATTCCTTACATAAGTACTGTTTCACACAAATTAGCAAAAGTTCTAAGAATATACAATATCAGAACCTTGTTCACTCCACTTCCAAAGATCCATTCCTTAATTAGCCACCCAAAACCTTGTCATCATTAACTCAAATACCCTGGTGTATATAAAACATTATGTGACTGCGATATTCCTCATTTCGGGCAGACAGACAAATCTGTCGAAATGCGTATGGAAGAACACATGAGAGACATTACTTACAAGAGACAGCGAGCGAGTGCATTATCAAGTCATATCCTTTTCTCGGCTAATCCTAATGATGATAACCAAAGTCACAAAGTCTGCTGGGAAAAATCTACTAACATCTTCCGTTGCAGTGACAAAATAGAGAGAAAAATTGTGGAATCTAGAGAAATCATCTTCAATCCTGTTCATCTAAATAACAACTTAAGCTACAACTAGTCATTCAGCTGTAATCATGTACTGGTATTCACGTGATGCAGCAAACACACACTCTCCCAACAATGCAACAAACGAAAGAAAACAGCTTCAAATACAACTACAACGTTTCATGCTAATTATGTATAAAGACTGTCTGTGTTGTTCATACTCTCTTAACCCTCAATGTTTAGTGTTTTTTCTTTTATAATGTCACCTGAAGAAGGCTGTTACAGGCCGAAACTAGTAGTGTGTTTATATTAAAACCTTTTTACTTAAATCTCGGTTCTAGTCATTTAATTCTTCATAAAACTATATATATATATATATATCTAAAATATGCTAACCATATATTCATTGTCACAGCCTCTTGGTTGGAGAGTGAATGGTAGCATATTCACTCTCCAACCATGAGGATGTGGATTTCAATCCCACCACAGACACAAGTGCTATATGAATGTCATAAGGTGAAAAAATGAATTTAATTTAGAAATGTTTTTTTTGCTGTTACTCCACAAGAACAAACCAGATGGGATATAACGACTAACTTTTTTATGAACTATTAGAAGAATTCCTCATGTACCGTAATAACATTCATCCTCTGATTAAATCTACTATTGAATTGCGGATAAACAGGTCTTTACCATTTTTTGATACCCTTGTTGAAGTATCTAAACAGAACATACTAAATTTCTCAGTTTAGAGGAAGCCAAGATGTTACTTACATGTCGCATTCTATCACCATCTAGCTCAGAAAATAGGCATTATTCATTTCCTACAGATAAAACAGCAAGGATACCATGTGAACAAAATAAAGGTTTTCTTCAACTTCCTCAACAGGATCTCTAATTTCCTGAAACTTTCCAAATCTCCCCATCCACTTTTCAAAAAAACCTTGACTACAAAGCTGCAGTCTTGAACACATTAAGGAGGTTGAGAATGAAACAAAACAAATCAGGAATAGCAGCACACATAAATGAAACCAGATATCAAGTATTATGTCAACAAACAAAAATGCTTCACGTAGATTACATATTTTTCTCAAGAGCATTCAATGAATCAGCTGATGATATACATCCTGAACAGTGTAACAAAAAACAAGGGATGATTTTACATCAGATCTGGTCTTTTCTAATTCAACATGACAGGCACATAACAGTTACCAGCAGACCATTATTATTATTATTATTATTCAGATCTCCATGGAGCTAAAAGATTCATTGTGGGAGGTCCTTCCTAAGAAACACAAAGTCTATCAAGACTCATCGAGGGGAGGTCCCCCCCCCTAAGGAACACAAAGTCTATCATACCACTCCTTAACCATTCTCGCTTGCACCACTCCATCAGGCAATACATTCCATGGTTCAACTACCCTCCATGCAAAGAAACCACTCCTCACCTCTTGCTCATGGTTTCCGTATGTAACTTCCAGGGATGGCCTCTTGTCATCACTCCTTCCCACTGTTCAACCAAGCAAAAGAACTCCCCAGTGAACAACCCTGTAACCAAATCCATGTACTGCAACAATCATATCACCTCTCCTTCTATCCACCAACCTCTGCAGTCCACATTCCCTCAGCCAATCCTCATAACTAACATTGTACAGTCCTGAAACCATCTTTGTTATCCGCCTTTGAACCCTTTCCACAGTTAATTTATCCCCTTCAAATCCTAGGGACCAAATCTGAGAACAATAGTCTAAGTGTGGTCTGATCAGGGTCTTATACAATGGAATGATAACTTTTTTATCTCTGCAGGTCAGCGTTCTTCTCATTATTGCAGCAATCCTCTGTGTTACCTTCACCACCTTTGCAATATGTCCCCTGAATTTCAGGTTTCTATCAATCATCAACCCCCCCCCAGATCTCTTGTCTCCTCTACTTCCTCCAGTATAGCTCCTCTAACAGAGTATGCATCATCCCATCAATGTGTCCCAAACCTCAAGACCTTACATTTTGCTGCACTAAACCAATACCCCCATTCATTTGCTCATCTGTCTAGCTTATTCAAATCCTCTTGCAGGGTTACCACATCTGCACTATTACTAATAACCCTTCCCAACTTCACATCATCTGCAAACAACTAAATATCCCCTGCAATCCACTGACAATGTCATTGATACAAAGGTTAAACAATATAGGTGCCAGTACTGAGCTCTGTGGGACCCCACTTGTAACCCTCTGCCTCCTTGAAACTGCCCCACCATACACAACTCTCTGATACCTATCAGACAGCCAATCCTGAATCCAGTTGACCAACCTGACATCCAAATCCATGTGCTGCAACTTAAATATCAGCTTATCTTGTGGCGCCCTGTCAAATGCCTTTGCTAAATCCAAGAGAATGGCAGTATATGCCTTTCCCTCATCTACTGCTCTTGTAACTTTATTATAAAAGGCTAGCATATTACTAAAACAAGAACACTCCCCCCCCCTCACAAATCCATGTTGACTCTCTCAGATAACATTACTCTTATCTGCCCAATGCTGTATACCAGTGGGTCTTAACCTTTTTAGTGATCGGCACCCCCTTGAATCTAAAAATAAGTTCTCGCACCCCCTTGAAAAATATGTTTCTATTTCTTTATTTAGGAAATTACATCTATTGCAAGATAATTTATTTATTGAAAAATAAACACATACATATACATACAAAACAATATCTCAATTTTTAATGGCTATGTTGTTGTTATTTATTCATAATAATACTTTTGAAGCGAGGCTCTTTTTTTGAAAGAGCTATGCGTAAGTGATGACTTACGCGTGGCTCTTTCAAAAAAGTGATGACTTACACATACAAAAAGTGATGAAAATTCTATTTCACACAGGTAGGTGGTGGCAAATGGTAAAAGTGTCTGCAATGCTGCTTTTGCCAGCTGTGGATAAGGTTCTAACTGTGTACACCAGAATTGTTCTAAGTCCAGTTTTTCAAATTCCATTTGAATAGTGCATTGGCTCGCATTTCAATAAGATCATCTTTTATTAAATAGCTGTTGTCCATCGAATCTGGGTCAAAATTTAGACACTTCTCTCGCACCCCCAGGGGTGCACACACCCCAGGTTAAGAACCACTGCTGTATATGGTCCCTGACCAATTTCTCTAAGATCTTAATAACTGCTGATGACACACAAACTGGCCTATAATTAGACAGTCTGCTACCGCCCTTATGCAATGGCACTATCTTACCTTCCTTCCATTCTCTGGGCACCTGTCCCATAGCCAGACCTTCATTGAAAAGCCAGGTTAAAGGAGCTGTCAGTTCTTTAGCACATTCTCTCAAAACTCGTGGTGAAATACCATCCAGTCCCACAGCTTTACTGACACCCAGAGTACTCAGTATTTGGAACATGCTCTCCTCCTGCACCTCTAAACTTCAAACCTGCCCTATACCTCTAGTATTAAAATTTACTCCTCCAGGATGAAATACTCCATAGGACTGATTGTCCTATGGAGTATTGAATGGACATACTGAATTGTGTATGTCCTCTGATGCAGAGGACATACACAATTCCAGTATGTCCTCTGCATCAGCCACTCTATTCCCATTTTTATCCCACAATGTCATTCTTCCATAATCATTTCTCCTCCTACTGGCCACATAGCAAAAAAATTCCCTAGGAATTTTTTTGGATCTTATTGGTTTGTAGCAACATCACCAATCTCGTCTCATATTCCAGTTTTGCCTTCCTTACCATACCAGTCACTCTCCTGGCCTGTGTCTTATATATTCTTCATGCATCTGCTCTTCACTTGTCTCCTTATATCTCTTCCATAGCCTCTTTTTCATATGCAGTTCCTGTTTAATATTGTTTGTCATCCACTTTACACCAAATTGTGTCCTCTTCTTCACTTGTGGAATACAGCTTACTATTGCTGCTAACAAACATTCCTTCACAATTTTCCAAGCACTAATGATATCCTGGCCTTCCAATTCCTCCCTCCATGAAACTTCCCCAAGTTGATGTTTAAGACTATTATAATCACCCATGTTATAATTCAACATATGTTCCCATCTCTTTGATACTCCTGCATGTCTATTCATCTTCCAAGTCAAAACCACATGGTCACTCTCTCCAACTGGTGGGAGAGATGTCATCTCAGTTATTATCAACTCTTCTGATGCTATGACCATATCCAAAACTCTTGAACCTCTTGTTCCCTCTATTCCATGTTGCCTAAGACATTTGTCCCTCAAGAATTCTAGAAATTCCATTCCCTTATTGCTCTCCCCAATTTATACTGTTGTAGTTAAAATCTCCCATAACAATCATTCTTCTTGCACTTGCCAAGCTCAACTGTCTAAATATCTCACCCCACTAAATATCCTGCCTTGCTCACCTCTACCTCACACCATATGCTTTCAAAATCATTAGTGTCACTGCCTTCCAAAGCCTCCACTCTTAGAGGACATAAGTCGTCACTTATCATAAGCAGTACTCCACTACCATGCTTTCCCTTCCTATCCTACTGAAAAATGCTGTACCCTGCTACTTCTATTCCTGTTATTATATCCTCTTCTGTCAACCATGTCTCAGTAATCCCAATAATCTTTGGCCAGGCTGATGCTATCAGCGCCACCAATTCCTCTCTTTTATTCCGGATACTCCTGGCATTAGTATAAAGCATAAAAATGCCACTGTTTCTATACCCAGAATTATCCCCCTCTAGACACCACTGGGCTCAGAGTTACCTGATGTCATCCCCCTTCTCCCAAGTACCCATTTCCACAAGAGGCCACTCCTGCTACCATCCACCTTGGGCATTCTAGTTTCCCTGCATTGACACACCGACTCATTCAGAACAATCTCTCCAGATGATGCCTGCATCCTTCCTCATTCAAATGCAAGCGGTCTCTCGCATACAATTCCTCTCTCTCCTTAAATGCCCTCCAAGCATCCACATATTCCAATCCTCTCTTCTGACACATTCTAGTTATTATGTTATTCAATATTACTGAGCTCTTCTGCTCAGCTCGTCACTATCATACCTAAGCAATAAGCACACCATCTTTCCTCTCTGTGTCTTATTATTATTATTATTATTATTATTATTATTAAACAAGACCTCATGGAGTCAAAGACTCATCTAGGAGGTCCTTTTATTTCACACACATCTCATCATACCGGGTCTTAAACACATTCAAACTCCTTGCAGACACCACACTCTCAGGCAAGGCATTCCAATCATTCACAACTCTGCACGAAAAAAACCTGCCTCTCACTCCCCTACTCACACCCTCTTTATACAGTTTCCAGGGATGACCTCTGGTTCTCCCCTGATCTCCCACTATTCGCTGTAGAACTTCTCCACCATTGATCCTATAGCAACCCCTTACCAACTTGTAGGTCTCTATCATATCTCCCCTCTTCCTTCTCTCCACTAGTCTCTGCAAATTACATCTTTTCAATCTTTCCTCATACTCGACATTCCAGAGGTCAGAAACTACCTTAGTCAGTCGCCGTTGGACCCTTTCCAACATCTCCTCATCCTTCTGAAAACCAGGTGACCAAATCTGGGCACAATAGTCCATGTGTGGCCTAATCAAAGCCTTATACAATGGAACAAGAATCTCCCTACTTCTACACGTCAGTGTCCTCCTCATCATTCCCAGAAGTCTTTGTGTTGTCTTCACAATTTTGGCGATGTGACCCCTAAATTTTAGATCCTTATCCACTATCACTCCCAGATCTCTTATTTCCTCTACTTCCAACAATATATTCTTACCAAGCATAAATTCTGCATCCCATCTTTGTTTTCCAAATTTTAAAACCTTACATTTTGCAACATTGAACTCACACCCCCATTTGCTTGCCCAATCACTCAATTTATTCAAGTCTTCTTGCAAGGCCACAACATCTTCACTACTCTTTATGGTTCTTCCCAACTTTGCATCATCTGCAAACAACTGAATATCTCCATCCAAATCTTCGCCAATATCATTAATATACAAGTTAAATAGTAATGGCCCTAAAACAGATCCCTGAGGCACTCCACTAGTGACTTTCCTTTTCCTGGATATTGCACCCCCATACACAACTTGTTGATACCTATCAGATAGCCAGTCTCCAATCCAATGCACTAATCTAATATCCAACCCCATCTGCTCTAGTTTGACTGTCAACTTATCATGAGGCACTCTATCAAAAGCTTTTGCGAAATCCAAGTATATTACTGTGTATCCTTCTCCTCTGTCCAAGGAAGCAGTCACTTTATTGTAATAAGTAAGTAGATTACTAAAACACGACCTCCCTTTAGCAAATCCATGCTGTCCATCAAAGATTATACCATTGTTGTCAACCCAACTCTGGATTCTAGCTCTCACAAGCTTCTCCAACAACTTAACCACAACACCCGACACACAGATAGGCCTATAGTTTGATGCTTGAGTTCGATCACCTCCTTTATGAAGTGGCACAATCTTGCCCTCCTTCCACTCTTTAGGGACTTGACCAAGTGCAAGACTCGTATTAAAAAAATATGTCAAGGCAGGTGTCAACTCTCTGGCACATTCCTTCAGAATACGCGGTGATATATTATCAAGTCCCACAGCCTTATTTACATCTAGTTTACTCAACTCCCCAAACACCTCTTGCTCACTTACAGTCAGTCTCTCCTCCCCATCATCAACTGCTCTTAATCTCTCCATGAAGTCACATTCACAAGATTGAAAGATCTTTATGAACTGCTCATTAAGTATCTCCACCACACATTCTGCAACAGCTGTCTTTATACCATTTCCTCCAATCAATGTCATCCTTCCATAATCATTCTTTCTTTTGCTGGCTACATATCGAAAGAACTCCCTAGGATTCTTTTTAGCTTCATTAGCTAACTGCTGTTCATACCTCTCTTTAGCTACTCTCACCAACCAAGTCACTCTCCTTGCCTGGTCTTTGTAGAACTCATGAAATTGGTTACTTCCACTTCTCTTATGCTGCCTCCACAATGCCCTTTTTCTCTGTATTGCATGCTTAATCTCTTTATTCATCCATCTCACACCTAACTTATTTAACCTTCTCACCCGTGGTATACATTTAGACATTGCATCCACTAAATATTTTTTGAAAATCCCCCAAGCTGCATTGATCTCTTTTCCAGCTAACTCCTCATTCCATGCTACACCTGCAAGCTGTCTCCTGAGCTCTTCATAATCACCCCCCCTTGTAGTTCCACATATACCCTTTTTTCACAGGGGTCCTTGCACTGCTGGCAACCACCCAAGTAATCACCTCATGGTCACTTTCACCAATTGGTGGATGATTTGATACCTCATTGATAATTACATCCTCCGATGAGATGACCAAATCCAAGACCCTTAATCCTCTTGTGCCCTCTGTTACATACTGTCTGAGGTAGTTATCCCTCAAAAACTCAAGAAACTCATTTTCTTTACTTCCAGTTGCTATCTCTTCATTCCAATCGATATTGCCATAATTAAAATCACCCATAATGATCACCCTTTTCTTATTTGCTTGGCTTATTTGACTATACATTTCACTATCACCACCATCCACATTACCAGGTCTATAACAACATCCCACCAAGTATTTGATTCTATTCACCTCTATCTCACACCATACTGCCTCAAAACCACTGGCCCCATTTCCCCCTTGCATCTCTACCTTGTATGGACATAACTCTTTCTCTATCATCAATAGCACTCCCCCTCCCTTTTTACCCCTTCTATCCTCACGAAACACATCATAAACACATCATCATAAACACATCATAAAACTTCTTTCACAAGAATCTCAAGACCACAAACCAGCAAATTTCACAGCAAATGCTTGCTCTCCATTGTTTATTTGTTCAAATTTTCATTATGTACATTACCTGTTTTTTGGTTTATTCATGCATTTTTCCTGATGATGTGAAACAAAAGAATTTTTATAAAACTAGTAGAGTAGTTGATAAAAAAAAATTAGCCATTATATCCCACCTGGTTCATTCATGTGGAGTAAATACTAGCAAAAAACATTCTAGCACGTTTTCTCTTTCTCCACGAACACCTAAGCAACGATAATGAATTGCACCATCCAGTCAGACTATCACCTTACTTTATTGGTTGAACTTTTTTCAAGCCTAAAGTGTTTTGGGAAAGAAAAAAAAAAAAAAAATCCATTTTGTTCTCTAGAGCAGGGTTTGTGTACTATCTAACTCTTAGACCATCCACAGTACTACACGCTACAGCCTTTTGTGAGTGGGATTCACATAAAAAAACAATTTTAAAAGTCAGTTCATTGAGGACTGAATGTCCTTAGTCTGCTCAACATTTTTATATTCTTTACGACTAACATGCACAAAAAAACTCCACATTTGATTTACTTTTGTGCTATTACAGTTTAAGATTTATTACTGATTTTAATATAGTAAAATAGCTGTAAAAATAATTTGGAATTTTTTATTTTATTTTTTTTAATGCCATTAATTTAGACCATCATATCAGAATAAGATAAACTATAAGTTTATTAATTCTGTTGATGTTGAGCTGAATTCAAACCAACTCTTGGAGCTAAAAGTACTTAATTAAAAGTAGCAGAGCTGGTCTATGGCTGATGGGCAACAGGTATACAATATATTAAAACTACAGTTTCTATATTCTGGATAAACTAATGCAGCCATACTTGCTGAGTTAGGGGAGAGCTTCATCATTAAAAATAAATACCCTCTCAGATTTGTAACTACTGGACTATGCAGTGTTGTTGCATTCCTTCATTTAACTCTGTCTCCCAGACCTAACTTGTCATAATGATTGTAACATATAAATTTCTTGCATCGTGTTGTTTAAAAAAATTGACAACACAGACTAGAAATAACTAAAAATATGTAATTGTTACTTACTATATTCATTGAAGTTTAATCGGCATCTTCAGGGATTAATACACTGGTATTAAACATGTGCACAACAGGCACACTTCAGTAACAAAGATGGAACAGGAAAAATACAGGAAGTCCTATTGGCTTTGATTGGGTTGAATGACTTTTAGGTTGGGATGGTTGGTAAGTGCTGCAGCAGATTCAAGGAAAAGCCTTGCGAATTTAAATTTGTTTTGGTGGAGTAAGGTGGCTTTTTTCAATGGATCCATTGGAAAAAAGTTACCTTACCAATCACTGAATGTTAAACCTACAATGTTTAGCCCACAGTCTTAAAATCCTAATGAGAAATATCTACTACCATATTGAAAGATAAATAGAACATTTACCTGATTACCAATCTGACTTCAAAAGAAACAGAGGGACAAGAGAAGCCATACAAACTGTGAGTGATCACAGAAAAGCACTTAAACATACCCATACCCATAGCATTCACTGATATAGAAAAACCTTTTGACAACACTAACTGGAATATAATGTTAAAAGTCCTCAAAAAGCTGAAGATAGGTTACAATGACAAAAGACCGATTTATCAACTATATAAAAATGAAACTGCAGTCATAAGAAAACAAGGGAAAGAAGTTAAAATAAGAAAGGATGTTAGGCAAGGGTGTGGACTCTTGCCATATTTACATCGAAAAGGCTCTGAAGGAATCCAAAGGGGGAAAAAAAATCAATAATGGAATGAAGGTCAGTGGTAGGCTTTATAATACAATAAGATTTGCAGATGGCATAGCCTTAATTGTAGAAAATGAAAAAGAAATAGAAGAATTACTTTCAGAGATGAATAAACTCCTAAATGAAAGATGCAAGATGCAAATGAATGAGAAAAAAAAATAAAAGTAATGAAAATGTACCAGGGATGGAGAGCAAATCATAAATATCACAATAGATGGGAAAAAGTTATTGCAAGCAAAAGAATTTACCTACCTACCTAGAAAGCTTACTAACATCAGATGGGAGAAGTGGAAGAGATGCGAGAACAAGAACAGCACGAGCAAAAAAGGCATTTAACAAGAAAATAATACTATTAACATCAAAGCGTATCTCATTGAGAACAAAGAAGCACTTTATTAAAAGCTTTGTCTGGAATGTGGCCCTTTATGGATCAGAGACACGGACTCTCCAAAAAATGAGACAAATTAAGACATAGCATTTGAGATGTGTTGTTGGCGCCGAATGCTGAAGATCACATAGGCAGAAAAAGTTACAAAGAGGATTAAGAAAGGCAGAAGAAACAAGAGACATAGTACATATGTTAGAAAAAAGGAGAAATAACCTGATAGGACACCTATTTAAGACACTCAGACCGGACTACAAATTTGATTGAGAGCAATGATGAAGGGAAAACCTGGTAGAGGGAGACCAAGAACCCAACACATGAGTAACATCAAAAATGGAAGAAGCTACCGAACAGTCAAACTAACAGCACAAAACAAAAGACCACTATCAAAAGCCCATGCTACACACTAACCAATAGGTTGAGGAGGGAGAAGTTATACACTCATTTCAGGACTCCTTGTTTATAGAGTCTATCAAAAATTCATAAAGAAGGCTGTCCAGTAAGACTCACTGTGAATTGCATTGACTCTCCCACATATAGAACTGCAAAGTTTCTTTCGCATTTAACTGTGCATATTTGATAATCCAGACCATTCATCACACATTTTCTTGAAAAAAATCAAGGATATTCATATACAAGAGTCAGATATGTTAGTTTTTTTTGTCATTGTTTCTCTATTTACCAACATTCCATTATCTAACACTATCAGTTTATTACAGTGGTGAACTCAGTATTTTATCCTGGGGGAGCCAAGTTGAACGGATAAAAATATTTTTAGCACTCAGTCTGCCTGAGCACTACTTCGTTCGCCTTGTGTTCACAGTGGCCATGATTCCCGAGAGCTATAGGGTATTCCCACCTTATGTGACTGCTAATTCATAAGTAGTATAGAAGACACGACACAACATAAATGAAAAAATTAATTTTAATTAGGAAAAGATTTTTGGAAAATTTTCTAGTGTTTTTTTTCCTTTTTCTTTGGGGGTGCCAGGGCCCTTGCTCCCCCCCCCCTCTGGGTATGCCACTGGTTTATTATAGGATTTCCCTCCTGATGTTGTGAAGATTTTTGAATTTGTAATACAATTGGGATATTTCAGTTGAAAAAACAAGATCTATAAACAGATTGAAGGCACAGTCATGGGTTCCTCTGTCACCATCTTTGACAAACTATTCTTCGAACTGTACCTTGTTCTCATCCATATCAGTATAAAATATTTGTACTTTCATTAAAGTTTATTATGGTTATTGTGTAATTTTTTGTTTATTTGTTTGCTTGTTGTGCCATTATCTGTTGCTATCCAATTTTTCATGTTGGACATGTGACAATTGTCCAAGCAACTAAGGAATTTCTTCGGATAGTCTAGCAAGTAAGATTACCTAATAATTTCAGATGAGGTCTTTTTCTTTATAGTTTCTATTGTAGTCTCATAATATAGAATAATTTGTGATAAGTATGTTACTTTTGACCATGAAACTAATGTAATTATTATTATTATTATTATTATTCAGGCCTCCATGGAGTCAAAGCCTCATCGTGGGAGGTCCTTCCTAAGAAACACAAAGTCTATCATACCATTCCTTGAACTCATTGTCCGTTCTCGCTCGCACCACTCCATCAGGCAATGCATTCCATGGTTCAACCACCCTCCATGCAAAGAAACCACTCCTCACCCTCTTGCTCACAGTTTCCTTTTGTAACTTCCAGGGATGGCCTGTTGTCATCACTCCTTCCTGCTGTTCAACCAAGCAAAAGAACTCCCCAGTGTCAACCCTGTAACCACCTCTCAACAGTTTACAAGTCTCAATCATATCACCTCTCCTTCTTCTATCCACCAAACTCTGCAGTCCACATTTTCTCAGCCGATCCTCATAACTATCATTGTACAGTCCTGAAACTATCTTTGTTATCTGCCTTTGTATCCTTTTCACAGCTAATTTATCCCCTTCAAATCCTGGGGACCAAATCTGAGAACAATAGTGCAAGTGTGGTCTGATCAGGGTCTTATACAACGGAAATAAAAATAACTAACACTGGGTTTTATTCGTAGTAAAGATTGAATACTACTAGTCACCTACTATTTTCACCACATGTGCCAGCAGCCATGCTCCACATGTTTCTATTGTACTTATGTAATGGTTCCTATGCATTTGGTATTTTTTTAGTAATGTATTGATTCATAAATAATGCTTGTTGTATAGTTATATTTGTATATTCATTCAAATCCAGATGATGCTACTAATTTGATGTGGCAAAACTAGTAGGTGACTAGTAGTATTAAATCTTTATGACAAATAAACCCAGTGTTAGTCATTTTTATTAGAGAATAATTTGCCTTTCTCTGATGGCACACACAACAATCTTCTAAAGCATGTTCTCTCGTTTTTATTTTGTTAACTATCATCTGCATTGTTGATATCAATAACCATGCTCACCAAATCGTTTTTATGAATTTTTACATATATTCTGATTTTCCCAGGAACACAATCATAATTCACTGACCCTTGCAAAACCTATAGCACATGGAATCATGGTTTGCAAGCTGCAAAACAATAGAGGTAAATTAAATATTTTATATAAGGTCTATATGGTAGGATATAGAATTGGTGCAGAATGTCAAAGTTACAGACCTATCGCATTAACTAGCATACTTTGTAAAATTACTGAAAGAATCATACACTCCAGGCTTATGCACTGGCTGACAAAAAATAAGAAAATCAACTACTACCAAACTGCTTATAGAACTCGTCATTCGACAACAGATCAATTATTCCATTTCTGCCAAACAATAATAGACTCATTTCAGGAAAAACCAACAAAAAAGACAACTGCCATATTCCTTGATATGACTGCTGCTTTCGATCGTGTTTGGATCAAAAAATTAATACAAACAATACATGATATTGGAATTAGAGAAAACGCTTTAATCTGGATTGCTGATTTCATCAGAGGAAGAAAGATCAAAGTCAGAATCAATGCAGCAATATCACAAGAGCGGAGAACCTGGGCTGGTGTTCCCCAGGGCTCAGTACTCAGTCCCTTACTATTCCTTCTATATGTCAATAATATTCATCCCTACCTTACAGAAGACACAAAAGTAACTTGCTATGCAGATGATATAGCCATCTGGCACACTAGTGCTAAAATCAAAGAATCAGAGGAAATTCTAAACAAATCCATGAGAGGGTTAGAAAAATGGTCAGACGAACTCAAACTCAAAATCAACCCAGACAAAACAAAACTAAGTACATTTAGTACAGACAGGAAAAATAGACATTCCTACAATCCCAAAGTCATGATCGATAACAAGCTAATTGAAAAAGTCACAAATCCAAAATACCTTGGTATTACGCTTGATCAGGAATTACGTTTTGCACAACACATCTCTAACACTTCCAACAGAGCTCTAAAAAAATTAAATATACTGAAAAGGCTTTGTGGAACAAATTGGGGCGCACAGCCAAAAATCCTCAAAACTACTTACACTACACTAATAAGGCCAATAATGGAATATGCAGCGCCTATCTGGTCACCTTCGGCCTCATCGGTAAAGAAAAAACTAGACAAAATACAAGCAAAAGCATCCAAGATTATCATTGGTGCAGTCTCATCCACTAACAACATCAGAGCCCAACAGGAATGTGGGCTTGACCTGCTGGAGGACAGACGAAAATTTGCCACCATAAAATTCATAAATAATATCAGAAGCTACCAAAGTGATCATATCTCCCTAAAAACTTATGAACATTGGAACCAAATTTGCAGACTTCACAGATCATCAACTTTACAATATGATGACACTATCAGGAAAGAAATAGGTCTTGATCAGCTAAATGTCCACATAAACAAAGAACCTCTATTTTCCAGTCCTTTACCTTCACATACCTCCATAAATCTAAACCTTACCAAACTCTGTACAAAAAAAGAACCAAAAGAAATGCTTAAAGAAAAAGGCCTAAATACCATCAACCTTTCATCCTCCAAACAGGTTATTTGTTATACCGATGGATCATCAGACACCAATATGATTAATGGAGGCGCTGGTGTTCTCCTTCTTCTCCCGAAAGGTGAAAAACTTTCAATAAAAGTTGGATCTGGGAGAATCGCTTCCAATTTTACCAGCGAACTCTACGCAATAAATAAAGCACTAGAAGCCTACTTAAATCTATCATCATCTCAACAATCTGAAGGAATTATAATTTACAGTGACTCAAGATCAGCTATGGAGGCAATCAAAAATGGCAATACCAAGCTCACACAAGACATCCATAAACTCTTAAATCATCTAAAGTGTTTAGGTAAAAGTTGCATTTTACAATGGATTCCTGCTCATGTAGGCATTGATCACAACGAAGCAGCTGATAAATTAGCAAAAGAGGCCAGAGAACTCAACCAAGAAACTCATATGATAACTCTTGCTGATGCCAATGCACTAGCAAAAGCTAAACTAATTCCACTGAAATCAGTGATACAACATCAAATTCCCGAGATCAATGCTGACAGAAGGACCTCCACCACGATAGCAAGACTACGAACAGGACATTATAGAGGAATGAAGATCAATACAGATGATACGAGAACATATAGAAACTGCAACAACTGCCCCAATACTGAACTGACACCCACTCACATCTTTACCTGTCCAGCAATTACAGCAACCTTGCAAGAAATAGATCCTAATCCTGAACAACAGCTCTATACAAACAAAATCACAGACATAGCCAAAGCAGTACAAAGAGCACACGGAAACATCTAAGACTCTTCAAAGGACAAGACAACAACAACATAGAATTGGTGGGTAGGTATGAAATGGTAAGATACAGAATTTTCCGAAAGGACAGGAAGATGGTGAGAGGAGGGGGAGTATTATTAATGGTAACAGAGGAATTGTGTCCTTCAAGAGTTGAAGTGGAAAATAGTAGTACTTGTGAAGATTTTGAAGCTGTTTGATGTGTGAGGTGACTAGTAACCTCACACACCATAATTAAAATGAGAGATTTTAATTGTAAGAATGTTGATTGGAAAGAAGAGATAGTGTATAGTAACAAGGAGAGTGAATTTGTTGAGTTTCTCCAGGATAACTATCTAAAGCAGCATATTATAAGAATGTAGATTGGAAAGAAGAGATAGTGTATAGTAACAAGGAGAGTGAATTTGTTGAGTTTCTACAGGATAACTATCTAAAGCAGCATATGATGGAAGCAACACGAGTTTATTGGTGTTAGATTTTTGGTGATATCCTCACAGGATGTGGTTGTGAATGAGATATCAGCACAGCCAGCTCATGATCCAAACCAAACCAATACCCTCTAAAAAAGTTGCTTTATCAAGAAGGTATATATATATATATATATATATATATATATATATATATATATGTGTAGAACTATAAGGTGTGTGATTATGAAAAGCTCTGTGGTCAAGTCAACTAACATCAATACACTGGATTGATGAATTGTATAAAAAAAGATGTTGACAGTGCATGGGAAATGATAAGGCAGTATCTAACACAAGCAATGCATAACTGCATACCAAAAGTTAAGCCAATAAATAGAGAACGAATGAAATGAATGAATGGTGAAATCAAGAAAGCAGCATTACAAAAGAAGTTATTATGGAGGAAATATAAGACAGTTTGCAGTGAACAGATGCATGAAGAATATAAAGTGCAGGCCAGAAAAGTGACAAGCATGGCTACAAAAGGAAAAGTAGAATATGAGAAAAGATTGGCCAGTCAGGTCAACGCTAATCCAAGGGAATTTTTCTGGTATGCGGCAAGCAAGAGGAAAAATAATTATGGAAAAATATTATAATTTTTTATCACTAGAGGTCAGGCTAAGAAAAAGACTAGTTAACAACGTAGATTTAATTTACCTCTATAGAGTGCAACAGCATGTAGCTTGGTTCCTATATACATCTATCCTTCTAATGATGATCTCAAAACAGGGGTCGAAATGTCAAGTTTTTATTTTATTGTTAATTAGTAAAATAATCTTTTCAACACATTTGTTTTGTGTCCCTAAATTCATAAATATGAATGCTGATCACCCTGTAACCTTAAAAGAAAGAGTAATTATGGCAGGTTGATGCTGGTGAATAGTTATGATAGCAGAGTAACCAAAGCAAACAATATAGTGGAATTATTTAATGATCACTTCATCAGTATATATCATAGTGGTGTGAATGATGCCGTGCAACATGCAGAAGGGAGGCAAGAATTAGGAGAATTAAAGGTGAGGAAATCAGAGGTGCATCAAGTGTTGCTCAGGTAAGATGTTAATAAGGCTGTGGGAATGGATGACATATCGCTACACATTTTTAAAGAATGTGCCTTTTAAAGAAAGTGCCTCTGTAGTGCAATTGGAAGAACGATGGTAGTTGTGCCCTTCGATTAGAAAAGGCCTAAGTTCGATTCTTGTCATGACGGGAGGAATCTTTATATGGACTTTTTCAATCGAAGGTGAGTTAGCCGATCTCATACAGAGGTAGTTTTTTTCTCCTGGAAACTCGGGTTTTTCATCCCTCGTACAAATAAATTGGCCCTTCAGAACACACGCAATTTACAGACAAAAAATTCTAGCTGTGGTGGTAGTGGTTGTGGGCAGTAGATGGCATTGATGTAGGTGATTGGTAGTAGAGGTTGTGTGTAGTAGTGGAGACAGAGAGTTGTACAGTAGGTATCCTCTTGCGATGAGTCTTCGGACTCCTTGGAGGTGCCACGAATAATAATAATAATAATGTGCAAAAGAGTTAGTCATGCCCTTATCCTGGTTATTTAATGAGTCTTGCAGTGGGGAAGGTTCCTAAGTCATGGAAAGAAGGCAAAATAATACCTCTCCACAAGCATGGTTCTAGAACAGAAGTTTTCAATTATAGACTGGTCTGTATATCTGCAGTTGTGATCAAAGTGTTGGGAAAATTGGTTAGAAATAGAATACAGGATTGGGTTGATGAACATAAGATTCTCTATGATGATCAGCATGAATTTGTGAAGGGCAGGTCTTGTTTTAGCAATCTGCTTATGTTTTATGATAAGGTTACAAATGTGTTGGATGAGGGGGAGAATCCTATATAGTGATATTCTTGGGCTTTACAAAAGCATTTGATAAATTACCACATGATAAGTTGGTGTACAAGCTGCAGAGGATTGGCTTTCTTTAAACAATACTAGCAAGTTGTGTATGATAGAGCTGTGTCTCAGAAAAGGAAGGTGACCAGTGGCATGTCTTACGGTTCTGTTCTTGGGCCTCTACTGTTTAACTTGTTTGTTAATGATATTTCATGTGGATTAACTGGAGATCTTCAAATGTTTGCCGAATGCAAAGCTAGGTAGAATTATCAGGAGTAGTGTTATTAATTCTTTGCAGGAAGATTTGAATAGACTTTTAGCATGGACAAATGAATGGGGACGTTAATAAATACAAGGTGTTACACTTTGGGATACAGAGATATAAGGCTATATACTGTATTGGCAAAGCTATACTTCAGGAATTGAGATTCAGGATCTTGGAGTGATGGCGGATAGTGGACTGAAGTTCTGAGGGCACATCACACATGGTGCAGACTGCACATCGTATTATTATGATAAAAAGTACATTGACATGTAGGGATAAGGAGGAGGTGATGGTGGTGCCTCTATATAAGGCATTGGTCAGACCATATATGGATTACAGAGGTTAGTGGACAGGATGAAAAGAGGAGTTACGATAGAGACCAAACTAGTTAAGGGATTCGATCAGATCAATATGAAGAAATTATAAGATGAGTGGATGTTAAGATGGGGAAGAATGAGAGGCCATTCCTGGAAGTTGTATAGTTGTAGTGAAGAAGAGCATGAGGAGAAGATTTTTTACATGGGGTTGTTAGTGATTGGAATGCACTGCCTAAGTGCACTGTGAGTGCAGGTAGTGTAAATACTTCAAGGCTCATTATAATAGACATGTTGCTGGTTAAGTGGGCCTCCCATGATGAGTCTGTTGACTCCATGGAGGATACCAAATAATAATAATAAAGGTCCAAAACTAAGTACAACATTTAGATATATTATAAATTTTATAAAGTAAAAGGAATCAGAGAAAAATGTAAAATTAGTAAAATTGTGTAAAATTAGCTAAACAAAAGTCATGGGAAGAGTTGGTAAGAACATAGAAAATAAATATCAGGAAGGTAGTAAAATATTCTGGAGCTATTAAAAAAGCTCAGAAATGGAGGAAAGAGTACTGTAAAAGGAATCAGAGATGATAAAATAAGACCTGAAACTGAGGATAAAGATATTCTAGATGTATGGAGTAATTACTTTGAAAGATTGCTAAATGAAACAAGTAGTGATAGCATGGTGGTAGTAAACACTCAACTAGAATGCCATCTTGAATGTATATCCATATTTGAAGTAGAAAAAGCTATCATAAACCTGAAATGTGGAAAGCCAGTTGGAATTGATGATATTCAACCAGAAATTCTAAAATATGGAGGTATAAACATTTTACAGTGGCTACACTCCATAATTCAGAAGGCCTGGTCAGAGGATTGAATTCTAGATGATGGAGTAGATCACTCATAACACCCATCTATAAAAAGGGAATAAAGATGAATATGAGAATTACAGAGGAATTTCTCTGAGTGTTTCTAGTAGGATTTATGCAGTATTCTTGAGAAACGGCTAAGAAAAATTGTGGAGGAGAAGAACATGCTGGGTTCATCCAAAGAGAGGTTAATGATCAGATTTTCACTTTAAGGCTAATAGTTGAGAAGAGATACAGGAAGATGGTTTGATGTTGTTAATTCAGGTATGCAACAAGGGTGTACATTATCTCCACTGATCACATTATGAAAGAAAGCAATATTAAACCTGATATCAAGATTGGAGATGTTGGTTTCAGCCAGTACCACCAACAGGATGTAGCGCAGAGGCAGCCTGCCTCACTATGCAGCTTAATAAGGGCGCTCATTCAGCCAGTAGACTGCGTCGCTATGCTAACAATTCCTGTTAGTGTAGCAAATGCGGAAAGAAATTTTTCCAAGCTTAAACCGATAAAAATTATTTGTCAATAGCAATGACCCAAGAAAGATTGGTTGGTCTAGCAAACTATATCGATAGAGGCAGACATAGCTTATAATTTAAATTTAGAAGAGCTTATAAACAGTTTTATTGTGCAATATCCCCATAGAGCAAACATTTAATTAATATTAATATGTAATTGTTTTGCATTAATGTTTCTCTTGTAATAAAAACGAAATAGCAATTGGAGATTTTCTTATATTTTTGTTTTATAATCCATCAGGGGCAATATTTGATTGTTTGCTTCAGGGCATGATCTAATTTGGTGACGGCCATGGTCTCAGCACTTGGATGTTCTTCAGACTTCTATATTTAGAGTATAACATGGGAGGCGGCGAGTTGTAGTGGAGTAGTGTGCCCTTCCATGATGAGTCCTTGAACTCTTTTGGAGGTGTCACGTAATAATAATAATAAAGTCTATTTGTATATTCATTGTACCCAACTGGGAAAACTTTCCACAACTATTCTCTCATTCAGAGTATTCAATAATAAGGTGATAAACCTTTTCTACTTGTATATAAAACTATGCACTTTGCCCAGGAGAGAGATGTTGAAGAATAGCTCCTGATTCAGATAAGTTTTACTAGGAATAATTAAGTATATATGCGTAATTGTTTAAGTAAGAGCGGCTGTAAACGTTGTACGCTACCGATATTATTAGTGTGGGGTTTTTTTTCTTGCTTAAACTAAATACGAAAACGTTAATATTAGACCTAGTAACCTGCAGAGAAAAAAAAAATAAAATGGCGGCGGCATTGTCATTCCATGATTTTAATTTGGATTTCAGTCGGTTCGTTAAGTGTGAGGTCTGTTATATGTATTCCTTCGATTACATAAATGATTTGTGGATGTTTAGTGCGGGAAGAAGGGTGTGTGCGAAATGTGACCTGAACGAGGAATTGATGAATGTGAATATGAAGTTGATGACAGAAAGTGTTAGTACCGATTGTGTCGCGAGTGCACGTTTGAAAGAGAAGGATGGTGAGCAAGACAGGCGAAAAAATGTTAAAAAATCAGGAAAAAAGAAAAAGAGCGATTTGACAACCATAACGGATGTTAAAAGGGACGAAAGTGAGGCGGAAAGAAACGAAATTGAGAGAACGAATGAAAGTAGAAATGGCGTGATGCAGAAATCGCAAGTAAAAAAAATCGAAAGAATGAATGATAGCGAAAAAAGAATGACTGATGGCGAAAGTTGGACGCATGTTGGAACGAAAGTACTGAACCAAAGAAAGATGAATGACAGTAAAAGTGAGAAGAATGATAGCGAAAGTTGGACGCATGTTAGTCCGAAAGTACGGAAACAAAGAAAGATATGCGAGAGTGAAAGTGAGAAGAATGATAGTGAAAGTTGGACGTATGTTGGACCGAAAGTACGGAAACAAAGAAGGATGAATGAGAGGGAAAGTGAGAAGAGGGGGTCGAGAGTTAGAAAGTTAGAAAGATTTAATGATAGAGTGAATGTGTCGCGAGGTTCGGAAGGTGAATTGGATTGGATGAAGCAAGAAATGAAATGGATGCGGAATGAAATTAAGAGAATTCAGGTCAAAACTATTAAAATAAATCATGATGGCATGAAAGAGTTAACAAAAGATGAGCGAGTGGCGTTGTATGGCGACTCCATTATTAAAGGTGTGCTAGAGGATAAAATTCACAAGGTATGTTTTCCAGGCGGTAAAATGAGTAGAGTGATTGAGGCATTGAATATGAGGCGGGAACGAGCAAAAGAGTTAATTGTATTAATTGGTACAAATGATTTGAGAGAGAACAAAGAGCATGTCAAAATGAATATCAGGAGACTGCTTGGAAAGATAAAGGAGAATAGTGTGACAGGAAGGGTAGTCGGTGTGTTGCCTAGGTATGATTGTGGTGAAATGAGGCGGAGAGAAAGGATTATGAATGATATTCTGGCTGAAATGTGTGAGGAGATGGGAGTACAGTTTGTTAATGTGTGGAATGAGTTTGAGGGACGAAGTGAGCTGTATGGGAGCGATGGACTGCATTTGAGTGGTTATGGTGTGAGTTGCTTGGAGAGACTGCTGCTGGAAAGTGGAGAAGTGAATAGAGAGAATGAATCAGATCGAGAGGGGAGTGATGTGGAAGAGCAGGAGAGTAAGACAGGAGAGATTGAAGGAGTGGAAATGAATGGGGAAGTGAGTGGTATGAGTATAGAAAATGAGAGAATGGGTGTGCAAGAGGAGAAGGGAAACGAGGAGGCTCAGGGTGGACAGGGATACACAGCGTGAGAAAGGTGGATGCTCCAAGAGGAGGTGAGAGCATGTGTAGGCAGGAAAGTAATGGGATGATCAGGGATCAAAAGGAAACAGATGGAATTGCAAAGAGTTCTAAAATGAAGAAGCAGAAAGGGAAATGGCTCCAGTCCAGCATGGAGAGATCACATCAAGTGAGTGGTATCAGTGGAACTAGCTGTAGATCCAGAAATGAGTTGTTGTGTTTGTATACCAATGCTAGAAGTATAAGGAACAAGGCGGATGAAATGGTTGCACTAATTGCGTCTGTGCACCCAGAGATTGTCGGAATAAGTGAGACATGGTTAGATGAGGATGACATCCTGACAGGAATAGAGATGGAAAGGTATGATGTGTTTCGTGAGGATAGAAGGGGTAAAAAGGGAGGGGGAGTGCTATTGATGATAGAGAAAGAGTTATGTCCATACAAGGTAGAGATGCAAGAGGGAAATGGGGCCAGTGGTTTTGAGGCAGTATGGTGTGAGATAGAGGTGAATAGCATCAAATACTTGGTGGGATGTTGTCATAGACCTGGTAATGTGAATGGTGGTGATAGTGAAATTTATAGTCAAATAAGCCAAGCAAATAAGAAAAGGGTGATCATTATGGGTGATTTTAATTATGGCAATATAGACTGGAATGAAGAGATAGCAACTGGAAGTAAAGAAAATGAGTTTCTTGAGTTTTTGAGGGATAACTACCTTAGACAGTATTTAACAGAAGGCACAAGAGGATTAAGGGTCTTGGATTTGGTCATCTCATCGGAGGATGTAATTATCAATGAGGTATCAAATCATCCACCAATTGGTGAAAGTGACCATGAGGTGATTACTTGGGTGGTTGCCAGCAGTGCAAGGACCCCTGTGAAAAAAGGGTATATGTGGAACTACAAGGGGGGTGATTATGAAGAGCTCAGAAGACAGCTTGCAGGTGTAGCATGGAATGAGGAGTTAGCTGGAAAAGAGATCAATGCAGCTTGGGGGATTTTCAAAAAATATTTAGTGGATGCAATGTCTAAATGTATACCACGGGTGAGAAGGTTAAATAAGGTAGGTGTGAGATGGATGAATAAAGAGATTAAGCATGCAATACAGAGAAAAAGGGCATTGTGGAGGCAGCATAAGAGAAGTGGAAGTAACCAATTTCATGAGGTCTATAAAGACCAGGCAAGGAGGGTGACTTGGTTGGTGAGAGTAGCTAAAGAGAGGTATGAACAGCAGTTAGCTAATGAAGCTAAAAAGAATCCTAGGGAGTTCTTTCGATATGTAGCCAGCAAAAGAAAGAATGATTATGGAAGGATGACATTGATTGGAGGAAATGGTATAAAGACAGCTGTTGCAGAATGTGTGGTGGAGATACTTAATGAGCAGTTCATAAAGATCTTTCAATCTTGTGATTTTGACTTCATGGAGAGATTAAGAGCAGTTGATGATGGGGAGGAGAGACTGACTGTAAGTGAGCAAGAGGTGTTTGTGGAGTTGAGTAAACTAGATGTAAATAAGGCTGTGGGACTTGATAATATATCACCACGTATTCTAAAGGAATGTGCCAGAGAGTTGACACCTGCCTTGACATATTTTTTTAATACAAGTCTTGCACTTGGTCAAGTCCCTAAAGAGTGGAAGGAGGGCAAGATTGTGCCACTTCATAAAGGAGGTGTCGAACTCAAGCATCAAATTATAGGCCTATCTGTGTGTCAGGTGTTGTGGTTAAGTTGTTGGAGAAGCTTGTGAGAACTAGGATCCAGAGTTGGGTTGACAACAATGGTATAATCTTTGATGGACAGCATGGATTTGCTAAAGGGAGGTCGTGTTTTAGTAATCTACTTACTTATTACAATAAAGTGACTGCTTCCTTGGACAGAGGAGAAGGATACACAGTAATATACTTGGATTTCGCAAAAGCTTTTGATAGAGAACCTCATGATAAGTTGACAGTCAAACTAGAGCAGATGGGGTTGGATATTAGATTAGTGCATTGGATTGGAGACTGGCTATCTGATAGGTATCAACAAGTTGTGTATGGGGGTGCAATATCCAGGAAAAGGAAAGTCATTAGTAGAGTGCCTCAGGGGTCTGTTTTAGAGCCATTACTATTTAACTTGTATATTAATGATATTGGCGAAGATTTGGATGGAGATATTCAGTTGTTTGCAGATGATGCAAAGTTGGGACGAACCATGAAGTGTAGTGAAGATGTTGTGGCCTTGCAAGAAGACTTGAATAAATTGAGTTATTGGGCAAGCAAATGGGGAAGTGAGTTCAATGTTGCAAAATGTAAGGTTTTGAAATTTGGAAAACAAAGATGGGATGCAGAATTTATGCTTGCTGAGAATATATTGTTGGAAGTAGAGGAAATAAGAGATCTGGGAGTGATAGTGGATAAGGATCTAAAATTTAGGGGACACATCGCCAAAATAGTGAAAACAACACAAAGACTTCTGGGAATGATGAGGAGGACACTGACATGTAGAAGTAGGGAGATTCTTGTTCCATTGTATAAGGCTTTGATTAGGCCACACATGGACTATTGTGCCCAGATTTGGTCACCTGGTTTTCAGAAGGATGAAGAGATGTTGGAAAGGGTCCAAAGGCAACTGACTAAGGTAGTTTCTGACCTCTGGAATGTCGAGTATGAGGAAAGATTGAAAAGATGTAATTTGCAGAGTCTAGTGGAGAGAGGGAAGAGGGGGAGATATGATAGAGACCTACAAGTTGGGAAGGGGTTGTTATAGGTTCAACGGTGGAGAAGTTCTGCAGAGAATAGTGGGAGATCAGGGGAGAGGTCATCCCTGGAAACTGTATAAAGAGGGTGTGAGTAAGGGAGTGAGAGGCAGGTTTTTTTCGTGCAGAGTTGTGAATGATTGGAATGCCTTGCCTGAGAGTGTGGTGTCTGCATGGTGTTTGAATGTGTTTAAGACCCGGTATGATGAGATGTGTGCGAGATAAAAGGACCTCCTAGATGAGTCTTTGACTCCATGAGGTCTTGTTTAATAATAATAATAATAATATGGAAAATATATGACTTCTGCCTTGATTTTAACCTTGTTATTTTCCTGGGTCTGGCTCTCACTGATGAAACCTCAATAAAGGTGAAAACCAGTCTGGGTAGTGACCCTTCCCATTAAGTTTTTGCTCTATGGGATACTAAGGTAGCTGATGTAGTCAACAGCCTTCTATTGTATATACAAGTAGACTAGTCGTGAAGTAACTTCGTAAACTGTAAAACAAGAATATAATTTCTTGTCAAGTATAATAAACATTTTATATAGCTCAAAAGGGATTTACTGGATTAAATCAATATACCTACAAATATCCATAAATATCAAAAATGTTATCAATAAAGGAGGGTTTCAAGTGCACACATTATGCTGAAATATTGTCTACTTTATTAAGTTATTAATGTTATTTTATTAATGATATACATAAATATCACTAATAAATTCTGGCTTGGTTACATAAAGGGGATAGGATACTAACAGCCTGAAAGTTCAAAGCAGGCTGTGAGTCCATTTGATTTGTTAACATCCTAGGTGGGAGATAAATTTCATTGGTGAGAGACCACTACTTTGCTTGCTGGAGGCCTGAAAAGTAGCTTAAAGTCTCAAGTTTGATCTACCATGCTTTCCAAATTATTAAAAAAATAAAAACACTAAAATATTATTACATAACATAAAATAATGTTATGTAATAATAATAATAAATCCACCTACAAGAGAAGTGCACCTTCTCCATGTCACTCCGGTCTCCAAACAACAACAAAAAATCAATAATAAAATAAAACAAACACTTGTTATATATATCTCCCCGCGAGGAGTATTTTAACTCCATGGAAGTCAGATGTTAATAATAATAATATATTCTTAGTTTGTGTAAATCCTCACATAGGCAAACAAAACTTGACAGCGCAGTAAGCCTACGCATAATCAATAAGTTTCGATATGGAGGCTGTGTAAAACTTGTATCTCCACATAAATGAATACCGTTAGATATACCTTTATTTATTAAACTGTAAAAAAATGAATACTAATATATAATAATTATCATTATGTGACACCTCCAGGGAGTCCAAAGACTCATCGAGGGAGAGTGTGCCAACAGCATCGAACGACTGAAACCCTTTCAAGTACTAACCACGCTCAAACTAACTAACCTTTTTTCGTGAGCCATTAGTAGCAGAGGCCCTACCAATCAACCAACATTTGCTATAAATTACTCCATTTTTAATTAATTTTATTTTCTAAAAAACTGAAGGTATAAACATATGATAGAAATATTTCAATAAAACATTTATGGGATGGATATTAAAATCTCTTTTAGTACCTGAAACACTGCGCATCTTTCACTGAAATAATGACAGCACTACACATTTTTACATTTAAAAGTAGCACCTTTTTCTATAGTTACTTCTGTGCATGTACGGTATTTTGATCCTAAACAGTAACCTATATGCGCCGTCTGGTGAACGGTCGCATAAAGGAAGCTAGAGTTTTTGCTTTTGAATCTGCGATATATACACTTTCAGTAATTGAAAACTATTATTCTTGAAATAAGCAACATGGCACAGGTCCAGGCAATGAAGAAACAAGTATTGCAGCTTAGGCAAGAAGCGAACATTCAAAGAATCAGCGTTTCGCAAGCATGTGAAGAGTAAGTAAGCTGTCAGAAAAACGCCAGGCAAATGTTTCTTCCCGTAACATCAGCAGAGTAATTGTAATTGCAACGCATGATAACAACAACAACAACAAAAAAGATTATATATATTGTGATGTAAAATTGAAATATGCCCTCTGAATGATACGTAATCTGCTGAGATTAAAGAAAACAGTGAAATTCCTTTCGCTGTTTTCTTTTTGCAAATCCCAAAGGGTTGAAAATGGAATTCCAAAACCATTGCTGTGTTGAGAATCTATTTTTAATATTTTGGAATAACAGAATCATTTTCTTCAGTGTAAAGTTATCATTTATTCACCACATTGTAGTAACATTTGTTGACATAAGGTAAAACAAAGTTGGACTTTACTTCATCGGGAAAATATATATGTGACCGCGCCCTTATTTTCTGCTATGGGTTTGCACTTGCATAATGTAAATTCCCCACATAGCCAGAAACTGCATAATAGTGCTACTGCTTTATAAGGAATAGAAATACTCTTACTCTCAATTATACTACTGCTAATTTCTTAAAGCAGTGGCAGCTATAGACTATTTTTGAGAAAGGAAGGTTATTGAGAAATGCTTATTATGATTTTCGAAATGTTCCTTGTTTTTTTAAGATATATTTCATCCATTTGTATTATAATTAAAAATACATAATATATTCGTGTTTTATTATTGAAATAGAAATTCAAAATACATCTAACCCTAATTTTTGATAGGAAACAACTGTTCCTTCTTCCTGATTTACCCATGAATAATAAATTTAGTTTAATCCTTTATCCAAGTGTAACCAAACAAAGATTGCACCTGAAATATCTTCAGGACTGATGCAACTCGTGGTAAAGGTGGACCAAACTCTCATCACTACTTGTCTTAGTATCTCCCGTAAAGTAAAGCACATCTCCTTGCAGGTATGTATAATGCTATGCATTAAGGGAAGGGCCACTACCCAGACCGCTTTCGACCTTTATTGAGGTCTTGTCAGTGGGAGCCTGACCCAGAGGTGGTGGAAGTAATGGAGAAGTCATATTTACATATCTCCTGTAATGTAAAGCACATCTCCTTGCAGGTATGTATAATGCTATGCATTAAGGGAAGGGCCACTACCCAGACTGCTTTCGACCTTTATTGAGGTCTCATCAGTGGGAGCCAGACCCAGAGGTGGTGGAAGTAATGGAGAAGTCATATTTACCTATATAAGTTGCCAAAAGGTGTGTCTCACCTTATTATTAAATTACTCTGAATATCTCAATAAAGGTCAAAACTGGGCTGGGTAGTGGCTCTTCCCTTAATGCATAACATTATACATGTCGCAAGAAGATGTGCGTTACATTATGGGAGATACTAAGACAAGTAGTGATGGGAGCTTGGTTAAAGGATTAAACTAAATTTATTATAGTCTAACCAAGTTGGAAAAAACTTCCACCATCTTCCTCTAAATCCAGAGTAACTTAATAATAAGGTGAGACACCTTTTGGCAACTTGTATAGGTAAATGTGACTTCTCCATTACTTCCACCTTAGTATCACCACCTCTGGGTCTGGCTCCCACTGATGTGACCTCAGTAAAGGTTGAAATCGGTTGGAAGCTTGTGTAATGAATGGCAATGCTGTAGCCCATGAAGTTTTAACTGAGGCTTGGTTGTTACTGTTACCCCCCTCAGATGACATACGAGCAAATGAGCGGCTCTGCTCGGTGGTGGGGGTGAGTCTGCCACGGGGTAGAGCCAACGCTGAGAGTTCTTCTCAGTGGCAGGGTGAGCCTGTTACTGAGGGGAACAACACTAAGTTTGACCTGTACTTGAACATTCAATAAAGGTCGAAACCGGTCTGGGTGGTGGCCCTTCCCTTAATGCATAGCATTATACATGTCTGCAAAGAGATGTGCTTTACATTATGGGAGATACTAAGACTAAGAGCTTGGTCCACCTTTACCACGAGTTGCCTCAGTCCTGAAGATACTTCAGGCACAAACTTTGTTTGCTTACACTTGGATAAAGGATTAAACTAAATTTATTATTGTCTAACTAAGTGGAAAAAAAACTTCCAACATTTACCCATGAAATAGAAAAACATTTGGTGCCCCTCTCTATCCCCAGGACACTTAAGTCTTGAGTGGAAAAGAACACCAAGTCTCACTTGTATAGCTGATATAAATCCCATCCAATTTCAAAATACTGCTCACACATTTTTATTTGAATCCAAACTCATACCTAAATCCAACTCGATCTGAATCCCATTCTAAACTTATAGTATATTTGTTGTAAGTGTGAGATAATGACTAGGCTATTCAGGTATCTAGTAAACAAAGTGGTGTCTCACACCAGGAAATGAAATTAATCTGCTACCATAAGTCAGATATGGATCCACAGCCTCTTGGTTTGTTTCTGTACTTAATAAAGTATAAATAAATGACTAAATTTCCCTTTTTGATTACTTCAAAACAGATTGTTAGTACATTGTCCTTCATTTAGTGCTTCAATAAAACTTCCACTTTGTTTGGCTTGCATATATGCAGTATGGTGACTGTGGGAGAAGAATGTTTTTCATTATACAAGGTCATAAATTTCATGTCTCTAATTGTCACAAAATCTGGTGCATAGGCTCTTTATACTGTATTTATTATTATTATTATGTAACACCTCCAGGGAGTCCAAGGACTCATCGAGGGAGGGCACCTACTCTACAACTCTGTCTCACCACTTAATCCACCAACTACAGCGAACTGCATCATCTACACGAATGCCATCTACTGCTCAGCATCACTACTGCTAGTATTTTCACAGACAATCGCATGTTCATGGTGGGATTTGAACCTGCAGCCTTTTGGCTGGAGAGCGGATCCGCTAACCACTTGGCCAACTAGGCCAGCTTAAGAAATCATTTCAAGCATTATACTTCATTTCGCAATTTTTTTTTTTTTACTTTCTTTTCTTTCTATATATAGGTTAGTTTATATTGTAAAAATTTTATTTTATATAAATGCTCTTATTATTTCCAATATGAAAATATTTACCAAATATTTTTAGGATAAATAGTTTTTTGCATGCATCATCCCTTTTATTATTATCATTACATAACACCTCCAGGGAGTCCAAAGATTCATCAAGGGAGGGCTCCTACTCTACAACTCTGTCTCACCACTTAATCCACCAACTACAGCGAACTGCATCATCTACACGAATGCCATCTACTGCTCAGCATCACTACTGCTAGTATTTTCACAGACAATCGCATGTTCATGGTGGGATTTGAACCCGCAGCCTTTTGGCTGGAGAGCGGATCCGCTAACCACTTGGCCAACTAGGCCAGCTTAAGAAATCATTTCAAGCATTATACTTCATTTCGCAATTTTTTTTTTTTTACTTTCTTTTCTTTCTATATATAGGTTAGTTTATATTGTAAAAATTTTATTTTATATAAATGCTCTTATTATTTCCAATATGAAAATATTTACCAAATATTTTTAGGATAAATAGTTTTTTGCATGCATCATCCCTTTTATTATTATCATTACATAACACCTCCAGGGAGTCCAAAGATTCATCAAGGGAGGGCTCCTATTCTACAGCTCTGTCTCCACTAACTGCAACTACCTTCATCATCTACACCAATGCCATCTACTGCCGACCACCACCACTAGTATTTTCACAGACAATCCCTAAACATCCATGCCCATGGCTGGATTCAAACCTGCAGCCTTCTGGCTGGAGAACGGATCCACTAACCACTAGGCCAACCAGGCCAGTACATTTAATGCTACAATAAGTTAGTTTTGTTTGTAGCTGTGCGTTGTGGTGTCTTTTAGCATCAACTCAATATAGGATTTCTATTAATTATTACTTTCTAATATATCCTGAAACAAACAGATTTTCTCTCCCTCCCTTTCCCTACATATATTTGGTTTCAATAGAAGCACTTATTCCATCCTTGCAAATGCATGTTAAAGAATCCAAGTATTTTGACATGTTAATGATTTTTTTATTTGATTTTTATGGTGCAAAGACACGAAAGGTCATACTGCACCAGGACAGGTTACAGCAGCACATATGGTAAACGGTTATTAGGACAATCACAAACATCCATTCCTTTGGTGGGATTCGAACCCTTAGCCTCTTAGGTCGAGAGCAGATATATTAACCACTTGGCCAACCAGGCCTGCACATATGAATGACAAAATTATAGCTTGTGATTCTGCATTTTGACTGATCGTTGAGAGAGCAGTGAGTAATGTCAGTTGTTTACATATTGTGTCAAATTATACAAATGACCAGTGCAGAAGAATGAACATGTAGATTGATTATTATTATTATTATTAAGAGACTTCCAAGGAGTCAGGAACTCATCGAGGGAGGCCATACTATTCACACCAGCTGTCATACCTGTTCTTGAATTCATTCACACTACTTGCACACACAAAACATCCAACAGCAATGCATTCTAGTCACGTGCTACTGTATGAGAAAAAAAAAAATAGCCCTTACCCCCCCCCCCCTTCTTGACAGCATCCTCAGTTCCCATGGATACCCTTGCATATTTTCTTTACCCTCCATAAAATGAAAAATTCTATCTACTGAAATTTTATATAACCCTTTTAGAAGTTTATAAGTCTCGATCATATTACCCGTTTTTCACCTGTTTGCTAATGTCTGCAGCCTACATTATTCTCAATCTGTATTCTGCAATCCTGATATCATTTTTGACACTCTGCTTTGCACTCTCTCAGCTGAATCATCACAGAAACCAGGAGACCAGATCTGTACACAATAGTCCAAGTGAGGACTTATCAAGGTCTTGTAAAGAGGCAAAATGACTTCCTTATCTTTACATGTCAAGGTTCGTTTCAGCATTGCCATTATTCTCTGAGTTGTATTTACATTTTTTGCTGTATGACTCTTGCGCTTGAACTTCCTGTCTGCTACAACTCCGAGATCCCTAGCCTCATTAGTTTCTTAAAGCATAATTCCACCAATATGATACGACATTGGATATCTAATCACATCGAAGTGCATGATTTTACATTTATTAACATTGAAATGACAGCCATGACATGACAGTTTTTCATGTAGTACTATCGTATCCTGTACACCCCTTGAGGATACATGTCAGGAATTTGATGATGATCAAGTGACAACCATTTTCATGTACCCATAATTCTAGCCTCAAATCATTCTTCAAGTACTGCATATCAGCAGCACTCCATTACCCTAATCTATTTTTGCATCATCAGCAAATAGCTGTATGTCACATGTCAAATCCTTGACATACTGATTTTTTTTATTTGATTTTTATGGCATAAAGACATCAAAGGTCATACACGGTATGACCTTTGAATGTACAGATTCAATAACAGTCGGCCAAGGACTGATCCTTGAGGCACATGACTGGTTACCTTGAATCTTGCAGATTCACCCCCCAAAAAAAAAATTTCCAAAGTCTTCACCACCATTCCTGAGATACTGATTGGTTGATAGTTGGATATATCAGTCTTTGTACCACCACTCCTGTGCAATGGGATTACCATACATTCTTTCTATTCTTGTGGAATCTTCCCTGTTCTGAGACTTAAATTATATAGTCTGGTCAAGGGAATAGCCTCCTTCAGCTGAATACTCAACTGCTGATATCCCATTAGTTCTTTTTGCAGAATTCTTATTCAGTTTGTGCAACAGCATTAGTACTCTCTCCTTATCCACATGAGTTTCCTCATACAGTGAAGAGAGGTAATGGTGAGTTCAATGCTGCATATACCAGGTCAATAGCTTTTAGGAAAATGGCTGCTCATTAGTTGAACAATTACTTCTGCATACCATCTGCATTCAGTAGAGTTATTCTTTCAAATTCATTCTAATTATAATTATCATAATTGACGTCATCCTTATGCACACGATATTCTTTCCACATCATCTTTATCTTACTAATCTCTTTCTTAATTAGATTGCACATCCATTTCAATCCTACTCTATTTATTCTTTGAACTTTAGGGACACATTCTGATATCACATCATTTAGGTATTTTTGTAAACACTTCCCACGCACTGTCAATATCCTTCCCATCCAATAACTGATACCACGGCACAGAACCCAGCATACTCCTTCAGGTTGTCATAATTTCCTGCTTTGTAGTTCAGAATGTAACCGTTTCTGAATGGAACATTCATAAGCTTAGCCACTTCATAAGTGATTACTGCATGATCACTGTCACCAACCAGAGGCAGAATAGTTACATCTTTAACTGAACACCCCTCCCCCTTTGACACTATAATCAGATTCTAACACTCTTTGACCTTGAGTTCCTTCTGTCACATGCTGCTTGAGGAAGTTGTCTCGCAAGAACTCAATAAATTCAGTTTCATTCTTCTCGTGCGATTTCGTAGCTTCCGAATCAATGTTAGGATAATTAAAGTCTCCCATTATGATTACTCTTTTTTCACCCATCATATTTATTGATGCATTTCTTTGTCACTAGCAACCAAATCCACCACCAGATCTGTTATGACACTCAGCTGTGTATTTAATCTTGTTGGACCCCACCTTGCACCAGATGGCTTCAAACTCATTGCCACATGAAAATTTGTTATATATTATATTGAAGTATAAGACCTGGTTTCCATTTAAGGTGCCTAGTAAATGAATCACTTCAGAAGATTCCTTAAATATCCTAAAGAAAAAGTTGTCTTCTGGGTAAGGTGTAAGGCATCGATGCAAATGATCAGTCCATTTTATGTTTAGAGACAACATGCTTAGTGAGACTAGTTTTTTTTTTTTATATTCTATATTTACTGTGTATTTTTTTGGAGAAAACAAAGGACAAATCAGAAATTGTTTCATAATAAAAAAAAGTAGTTTGTGTTTAGCTGTTTCACTAAAACTAAAAAGCTTTATAACATTTATTATAAAATATAAGCATACACATAGCATTTTAAACAATCATGTTATTACTTCAAAAAATTTAATTTTGATACTTTTCACAAGAATGAACTTTTTTTTTAATAAATCAGGTTTGCGTTTTAAAAATTCATAAAACTGTATACAATTCATGTCAAAGTTACATTTGGTATAAATACATGCTTTCAATGTTTCAATATTTAATTTTTTTTTTCACTGGTCCACATATTCACTAATGAAAATACTCGTTCAGTGGGAGCATTAGATCCAGGGAGGTATAAGCAAAATTCAATTATTTTTAAAATGTTTTTAAAAGATACATGTTTATCTGTGATACTTTTAAAAATTTCAGCCCACCTACGTTGGCAGGACTTGTCATTTTGTCACCATTCTTCAATCTTTTCGCTGGTGACATAACTTTTAATACATGAAACTTCATCAAATAGTTCGCCGTCATTTATATTTAAGTTCCAGTGACTGGAAATGAACAAAACGCTTTCCTCGATCTTCGCCCACAGAGGGATTTCTCGTAGTAGGACCCATTCAAATAATTTAATTTCCACAAAAGAGCTGTCCCAGTTATTTAAATAATCAGTGCAGGTTTGGTAAAATTTATGAATTCATCATGCATATCAAGGATTTAGGCCTAGCATGGCCTGTTCTGGCCTTAGAGGTCATCGTTGAACTGTTTAAGAGGACGTCCTGGTTTTCTTTTTTTTAATGGCTTGTACTTTAAGGCTTGTTTTGGTAATCTTTCTGTTTTCATTCTTTGAACGTGTTCCATCCATTTATATTTATATTTTTTTTATTTTTTTTTATTACTGGTTCTTGGTGAATTGCATCTTTAAATATGTTGGCATCAATATTCACTTTACTATTTCACTTCACAAAATAAAGGACAAAATGGCCATTTTAGAAAAAAAATAAATCTAAAGGACAGAGCAGTAAAATAAAGGACTGTCCTCTTAAATAAAGGACATATGGTCACCGTATCAATATTCTACATTGAGGTGTTCTTTCAGAACTTTTCAAAAGTAAATCCCTTGCCACATGAGCATGAAATCTTAATATATCCAGAGTACTTGTTAAAATGGAATGCTGTCTTTGGAACATAGAAAGTTCTGTAAGATTTTAATTAGTTTGAAAACCATTCTCACATTGACTTTTTTTTAATAATAATGCTGCTTGACTTCAAACCTGCCTTACATAGGATAAGGATTTCTGTAAGTTCATTAGTTGGTTGGCACACACATTATTAGCTACTTTATTAGCAACAGTATATGGTTTTTTTTTAAAATAATTATTACTACTATTATTACTAGATGAGGCTTTGACTCCATGAGGTCTTGTTTAATAATAATTTAATAATAATAATAATTACGGGCGACTCCAGGGAGTCCTTAGACTCATCGAGGGAGGCCCTAAACTTCATGTCCACACAACTATATGACAACGGTATCTATTATACCTTGCCGTGAACTCATTCACCGTCATAGCACCCACAACAGACTCTGGCAGCTTATTCCACTCATTTACCACTCTAAAAGTAAAGAACCCAGCTCGAACACCCCTGCTAACCCCACACTTGCCCAACTTCCATAGGTGTCCCCTAGTTCTCCCACCACCACCAGTCCTGATCTCAAAAATATCCTCTGAATTAATCCTATAGAAACCCTTTAGCAATTTGAATGTCTCAATCATATCTCCCCTTTTCTGCCTATCAACTAATTTCTGCACCCTACAAATCTTCAACCTGTTCTCATATGGTTCATTCCATACACCTGCTATCATCTTAGTCACTCGCCTCTGGATCCTCTCCACCTCCTCCCCATCAAGGCTGTTAGAAGTTTCTGGATTTTGTTGTATGTTCATTCCATAGACCTGCTATTATCTTAGTCACTTGCCTCTGGATCATCTCCACCTCCTCCCCATAATGGCTGTTAGAAGTTTCTGGATTTTGTTGTATGCTCTCCATTTTTTTTTTTTTTTTTTTTAATTTCTGATGATGCTGTTAGCCAGATGACAGCAAAGCATGCTGAAGTCTATATAAATACATAACAATATTTCTATTTTGAAATATTGTTATGTATTTATATAGACTTCAGCATGCTTTTATACCATTTCATTATCTATAAAAACATCAAAAGAAAACAAAGGCAATCATCCCCACATACACACTTATTTCTAGTAATATAGAGTTGCACTTGTATATGATGGCATGATGAGCCACTGCAACATATTTCTTACTTACATTTTCTCAGTCACTGACACATCTTCAGGGATTACAAAAAAACTAATGTAACATATATACAAATAACACACAATACTAAGCCCAACCACATGGGTGACACTAAAGTCCTATCTAGGTGGAGCACTCTCTAAGGGTGGTTGTAGGTGGCCTGGAATGTAAAGTGAGACCTCTGGTGATAAGCGTTTCCCAAATCTTAGGAAGCTTAATGCAACCATATTTGTTAAGATTTGATTGATTCCTGAGAGCTGCTGCTGATTCTAAGAATAATCTCTCTTTTTTGAATTTGCTGTGGTGGAGCATGGTGGTTTTTTTCCATGAGATCCTGTGGGTTGTATCCAAGCCTCCAACATGATATCCTCACAGCACTTAAGCCTCTACACACGGATTGAATATCTCAACTATATCCTTGGCATCAGTTACCAGTCTACCACTATTATCATATAACATTGTCCTCCTGTAGGTGCTCTTTCTTCTACTTGCCACATATCGAAAGAACTTGTTAGGATATTTCTTCCCTTGTGGCTAATCTCTGCTCATACTGTACCTTTGTTGTTTTTACCAACTAAGTCACTCTCCTCGCCTGCTCTTTGTACTGCTCATGCAACTGATTATTGCAGAGGTAACACCAACATTCAGTTTATGTGTTACCTCCACAGTGTCTTCTTCCAGATTTCATGCTCAATTCGTTCATTCATCCATCCATCCATTTTACTCATACCTTAACCTTTTCATCATTGGAATATACTCAGATATTGCTGCTGTTAAATAGTTCTTGATTAGTGCCTAAGCAGCATGTCTCCTTTCCACTCGACTCCTCTTTCCATGTTATAGCTCCTAAGCTTTTCATAATCACTGGCCCTGTAGTTCCATATATTTCCCTTCGCAGAAGTTCTCATATGACTGGTGATAATCCAGGTGATCACTTTATGGTCACTCTCACCAACTGGGATAAGATTAGCCACACCGTTCACAAGCTCATCCTCTAATGATGTGATCAGATCTAAGACACTCAACTCTCATGTGCTCTCCATTACACATTACCAAAAATAATTGTCCCTTAAGGACTCACAGAATTAATTTTTCTTATTCTCTGATGCTATCTCTTCATTCCAATCAATATTGCCATAATTAAAATCATGCATAATGATCACTCTTTGCTTGCTCACTAAACCAAGTTGCTTATACATTTCCTAAAAATAATTGTCCCTTAAGGACTCACAGAATTAATTTTTCTTATTCTCTGATGCTATCTCTTCATTCCAATCAATATTGCCATAATTAAAATCATGCATAATGATCACTCTTTGCTTGCTCACTAAACCAAGTTGCTTATACATTTCCTAAAAATAATTGTCCCTTAAGGACTCACAGAATTAATTTTTCTCATTCTCTGATGCTATCTCTTCATTCCAATCAATATTGCCATAATTAAAATCATGCATAATGATCACTCTTTGCTTGCTCACTAAACCAAGTTGCCTATACATTTCTTTGTTTCCACTCTCAACATTCCCTGGCCTATAGCAACACCCAACTAAATATCTCATCCTACTCTACCAGGCTTCACCTTACACCATACTGCTTCAAAACCACTGCCACTATTTTTCGCTTGTGTGAACATAATTTCCCTACTATCATCAGCAGTACTCTCCTCACAGCTCTTCCTGTCCTCACAAAAACCTAATACCCTTCCATTTCTATTCCTGTCAAGCTATCATTTTCATCCAACCAAGTTTCACTTATTCCAACTGTTTGCAGGCAATAAACTCAATCACTGCCTCAGTTTTATCTCCCTTATTTCAGATACTCCTGGCATTCATAAATAAGCATGCAATTAATTTCTTGGTTTTTAACCAGTCCTACACATGTCACCCCTCATCTGTGACTTCTCACCTCAATTTTTTTGCTCACTTTTACCCTTTGTTTCATATATATATATATATATATATATATATATATCTGAAATCAACTACTCTCCATGCATATACTATCCCATTCCTATGCTGACGATCGTCATACATGTATTCATTACTGCTTTCAGAATTCGCTCTCCTTACACTGTGTCTTCCTGTCCAACTTGCCATTCCTGTTTTCACATTCTCATCTCGCACTACTTTTGTCTCCATTCACAATCACTTTGGTCCATTCTCCTGCTCATTTACATAACCTCTGACTTCTGCTCATTTACATAACTTCCAGATGACTCATACCAAATCATTCAAATGCAGTTGATCATTCATCCCTCAAATTCACTCCACACAGTCACAAACTACACTCCTTTCTTTTTACAGACTTCCACTAACATAAACATTCATGATTTTTGCTCTCTTCCTGAACTCAGTCATACTTGAGTTACATATCAGCTACTGTTCCTACTACACTGTTGTCTTTCACTCCTCAGTAATCTTCTGATGTCTATCCTTACATTTTCCCTATGTCCAACCAAATCATTCGTTCTTACTACTATTACTACTAGCTTCCTCACATGCGGTTCATATTCAGACCATCAATCACCCTGATCAGCCTCACTCCTGAAACAGACCTTATACACCAACTTATCCACCACACCTTTTATAACATAATCTATTATAAAAGGTGTGATGGTTACTGTACTTGAATCATTTGCATTTTTTTCCATTCATTCATTTTATTCTTTCAGACTCTTCCATTAGTATCTACCATACATCTAATCTCATTTTAATAATTTTATTCTTCATTTCTTGCATTCTATGAATCATGTTCATTTTCATACCAGCAGTTGTTCCTGCTTATGTTTCATTGGTCAGGCTTTCTTCTGTTCCCACAATAGCACCCGCTGTTGATCTATCAAGCAGGCTCACTTTCACTTTTTCAGTCATTATTATTATTATTATTACCCCAAGACCTCATGGAGTCAAAGACTCATCTGGGAGGAGGTCCTTTTATCACACACACATCTTATCATACCGTGTCTTAAACACACTCAAACTCCTTGCAGACACCACACTCTCAGGTAAGGCATTCCAATCATTCACAACTCTGCATGAAAAATACCTGCCTCTCACTCCCCCTACTCACACCTTCTTTATACAGTTTCCAGGGATGACCTCTGGTTCTCCTCTGATCTCCAACTCTTCTCTGTAAAACTTCTCCACCATTGATCCTATAACAACCCCTTACCAATTTGTAGGTCTCTATCATATCTCCCCTCTTCCTCCTGTCACCAGACTCTGCAAATTACATCTTCTCAATCTTTCCTCATACTCGACATTCCAGAGGTCAGAAACTGCCTTAGTTAGTCGTCTTTCGACCCTTTCCAATGTCTCTTCATCCTTCTGAAAACCTGGTGACCAAATCTGGGCACAATAGTCCATGTGTGGCCTAATCAAAGACTCATACAACGGAACAAGAATCTTCCTACCTCTACATGTCAGTGTCCTCCTCATCATTCCCAGAAGTCTTTGTGTTGTCTTCACAATTTTGGCAATGTGTCCCCTAAATTTTAGATCCTTATCCACTATCACCCCAAGATCTCTTATTTCCTCTACCTCCAACAATATATTCTCACCAAGCATAAATTCTGCATCCCATCTTTGTTTTCCAAATTTTAAAACCTTACATTTTGCAACATTGAATTCACATCCCCATTTCCGTGGCCAATCACTCAATTTATTCAAGTCTTCTTATAAGGCCACAACATCTTCACTACACTTCATGGTTCGTCCCAACTTTGCATCATCTGCAAACAACTGAATAGCTCCATCCAAATCTTCGCCAATATCATTAATATACAAGTTAAACAGTAAAAGCCCTAAAACAGACCATTGAGGCACTCCACTAGTAACTTTCCTTTTCCTGGATATCGTTCCCCCCCACACACAACTTGTTGATACCTATCAGATAGCCAGTCTCCAATCCAATGCACTAATCTAATATCTAACCTCATCTGCTCTAGTTTGACTGTCAACTTATCATGAGGTACTCTATCAAAAGATTTTGCGAAATCCAAGTATATTACTGTGTATCATTCTCCTCTGTCCAAGGAAGCATTCACTTTATTGTAATAAGTAAGCATATTACTAAAACATGACCTCCCTTTAGCAAATCCATGCTGTCCATGAAAGATAATACCATTGTTGTCAACCCAACTCTGGATCCTAGTTCTCACAAACTTCTCCAACAACTTAACCACAACACCTGACATACAGATAGGCCTATAGCTTGATGCTTAGTTCAATCACCTCCTTTATGAAGTGGCACAATCTTGCTCTCCTTCCACTCCTTAGGAACTTGACCAAGTGCAAGACTTGTATTAGAAAAATATGTCAAGGCAAGTGTCAACTTCCTGGCACATTATTTCAGAATACGTGGTGATATATTATCAAGTCCCACAACCTTATTAACATCTAGTTTACTCAACTCCCCATACACCTCTTGCTCACTTACAGTCAGTCTCTCCTCCCCATCATCAACTGCCCTCAATCCCTCCATGAAGTTACATTCACAAGATTGAAAGATCTTTATGAACTGCTCATTAAGTATCTCCATCACACATTCTGCAACAGCTGTCTTTATACCATTTTCTCCAATCAATGTCATCCTTCCATAATCATTCTTTCTTTTGCTGGCTACATATTGAAAGAACTCCTTAGGATTCTTTTTGGCTTCATTAGCTAACTGCTGTTCATACCTCTGTTTAGCTACTCTCACTAATCAAGTCACCCTCCTTGCCTGGTCTTTGTCAACCTCATGAAATTGGTTATTTCCACTTCCCTTATACTGCCTCCACAATGCCCTTTTTCTCTGTATCACATGCTTAATCTCTTTATTCATCCATCTCGCACCTATCTTATTTAGCCTTCTCACCCTTGGAATACATTTAGACATTGCATCTACTAGATAGTTTTTGAAAATCCCCCAAGCTGCATTGATCTCTTTTCCAGCTAACTCCTCATTCCACTTAATCACATGCTTAATCTCTTTATTCATCCATCTCACACCTACCTTATTTAACCTTCTCACCCTTGGAATACATTTAGACATTGCATCTACTAGATAGTTTTTGAAAATCCCCCAAGCTGCATTGATCTATTTTCCAGCTACCTCACTACCACTCTACACCCGCAAGCTGTCTCCTGAGCTCTTCATAATCACCCCCCCCCCTTGTAGTTCCACATATACCCTTTTCTCACAGGGGTCCTCGCACTGCTAGCAGCCACCCAGGTAATCACTTCGTGATCACTTTCACCAATTGAATGATTTGACACCTCATTTATGATTACATCCTCTAATGAGATGACCAAATCCAAGACCCTTAATCCTCATGTGCCCTCTGTTACATACTGTCTGAGGTAGTTATCCCTCAAAAACTCAAGAAACTCATTTTCTTTACTTTCAATTGCTATCTCCTCATTCCAGTCTATATTGCCATAATTCAAATCACCCATAATAATCACCCTTTTCTTATTCTTAGCTAATTTGACTATACATTTCACTATCACAACCATCCACATTACCTGGTCTATAACAACATCTCGTCAAGTATTTCATTCCATTCACCTCTATATCACACCATACTGCCTCAAAACCACTGGCACTATTTCCATCTTGCATCTCTACTTTGTATGAACATAACTCTTTCTCTATCATCAATAGCACTCCCCCCCCTTTTTTTACCCCTTTTATCCTCACGAAACACATCATGCCCTTCCATCTCTATTCCTGTCAGGATATCATCCTCTTCCAACCATGTCTCACTTGCTCCGACAATCTTTGGGTGAACAGATGCAATTAGTGCAACCATTTCGTCTGCCTTGTTTCTTATACTTCTAGCATTTGTATACAAACACAACAGCTCGTTTCTGGATCTACAGCTAGTTCCACTGATACCACTCACTCAATGTGATCTCTCCATGCTCAACTGGGGCCATTCCCCTTTCTGCTTCTTTATTTTAGAACTCATTTTCAATTCCAACTGTTTCCTCTTGATCCTTGATCATCCCATTCCCTTCCTGCCTACACGTGCTCACCTCCCCTTGGAGCATCCCCCTTTCTCACGCTGTGTACCCTTGTCTACCCTGAGCCTCCTCGTTTCCCTTCTCCTCTTGCACACCCATTCTCTCATTTTCTATACTCATACCACTCACTTCCACATTCATATCCACCTTCTTCAATCTCTCTCTCTCTCTCCTGTCTTGCTCTCCTGCTCTTCCACATCACTTCCCTCTCGATCTGATTCATTCTCTCTATTCATTTCTCTACCTTCCAGCAGCAGTCTCTCCAAGCGACTTACACCATAACCACTGAAATGCAGCCCATCTCTCCCATACAGCTCACTTCATCTCTCAAACTCATTCCACACATTAACAAACTGTACTCCCATCTCCTCACACATTTCAGCCAGCATATCATTCATAATCCTTGCTCTCAGCCTCATTTCACCACAGTCATACCTAGGCAACACACTGACTACCCTTCCTGTCACACTATTCTTTTTTATCCTTCCAAGCAGCCTCCTGATATCTATTCTGACGCGCTCTTTGTCCTCTCTCAAATCATTTGTACCAATTAATACTATTAACTCTTTTGCTTGCTCCTGCCTCATATCCAATGCCTCAATCACTCTACTCATTTTACCGCCTGGAAAACATACCTTGTGCATTCTATCCTCTAACACACCTTTAATAATGGAGTTGCCATACAACACCACTCACTCATCTTTCATTAACTCTTTCATGCCATCATGATTTATTTTAATAATTTTGACCTGAATTCTCTTAATTTCATTCCTCATCCAATCCAATTCAACTTCCGAATCTCGCAACACATTCTCTCTATCATTCAATCTTTCTAACTCTCGACCCCCTCTTTTCACTTTCACTTTCATTCATCCTTCTTTGTTTCCTTACTTTCGGTCCAACATATGTCCAACTTTCGCTATCATTCTTCTCACTTTCACTCTCATTCATCTTTCTTTGTTTCCATACTTTCGGTCTAACAGGCGTCCAACTTTCGCTATCATTCTTCTCACTTTTACTCTCAGTCATTTCCATATTCACAATCACATTCTCCACTCTTATATTCTCTTGCTTACTCTTCTGATTGTAAGATAGATTATAAAATTATAGATATGTGAATTAACCAAGCATTATATACTTGTGTGTGTGACTATGGAAAAATGTACGCTGATTATAACACTTTTACTGTATAAAAGAATATTAGTTTTACAAAAAAGAAAGAAACCTAAATTAAAAAAACAACAACTAAACATACAAAAACAATTATATGTTTGCTGAGTGCTCAGTCAACATACGTGTAATGTTGGAGGTTTAATGGATTTTTTACAACACTCAGAAAGGATTAAAAAGAATTTAATATTCCTATATTTCGTCCTAGTCACTAGGACATCTATGGGGATTACAAAAATAACTAATGTAACATAACACAAATATCATACAATACTAAGCCCAACCACTTGGGTGACACTAAAGTCCTATCTAGGTGGAGTGCTCTCTAAGGGCGATTGTAGGTGGCCTGGAATATAAAGTAGGATCTCTGGTGATGAGTGTTTCCCAAATTTTCGGAAGCTTAATGCAGCCGTATTTATTAAGATTTGGTTGATTTCTAAGAGCTGCTGCTGCTGCTTCTAAGAATAGTCTCTCTTTCTTGAATTTGCTGTGATGGAGCATGGTGGTTTTCTTCCATGATACTCTGTGGGTGGTGTCCAAGACATGGTCAGCCAAACCTGAATGACCATAGTTGTGTTTACAGATGTAAGACTTGTGTTCCTCTAGGCGGATGGACGCTGATCTGCCTGTCTGTCTGTCCAAAGTACACCAGCTTACAGGAACAGGGTACTTTGTAAACTCCAGGCAGAGAGAGAGAGAGGAGGGAGCTGATCTTTCGTAGTACGGGTAAGGGTAGCAAGTTTGCAGTGGGACTTATATGCTGTGTGTAGGTTGTCCCGTCCCCCCCCCCCAAATTTACGGCTTACCAAATGCACAAACCCAATTCCCCACTCAGACCTATAGTAGATGCCACCAATGCACCTTGCTACAGCCTGTCTAAACAGCTGGCCAACTCTCTGACTCCCCCCCCTCACTGGAAGGTCCACTCCCTATATAAAAAACTCAACCCACTTTAAAGCCCTCATAGAAAATTTAACCTTGAATAAAGCAGACATATTGGTAAGCTTTGATATCTCCTCTTTGTTTACTAATATTCCCTTAACTGACACCTTATCTCTCTTACAAAAAGTTTTCCCTTCTGACATCTTAGATCTCTTTTCCTTTGCCATTACTCTGGGTATTTTTCTTGGAAGAACAAAATCTACAAGCAGATAGAGGGAACCGCCATGGGTTCCCCCCCTCCCCCCCTTGCCAATTTCTATATGGAAGATTTTGAAAAACGAGCCATAGACTCAGCCCCACTCAAACCTTCTATCTGGCTAAAATATGTAGATGATGTGTTCTCTATTTGGCCTCATGGCCCAGACACATTAGACTCCTTCCTCAGTCATCTCAATAGCCTACATCCAAGAATCCAGTTTACTATGGAAAAGGAAAAGAACAATTGTTTACCCTTCCTAGACACCTTAGTCACACGCCTGCCTAATGATACACTTGCCTTCACTGTATACAGAAAACCCACACACACAGGCAGATACATTCACAAACTCTCACACCACCACCCATCTCAACAATATGGCATTATTAAAACTCTTACCAAGAGAGCCCACAATCTTTGTTCCAGTGGAACCGTCCTCACTACTGAGCTTAACCACATACACAGCACTTTCCTCTCCAATGGCTACAGCGATCACAGTATCAAAAAAATAATCAGTTCCTCTCCCATTCCCGATCCTTCTCATCAACAAGAATTTAAAAATGCCATCACCATACCCTACATCCGTGGCACATCCGAAAAAATAGCCAAGATTCTAAAAAAGTACAACCTACACACAGCATATAAGCCCCACTGCAAACTTGCTACCCTTACCCGTTCTACGAAAGATCAGCTCCCTCCTCTCTCTCTCTCTCTCTCTCTCTCTCTGCCTGGAGTTTATAAAGTACCCTGTTCCTGTAAGCTGGCGTACTTTAGACAGGCAGATCAGCGTCCATCCGCCTAGAGGAACACAAGTCTTACATCTGTAAACACAACTATGGTCATTCAGGTTTGGCTGACCATGTCTTGGACACCACCCACAGAGTATCATGGAAGAAAACCACCATGCTCCATCACAGCAAATTCAAGAAAGAGAGACTATTCTTAGAAGCAGCAGCAGCAGCTCTTAGAAATCAACCAAATCTTAATAAATACGGTTGCATTAAGCTTCCGAAAATTTGGGAAACACTCATCACCAGAGATCCTACTTTATATTCCAGGCCACCTACAACCGCCCTTAGAGGGCGCTCCACCTAGATAGGACTTTAGTGTCACCCACGTGGTTGGGCTTAGTATTGTATGATATTTGTGTTATGTTACATTAGTTATTTTTGTAATCCCCATAGATGTCCTAGTGACTAGGACGAAATATAGGAAGTATTAAATTCTTTTTAATCCTTTCTGAGTGTTGTAAAAAACCATTAAACCTCCAACATTATGTCTTCACAGCGCTTAAGCCTGTATACACGAATTCCAACATACATGTAATTGATCTCATGCAGATAAACTATGTGAACATACTTTATAATTTGTTGAATTTGTCCTGTCCCTGTAGTTGTTACTCAAGTAATGATACGTATAATAACTATTTGTTATTTTTTAGTTATTTTTTCCAAAAAAAATCCATCCATCTCTCTTTTTTTTCTTCCCCAAATGAAGTTGTCATAGCCATAAATGTGCATATGGCAGACTTTGCAAATGCAGAAATTTTATTATTATTATTATTCGTGACACCTCCAAGGAGTCCAAAGACTCATCGCAGGAGGACACCTACAACTGTCTCAACCACTACACCGAACCTCTACCATGAATCATCTCCATCAATGCCATCTACCGCCCACCTCCAGCACCACCACAACTAGTATTTTTTGTCTGTAAATTGCGTGTGTTCTGAAGGGCCGATTTGTCTGTATGCAGGATGAAAAACCCGAGTTTTCGGGAGAAAAAACCCTGCTACCTCCGTATGAGATCAGCTAACTCACCTTAGTAATTTATTGCACCTCCCATAATGTCACAACTGTAAATTGTTGGATATTTATTTGATTGTAACAAATCTATTTATATTCATATCTATTCTTTCTCTCAGGAAATGACATGCTAGTCATATGCAAATAATTCATATTGAATTAATTGTCATATACAAATAATATATTGAATTAATGCAGATTAGTGTAATTACCTACATCTTTTGAAATTTAAAAATACAAACAAATATAGAATTTTTCTTAATGATTAGTTACTTCATAACTTGAAAGCAAAAAGTATTTTCTTTCCCACATAGCTTTGATTTCTCTGGAAAGCACACAGTGATTTGTTGTGTGCCTGCCAGATACATAACTGGAATCAGTGCAATTTGTTCAATGCTTAGTGTGAATGTGTTAATGTTTATACTGAGGCCTGGAGTGCTGATGAAATATATCAGGAATTTTTTTTTTTTAATGAAGTTTTGTTGGTTTTTGAGATTTTGTTGGGATTATTTTTATTTTTTGTGAGCAATTTTTTTTTCTGAATTACATTATTATTATATACGCATGGATAGGCTTATGTGTTCATCAGACATGTTGTAATAGGTTTCACGGTATAAAAAGAACACAGATGGTTAAGAAAATAACTATTTATTAACTTAAAAGCTAATATTTCACTGGTATTATATCCAGCATCTTCAGAGCACACAAACTTTGTGTTGTGTGCTCTGAAGATGCTGGATATAATACCAGTGAAATATTAGCTTTTAAGTTAATAAATAGTTATTTTCTTAACCATCTGTGTTCTTTTTATACCGTGAAACCAATTACAACATACATTATTATTGTTTTCTTTGCTAATGGCTTTCATTCATGGTTCGTGATGTCAGAAACTTAGGAAGTGGGTGCATGAAGCAGAAGTGAAACACATAGCTAGATCGCTTCTAGGTACAATCTGCCAGAGTAAATGGCAGCAGGATTATTTGCTAACTTGTTAGGAAGCCTTCTATTACATTATGATCAAGAGTGGTCCTTTGTTCTATCTGCCAGCTGGCTTGCAACTGTTCTATTGCTGTATCCTGAAATAATGAAGACACCAGCTCCCTGATTACAGTGTATTGAGCATACTCGTATTTGTATTGTTGGGGGAAATACAAATATGGAATTCTACTCTGGAGGCCAAAAATGGCTATTTCAGACTTCCAGTAAGCTTATCATTGGTGTTTTACTCACGATGATGAAAGTCACTTACCATAGAGAGATCTAGTTAATATAAATAGTGTTATTTTCCTGAAGTGCCAGAACCCTATTTGTTGAAACTTGCCACATGGGGGTTGATTTGATTTTACTGGGAGAGACTAATAAAATATTGAGCATAACCAGCCCATTAGTGATTCATAAATGCTTATCTTTCATACATTTATAAAGATTTCTATTATTATGAACACATAGAGTACATAAAATAAATAGCCATTTTATTTTTCAATTTCTAAACTGAAGAGTAAGGATTTCTTATTCAGTTAATCATATTTGCTAATTATACTTGGTTATGATTTTTTCCAGTTTGATAAAATATTGTACAGAGCATCAAAAGTCTGATGTGCTGGTAACTGGGATAACACAATCAGAAAATCCATTCAAAGAAAATAAGGGGTGTATCATAATCTGATGAGGTAAAAACTTTACCCTTTGCTATTACATATTTAATCCTAAATAAAAACTATTGTTTGTTTTTAATTTAAAATTAGTCTCTTTTTAACAGAAAATTTTTATCAGATTTTTTTTTTTTTGGAAAAGTAAATGATAGGAATGAATATTATTATATGCTTAATAGATAGGTTCCTATGAAATATTAGGAATTGATGTTTCACTTTATGAAAAAAAGCACACCTGCATACTCTAATAGATAAAGAAAAAAAGTAGCTCTGGTATTTGTGACAGATCAGGCATTTCCTTTCATTTAACATTTACTGTATTAAGAATTTGTGATTGATTTCTAGTCATTATGCATGATTTTGACTGCCCATAATCCATATTAACACACAAACACCAAAAAAAAACCATAGATCAGCATAAATTTCCTAGTACAATAAAGGTACAACTTAAACTTGCTAACCTGCATCTTTGTTTTCATAGAGTAATAATACTAATTGTAACATGTGAAAGAACTTGCCGGCAAAGGTTGGTCGATTGGTAGAGCCTCTGCTACTAATGGCTCAGTTAAGTAAGTTTGAGCGCAGTTAGTAGTTGGAAGGGGTCCAATCGTTCGGTGCTGTTGGCACACTCTCCCTCGATGAGTCTTTGGACTCCCTGGAGGTGTCTATTAATAATAATAATAATAATAATAATAATAATGTGAAAGATTAAATCCTCAGGTCAGTGCATCATGGTGAAAATAAAATATAGCAACATAAGAAAGATCATAATTCCATTATTAAAGGTGTGGAGGATAAAATGCACAAGGTATGTTTTCCAGGTGCTAAAATGAGTAGAGTGATTGAATCATTGATTATGAGGTTAGGCAGGAGCGAGCAAAACAGTTAATGAGTACGAATGATTTGAAAGAGGACAAAGATTGTGTCAGAATGGATATCAGGAGGCTACTTAGAAGGATAAAAGAGAATAGTGTGACAGGAAGGTTAGTTAGCATGTTGAATAGGTATGACTGTGGTGAAATGAGGTGGAGAGCAAGGATTATGAATGATATGCTGGCTGAAATGTGTGAGGAGACGGGAGTACAGTTTGTTAATGTGTAGAATGAGTTTGAGGGACGAAGTGAGCTGTATGGGAGTGATGGACTGCATTTGAGTGGTTATGGTGTGAGTCGCTTGGAGAGACTGTTGGAAGGTAGAGAAGTGATTAGAGAGAATGAATCAGATCGAATGGGAAGTGATGTGGAAGAGCGGGAGAATAAGACAGGAGAGATTAAAGAGGTGGTTATGAATGGGGAAGTGAGTGGTATGAGTATAGAAAATGAGAGAATGGGTGTGCAAGAGGAGCAGGGAAACGAGGAGGCTCAGGGTGGACAAGGGTACACAGTGTGAGAAAAGTGAATGCTCCAAGAGGAGGTGAGCATGTGTAGGCAGGAAAGGAATTGGATGACCAGAGATCAAGAGGAAACAGTTGGAATTGAAACGGGTTTTAAAATGAAGCAGAAAGGGAAATGGTCCCAGTTGAACAAGGAGAGATCACATCGAGTGAGTGGTATCAGTGGAACTAGCTGTAGATCCAGAAATGAGCTATTGTGTTTGTATACAAATGCTAGAAGTATAAGAAACAAGGCAGATGAAATGGTTGCACTAAATTGCGTCTGTTCACCCAAAAATTGTTGGAATAAGTGAAACATGGTTGGAAGAGAATGACATCCTGACAGGAATAGAGATGGAAGGGTATGATGTGTTACGTGAGGACAGAAGGGGTAAAAAGGGAAGGGAGGTGCTATTGATGATAGAGAAAAAGTTATGTCCATATAAATTAGAAATGCAAGAGGGAAATAGTGCCAGTGGTTTTGAGGCAGTATGGTGTGATATAGAGGTGAATGGAATCAAATACTTCGTGGGATGTTGTTATAGACCAGGTAATGTGGATGGTGGTGATAATGAAATGTACAATCAAATTAGCCAAGTAAATAAGAAAAGGGTGATCATTATGGGTGATTTTAATCATGGCAATATAGACTGGAATGATGAGATAGTAACTGGAAGTAAAGAAAATGAGTTTTTGAGGGATAACTACCTGAGACAGTATGTAACAGAGGGCACACGAGGATTGAAGGTCTTGGATTTGGTCATCTCATCAGAGGATGTAATTATAAATGCAGTGTCAAATCATCCACCAATTGGTGAGAGTGACCATGAGGTGATTACCTGGGTGGTTGCTAGCAGTGCGAGGACCCCTGTGAGAAAAGGGTCCTCGCACTGCTGGCAACTATAAGGGGGGTGATTATGAAGAGCTCAGGAAACAGCTTGTGGGTGTAGTGTGGAATGCGGAATTAGCTGGAAAAGAGATCAATGCAGCTTGTGGGATTTTCAAAAACTATCTAGTAGATGCAATGTCTAAATGTATTCCAAGGGTGAGAAGGTTAAATAAGGTAGGTGTGAGATGGATGAATAAAGAGATTAAGCATACAGTACAGAGAAAAAGGGCATTGCGGAGGTAGCATAAGAGAAATGGAAATAACCAATTCCATGAGGTTTACAAAGACCAGGCGAGGCGGGTGACTTGGTTGGTGAGGGTATAAACAGCAGTTGGCTAATGAAGCCAAAAAGAATCCTAAGGAGTTCTTTCGATATGTAGCCAGCAAAAGAAAGAATAATTATGGAAGGATGACATTGATTGAAGAAAATGGTATAAAGACAGCTGATGTAGAATGTGGGGTGGAGATACTTAATGAACAGTTCATAAAGATCTTTCAATCTTGTGAATGTGACTTCATGGAGGGATTGAGAGCAGTTGATGATGGGGAGGAGAGACTGACTGTAGGTGAGCAAGAGGTGTATGGGGAGTTGAGTAAACTAGATGTTAATAAGGTTGTGGGACTTGATAATATATCGCCACGTATTCTGAAATAATGTGCCAGGAAGTTGACACTTGCCTTGACATATTTTTCTAATACAAGTCTTGCACTTGGTCAAGTTCCTAAGGAGTGGAAGGAGAGCAAGATTGTGCCACTTCCTAAAGGAGGTGATTGAACTAAGCATCAAGCTATAGGCCTATCTGTGTGTCAGTGTTGTAGTTAAGTTGTTGGAGAAGCTTGTGAGAACTAGGATCCAGAGTTGGGTTGATAACAATGGTATTATCTTTCATGGACATCATGGATTTGCTAAAGGGAGGTCATGTTTTAGTAATATGCTTACTTATTACAATAAAGTGAATGCTTCCTTGGAGACAGAGGAAAAAAGGATACACAGTAATATACTTGGATTTCGCAAAGGCTTTTGATAGAGTATCTCATGATAGGTTGACAGTCAAACTAGAGCAGATGGGGTTGGATATTAGGTTGGTGCATTGGTTCGGAGACTGGCTATCTGATAGGTATCAACAAGTTGTGTGTGGGGGGGAACGATATCCAGGAAAAGGAAAGTCACTAGTGGAGTGCCTCAGGGGTCTGTTTTAGGGCTTTTACTGTTTAACTTATATATTAATGATATTGGCGAAGATTTGGATGGAGCTATTCAGTTGTTTGCAGATGATGCAAAGTTGGGACGAACCATGAAGTGTAGTGAAGATGTTGTGGCCTTATAAGAAGACTTGAATAAATTGAGTGATTGGCCACGGAAATGGGGATGCGAGTTCAATGTTGCAAAATGTAAGGTTTTAAAATTTGGAAAACAAAGATGGGATGCCGAATTTATGCTTGGTGAGAATATATTGTTGGAGGTAGAGGAAATAAGAGATCTGGGAGGTGGATAAGGATCTAAAATTTAGGGGACACATCGCCAAAATTGTGAAGACAACACAAAGGCTTCTGGGAATGATGCGGAGGACACTGACATGTAGAGGTAGGGAGATTTTTGTTCCGTTGTATGAGTCTTTGATTAGGCCACACATGGACTATTGTGCCCAGATTTGGTCACCGGGTTTTCAGAAGGATGAAGAGATGTTGGAAAGGTTCGAAAGGTGACTAACTAAGGTAGTTTCTGACCTCTGGAATGTCGAGTATGAGGAAAGATTGAGAAGATGTAATTTGCAGAGTCTGGTGACAGGAGGAAGAGGGGGGATATGATAGAGAACTTACAAGTTGGTAAGGGTTTTGTTATAGGATCAATGCTGGAGAAGTTTTACAGAGAATAGTGGGAGATCAGGGGAAAATCAGAGGTCATCCCTGGAAACTGTATAAAGAAAGTGTGAGTAGGGGAGTGAGAGGCAGGTTTTTTTCGTGCAGAGTTGTGAATGATTGGAATGCCTTACCTGAGAGTGTGGTGTCTGCAAGGAGTTTGAGTGTGTTTAAGACATGGTATGATGAGCTGTGTGTGTGTGTGATAAAAGGACCTCTCAGATGAGTCTTTGCCTCCATGAGGTTTTGGGGCGGTAATAATAATAATCTTACAATATTTAATAATAAATACTAATTGTTGACATAATGCATTTTTGCTTGTTATGCATGAGTTAAGAGTTTGACCAATTCAAATTGAGGCCTGTAGAGTTCAGTGAAAGTGGTACTTGCATCCTCTGTGCTAGGCTGCTCTAAGTATAATTCTGATCCTATGTTCTTCAGGTGATATTCTGTTTCTTGTTTTCTTCAAGCTGATTTCTAATTTTTCTTTAGTTATTTCCATTTCATGTGCTTTAAATGTTTGCCAGTGATCTTTTTTAAAATATTTGTCTGTCCACAATTCTGTATGGGAATTTAGAAATTCCTCTAATTTCAATTCAGTGTTTAATTTTATGCTTTCTCTAGTATCTGTTATATATAATACAGAAACTCTGCAGCACCTCTTGGGATGCTCAGCCCTTGGCCTTGTCTACTCTGCTGCAGTAATAATCTAAAATAAATAAAGTACCTTAATCTAATAAGTACATTTGATCTGATTCCAATCAATAGGAATTGATTTAATCATACCTGATATCAGGCACATAGTTTTATTCAGTTGTGCATCTACAAGTTTCACATAGGCACTGTTCATCCAAACTGGAGTGCAGTATTCTGCAGCAGAGTAGACAAGGCCAAGGGCTGAGCATCCCAAGAGGTGGTAAGAGATAGTCATCTTTTATATTTTTATTTGTAAGTAGTTGATGAGCTAACTTAAATTTGCTAAAACAGATTAAGGTTTCTTCTTTTTTTCTGTTCTAGAGAATGAGATTTGCTCATCACCTGTTCTGGACTTGAATTTCTCAGTCATCTCATTGTAATTAACCGATAGTTAATTCTTGTTCATTGTACAAAATCATGAATAAGTGAAGGTGCTGTTGAGATATTGAACTTCTTTACACTGCAGAAAGAAAGAAAGAAAGAGGAAGCATTGAATAGATTTGTAAAAGGCCTAGAACATTAAAGAGCAGTCAGATTCCTTTAGCCAACCAAGCCATTCTGGTAGTGCTAATGGTGCTACCTTAGGAACAGATTATTATACTCCAAAGCAGTTTGACTTCAGCTTCTACTAACTCCAGCGATGTTTTAAATTTGCAATGATTGTTATATTATGCATACTAATGTCCAATTTTAGCAGTTTCCCCATTGCTTTCATAATTTTACAAGTCTTCTATTCAGATTGTCGGTCAGGGTCAGTAATCATTGAGTTTAGGAGTGAATAAAATGTATTTCTTCTCTCCTATTCCTACTATGTATCAAAACGATGCAGGGATTCAAATGTGCCTTGAATAAGTGGATGTTTTCTCCTTAACTGAGAAATTCACATATCATTTCTGCACCCATTTTCACATTTGTCATTGAAAATAATAGGAGTAGGAGAGAAGTAATACATTTTACCCACTTCTAGACTCAATGATCAACAGTCTGACGAACAGTCTGAATAGAAGACTTGTAAAATTGTGAAAGCAATGGGAAACTGTTAAGCTTAGATGTTGGTATGGATGATATAAGGATAAATCTAGAGCCTGAGGAAACCTATTCACTTTTACCACAATCTGGAGAATAAGCTGCATTACACGAAGGGCAAAGATGAATGAATTTAGTTCATAGTCAAGGTCCCTGATTTTTATTTTAGCACATTCAAGATGAATTTTTCTCATAATCTCTGTATTGGAAAGCAAATAAAATTATGGAATAATTGTGTTTTATAGCAGCTACTGCTTCTGCTCAGCATATACCGATGTGTTTGACAGCCTTAAAAAGTCTTCAACGGAGAGCTTATAAGTGTATGCTGTACTGTATAGCAAATGATATTGGTAATCACTTGTATATTCTTGTATCCTAGACCATTCAGAAAATATCACTATCAAATAATAACATTATTAAGAGTTTTTATTGCACTCTCTCTATGCAAATTTATGCACTTTTTTTTTATTGTTTCCAATAAGTATGACAGTTAGCTCTGTCCTTTCTTCAGATTTGTCCAAATGCATCTGTAAACGGAAGAATTTATTCTGATGATATTTAAATTGTCAACAAGAATCAGTTTTTCATTTGTGGTTATGTTGATTTCTGTACTTCACCTTCTAGAATCTATATTGTCCAAATAATTATCCTATAGTTTTTTTAAAAGAAACTCACTGTTTTGGCCATCTTTTTTACACTAGTTATGTTTCTGTAATCCGTCTGGTAGCTATGCATCTTTTCCATTGATGTGCCTTTCTCTCATTTCTGTTGAAATTTCATATTTGTTCCAATATTTTTTTACTCTTTGTTCTGGTTCCCTGAGGAAAATAACCAATGCTTTGTTTAACCAGGTGATATACACATGCTGATCCTGATTTTCTTGTTATTGTATCATCATCATAGTGATGTTTTATTTTCAGCAAATATAAAAATATGATTTGGATTGCTAACTTTGAAATTGACGTATGATTCTTATCTGTTTTGCATCTAAGTAGATAGCTACTTGATGTGCCTTGGAAAATCGAACAGTGTTTCAAATGCTCCAATCACTTTTCTGCTTTCTTCATAAGCAGTGTTGAGGTCTTTAGTTAAAAGTATAAATTGGATTATCAGTTTCTTTAAATGATACCATTATAAATTAGATAAAAAATTTTTTGTATCTTGTACATGTATATACATTCATATTTACACACACACACACACACACACACACACACACACACACACACACACACACACACACACACACACACACACACACACACGCACACACAATGATTGTAAAGAAGTCAATGGACACCATAGTGTGAGGAATACACAAACAGCCATGGCACCTGCCTTAATAAGGTGTAGGATTTCCTTTCTCTGCAATGACTGCAGAAATCCTATGGAGCATAATTTCCACAAGCATATGAGAGTGATCAATGGGAATTTAGGCATGCTGGACTGTTGTGAGGTGGACTTCTCTTGAATTCACCTAATGCTCCAGTTCATCCCACAGATGTTCACTAATGTTGAGATCAGGACTCTGTGGAGCCCACTTGTATGGTGACGTTCATGTCTACAAACCATGCAGTTACAGCAGCAGCAGCTTTATGACATGATACATTGTCTTGCTGAAAGAAACAGTGGTCAGTTCTGTAGAAATGCAACAAAGTAGGATGCATTGCATTATCCCGAATGTTCAAATACCAGTCATTCACTGCTCATGGCACCACAAACAGAGGTGCTAGACCAAACCAGGAAAAACAGGACCATACCACCACACTGCTACCTTCAAAGTTCATAGTTGTGGTTATGCAATCTGGTAAGAGATGTTCACTAGGTATCTGCTCAGCAGAGGGTGTAGCATGATCCATCAATCCATAACACAGCTTTCATGTTCCACTGTACACACTCTTTGCACCAATGAAGAAAACACTGCATGTTGGTTCAGGTAATGTGGGGGTTGCATATTGCGTTCCTACCATGGAAACCCATGTTGTAAGCCTCAGTTCTGAATGTTTTGTGCAGATTTGTGTTCCAGTCGATGCATGGAATTCTGCATCAACATGTCGGCTGGCAAATGGCGGTTTTTACATATTATCCTTCGTAGTACCCTACGGTCACATTCAGCGAGCATGGCAAGTTGTTTATTGTGGGTAGCACTTGTAGTTGACTGACTCCCTGCACTTCCATCTCAGTATGGTATCACTGATTGTTGATCTGGGATGGCCCAATTTGTCAACAATTTCCCAAACAGAATAGGCCTGCAACATAGCATCCTATCACAACGCCTCTTTCAAACAATGTCATTTCCCTTCTTGCAGCCATTCACCTGGACACAGTTGTACTGACTTGGGAGCATTATATTCTTCTGGTTTATACTGATGACAAACATGACTTGTTACATTGCATGATGCACCTTGCCCATGGGAGTCTCCATTAACTTCTTTTCAAGCAGTGTATGTGTGTATAAGTAAGAGTTTATAAAGCAGAACATCAAATTAAGATGGTAACTAATATTTGAATTAACAATACAACATTTCATCGTAATTGTATATGATTTCTTCAGGTTTACAAACTAGTAGACAAAACAGTAAAGACTAATCAAGGTAATGACTACTATCTAACTATAGAAGATACATGTTTTTTTTTAAAATATTTCTAATTGTATGTTGCATTGTTCAGTATGTTGTGCATTTATGTATTTGCATGCATGTGTTTGGCTAATGATGGTAGAATCTGCCTTATAAACTCTTACTGACATATTCATGAACCGGCAAAGTCTACATGCTTACACACACACACACACACTGAGTTAGCTTTGCATTAAGAACACTCAATAATACATTGGTCCACCTCTCTGTGCATTCATGGCTTGCACAGAGAGTGGAACATGAAAGCTTGGAAAGCTGTGTTATGGATTAATGGCTCTGTGCTTGCATTCATAGCTTCATGCTTATTCCGTGGAGGAGGATCAGCAGTTCTCACACCCTGTTCTAGCATATCCCACACATGATAAATTGGGTTACAATCAGGGGAGTTTGAGGGCCAAGGCAATGTAGTGAATTCATTGTCATGTTCCTCCAATCACTCAATAGTTGTACGAGCCTGATGACAAGGTGTGTTGTTCTGTTGAAAGAGAAGGCAGTGTGGTCAGGGTAGACCTCCTGCAGATATAGATGGAGATAGTTGGTTAACAGGTCCCTGTAGCATTCACCATTCAGTGTTTGTGGGATGATAACTAATTGACCTAGGATGTGCCAGGAAAAAGCTCCCCAGACCATAACACCAACTCCACTGGCCTGTTGAACCCCATCTGGGGGAGGGGGGGGGAATAGGACTTGTGGTAAGTTTTCGGTATTGAGGCCACATTATAATATAAATAAGGAGTTTATTAAAAAATAAACAATTTAAACCTGACAAGTTTCGTATGTTGTAAGACTTACATCATCAAGGATAGTAGTACATGAAAGTTTTACGCAACAAAAGGCTATTAACGATTAATTACACATATTAAATGTTTTTGATAAGTTCACAACTGTTAAATATAATTGATAAATCAGAATACAAATAATAAATTCGTTACTATATGTGTGTTGGAACATTGCTAGTTGTTGCTATCGTGCATGTTATATTCTAGGTTCATGGCAGTGGATGGTGGTGTGAAGTGGCATGTAAAAATCTTCCCATTGTGGTAGGTTGTTTTCTGTATGTGGAGAAGGATAACCTTTTTTACTTTTTTTTTACTTCGACAAGGATATCAAGGAAAGTTAACTTTTTGTGCTTTTCTAGTTCCAGAATGAATTTTATGCCACTTTACACTACCATCCATTGCAAAAGATAGGCATAATTAAAACTTTACGAGACAGGGTATACAATATATCAAGCATGCCAGTTAAAAGGAAAGAAGAACTGCACTACCTGAAAAACAGAACCTCGCACTTAATGGTTTGAACCCAAGACGTTCAGAAAAATTCTTAATACATCTCCTGTAACTCCCTTACTTAAACAAGATTTCAAGAATGCAATCAGCTGCCTTGCATCAATAATGTCACAGAAAAAGTGACTGCATTGATCCGCAAGTACAGCATAAAAGTGGCTTTTTTATCTTTACAAACAATATCAAGATTCCTACATCCTCCAAAACCTCCACATCACCCCATGAAAAAGCAGGCATCTATGAGATTCATGCTTTTGTGGCATTTGTTATGTAGGCTAGACAGGAAGGGAGAGATCCACATGTATGAACACATAAAAGACGTCAAAAAAAGAAGAGAACATAAATCAGGCCTGTCATTCCACACAACCACTACTGGCCATCAAGTACTCTGGCAACAAACAAAAATGTCATGTATTGATAACTGTTTCACAAGAAAATTTAAAGAAGCCTCACAAATGCTTAGGATCCCTACACAATGAAATAAAAATCAAGGCTTAATTTTACATCAAATGTGGTCTGCTTTCATCAAAAATTTAACTGCCATGGACCTAGGATATAGCACGTGTGATAACACAGAATGTGATAGCAATAATTAGCAATGTTTCAACACGCATACAGTAATGAATTTATCACTTGTATTCTGGCTTATCAATTATATTTAACAGTTATGAACTTATCAAAAACATCTAATATGTGTAATTAATTGTTAATAGGCTTTTGTTGTGTAAAATTTTCATGTACTACTATTCCTGATGATGTAAGTCTTATGATGTACGAAACTTGTCATTGTCAGGTTTTAATTGCTTATTGTTTAATGAACTCCTTATTTATATTATAATGTGGTCTCAATACCAAAAACAGCTGCACTTGTTGGTTACTCCCATACTACTGTATTAAGGGTGTACCAGGACTGGATTAACTATGAACAGACATCCAGCAGCAGAAGGGCTCACATTGGTCAGCCATGTGTGGTTGATCCTAGAGGTGAGCATTGGATGTCATGACTGGTATCTCAGCAATGACGTGCAACAGTCACACAGCTCACCCACCAGTACAACAGCGGGCGGCTCAACCTGTTTCTACATGCACAGTACCTTGCTTTGCCTGGGTTCTACAGCCAGAGATGAAATAGTTGAGTTGCTGATGTGACAGACTCGTGTCAGAATTGAAGTAGATGAACAGGTGTTCAGCATATTGAAAAATATCAATGTGAACAGCAGTGGGACTGGATGGCATGTCAGCCCGTGTACTATGTGAATGTGCAAGAGAATTGCATTGCCTCTGATGAAGTTGTTCAATCTGCAGGATTCGAACCCACAGTAAAAAGGCTGCAGGTTCGAATCCTGCCATGGGCATGGATGTTTGTGATTGTCTTTGAAAATATTAGTGGTAGTTGTGGGCAGTAGATGGCATTGGTGTAGATGATGTGGTTCACTGTAGTTGGTAGATTGAGTGGTGGTGACATGGAGTTGTAGAGTAGGTGCCCTCCCTCGATGAGTCTAAGGACTCCTTGGAGGTGTAACACAATAATAAGTCTCAGCTTTGGCAAGGTTTCAATGGAGTCGAAAGAAGGTAAGATAATTTTATTACATAAAGGTGACTCTAGAACAGAAATAGCAAATTAAAGACCAATTATTATCTCAGTAGTAGTGGTTAAGGTATTAGAAATTTGGTTAAAGATAAAATCATTCAGTGGGTAAATAAGAATAGGATACTCTATGGTGAGGAGCATGGATTTTTAAAGGAAGGTTCTTCTGTAGAGATGGTTAAGGATCAAAGCTGTATAACTGAGAGGTGACCTCCAAATTGCCTTTAAAGAATGCGGAGAACCGACCAGGGCTTCTGATCTAATGTCCAATCCTGACCTTCTCGTGGTGCACCCTGTTGGGTATTTACCTGGATACTGAACGAACGAGGATGGGCTGGCAATTTGAGATTTAGCCGACCAAATTGTACTCTTATTGATTAAACCGAAATAAAAAATGATGGTACAACATGACAAAATTTCATGCCGGCTGGGGCGTCACCCGGTTAAACAAAGCCCCCATTGTTTTCGCCAGGGAACCAGGGCGAACAGCGAAAAGTCACCTACTGGAACAAATCTGAAAACACACCCCCAACTCAACATCACAAGAGTTAAAGATCGGTACAATCAACATAAGAAGCCTGAATGGCAAAGAAATGGAGCTAGCTGAGGAATTAGATAAGTACCAGATCGACATAATAGGGGTGACTGAAACAAAAAAGACAAAAACTGTGAGATCTTTCTGAGCAATAAATACAAAATGTTATGTTCAGGCAATGACAATCAAGGAAAAGAAGGAGTAGCCATAGTATTCAATACAAAATACGAGGCTAATCTTCTTGAATGGCAGGCTATCTCGAGTACAATGATGTGGGCAAGTATGAGAATGGGGAACTGGACAATGAGACTTATTTGTGCCTATGGTCCCACAGAAGTTTGTACTAAGGTAGAAGTGGAGAAATTTTTTGATGCTTTAGAAAAAGCAACTGACATAATGAAAAAGGAAAAGTTGGTCCTTGTTTGGGGATCTGAATAGCCGAATAGGAAATGATTGTGAGACATACAAAAATATTTTGGGAAAATTTGGAGAAAAGAGCAAAGCTATAGTTCGCCCACCATTTCTAGATCCCTTCTTGGCTTGGTGCCAAGAATAGTCGATTCATGCTGAAGGGGAGAAAGAAATGAAGGATGTACGAATTGGTCGCCAACATGCGAAATCACGTGCTTTCTTGTCTGTCGCTGTACTGGTACAAGCTTGATTTTTGTTATTCTCTTTTTGCATTTTTTTTTATTATTAATTTATATGATGGATCCAGTACAGTCAACAAGTTCTATTGTTACACGTTTCAGTAGCTCTTGCAAAAGAATATCGAATAATGTGCTGACATTCTGCGAAAAAGAATTGTCAGAAGGCCGTCTTCTTGTTCCACTTAAGTCATAAAACGTGCAAGTGCAATTGCGGGCATATTGGGGTTGACTGTTAAAAGAATTCGTAGGGAATCAAAAGGTGAAGGTAAGCCAAAATTTAAATCGCCTAAAAAAAAGCGCCAGAGAAAAAAAACCATCGAAACCGTAGCTTTGAATGATTTTGATGTACACGTTATAAGAAGAACTATTCACGATTTTTACGTGGTCGAGAAAAGAATGCCAACTGTTCCGAAATTAATTCCTGTGCTTAAAGAAAAAATTAATTTTCTTTGGAAAACAGAAACTTTAAGGAAAATACTTCACGAAATCGGATTTTGTTTTAAAAAAGTCCCAGAATAAAAGGAAACTTATCATGGAGCGAAGTGACATTGTTTTATGTAGAACGCAGTATTTGCACGTATTAACACTCTACGTACATTTTTCCAACTGTTATACAAGCAAAATAGTTACACTTTAAAAACAGCATTGTTTGTAAAAGAAAAGCTAAATTTTCCGACCTGTAATAATAAACAAACTCAGTTTGTTTATTATTACATCCCAGAAGACAGACTGATTACCCTATTATCGGAATTGATTCTCCTTTTTCTGACATGCGCAGAAGTGTCGAGGGACCTCAAATTGGTGGGCGAACTATAATAATAATGGCAAATATCTGTTGGATTTCTGCTCAGGACATGGACTGGTTATTACTAACACCATGTTCCAACATAAAAATGTGCACAAATTCACATGGAGAGAAGAGGCAAGGAATAAGAAAAGTCTCATTGACTATGTTATTGTTGATAGTGATGTTTTCTCCCTGGTGCAGGACACCAGAATGTATAGAGGATTTGAAATTGGAAGTGATCACTATTTAGTCTTGAGCAGGATAAAATTGATTTTCATATTGAAAAGAATAACATGTAAGAAAGTTTTAAAGCAAATAAAAGTTGAACAGCTCTAAGATGTGAACTGTAGACTAAAATACACAAATCTTATTGAAGAAAAAATGAAAGAATTTGAGAACAAGAACCAAACCTTGGAGATTCATTGGCAAGCCTTGAAGAAAACACTGATTGATTCAGCCAGAGAGGCATGTGGTGAGGTTGTCTGCAAGGATAAAAAAATCAGAACTCCATGGTGGACACTAGAAGTTAAAGTGGCAGTGAAGGAAAAGAAGAAAGCATATCAAAAGTTCCGGCAAATACATCAGCTTTTGCTCTTAGAGAATACAGAGACAAATGTAAGAAAGCAAAACGCTGTGTAAAACTAGCTAAACAAAAGTCATGGGAGGACTTTGGCAAGAACATAGAATATAAATATCAAGAAGGTGGTAAGATATTCTGGAGGTTGTTGAAGAAGCTTAGAAATGGAGGAAAGAGTGCTGTAAAAGGAGTTAGAGATGATAAAGGTGACATGAAAACGGGAGAAAAAGATATCCTTGAAGTAATTACTTTGAACAACTGCTAAATGAAACAAGCAGTGATGACAGCACAGTGATAAAAAAAACACTGACCAGGCATGCAGTCAGGAATACATATCCATACTTGAAGTAGAAAACGCCATCAGATGCTTGAAATGTGGAAAGGCAGCAGGAGGAGATGATATTCGACCAGAAATGCTGAAGTATGGTAGTATAAAAGTCTTACAGTGGCTGCACTGCATAGTTCAGAAAGCCTGTACACAGGGACAAATTCCCGATGAATGGAGTAGAGCTCTAATAGTGCCCATATATAAAAAGGGAAATAAAACTGAATGTGAGAATTACAGAGGTATTTCCCTACTAAGTGTTCCTGGCAAGATCTATGCAAGTATACTTGAGAAATGGTTGAGAAAAATTGTGGAAGAAAAGCTTGGTGAAGAACAATCTGGATTCAGGCCAAATAGAGGCTGTCAGGATCAGATCTTCACTTTACGACAAATAGTCGAGAAAGCATGGGAATATAACAAAGATCTGTATTTAAGTTTTGTCGATCTGGAAAAGGCATATGACAAGGTGCCAAGAGAGAAGCTATTCAATACACTACTGTCATATGGTGTCAATGGGGCATTATATCAAGCAATACTTAGTCTGTATTTGAGTTGTAATTCGGCAGTTAGAATTGAAGGATGTACAGGAAGAAATTTTAATGTTAAATCTGGTGTGAGACAAGGATGTACATTAGCCCTTCTGTTATTCATTATCTATATGGATCACATTATAAAGGAAAGTGGTATTAAACATGATATCAGAATTGGAGATGTTAATATCAGCTCTTTGCTTTATGCAGATGATGTTATACTTCTGAATAAATCTGCTACAAGTTTGCAAGATTCCCTGACTAAATTGAATAACTGTTGTAATAGATATGGTATGAAGGTCAGCATTAAAAAGACAAAGACAATGAAAATAGGTAGAATTGTTGAAAATGTCAACTGTGCTGTGAACAGGGAACCTGTGGAACAAGGAAAACATTTCAGCTTCTTAGTCACGATTTTTAGCGAAGATGGTAAATTAAATATGGAAATAGACAATGGAATCAACAAAGCTGGTATGGTAGGAAGTCAATTGAATAAATTCATATGGAATAAGAGAGAAATTAGTCGGAACACTAAATTAGCTGTATACAAGACAGTGTTCAAACCAGTTTTAACTTATGGATCTGAGAGCTGGGTCAGAAGTAAAACACTTGACCAAAGACTAGAGACCACAGATATGATAGAGACCTGGGAAAGATTAGAGGCATGAACAGATGGCATCAATGGCAATATCATATTAAAAATGAGGATATTAGGAAAGAACTTGACATTGTCAGTATCCAGGAATGCATTAGCAGAGTTAATCTCAGGTGGTATGGTCACTTAAACAGAATGGGCAAAGAAAGATTAGCAAAACAAGTGTTCTCTGCCAGGTTGGCAGGAAAACGACCCAGAGGAAGACCAAGATATAGGTGGATTGATACAGTACGATGTGCCTTAGACGATAGAAATATAAGTTGTGATAATGATAATATTGGAGTCTTAACAAGTAATAGACTGATTTGGAGGAAAATTGTAGATAGGTAGTTAGTAATTATGTAAATTTTTTATGTAGTACTATCATATCCTGTACACCCCTTGAAGATACATGTCAGGAATTTGATGGTGGTGGTGGTTCTTCCGTAGTCATTTACTCACATTTTATAATAGTGATAGCAGTATTAGATAAGGAAAGAGGAAATGGCTACATCATGAGCTGGACTTTGCAAAGTTGAGACAGATAGATACTAAAGAGCAGTATATGGTGGAGTGGCATCTAGGAGAATGAGAGTAAGTAATGGAGCCTCAAGTTCTCTACTAGAGTCACTATTTAATTTGTATATTAATGATTAATGATGTATGGGAAGATTTAAAGTGAATTATTTGGTTTTTTGCTGACGATGCAAAACTGGGGGGGAGGGGATGCAGTAGTTGATAAAGGTGATGTGATGTAAATACCCTGCAGGATGATTTAAACAAATTGTCATTGTGTGCAAAGGATAATGGTTGTGAATTTAATGTTGCATAATGTAAGGTTATGCATTTTCGCTTGAAAAGGTTACATACCATGCATCACAATGATAGTACTGGATTGATGGAAATTTGTGATGCTAGGGACTTGAGGGTAATGGTGGAGAATTGAAGTTCAGAGAGCATATCACAAAAGTTGATAAAATAGCTCAAATTATTACTAGGATATTGAAAAACACTAACAAGTAAAGGTAGGGGAGGTTATTATTCTTCTTTATAAGGTAGATTTGGCAGCATCTTGACTACTGTGCACAGATTTAGTCACTTGGATTTCTTTGGGATTCAGGAGGTGGTGGTGGCAGCAGACAGGATTTTGAGATGCGTGACAGGTCTGCGGAATGCTATGAGCAAGTCGGTCAAGAAAGGGAGGTGTATGTGTGTGTGTGTGGGGGGGGGGATTAAGATTCCCAGGGCCTGCTAAAAGCTTTTCCTCCAGGCCTAGCATTGCCTCTCGACACCACTGGCTATGAGAATGGGTTGGTGTGTGGGTTGTAAAGTTTAGTTGGTAGATGGAAAAGAGAAGACATGATAGAAACTTATAAGCTGTCGAGGAATTGATAGAAAGGAAATTTTTCAGTATATTACATATAGTCAGTAGACTAAGAGTGGCCCATGGAAGTTATGTAAGAGTATGGTTATTATTATTATTATTATTATTTTGACACCTCCAGGGAGTCCAAAGACTCATCGAGGGAGAGTGTGCCAACAGCATCGAACGATTGGCCCCCTTCCAACTACTAACCGCGCTCAAACTTACTTAACTGAGCCATTAGTAGCAGAGGCTCTACCAATCGACCAACCTTTGCCGGCCAAGGTTAATAAGTGGGTGGAGTAGATTTTTTTGCATGGAGAATGGTGAGTGAGGGGAATGGATTGCCCAATAGTAAATGAGTTTAAGGAGAGGTATGATAGGTTTTGTGTGTATAAAAGTTAGTGTGCATTTCCCATGATGAGTCTCTGGATTCAATGGCAGTACCCATAATGATGATAATATCACAACTTTGAATGGTAAAGAAGAGTTATGTGAGACACTAAAAAATAATGTCGATATACTTAGTCTTTCTACAACTAGAATAGAAAAAAAAATTACAGAAGTAAGCAAGTATATATATTTAAATTTTGAAAGAACTTCACATTGCTCCAAAATTTAGATATAAAAGATATAGCAAAGCTTATATAATTGGAATGAAGCTGCCCTTATTTATCCAAAGGTAGGATATATGTTAAAAGGTTTACAGAATATAAATTACTACAATGAACTAGTTATTAATTTGAAATTTTTATATTAGCAAAAGTAAGAAATGTTAGAATATACCTGAATTTTTGGAATTTTTTATGATGCTAAACTTGATATTGAATTTATAAATGGCACCAAAAAATAGTATTGGGAGAAAAAATTGATGTGAAGATATGGAACCTGTAAATATGAAAAGAATGGCAGGAACAATAATAATTGAAAGGGATGGACAATAAATCAAAATTATGGATTTAAAATATAGGAAGACAAGCTAGCTATATGACAGTATACTGGTCATTTTGGAGAAATCATCATCAGATAGTAGAAAATGAAAATTTGCAATGAGCCTGCCAAATGGTTGAAAGAGGTGTAAAATGGAATTTAAGTGTAATGTTAGGCATGTATATATTAAATACTTCTTGGGGAGGTTAAAATCAAGGATTTATAATTAAGATTCATAAAAGATGGAGAAAAATAACGCCCTTGCATTTAATATTAAAAATTAGTAAATAATTAAATTTGAATGCAATACAGATATATGCATCTTTTTCCAGTTGTTCAGATGATGAACTTGACAATTTCTCTGAAGATCTCTCTGATACTCTGAGAGATAATAAATCATCGGAATTTTATAATGGGAAATTTTAATCGTAAAATAGGCAAGAAACAGCAAGAAGAAAGTAATTTAGGTGCAAGTCATGGACCAAAGAAATGAGAAAGGACAAAGATTTATTGAATTTGCAGAGAGCCAGGAATTGCATATAGGTAATACATTCTTTAACAAATGAAACTAAAATGGATCTCTAATTTCTTTGGCCCATGGATCGCCAAATAGAGAAGCTTTTAATGAAATTGAAATATAAGATTATATTATATTGTACAACAAGGAAATCGAGAAATTGTATCTGTTGTCAACCAATTTAACTATGAGAGTGATCACAGGCCAGTGAGAGAGTAGTAATAAAAATGAACATCGAGAGAGAGAGAGAGATTGAAATTATAATGAAAAGTCTACAATAGAAAGTGAAGATATAATAAGCATAAAAATAAAATAAAAATCGAGGAAGTAGTGAAAGAAAAGAAATCCTGGTCTTCCTTGGAGCTTTATTCTGTCAGAAAAAAACACTTGTTTTACTAACCTTCCCTCTTTTAATCTGTTTAAGTGACCATACCACATGAGATTTGTTTAGTCAGTAAATTCTGCACACTTTTGCTGGATTTATTTGGAAGTATAGCATCTCCATAAAGTAAAGAGCTGAGATTAACATCTCCAATTGTGATATCAGGTTTAAGACCATTTTTCTTCTTAATGTGATCTATATAGATGATGAATAACAGTGGAGATAATGTACACCCTTGTCACACCAGAGTTAACATCAAACCATATTCCTGTACCTCCTTCAGTTCTTACTGTTGATTTACAATTCAAATATAGACTAAGTATAGCTGGATATAATGTCCTATTTACACCATATAACCGTAATGTTTTGAACAGGTTTTTCTCCTGTCATCTTGTGATATCCTTTTTCAAGATCTATGATACTTGCTATATTCTTGTGATTTCTCAGCTATTTGTCTTAAAGTAATCGGAAAATCTTATCTCAACTTGTGTTTGGCATGAATATAGTTTGTTCTTCTCCAAGCTTCCCTTCCACAGTTTTTCTTAGCCTTTTCTCAAGTATACTTGCATAAATCTTACAGGAGCACTCAACAGGGAAATTCACCTGTAATTTTCACATTCACTTTTTTCATTTTCACCTGTAATTTTCACATCAGTTTTATTTATTTTTTTATAAATGGATACTATGAGAGCTCTAGCGATCATCTGGAATTTGATAGGCTATTTTTAGTGAAGAAAATATAAAAAAAAATAATGGTGAGCAATTTACGAAACTTGCAAATATTTTGAACATTTCTTGAGGTAGATACAATTTTTAATTTTAATTAATTATTATTTTTTATTAATTTAAGTACTATATACCTCATCTGCCTGTTATTCTTTGGCAACTGTGTAAATGATTCATTAAATGTATCCTTGTGTTAAGACTTAAGTGCTAGGAGAACATCATGTTGGAGGTTTAATGGAGTACTGAGATGGAATTTAAAAACTATTTTAGTAAGATACAATTTTTAATGTTAATTAATTTTTTTTTTTATTCATTTAAGTACTATATACCTCATTTGCCTGTTATTCTTTGGCAGCTGTGTAAATGATTCATTAAATGTATCCTTGTGTTAAGACTTAAGTGCTAGGAGAACACCATGTTGGAGGTTTAATGGAGTACTGAGATGGAATTTAAAAACTATTTTATCTCATTCACTGAGACATCTTTGCACTCAGATAGTACAAACTAACACTCATAACACACATACACAAAGGCAACACAGTATTAAATGAAACATCTGGATATAACCTAGAGTCCTATATAGGCCCTCTGTCGACGTCTGTAGGAGGCCTCAGTTGTAAATTGGGATCTCTGAGGATTATTTTTTCCATATTTTGGGAAGTTTCTTGCATCTGTATTTATTTAAATTTGGTTGATATCTGAAGGCAGATGCAGACTCTAAAAAGAGTCTTTTCTAAATTTGCTGTGATGAAGCATTTTTTTTTTTTTCCAGTTGATCCTACGAATAGTATCCAGTACTTGGTCTGCAAGACCAGACTAAGCCCCACCTGAACCTTGCTACCTTTATCCATTTCACTAAATATCAGTGCCCTCCTCTCTCACTTCCTGGTGTACATAAAGTTCTCTGTTCCCACGAGTTGTCATACTTTGGGCAGACAGGTAGATCAACCACCATTCACATAGATGAACACAAAAAAAATACATCTGGTTTTTGCAGGCTATGCATTGGATACTACTCATAGTATTGGGAAAAAAAACTCCTTGCTCATTTGAGTCTGATTTGAGCATATGTAAAGTTAATCTGAAATTTCTGCAAATGAGCTTCTGGACACTGGAAACTTAAGAAAATAATTTATTTTTTAAATGTTATTAAATGTTTCATTTCCTTTAGACTCTTGGTATGCCCAGGATGGTATACATATTCCATGCCACTTAAGTTTGCATTCAGTTTCAGTAATAATGTTGATAGTATTTGTGAATGATTATTTATAAATATTTCTTAATTTTCTAAATTATTTTTGTTTTACAGGTAAATAAATAACTCAAGAGCAGCCTTTTGGTGGGCTTCAATTTTTCTCCCTGCTTTTCTCATGCTTACATGTCAAAGCCAAGCAGCAGAGTGGCATTATAGAAGAATGGTGTAAAAATGAAGTTTTTTATCAATTCATTAGTGTCAATCAATAGCTTTTTTGTTTTGTTAGTTGAATGTCCTTTATCCAAAGTAGATCTCAAATTTTTTCCCCACTTCAGTAATCTGCAATTTTTGAAAGGTAACTAACATGAAAAAATATATTTATGTATGTTGATTTGTTTAAGTTATGTGTTTTTTAGATTCTTGAGAATATTTATGTTGAAATATTATGTTTATGAACTGGGAATTTTGTAAATTAATGAATATACTGAAATGATATATTTAAATTATTTTTATTTAATTTTAGTCTTAACATGCCATTTCACAGTGACTGCATAATTTGAGATGCATTTTTTGATTCTCGTAATATGCAAAATTGACTTCGGCATTTATGCAAGTGAAAACCAGCTGATTTAACAATTTGAATTTAAGATTCTGATGAAACTGGTTAAAAACATGCACATTGGTCTTTGATATGAAGATAAATGTTTGATATCCAACAAGTCTTTTTAATCTAAATACTTTTAAATTGAATGAAGACCATATGAAAAATTAAAATCTTATGCACTGTTATTTTTGAAGCAGTTATTGTAATGAAATATTTAAATCATGTTTTGTATATATTTTACAAAAATTTACCATTGCCATCCTCAGGACTAAGCATACTAGAAGCATATACTGGAAACATAGCAGAACTCATGTATTTCAGGTTTCCAATGTAGTAATGTCTGATAATGTTTTCCATACATCATGAAGTTAAACTTTATGTATATATGAATAACTTCTGTTATTAATTCTTCTGTTAGTAGCAGTCAGCTCAACTTGGACCGACTGCATCATCCAATCACCTTACATCTGGGTGTAAACGCACGTGATGCATGTACATTACAAGAACCATAAATGTTCCATAGTAATGATTAAAAGATTATTCTTTTATTTATATGAATTTATATGAAGTAAGTGCCAGCAAAATGCATAGTAGATAGTTCTAACCATTGCAAGTTTGAACTCTACATAAAAGATGTAGAGTTCAAATTACTTATATTTATTTCATATATATATATATTAACTTATATGAAATAAATATAAGTAATTTGAACTCTACATCTTTAATTTGAAATTAAAATATAAAAAAATATATATATAATTCAAACTTGAAAAAATTTTGTTGATGTAATGATATTAGTTAATATTTACATCAACGCATGAACATGTGGTATTTAGATACAGTGGCATTTTGAACTGTCTGGAATCACTCAAGTAATTTTGTTTGGTTTCATTGAATGTATTTGTTATCTTCTGCTGTAGTGAAAAAAAAATTGTTTATATTGTTTGTTAGGTTAAATTAAGTTCTATTTATTTTTTGAAATATAGTTGCATTTTATCTGTCCATATAAAAGTTACTGACATGTTATATTTTTATAATATTTGTCACATTAAGTTTCCAAAATTATTAATGTGGCTAATTTTTTCTTCAGGTTAAAGTAGCTAGAAAAAAAAAACATTTTTTTGGAATGTAGGAAGTACAAAAATTTTATAATTTTTCAGTTGGTCATGACCTTGTGAAATACAGTACAAACTCGAAGCACAAATTCTTAAGATGTGTCTTGCATAGGTTTAAAGAAATATAATTTCAGAATTACCAAAACTGATTTGACCAATCCATATTGTCACTGAAAGATAACTTTTCCATACTGTAAAGTGACTCCATGTAATGTTTGGTAGCAGTGACACCCTTTATTGGAAAGACCTATGTTTTGTTCCCATTATGTTGTGTGGATGTAACACACACACACACACACACACACACACACACACACACACATATATATATATATATATATATATATATATATAAGGACTTTTCAACTAAAGATAATTAGTCAGTAGGTGATATACAAAGGTGGCAGTATTATTCCCTCCCAGAATCTCAGCTCATATGGAGGTGCCAGAGTTTTTCCTCCCCCAAAAATGTGGAGTTTTCATCTTGCACAATAGATAAACTGGTCAACACAATTAACAGATATAATATACTCTCATCCTAGTCTTAGTTGCTTTGGCCATAACTCTAAAATTGTTTTTTTTTTTTAATAGTATACCATGTCATCTAGCTAGAGAAACACTCAGTTAACAAACATAATGTATTTCCCTTCAAGCCTTAGTTGATTTGGTACAATCTAAAAAGGCAGCCAGCATACTGTGTTATACAGTGCCCCAACAAAAAATTCTTGAGAATGAAATACATGGTACCATTAAAAACCATTGTTAATTGGATGAACTATTGCAGAGATGTGTGGGTACTATCAGAATAACAGAAAATTGGAAAAGAAAATAGTTGTAGACTACATCAAGAAGAGTTGAGAAATGCTTGTCACTGGATATTTGGGAGCACAGGAAAAATACATAAAATTTTATAATTCCAATCCAAAAGTCCATGGTAATGTATTGATCTTTGAAAGCTAGGTTGTGTCTGTGTAAAATATGCTGAATATATTATTTAGAGAACATGAAGATATGATAATAACATGTACCATCTTGTCTAAGTTTTGTAGCAGAAAATTAGGCACATGCATTTCATCCTGTCATTATCTTACAAATTATACTTTCCAATGGAAGTATATAAAATAATACATAAGGTCAAGCACCTATGCACATATTGCTGAAAAAAATACAAACCCATGACATTTTTTCTAGCATTATGTATTTTTTGGAAAATACATAATGCTAGAAAAAACTCACACTAACTCACAGTATCTTGAAAGAGAGCTAGGGAAGGGAAAGCATTATTTTGCTCAGGAATACAAACCTATACTATTTTTACAGGATTTTTTATATTTTCTGCACAGTATCTCCACTACTGTGAATATAGGTCAAAGCACCTTATAGTAACTTGTTTTGGTAAAATACTTTTAAGCTCTGTATTACTTAACCTTGGTATTTCTAAGCCTGGCTCCCACTGATGAGACCTCAATAAAGGTCGAAACCAGTCTGGGTAGTGGCCCCTTGCCTTTAATGCATGGCATCATACATTTCCTCAAGTAGATGGGCTTTGCATTAAGGGTAAATAGTAAGAATAGTGATCAGAGCTTATTCCACCTTTACCACGAGTTGCCTAGACTTGCACTACTTTGCGGGTCACCTAGACTTGCAATACGTGCAGGCTCAAACTTGACTTGTTTTGTCTGTTTGCTTACTTGGGAAATGGAGTGAAACCAGGTTTAAAATAGCTTGGCATCTTTAATATATATTATATCCAAGGTAAAAAAAAAACTTTCTGCGCATATATATATGTATATATCTCCACTACTGTGAATATATATATATAAAAGCAACTGTCTGTGATGCCTCATGTTTAAAGTTATTTCAGTTGATTACCAGGCTCATCTGCCAATAGAAGGCTGGTATTTTCTAAACAGAGCTCAGAACTGGCTGATTCTGCTCATGCTGTTATGTTTAAGTAACTAAAATGTTGCATTATAGCAATTTAAAAGCTGTTTATGAATAACTATGCTATATGATTGATTTTATATATATATATATATATATATATATATATATATATATATCATACTTGCAGAGCCTATGTAGCTCAGTGGATGTGGCGTTTGCATACCACGGCGCTTGGCCGCACGAAGGAAGACTTGGTTTTGAGTCTAGTCGGTGACTAGAGGAAATTTTTCTAAGCCTTTTTTCGACCAATTCCCGCTTTCGACGAAAAACCCGCTTGCCCGTGCTCTGGCACGGGCAAGCGGGTTTTTCATCCTGTAAACTCAAGAAAATGGACCATAGAACCCATATTATTCCAGACATTAAATATATTGTGTTGGGGACCACGAGATTGCGGCACATTTGAGCCATCTCTCTTCACTGTGTACCACTTAATCAATGATAGCCTTGGGCCATCTATCTCTCTGATTGGGTACCAATGGAGATTGAACTGCCCACTCAGTCTCCAAAAGTTAGATAGGGCTAAATGGCCTCGCCTACTCCCCATATACGGGAATAAAAAAAAAAAAGGCATTAGCTGATATCATACTATGAATTATTTTCTTTTTTCACATAAAGAACAGTCTTGCAAATGTAGTAATTAAAAAAAAAAGAAAAGAAAAAAAAAGATTTATCATTATTACTAAATTATGATGAAGTCTTCAATAGTTTTTTTACCTAGAAATATAAAAGGCTTTGCGCTTCGCAACCATATGCCTGTGGGAGGAGTGTCCTAGGTTCGATTCCCATCGGTGAAGTGAGGAGCTGAAGGATCTTTCTCAGCCATAACCGGGTCTTGGGTGTGGACAGCAGGTTTTTTTCTGCCAGTTTATCTGAGGTTTTTCATCCCACAAGCAGGCAAACCGGCCTTGTGAACACACAGGGATACAGTCAGGAATACTTAGAGGCATAGGGCTGACCATCTTATCCTCATATTTCAGTTACGAAATCCAGGCATGCTTGGAAGGTCTTTAACAGGCCTGTTAAAGCCATTGGGATAGGATATAAAAGAATGAAAGACTCTATGAGTCATAAATGTCAGTAATATTATGTAACACTGGATTTTATACTAAAATGCTAAGCATTGTTACTTCTTTTTATAAACTTGTCAAGTACCTAATATTTTCTGTGATCTTCTAAATAAAACTGTTATAAATATATAATAAATGCTGACATGATAACTTCAATAGATCAGAGGTTCTCAACTGGTGGTATGTGTAAAAATATTTGGTGGTATACGAATAATGGATGATTGAATTTTTTTAAATTTATGAAATTATCAAAAAGGTATGCCTGTATATAAACAACCTGAACACTTTTAAAAACAGTTGTTTTGAAATTAGTCATGCACATCATTTAACACTTGAAGTATTGAAACATTAATTGTTGCACTAAGGTCGTTAGATGGTTATGGCTAGGGATCCCAGACGTCCCGCAAAATACAGGATCGTCCTGTTTTGGCTAATGCATCCCGTTGTCCCGAGGAAACTCTTCGGGACAGCTTTTTGTCCTGTGTTTTAGAGTTCAAAACTGAATAACAAAATCGATGAGTTACAATTTCTATTCTATTACAGACATCACTCTCCATCATTACACGGGAACTGTAGACACGTTATTTTTTCAAGGCGAGTGATGCCAACACTGCAACAATGATAAGTTCATTAGAACAGTGTGCATGTGCATTGACATTTTGGCATGTGCCGTGATATTGGCTCAGCTTTAAATAGCACAGAACAGTCCGCTTGGCCTATGCCATTTTAGAAGCTTGCTCTGAGAGAAACAGGTTGGTGCTTGCAGAGTATTAATTACTGTATGGCTGCTGTTAAAATGTATGTTTTTTCAATTCTCCTGTGGCCCTGTTGAATGTTGAAAATTCCGAAAAGGAAGTGTGATTATACAGACGCTTTAAAAACTCAATTTCCGTTTTTTAAAAAAATCTACTATATTGGGCGAGACAGCGTCCCATATTTTTTTCCAATGTATCTGGGATCCCTAGTTATGGCATAATTGAAATGTGATAGGTTATATAAAATGCATGAGATTTCAAAGTGCCATGAATGTTCCTTTCAAGTTACCCTTAATTAGTCTTTTTTTTTTTTTTTTTCCATATCTGAAGCTTCAATCCAGTCTACCTGACATATTTTGTACTGGAATCTTTTATTTGCAGATTTGTGTGCATCTGCAAATTGAATTTACAGATGCACATGAAACCTGTCTGTCTGAAATTTATTTTATTGATGAGAAAAGATTTAACAATAGAAGAAATGAAAAATTGTCAAGTAAGCCAAAAAAAAAAAAAAAAGAAGTTTTTTTTTTCCCTGTTTGTCTACCCACAGAATCAGTTGACAACTCATTGGCCATGAAAAGTTATTATGCACAAAAAATAGTGGTATTATGCCAAAAATATTTTGAGGTTCTCTTTAACAATTTAGGTTTTATTCTTCTTGGATCATTTAAGTGCATTCTGTATTTCAAGAATACAGAGCAAACTTTAGTCAAAATTGTTTGATTTTTGGTTTTCTAATTTCATAAAAATTAAATTGCTTGAATGTTGTTCTGATATGTATGTTCCCATTCATTGTTAAGGTTAGAAGACTATTTTTTTAAAAAAAAAAATAGTTATTACTTAATGATTAATAAGTTTCATAAGCTTATTACTGAAGTAAAAGCATGCTATTCCGCAAGCAAATTCTCTGTTTTAATAGATATTTAAAATAATTATTCTTTAGAATTATGAAGGATATTAAGTAAACTAGTTATCATTACTAATGACAGTCTTCACTTTTGTTACTTTTATAAATTTCCCAGTACTCTTCAGTATTATCAGATAATACCTGATGACCTTCTGGGACAGCCATTTCTCAATGAAAGATTTCACCTTATGTGTTCAATTTTTAATTCTTTTTTTTTTTTAAGCCTTATAACAGAGATAGTTTTATTTTATCATTAATTTTTAAAATAGCAAGTTTCTCCAATGCTGAAAATACGAATTGATCAGTCTTTCTTTAAAATATACACTATTTCCTGAAATAAGGAACTTAGTTCACTGTTTTACTATTTTCATAACACCCTTGTTTTTGCATTGCTTAATAAAATAGAATGTTATTTTATGCAATAATAATAACAATAAAGGTTAGTTCTTAAACAGTTTCTTTTAAAAGTGTAAAAGATTAATTAATTTTTGAACAGCCTAACTAATTATAGTGAAGCATAAAATATATTTATGAGCAGTTGGGCTTTTGACTGGGTTTTGTTGGTTCAAAGGTGACATGCTGATTATTATTATTTTAAAACTTATTAGAATTAATAATAAGAGCACTATTAGTGTGAAATTATGTCATGACATTACTGTCTGACCACAGATATGAAACCCGCCATTGGCAATGTGGAAGGGGAGAAAGGAATAAGGCAACGTTCAAATTCGTTACCACAAGCGAAATCACGTACTATATACGTAAATTTTCCAACTGTTGTACAAGCAAAATAGTTACCACTTTAAAAACTAGAATTTTCATAAAAGAAAAGTTAATTTTCTGACTTATAAGAACAAACACTCATCCCATGAAATGCACTGATTACCCTGTTATCGGAATGGATTCGCCTTCTTCTGACATGCGCAGAAGTGTTGAGGGGGCTCGCATCTTTGGGCACACAGTGTCATGGATCATTACTAATTTTGAATCAAGTAACTGTAGAGATCTGAGTAAATAAAACAAAAATGAAATGTTAACACTCAAATCATCATTCCAGAATATTTTTCAGAATACTTAAAAACCAGTATAATCAGGAAGAGTTAGTTATAACCCATCTGGACAGAACAAAAGTACTCACATATATATATATATATAGATGGATGAAAAGAGCTCAAATGATTCAATTTGGCATCAGAAATTATTAAAAGAAAGGAGAATAAATATAAATTATTGTCTTATAGCCAAGTAGCAAAACAGTGTTTCCCTTCAAAACTTAAGTTTTGAAAGTGACTGAGAGTATGTGAGAATACACTCACATATACAATACTGTGAAAATACAATACTCACACATTCAATGAGAATTGCTTCCTTGCTGTTACACTACTTAAGATGATAATTTCTCCCCATTCAGGAGCCATATATTTGCCTCTTATCTTATTAGAGCTTTTGTGTGAGGTTCTTTTGAATTTGTTGATTCTGATCAGAAACCATAAAGAGCTATCTGAGTTAAACCTCACACAAAAACTCTAATAAGATAAGAGGCAAATATATGGCTCCTGAATGGGGAGAAATTATCATCTTAAGTAGTGTAACAGCAAGGAAGCAATTCTCACATACTCTCAGTCACTTTCAAAACTTAAGTTTTGAAGGGAAACACTGTTTTGCTACTTGGCTAGAAGACAATAATTTATATTTATTCTCTTTCTTTTAATAATTTTTGATGCCAAATTGAATCATTTGGGCTCTTTTCATCTATATATATGCGTACTGTTGTTCTGTCCAGATGGGTAACTAACTCTACTGGTTTTTAAGTATTCCACCAGTATACAAAATATATATATATATTGTAATTGTATTAAATAAAAATCACTGCAGTATTGTAGGAAACGTTTTTATTTCGTGAAATACAAATTTTTTGTTTTCATTTTTTTAAATTTTGAAGTAAAAAAAAAGTATGTAAAAATAACAAGATGGAAAGTTTTTTTGCTTGGAGCAGCAAAAAACCTTGAGCCAGTTCTGTTTGTGGAAAATTGAGTATAGATATGTAATATACTAAGACAAATTTAGTACTCTGAATTTTAATCAAGTTGAATTATAAATTCAACCCAAGGCCAAGAGAAATTATTATTCAGCATGCATTTTTTAAACTTGATATTTAATATATTGCCTCCCCATTCTTTCTTTCTTCCAAAAAAAAAAAAAAAAGAGAGCGAGAGACACTTGTAAATGATTTGTGTGCAGATGTTATTTAAATAGCTTCTCATAATTTCATGTGAATTTATGAAAAAATTATAAAGTAAACTGTGTGTTGTGTTATCAGAAATTTTTGAATGGTTGGCTGCATTAGTAGAAATATTGTTTACTTATATATGTAATGGAGTATTTTTTTTGACATACTGGTAAGCCTTTATAGTCTTCACTTTTTTATATATTTAATTTAGTTTTTTTTTTCTTTCTTTCAATTAACTTAGCATTAGTAAGTTCAATATATAATTAAATTATATATTCAACTTACAAATTTGGATTCAGTTTATTATTTCACTCCAGTGCATTAAAGGGGCCAACACTGTTGATATAGCTTTATTTGCTGAAATAGAAGAAATACCTTTATTAACAAACTGGTTTGTACAGTTCTTATATATACACACACAAATTATAATGTGTGATGAAATGTATTTTTGAGTATATATATATATGTCTTGCAAATGTATTTATTGTACTATGTGCATATTTTCCTAAATGTGAAGTATTTGTAATGATATATTTTGTCTGAAGTAATATGAATGAAGTTTTACTCAGCTGAATTGTATTGTCTTTAATATTTGTATCAATTTTTACTGTTTTGCATTGTTGCTGTTTTGTGCAGTGCAAAAATAATGTAAAAATACTGTGCTTGATGGAGAAAAAAAAAAAAAGAAAAAAAACTTGTGAAAATTAAATAAAGCTAAATTTCAGCATGATGTTCAGATCTTTTAAGATTTCCTTGATTATTTCAAAATAAATCAGAGTCTATATTCCTTCCTTGTTAATAAACAAGGAAGGAATATAAATACAATGTGATCCAAGGAAGTATTATTATTATTATTATTATTATTCAGGCCTCCATGGAGTCAAAAGACTCATCGTGGGAGCTCCTTCCTAAGAAACACAAAGTCTTTCAAGACTCATCGAGGGGAAAGTCTCCCCCTAAGAAACACAAAGTCTATCATACCACTCCTTGAACTCATTGACCGTTCTCGCTCTCACCACTCCATCAGGCAATGCATTCCATGGTTCAACCACCCTCAATGCAAAGAAACCACTCCTCACCCTCTTGCTCACAGTTTCCTTTCGTAACTTCCAGGGATGGCCTCTTGTCATCACTCCTTCCTGCTGTTCAACCAAGCGAAAGAACTCCCCAGTGTCAACCCTGTAACCACCTCTCAACAGTTTAAAAGTCTCAATCATATCACCTCACCTTCTTCTATCCATCAAACTCTGCAGTCCACATTCCCTCAGCCGATCCTCATAACTATCATTTGTACAGTCCTGAAACCATCTTTGTTATCTGCCTTTGTACCCTTTCCACAGTTAATTTATCCTCTTCAAATCCTGGGGACCAAATCTGAGAACAATAGTCCAAGTGTGGTCTGATCAGGGTCTTATACAACGGAATGATAACTGTTTTATCTCTGTACGTCAGTGTCCTCATTATTGCAGCAATCCTCTGTGTTACATTCACCACCTTTGCAATATGTCCCGTAAATTTCAAGTTTCTATCAATTATCAACCCCAGATCTCTTGTCTCCCCTACTTCGTCCAGTATAACTCCTCCCATAGAGTATGCAGTGTCCCATCGATGTTTCCCAAACCTCAAGACCTTACATTTTGTTGCATTAAACTGACCCCCCCCCCATTCGTTTGCCCATCTATCATCTAGCTTATTCAAATCCTCTTGCAGGGCTACCACATCTGCACTATTACTAATAATCCTTCCCAGCTTCGCATCATCTGCAAACAACTGAATATCCCCTTGCAATCCACTGACAATGTCATTGATATAGGTCCCAGTACTGAGCCCTGTGGGACCTTACTTGTAACCCTCTGCTTCTTTGAAACTGCCCCACCATACACAACTCTCTGATACCTATCAGACAGCCAATCCTGAATCCAGTTGACCAATCTGACATCCAGACCCATGTGTTGCAACTTAAATATCAGCTTATCATGTGGCACCCTGTCAAATGCCTTCGCTAAGTCTAAGAAAATGGCAGTATATGCCTTTCCCTCATCTAATGCTCTTGTAACTCTATCATAAAAGGCTAGCATATTGCCAAAACAAGAGCGCCCCCTTCACAAATCCATGTTGACTCTCGCAGATAGCATTACCCTCATCTGCCCAATGCTGTACACGGTCCTTCACTACTTTCTCCAAGATCTTACTAACTACTGATGACACACAAACTGGTCTTTAATTAGACACTTCCAGTCTTCTACCACCCTTATGCAATGGCACTATCTTACCTTCCTTCCTTCCATTCCATGGGCACCTTTCCAGCAGCCAGACTTTCATTGAAAATCCAGGTCAAAGGCACTGTCAGTTTCCTAGCACATTCTCTCAAAACTCATGGTGAAATACCATCCAGTCCCACAGCTTTACTGACATCCAGAGTACTCAGTATTTGAAACATACTCTCCTCCTTTACCTCTAAACCTTGAACCTGCCCTAGCCCTCTAGCATTAAAGCTGACTCCTCCCGAATGAAATACTCCAATAAAGCGTTCATTGAACAATTCTACTATGTCTGCTGCATCACTCTATTCCTATTTTTATCCTCTATCAATATCATTCTTCCAGTCATTTCTCCTCCTACTGGCTACATATCTAAAAAATTCCGTAGGATTTTCTTTGGATCTTTGGGCTAATCTCCTCTCATATTCCAGTTTCGTCTTCCTTTCCATACTAGTCACTCTTCTGACCTGTGTCTTATATTCTTCATACATCTTCTCCTGTCTCCTTATATCTCTTCCACAGCCTCTTTTTCACATGCAATTCCTGTTTAATATTGTTTGTCATTCACTTTACTCTAAATTGTGTCCTCTTGTTCACTTGTGGTATTCAACTTACCATTGCTGCTAACAAATATTCTTTCATAATTTCCCATGCACTAATGATATCCCGGCCTTCCAATTTCTCTCGTTTATTTCAGATACTCCTGGCATTAGTATATAGCATATAAATGCCGTTGTTTCTATACTCAGCATTATCCCCTCTAGACTCCACTGGGCTCAGTGTTACCTGATGTCGTCCCCCTTCTCCCAAGTACCCATTCCCACAAGAGGCCACCCCCTGCTACCATCCTCCCTGAGACACACTGACTTTTTCAGAACAGCAAATTTCTCCAGATGCCTACGTCCTTCCTCATTCAAATGTAAGTGGTCTCTTGCATACAATTCCTCTCTGTCCTCAAACGCACTCCAAGCATCCACATATTCCAGTCCTCTCTGGTCACACATTCTAGCTATTATGTCATTTAATATTACCGCTCTTCTGCTCAGTTCGTCATTATCATACCTAGGCAACACACACACTATCTTTCCTCTCTGTGTCTTCTTTCGTACCGCCTCAAGCAAGAATATCATATCTCTCGCTGACCTATTTACACCACCACTCAAGTCATTTGTTCCCACCATCACAATCATCTCATCCACCCTTTCACCTCTCTTAACGCCAAAGCCACCCTTTCTATCGTTCCTCCTAGCAAACACTCCTCACGCATCCTATCTTGAACACCACGGATCATTGAGTCCCCATACATTATACCTCTTACCATTCCCTATCTCCTATTGGTAAAGAATCATTGACACTAGTATGTAGAGTATCTTTGAAAGCCAAATATTCTTGATTTGGCTTTCAGATTGATTATCTCATATACTAATCTTAGCAGAAAAGAATACCAGTTCTGACAAACAACAGGGATATGCCATAATAGACCAACTTGCAAGCACATGGCATTTTATACATGTGATTTATGTCATTGAATGGTGCTTATCCTTAGGGAAATGAATAAGAGTTGATAGTTTGATGTGTGATTTAAAAGTAACAGGAAGATTGTTCAGATGTGTATCCATTATATAAGAGATGGAGATAGTTTTGCTGTGATCTTGTGTGTTTTGTATGTATTTTATGTATATGGGAACTGTAGTCATTGGCATAAATAATATGCAGTTGGCTACAATAAGCATGAGAGGAAGACCCTGTTCAGTAGCATGTGCTGTGTAATTGGAACAATAAACAAATAACCATTATCCTGTGTGTTAATGTTGCATAGGTAATGATTTTAGAGAGATAAGAACCGTGTTGGGTAATGATTTTAGAGAGATAAAGAACTGTTAACATGTCTTGAAGAACATAAGATAATACATATGCTGGCATCATTGCAAATCAGGACTTGAAGATTATGTTATACTTTGAATTCCTTTGCACACTGTTTTGATGAAAACAGCAGTATTACAAATTTTGGGGACATTTGTGTAGTTAGCATCAGACTGAAGCACTTCATTTCAATTAAGTACATTGATTTACCTGTAGTCACACTTCCCTAATCTAAACAAGTATGACTGCATTAATTGCCCAAAATTTGGGAGAATAATTTTAAGATAATGTCTAGCTCAATGCCTACCTATATCTTTAGTCTCAGTAGAGGATTCTTACTAATTTCCATTTCCCTCCTCCCAATACTTTTTAATAAGCTATTTGTATTTACTGGCAAGAATTTTTATACTCTGATTTGAATCTAGAAAATATGGTGCAATCCAAAGATCAACCAGTGTTCAGAGGGTACTCAGTAGGACTTCAATCCTCATTGTTCATCCATTGCCTTGTATTTTCTGACAAGCATTTTTGTGCTGAAGATTCTGTTTCAAGTCTAGCAAAATATTAGCAGGCTTAATAAATTGCCCTTTTTTTTATTGCAATGAGAGAGGAATGGGAATCATCTTATGAGATTCTTTGGATTTTCTTTTGAAGCTATTATAAGATATTATTATTATTGTTACATAACGCCTCCAGGGAGTCCAAAGACTCATTGAGGGAGGGCACCTACTCCACAACTCTCCATTTACACCAATGCTACCACTAGCATTTTCACAGGCAATCACAAACATCCATGCCCATGGCAGGATTCGAATCTGCAGCCTTTTGGCTGGAGAGTGGATATGCTAACCACTCGACCAACCAAGCCGGCATATGTAAGGCATCCTGTTATCATATAAGCCAGTGTTATGATGAAAATTTTACTTGCCAAGAAATTATATTCTTGTTTAATCCTTTACACAAGTATAAGCAAACAAAGTTTCAACATATGAAGTATCTTCACGACTAAACTACATGTACATAGAGGTTGACTTCATATCAATTGCCACAATATCCCATAATGCAAAGCACACTTCATTTCAGACGGTATATTGTTATGCATTATAGGAAGGGCCACTACTCAGACTAGTTTCAACCTTTAGTCAGATTTCATCAATGGGAACCAGATCCAGAAAGACACCAAGGTTGAATTGATGCAGATATCATGTTTTCTATATACAAGTTGCAAAAGGTGTATCCCTTTTAAAAATATTATGGATCAGAGGTAGTTATAGAAAGCCCCCCCCCCCTGATTACAAAGTAAATTATACTTTCCAAGAAATTATTTTCTTGTTTAATCCTTTACCCAAGTGTAAGATTAATGTAACCTTGGTATCTTTCTGGGTCTAGCTCCCACTATGGGGACCAGTTGACCTCAGTAAAGGTCAACTGGTCCCCATAATGGCCCTTCCCATAATGCATAGCAATATACATGTCTGTAAGGAAGTATGTTTTGCATTATGGGATATTGAGGCATTTGAAGTCCACAGCCTCTCTGTATAAGTAGTTGCAAGCTATGTTGAAAATACAGTGTTATAATGTGCCTTTTATAAAAGCTAAAGTTGATTTTTCTCTTTCTTGTATTTCATATCCTGATGTCCTCCCTCATGTATTTCTCCCCAATGTCCTGTCTTTCCAACATAAGCTCATTCCACAAAATAATCAGATTTTATACACATCCTTTTCTTCTATTAGTGGTTAGGAAGAGAAAAATTATGTTTTTCTTGGACAGCTGGAAATTGTGGTTCTGGTTGAACTTGGTATAACAAAATGCTTCAAAAGAACAGAACAAGAAGTTATTTCGGAGATTTGAAGTAGATGATTAGCAGCTGTTTGCATTTTTACATGCTGTGAGGAATCTGGAAGAGTGATGGAAGGTAATTAAGTAGGTCAGGCACTCATGAAAACACAAAAAAGGAGAAACTGAACATCTGAAGCTAAAAAGTTAAAAATCTCCCATCAGCATACTTAAAGATCTAGGTTTTGTGAATTTATTCAATATCCTTAACCAATGAAGCCATCAGCACAATTCATGGCCATAACTTCGATATCACACCCCTACAAATGCCAAAGTTAGAAATGATGAATATCGCCCATGGAATCTACAGTCTTCTGCTGTTATCTTCATTAATGACTAACAAAATTCTTTTGAATGTAATCAACATCCTGATCAAATGTAACCCCACAAAAATGATAATCTACACATAAATAACAGCTTCAGACAATGCAACATTAAAGTTATTATAACCAAGCCAATAGATAAATCAAATATAAGTAACTCTTCTCCATCGCATATGGAATTCATCTCCCCATTCACTTCAGATGAAATAAAACAAGCATTAAAACTAATGGAAAATGTCCTGGTGAAGACCTAATTCACAATATAACTCACCATGTCATAAACTTACTAAATCTATGCCTAGAAGAGGGGAAGATACCAGAAAATTGGAAAAATGCTACTCTAATACTGTTATTTAAAAAAGGGGACAGAGAAGAAGTTAAGAACTATAGACCAATTGGTATTCTCTCTAATCTGTACAAAATTCTCACAAAAGTAATAACAAACAGGTTAACACCTCTTCTAGACAAATCATGCAGAGTATAATTCAGTAAGTTAAGGTTTACAACAGTGCCTCTAGGTGTGAAGGTTGGGTCTGAATGTCTGTAATCAACCAGTAGAACAAGCAGGATTCCATAAAGGCTTTAACACAATTGATCATATTCATGCAGTAAAACAAATAATAGAAAAAGCAGAAGAAAACCAATTGCCTCTCTGTTTAGCCTTCATTGATTATGAAAAAGCATTTGATTCCATCAAAACTAATGCAATAATCAAAGCACTCCGGAATCAGGGAGTTCCTGGAGAATATATGGACCTCCTCCAGGCAATATACCACACTGCAACAGCAACAATCCAACTTCACACGAGCAGCAATAAAATATCAATTGAAAAAGGTGTCCGACAAAGAGACTCTCTATCAACCAAAATCTTTACAGCAGTCCTTAACAAATATTTAATAATATAAACTGGACAAACCTTGGTATAAAAATTAATAACAGAAACTTAACACACCTAAGATATGCAGATGATATCATAATTTTTGCAAACACTCCAGAAGACCTTAATATAATGTAGATATTGTGCTTTGCATAACTATAGCATGAGGGGAACAAGAGGTTAGTGAGGGAAGGATGTTTTGTTGGGAAGGAAAATTAGATATCGCCCTGTAATCATAGTGCACATTATTTATGTTTGTGCATGTCACAAATGTTAATGAAATGGATGGGACGATTTTTTGTATAACTTTTTTTTATTTTACGTACTTTTTTGTGGAAGCTTTATTGCATTTATAATATACATTACTGTAATTATTATTTATATTTCATGCTAAGGTCTGAATTAATTTTTCATAGGAAAGTTGACCCACAGTATAGATGAATTTGTCATGAGAAAGTCAAGGGTGTCATGAAGTTGAGTATTATCTGGTGGTATGATAAGTAGATGCAAGATGTGTGTTAGGTAATTGCAAACATCAAATATCTTAGTATTTACTTTGGTTTGGTCAGTGGGAATTGGAAAAGAAAAGGTTGGAGTTGTGAACATCTCTCCCTAATATTTGCTAATTGAATTGCAAACAAATCAAATTGAATTCCAGGATAAAAAAAACAAAAAACAACAACAAAAAAAAAATTCATAGTGATTATCAAACTTCAGACGATATTACAGATGGCAAATGAATGCAGTAGAATGGGAGAAGATAATTTTGAGCCAAGTTAAGTCACCTAAAGGAATTCTAAGTTTGGCAGGTGGGTGTAGAAATCATGCAGAGTATAGTTCAGTAAGTTAAAGTTTACAACAGTCCTCTAGGTGTGAAGGTTGGGTCTGGATGTCTGTAATCATAGTGCATGTTATTTTATGTTTGTGCATATGTCACAAATGTTAATAAAATGGAAGGGAGGATTTTTTGTTAAAGCTTTTTTTTTTTGTTTTACGTAATTTTTTGTGGAAGCTTTTTTCTTTGCATTTATAACGTACATCACTTATATTATTTATCTTTCATAGAAACATGCTAAGCATTTGGAGTCCTATTATTTTAAGAAACAATCCTCACAATGCTTTATTCTGACCATTAAATGTAATTTTGCCTGTTTACCTGCATGTGTTCTGTGCCTAGATTGCCTGAATTATGGGGAGAAAAAATCCTGCTATTTCTGTATGACTAGCTCACCTTCAGTTGAAAAACATTTATAACCCATTCAAGGTCTTTTCCAATCAATGTATGCATGTTATATTGTTCTTTTGAACAATATAACATGTATATTCATGTTATATTGTTCTAAAGAACAATATAACATGAATATACATGTTATATAGTTCAAAGTCGATATCCAATATCATTTCCACATATAAGAAGCATTACATTGGGAACCAGAACGTTATTATAGTTCAATACAATATTGTAGAAAGTTTTTGCACTGGGTGATAAATTAAAAATGCCAAGAAATGATATTATTGTTTAATCCATTTTCCAATTGTAAGGAAACAAAATTTGCAGCATGTGTAGTTTCTTCATGACTAGGCAATTTGTATATAGAGGCTAATGCCATCACATTAATTGCCTCAGTATCCTATACTGCAAAGCCTACATCCTTTTGGGTGTGTATAATGCTTATGAAAAGTGCCACTATCCAGACCGGTTTTGACCTTTATTGAAGTCTCATTAGTGGAAGCCAGACTCTGCTTTATTATGGGGATACTAAGGCAAGTTAATATGAAGTCATTAGCTTCTATATACAAGTAGCCTGGCTGTGAAGAAACTTCACATGCAAACTTTGCTTATACTCAAAAAATGGAATAAACAAGAATATAATTTATTGGCATGTTTAATTAAATAATAAAATAAATAATAAAGAAACATGTAAAAACCACAGTGACATCTTTAATTATTAAACGGACAAATATTTCGTACAAAAATTAATAGTACATCTTCAGTGTCTGTTACAGTAATAGGAATGGAATACAAGCAAAACGTTCGGTGGATCGCCTATTAAAATACAATTGTTACTGTGTGCTAGGAAATAATAGAAAATAACAAATTTAATCTATTGAGATAAATGTTTTTTTACATAAGATAAAAGTCTCCCAGATCGTTGAGAAAGAAAGACAGTCATTTCTATTTAAATTCGGTCAGTGTAAGATAATTTCACAACTTTTTTTGAATAAGCATTCATATTTGAATCTGCATCTATGGAGGAGAACAGCTTTATCCCACTGGACACTGAGTAGAGTCAATACTGTGCTGCACCAGACCAGACTTCAGAGGTTTGTTATAATCAATATAATATTGATGTTCTTTTATTCTTTTTTCCAAAGAACAGCCAGTTTGTCCGAAATAAGAGACATCACATTCGCAAGGTATTTGGTAAATGCCAACCGAAGACAGTTTATCCTTTGTAGAAGGTAATAAAGAAGAAATTTTGTCGATAGGAATATATGTTGGAATCAATTGATACTTTTTCAGAACTCTACCTATAGGTTCGGAGATTCTTGGAATGTACGGAATAGAAACTCTGTGGACTGTTGAAGAAACTGTAGGTATTGGAACATAAAAGTCAAGTATCTGTTGGATTTGATTGGAGTTGTAATCCATTAACTTTCAGATTCCATTAACTTTTTAATAATGGAAAGTTCTTGTTGTAAGATTATTGGGGAAGAGCAAACTATATGTGCTCTATGAATTAGAGATTTAAGAATGCCAAATTTTTGAGACATGTGGTGCGCAGACTTTTTGTGAATGTATCTGCCAGTAAATTTAGGTTTTCGAAAGATGCTTGTAGATAAGGTACCAGAAGACGTTCTAGTAAGGAGGATGTCCAAAAATGGTAAAGTACCAGAGTTTTCTTTTTCCATAGTGAATTGGATGCGTGGGTGAAGATTATTTATCCGTTGTAGAAAAGTGGAAAGTGCAATACAATATTTGATAATAATGATAGCCAGTGAATGATTAATTTCTCAAATATTCACTGGCTATCATTAATATATTAGCGAACAGCGAGAAAGTCTCATTTTTCCATCTGATATACACATTTTCATATGTTCCATTTTATATGTATATATTTCACACAAGAGGGTGCAAAGCCTATAGTAGAGTGGTGCTGCATATAGACAAGAATGCTATATTTTGGGTGGAGTCAAGAATTTGAAATTAGTTTTAAAAATACCTTGTTCGAAGAGGCTTAATCCATGACTGTCTGATTTCAAATACTTCAGCGTTTTTTTTTCCCTATCAACCAAATCGCTGAATGACATTCAAACTTCAAATTATATTTTAATATTCTGTTCTAAAGGAAGAATATGTTATATTCTGTTAGCACCTGCTTTTATATTAATCTAGTTTTGTGCATCATCATTAATAGCAATCAGGGCCGACGGTGCAAGACGTGCATTTGCACAGGGCGACAAGTTTTTTTGGAGCGTTTAGGGGCGGCAAAGTTGGCATAAATTATACGAAAAATAAGGGAGAAGGGGTGGCAAAATTCCTAGGAGCGGCCCTGATAGCAATTTTAATGATACAGTAACAAATATTGTTTGCTGCGTTATTGTAATATCTTCCTTTATTCTTTATTACTAATTAGCAGTGCGCATTTTTTCTGTGGTAACCTTCCTTACTTATTCTACTGCGTACTATGTTTATCCACCTTCCGTATTTTCTACTCATATGCCTATGAACACTGGAAAATTTATTTGTAAGACTGCGCCATCCAATATATCAATATTCGGCATAAGACTCGAAAAGAAAAAAAAAAAATGTCCGGTAGATCTCTCTTTCTAGCGTAATTTCCTTCAACAAAGTTTACATAAACAGTCGTGGTTCTTAAGTAATTAAACTGCGCTTTTTATACCTTAGTCCGTTCACAAGTCCGATTATTTTTAGAAACAGTTCACTGTATGATAAAGGATCAGGCAGCACTCTTAACAAATAATTAAAACACATTTATTTACATTAATATGAAATATACATGAATCAAACGACAGGGGGATTGCTTTCTCTACCCATTTATAAAAATTTTAGCATAAAATTAAAACCCTTTTACTTCAACACTAAATAATCTCTATAACTCCAAAACTTATTTACTCTTTGCTTACAAATTCAACTTAATAAGCTTCTAGTTTACTCACATAGAGGTTAACTAACTCTCTGCTAAGTTATTTTTACAAATTTGATATCAACTTCTAACATGTCAATTGACTCTCTTATGGACACTTCTTATTACTATTAAACTAATTCTTAACAGTCCATATATAACATATCTCCTAGATTATAAGAGAAAATGTACAAAAGGGTGGAACTTACAGTGGCTCTGTATCGCACATTCAGTCAAGAGTCTTGCACTAAAGTTTTTATGGCATTTCTTTCATCTGGAGTTTTAAGCTTCCTTCAGAAGTGTCTTGCTTTGGCGGTATCATGTCAGAATATTGGCGGGCTTTTGGACTGCAATTTGCGGTACTCGAATAGCACATACAAGAGGTTTCAGCATACGGGCAAATTCTCCTCTGGATCCTGGAACTTCTGCTTCTAACTGCCGTCGACTGGCTCTCTTCGGCAACAGCGCTTTGCCTTTGCTCTCTTGGCAGTTGGATCTCGGCTCTCCTCTGTTGGCAACTGGACCTGGACACTCCTCTCACATAAATGGGGCCTTGCCTCTGTCGCCACTGCTCTGGTTCCGACTGCCTCTCCTCTGCCGACAACTGGAAGCCCTTTATGCTCGGCTCATTCCCCTTTTATTTTGCAATCTCGGGTCCTTGCACTAAGGGTTGTAAACCCCGAAGAATTCGGCATGACTCTTTCATCTTTTAAGTTCGACCTACTCTTTGTTCTCCTCCGAGCACTCCCTTTTTTATTTTTATCTTGCCGGTCAGCAGAAACTTGTAAGAACCTAGCGCCACTCTTGGATACTAACTTCAAAGATGTTATGTGCAGAGCTCGCAAACAACTTTCTCATACACATAACTGTAAACAACTTTCTTGTGCTCTTACACATAGCTATATACAAAGTTCCGATGGCAAAGCATTGCCTTTGTTTTTGACGTTAAAACAGTAAATATAGTCACTTCCCATAGGGTTAACCACATTAATATTTAGCAAAATATACATAGAAACAAAGTTATTTAGTTCTCATGAAATTTGACCTCTGTAAAATCGATGTAAAGCGCTTTAGTATTTTTAAGCTACATTGAATTTTACAATGCAGTACGATAGTTCCTTGTTGGGAATATCTCTGGAGTAAGGATAACTATTAATCTATGATGCATCTTCTCCCAGGGTCACTCATTGATAAATCTTAAACCTATCAAAAAAGTTGGAGAGGAGAGGAGAGGATAGAAGATTTTGAAAAATGGATGCTCAATATTCCTCTCTCCTAGTGTAACAAGGAGAGCGGAATCTTGAGCATTCCTATGGTTTTCAAAATCTTGTGCCCTTTCACCCAACTTTTTTTTTTCTTTTTTAAATTTAATCTCGTAAATGACTGAACATTTCCAGGTTGATAAGTTAGTCAAAGGACCTTTAAAATTGTGACATCTATCAAGGTACTGTGTACCCAGGCGACTGTCTTGCTTAAAAGATTGGTACTATATGAACTTTTTCTATAGGTAGCTTTCTTTATTCAGTTGAAACCAGTTTAAGAAAAATTGTTGTTTAAGGTCATTCTTCGACAGTCATTCACTGCAAAACTCAAGTTGTGCTATTCTACAAAGGCTATTTTTAATTAACACATATTGGTCATTTACAGTTCTTACCAAATTGAAAAAAAAAAGCTCATTAAAATTCTGCTCATGAACTTTCATAATAATAATGATTTGAAGAAATAGTGAACTAAGAAATTCGAAAAAATTTCGAGAATAATTTGAATAACAATTAAATTATTTTCGTTTTATAGCATAAGTTTTGAATAAAAATCATAACTGAAATTAGAGCATAAAACATTCAGAATCATTTTAATAGTGAGAATTCTACCCTTACTGAATATCTGCATTCTTTTACAGTGATTCAGTTAGATTATAAAATATGAGTATATTAATATAAAAACTACGGTGGTACAACGGAAAAATTTCCTTTATCCAAATTCATATATTTATCTATATAAGAAAGGCAATAAAAAATATATATTAAAAAAAAAAAACTCATAAAAATACTTTGTAACCTTATTTTGAAACAAGTCAGACAGTCATCTTGGGTTCAAATCACGCGAAGAATTGTTCATAATTTAGCTATTTTCACAACGGAAATAGAGAGTTTTTCTTCCTAGAAACTCGGGTCTTTCATCCTGTAAAACAGACAAACCGGTCAGAAGATTATACCCAATTTACAGACATGGTACACTGGTCCATAACCTTAGCTACTTTGGTCTAATTCCAAACATTATAGCCTTCTTCAGTTCTTAAAATAACTAAAAAGCTTTCTTCACACTTGAAAACTTAAAAACTCAAAAAATATAGAAGAAATAAGCAGATGCATATTTAAGATACTTTGTCAGATATCCCGACTAAACACTTCGCAGAAGTGTTTAACATCAAAAAACACACTCAATTTACAGATAAAACAAAAAAAAAAAAAAAAAAACACTGTTGGTGGTGGTGACGGGCAGTAGACGGCGTTGATGGCAGTTGGGTGTAGTAGAAGTTAAGTAGTGTGTGTGTGTGTAGTGGACTAGAGTAGGGTGCACTCCCACGATGAGTCCTTGGAGGTGTCACGTAATAATAATAATAATAATTACGACACAGCTACATTATTTTTTTAGCAACCCTCTTCCTTCTCATTTTGAGTACAATTATTAGCGGCGCGCATGCTTGCAGAAAAAAAAAAAAAAATTAAAAACAAAAATCTGGACGGTACACTATTATTTATTTTCTTCCTTTGTTTGTCAAATTTTTAGATCATTAACTAGAGGACTTTTTTAAAATTTAAATCTGGAAAATATCCGGACACCATACGAATAAATATATTTTCATATTATTACAAGTAATATTATATTCAATGAAATAATTGAGATGATTATATTGTGTATGCCATGAAAAGTATTTAAACCTCAACCAATCTTATTTCAACATGAGTTCGTTTAGTGATATTTACTTGAGTTCAGGAAAAGATTTCTACCTTGGTTAAGATGTCAGGAAAATTACAATTAAAAAAATAGATAATTAAAAAGTTGAGCACGTGTGTATATATACAGGAAGTACACGGTAGCTCACACACTTCCTGTATATCGCACACTTCCTGTATATATATTTTCTTATTCGCAATCTAGATTTATTTCATTCTTGGAATGCAAAGATGTGCAATAAAAAGTAACAAATTTATTATGACATTTATGAAATATAAAAATTTACCCCCCCCCTCTCTCTCTCTCTTTCTTTCCCTACATCCTGCAGGCCTTTTGCTATATGTTTCTCCGCGTTTCTTCGGTTTTCAACTTGTGTAATAAGCCCTGTTTATTTACATATTTAATTCTTATGTTCGAGATTTGTCATCGTGAATTGCAGAAAGAGTGGAAATGTTAAAGCGTTCAGGATTTTTCTGTTAGGAAACTCCTTGAAGCTTTAATATCCCCACTTAATATTTCGTTTACATTTTTCATTATATTTCATATTAATTTTATATTTGTATTTTATTGCTTTCAATTAATTTCAAAAGGTCAAAGATTCGATGAATCCTTTGTGACAGAGAAACTATTGTATTAATTTTAGTGGTAAAATTAATACAATAAAATAATTATATAATTTTTGGACAGTACAAACCTGGTTACATCTTGAATTAGGTTGCAATCTTGAATGTTTACAATTTTGTAAGAAATGACAACAGGACCTTAGCTTTTTTTGTTCGCGCTTTTATTTCAGGGCTTATTATCCATCCAGGACTTGGCCAGTGGTCAGCGTATCCGCTCCCCAGCCAATTCCACTACAGGATCGAATCCCGCCGTGGGCACAAATGTTTGTGATTGTTTGTGGAATACTGGTGATGGTCGGCGATAGATGGCGCTGGTGTAGTTGCGGTCAGTTGGTGGAGACAGAGTTGTAGAGCAGATGCCCTCCCTCGATGAGTCTTTCGACTCCCTGGAGGTGACAAATAATAATAATTATCATCAGTTGGCTTAACATCGATGATATTTATCCAGTTAAACCAGGAGTGAGAATTCTAATCTTCCCAATGTAGCAAGTCAGGGACTCTTCTACAAAAAATACGCTAAATAATATTTTAAAAAATCATTTAGCAGTTATATAATGAGTGTAAATATTTTGCACATTTATGTGGACGTTTTAAAATATTATTATTCGTCTGCTGATATTCGTTCGAAGTGTTTCAACTATTTTATTTTAGTATTATTTTTTATGGTAATTCCAGCCAAGAACGTTCTACGTCATAGTACATTAATAACTCTACCTGCGTCAAGGGCGAGATAAACTAGAAACTTTGCTCTATTTACAGAGCAGTATTGCCATATTAAACTTGAGCTTCCAATAAACATGGCAGCAGTGTTATATCGAAAGATGAAATTCATCTTCCATCTATACTTTTACAAACCCTTGCTACTATGGGATTTAAATATTCACTCTATTAGCAAAGCAGAGACCACTCAGGCAGGCAAACTGCATCATTAGTCAATTTCACTCACTTTTAATAATATTTTTTTTCCTGAAATATTTACACAATTACAATAATCATCTTTAGTCACATTCCAATCCGTAATTTTTAAAAATTCAGCACTAAGTGCTGCATATGTGATTCATTTTCTACATTGCATTTCAATTAAATTTTGATCTCTTCTTCTTCTTCTTCTTCTGCAGCTTCTCCCACTTAAGTGGGGTCACTGTTTGTTATGAGTCTCCTCCACACCTTCCTGTCTTGGGCTGTCACCACATTCAAGTTCTTCATCGTCAAGTCCTCTTCTACCAGCTCCCTCCATCTCTTCTTTGGCCGCCCACGCTTCCTCCTTCCTTGCACATCCATCTGCATGACCCTTCTTCCCACATATTCGTCCTATCTCCTCATCACATGACCAACCATCTCAACCTTGCTTCCTGTATCTTCGCTCCTAAGTTCATAACTTTCACTGTTCCCCTGACATAGTCATTTCTCAGACGATCCTTTCTGGTCACACCGCACATCCACCTAAGCATTCTCATCTCTGCTACTTCCATCCTGCTAATGTTATTTTTCCTTAGGGCCACAGTTTCTATAGCATACGTTATAGCTGGCCTCACTAATGTCCTATAGATTTTACCTTTCAGGTTGATCGGCACCCTCTTATCGCATAACACTCCAGCCATCTCCCTCCAGTTCCTCCAATCCACTTGTATCCTGCATCCCACTTCCTTCTCAGCTCCTCCATCTTCTTCCACTGTTGAACCTAAGTATCTAAATCTAAAGTCTCTCACCTTCCTGATGACATTTCCTTCGAGCTCCAGATCTGTCTCCTGGCCGCCGCCACTGTGCAACACATATACTCTGTCTTACTTCTGCTCAGTCTCATACCTCTCTCTTCCAGTACTTTTCTCCATCTTTCCAGTTTAGTTCCCGCTTCTTTTCTTGAATCTGTACACAGCAAGATGTCATTTGCATACAACATTGTCCAAGGCGCATCTTCTCTCACCTCCTCTGTCACCACCTCCATCATGATATTAAACAAAAACGGACTTAATGCTGACTCTTGATGCAAGCCAACTGTTACTTGAAAACTTTCTGTCTATCCAAGACAGGTCCGAACACTTGTTTTCACATTTCTGTACATCTCCCGCACCAACCTGACATATTTCTCTGGAACCTTCTTCTCCCTCAGACACCTCCAGACTTCCTGCCTTGTTGGCACTCTATCATATGCTTTCTCCAGATCAATAAATGCCAGATGCAGCTCCCGTTGTTTCTCTCGAAACTTTTCCATCATCTGCCGTAACCCAAAGATAGCATCTGTTGTTGATCTACCAGGCATGAAGCCAAATTGTTCCTTTGTAATCTCCACCTCCTTCCTCAATCTTCCATCAAGACCCTTTCTAGGATTTTCATTGTGTGGGACATCAACTTTATTCCTCTGTAATTTTTACAGTCTTGTGCATCTCCTTTACCCTTGTAGATGGGGACAAGAGTACTCTCCCTCCATTCCTCGGGTATATTTTCCTGTTGGCAAACTTTCATGAACAGGTCTCACAGCAGGTCAATTTCCCCTTCCCCCAGTGCCTTCCATGCCTCCACTGGTATTCTGTCGGGGCCCACCGATTTTCCATTCCTCATCCTCTTCATGGCCTCCATCACTTCCACTGTACTGATGTTCTGCACCATCCCCTCAGAAGGCTGCCCATCTTCTCTGTGAGTCCGTGCATTTTCTTCATTCAAAAGTCCCTCAAAGTATATTCTCCATCTGTTTCTTATGTCCACATCCCTCCATAATACTCTTCCTTCAGCGTCATTGATCTGCCTCACATGTAAGATGTCCTTTGCTGCTTTATTTCTACATTTCGCTAGTTGGTAAATTTTTCTCTGTCCTTCCTTTGTTTCTAATTGATCATACAGATCTTGATATGCCATGGCCTTCGCCTGTGCGAGAACTCTCTTGGCTTCTTGCTTTCTCTCTCTGTGCACCTCTCTGTCCTCTTCCACTATTGACTCATCCCCATTTCTGCTTTGCCTTCCTCTTAGCTGTCACTGCCACTTGTACATTATTATTCCACCACCAACCCTCCTGCTCTCTAATCTTTCCAGATGTCTCACCAAGCACTTCGATTGCACAGCTCAGGATTACTTTTGAATTATGTTTCCGCCAATCTTGTACACTTTCCAGTCCATCCGAAATCCTCTCTAACACCCTCTCCCTAAAACGATTCCTCACACTCTTCTTTTAAGTGAAACCACTTAATTGTCTTCATCCCATGGCTTCCAGAGGTTCTTATCTTCGATCTTATTTTAAAGTCTGTGCACAGCAGTCGGTGTTGCTGTGCTACTTGATCTGTTGGAATTACTTTACAATTTGTCACAAACTTAAGATGTTTTCTTCTAATCAAAATGTAGTCAATTTGTAAACTGTTGTTACCACTCCTAAATGTTATCAAATGTTCTTCCCTCTTGTAGAAAAACGAGTTCACAATTGCCAGATCAAACGCTACTGCAAAGTCCACAACCCTCTCTCTTTCCTGGTTCATCATTCCCACTCCGTGGCCACCATGCACCCTTTCACAGTCTCTATTCTGTCTCCCTATGTGTCTGTTCAAGTCTCCTCCGACAATCACCATCTCATTTTCTTCCAGTTCATTTCTTCATCTAACACGTTCCAGAACTCATCTTTCTCCTCTGCTGTACAGCCAACTTGCAGGGCATGTACACAAAATACGACCACCCGCTCTTCTTCAAGACCCAATTTCATTCGCATGATCCTGTCGTTCCTTCTACCCACTTCCAGTACTTAGCCCTTCATTCTACCATTCACCACAATTCCTACACCATTTCTTCCCTCGTTATTCAATTAAATTTTGATAATAATACGTTTTTTGCATCTATATTTACATGTGTTCTTCTAATATTAACAATGAAGATTATATGGAATTTTTTAAATAATGGATAATAATAATAACAACAACAATAATAATAATATATATATATTTTTTTTTACAATGGCAAAGTTTATTATTCTCATCACAAATTATTTACAAATATATAACTGAAGTATTACTATCACATTTTCTGTTTACTACAAGTATTCATTACAGAATGTTAAGTAAATAATGTTAGATAAATACTACTACTGGAATGTAATGTCTCGACTGCATCCTGGAAGCTTTGTAATTAGCTTATCTGAGGATGACACTGGTTATATATATATATATATATATATATATATATATATATATATATATATATATATATATATATATATATATATATATATATATATATATATATATATATTATTGATTTGGTTGCTGTGTTGGAAGTAGGCAGATGTTTGGGAGGTCAAATGAATGATCTGAAAGGTATGACAAAGTGAAATTGCCCATATATCCTGTGTTATTGCATCTGTCTTGATGGTTCACATTCTTTTTTTATTGTGGGCTTCTTTTTGAGCTAAATAGGACGCTTTTTTTTCCACTGTGGAAATATATATATATATATATATGTATATATATATATATATATATATATATATATATATATATATATATATATATATATATATATATATATATGTAAAAATACCAAGCAATTTTAAACCTGGTTTTACTCCATTTCCCAAGTAAGCAAACAGACAAACAAGTCAAGTTTGCGCCTGCAAGTGATGCAAGTCTAACTGATCCTGCAGGTAGTGCAAGACCAAGGCAACTCGTGGTAACGGTGGAATAAGCTCCGATCACTAATCTTAATATTTACCCTTAATGCCGAAACCCATCTCCAAGAAGGTGATGCATGATGTTTTGTATTAAAGGCAAGAGGCCACTACCCATCTATAGGATCAGTTAGACTTGCATCACTTGCAGGCGCAAACTTGACTTGTTTGTCTGTTTGCTTACTTGGGAAATGGAGTAAAACCAGGTTTAAAATTGCTTGGTATTTTTAACATTTATTATACCCAAGGTAAAATACTTTCTACATTTATATCTCCTCCAGAGATTTTTATTTAATAAGGTTAAAACACCTTATGGCAACTTGTTCTGGTAAAATACTTATAAGCTCTGTATTACTAAAGCTTGGTATTTCTAGCCTAGCTCCCACTGATGAGACCTCAATAAAGGTCGAAACCGGTCTGGGTAGTGGCCTCTTGCCTTTAATACAAAACATCATGCATCACCTTCTTGGAGATGTGTTTTGGCATTAAGGGTAAATATTAAGATTAGTGATCGGAGCTTATACCACCTTTACCACGAGTTGCCTTGGTCTTGCACTACCTGTAAGATCAATTAGACTTGCATCACTTGCAGGCGCAAACTTGACTTGTTTGTCTGTTTGCTTACGGAAAATGGAGTAAAACCAGGTTTAAAATCGCTTGGTATTTTTAACATTTATTATACCCAAGGTAAAATACTTTCTACATATATATATATATATATATATATATATATATATATATATATATATATATATATATATATATATATATATATATATAATATATATAATATAATATATTATATATATTATATTATAATTATATATTTATATATAATTATATATATTATATATAATATATATATATATATAATATATATATATAATATATATATATATATATATATATATATATATATATATATATATATATATATATATATATATATATATATATATATAATATGTAGAAATTCAACTGGAAGAGCAATTGTTATATTATTGCATAACGACTCCAAATACTCATCGTAGGAGTGCACACTACACTGCACACAAACCACCACCGCCTCCCCTACTTAATTCTCCAACAAATCAACAACAATTCAATTGGAAGAGCAACGAGACATGCGCCATTCGGTTGGAAAAGATCCGGTTTCGATTCTAGTCGTGACGAAAATCGAAACCGGATTGTCTCTTGACCGATTTTTCATACGCAATCTACAGACAGAAATTACTGTTGGTGGTGGAGGACGGTAGATGGCGTGATGTGTGTGTGTAGTTGGAGGATTAAGTAGGGGGGGGGCGGGTTTGTGTGCAGTGTAGTGTGCACTCCTACGATGAGTCTTTGGAGCCGTTATGCAATAATATAACAATAAACTGTTATTAACACGATTACTTCTGCCTGTCTGGTTTTGCCATTTTTATGGTTCTCAGCTCTACCTTAATAACTGTGAACTATCCATACAAAAAAAAAAGAAAAAAAGTTATGGTACAGCCGAGTTCAATTTACTGTCAAGGAATGGCTCATTTCTAATAATGTAGTCTATGACTGGTGAAATTGTGTAACCAAATTATCATGAAATGAAAAAAATAAAAGTTATAACTGTGGTTGACTTATAGTTCGTTTATGTATAATATAACATAATATAATATTTTAATATCCACGAACTGCAGAAAGCAAGAATGTTTAATATTTGCTTTTCTCCTTTTCCTGAAGAATTTATTCATTTTTAAACAATATCTTTTTTTTCTTTCTCTCATTCACTAGTTAGAAGTATTTGCCTCTGTTTGATTCTTTCATAACTGCTATTTCCGTCCGAGTTTATTAAAACGAGTGCACTCAACTAAGCGGCACTGAAAGACCAGTTATATTGTTACAAAAAAAAAAAGTTATTTTTAAATATTTTTGATTCCAATACCAACAAGAAGCAACAATTCTCCTGTAGTTGGAGGTCTTAATGTTTTTTTAGTATTTTTACTCGTGAGGGTGAATGACTGTTTAGAGTACACATCCAGGAAATGAAACATACATCGTTATAAGGAAAATATCAAGAAAAAAATTGGTTTCGCTAGAGGTCTTTGAACAGGATAATAGTCTGGAAATGTCCTTGGCGCAGAAGCATGTTAATCTAATTATCTCTTCTCTATGTAATTAAATTCATCTGTTAATTATTATTATTATTATTATTATTATTATTATTATTATTATTATTATTATTATTATTATTATTATTATTCGTGACACTTCCAAATTAACATAGCAATTCATAAATACCAGCTATTTAGCATGCGTTGTTGTTGTAAAGTGGATATTACAAAATTATTACGTGAGCCAAGATCTTTATAAAAAAATAAATATGATTTATTTTAAAATGCGTTTTATTCCTCTTTTAATTCTTAATTAAGAATTTTGGGAATTTTAATTAATTAACTGAGTAGTTTATATTAATTATAAATAATTAACCGGGTATAACCCGTAGATCTTTTATTGATTAAAATTAAATATTATTCTGTCATGCTTCGCTATCTTTATTGGCTATCCACATCTTCAGGAAGATATTTAATTCACACAAAAGACTTCAAAATCTCTAAAAGCCGTTATTTCTGTAAATTGAAAAATACTGGATTGATAGTTAAATCAATTTATAACGGCTGTTGGAAGTCTTTGAGATCTTTTGTTTATGTTAAATATTTTCCTGAAGATGATGTTAGCTATAAAGACTGCGAAACATGTCGGAGTAACATTCGGTTTTAATCAATAAAATGTCTACGAGTCATACGAACCTAGAACTTTTCAACTGAAGGACTCTAGTCTACTCCTGGAATTTATTTTATTTTATTTTTTTGGGGGGGGGGGGGGATAAACGAAAATCACATTGCTGTTATGATGTGGGGAATATGGGGACGAAGTTATGCTGATATCGATCTACATTGCATTCCAGAAATTAATACCAGCTCTATGGATACAAAATTAGTTGAACAATTTACAGTTCAACTAAAGTTTACTAAATATATACTTTTATCTATATGATCTTCTAAACTCGAGATTGAAATAAGAATTTAAATGTCGAGTTTAGAATCTCATGCTTATAATAGTACATATTTAGCAAACTTTAGTTGAACTGTAAATTATAATTTGCAAGAACGAAAAAACATATCCAGTTGCGATTTATTTTGTGCACATAGAGCTAGTATTAATTTCTGGAATGCAATGTAGGTCGCCATCGGCATAACTTCGATCTTCACATTCCCAATATCACAACAGCATTGTGATTTTCGTAGGCCTCCCATAGTTCTTCAATCATTATGGCAGCAGGACTGCGAGGTTTTGCATGGTAGTTACTAAACTGAATATAGCTGACTGAATGGAATTTGGTGATTCATGTTTTTTGTTCCAAATACAAAATTTTTGATCCCAGCTTTGGGCGTCTATGACTAATCCGAGTCATTTGAGCATGGCAACTAGTTCTCCAGTGAAGTAGAAATCCAAAATGAAATTAGCCTCACTGTTTACTTTTCCTAGTTTCTCTGAAGTTAACATTATTTAGAAAAATGGTATACAGTGTGCGAAGTCTGTAAAGTTTTCTTGCTAAGAAATTGGTCGAACTCTCTTTACAAATTCGTTAATAATATAGTTCTTTTATTATTTTTCGTAATAAAGCTTAGGGTGTTTTTCATTCATCTATTGCAACGATGTTGAGAAATACCACAGTGAAACCTTCATTATTTAAGAAGTTAAATAATATTCGGAAAAAAAGGTATGCTTTTTTTTTATTTCGAAATATATTTGTGTGTGTGTGTGTGTGTGTGTGTGTGTGTGTGTGTGTGTGTGTGTGTGTGTGTGTGTGTGTGTGTGTGTGTCATGTGAGATAATTCCGGAATTAATGTGTTGCTAGCGCTGTATGCAGTATTTTAAACGTAATTCAGTTATATCGGGTCTAGCACTTAATTGATTTATATTTGTCACATTTCGAGCGAGAATACATTTACAAATAAAATATGCTTATTGTTTCTTTACTAATGAGACCTGTTACACTAAAGTAGACATTGTTTGTCTACTGCATTCCATCTTTCATTACCTAAATCTCCTTTAAGGACAGATTCATTACTAAAGCATTTTCCAACCATTTTTCATTTATGATCCATATTGGACAATATGATCTGCTATTTGCATTTATGAAACGGTGTATACGAGTCGTCCCTTTTCTACATGCGGAAAATTATGAATCGAACTTGCAACTTGAAATAATAGAACTGCAGAATTCAACACTATTGAAAAGCAAACATAAAGAGCTTTTTATCTTGATTTTTACAAGCTCTTTAATACAAATGTTTAATACACATACAAATACAGATGTTTAAGAAAAGAAGCGTTAAAAACTGCATCACTATTTGGAAGCACATCACATACGTACTCAACAAACATTCTCTCTCTCTCTCTCGTGAAATTAAACAAGTCCCCACTATGTACAAATCTCCTGATGCAAACTTGAGAGACATTAATAACAGAAACTTCCAATTTACCGGAGGATATCCGAAAAATTGTTGATTTAAAAAATGTATTGGATCACATGAAAATGCTATTTTTAATAAACATATCTATTGAACTTTATATATATATATATATATATATATATACATATATGAAAGTCGGCCATCAAACTATCTCCCGTTGCTCTCACCTCTATCAAATCAAAAGTGAGTGAGAAATTCATCGACAGCAATCTCTTCACTACTTGGAGGTCTACCAATACGGATTCCGTCATTTCCAATTTATAGTAAATCGCCAAATAAATTTATACAGTTTGGATATCCATCCAAACTGTATAAATTCTGTTAACATCAAAACTATATAACTGTATATTACTGTTAACTGTATAAATCCAAAATTTGCATAATATTAGAATACGTCTCATGTACACCAAACCATCTATTAAATGCTTAGGGCTATATCGAAGAAAGCAGTTCTATTAATCTTGCTCATTCTCTCTCTCTCTCTCTCTCTCTCTCTCTCTCTCTCTCTCACACACACACCAAATGTTCTCTTTATTCCCTATTTCTCTTCTACACTGATGCTTTCACGAGCGGTGTGCTGCTACTCAACTGGCCACCAACATTCTACCGCTTGTTTTCTGATTTTGTCTATTTGAAAACACGAGCGCTACTGCCTGGTAAAAATCGATACATAATTCAGGATAAAATTTGGTTCGATAAAACTTATCGAATCAACTTTTATCCATCTCTCATTCCAGTCTACCTCAGTTCTTTGGAAGGGTGTCCTTCACTCACCTTTTCTCGAAGGACTTCAACCTCAACTCATTAACAGGATCATTCTTTATCCTTATTCACTTGCTCACACATGGGCGAGTGGTTAAGAAGAACAGTTACTTTATGGACCCCTAATCCAGGGCCAGTTTTATCATTAGGGACCCTAGGCAATCGCCTAGGGGCCCTAAGACTTCGGGGTTTATGTTTGTGTGAGTATGAAAAAATATATATAGAGAGAGTCAATGTATAGGGGCGCCTAAATTTTCTTTGCTGAGGGGCATCAGATACTCTCGGACCGGCTTTGGTCTTATCTTGTAAGTTTTGAAACTTCTCTTGCTTGGAGTGGATATAAAAACAATGTCCATGTTTCTAACCATCTTGCAAATGATTGTGTGTCCATTATGATGCCATTTTGTGATCATATAAGAAAACATACAATGCAACCCTCCCTCTGTTCTCCTATTCAGTATCTCCCAATCCCTCCTTTAGGAACAATGTTTTTAGTAATCGATATGCCGTGATTACCTTGACGAAAACCAAATTGTCCATTTTTTTTCACCCTCATTCCCATCGGATTCAAATGCAGAATGTTTGCCATAGCAATTAGGGTCTTATCAATCAGCCAACTGATGTGAATCCTATGGTTACCATGGAAACATACATCGCATTCGTCTCTACCAATAAACAACAGTGTTAAGTGTTATTATTTTTATTCTTACTTGTGTTAAAGCTAACAAGCCACTGCTGTAACGAGTTTATACGTAATCATTTAATTATATTTGGTGAACATTCTATAATAAAAAATATAACGAAAGTCGTTACGAAATTGCAACTGCCATCCAAGCGGTGAACTTTCCTTTTTTTTTGGGGGGGGGGAGAACCATATATTCTCATTAAGCATCTAGTGACAGTTTTAATATTTTGCTATAGCTAACCATTAGGCGTAGCACTGAAATGTTTTGCTCTGAGTTTATAAAAAATTATCTTTTATATTTGTTTCCTTCAGTTTTTCTTCACTGACTAAAGTTGAAGAGATTTTTTTTTTTTTTGAGAATCAGAACATTTTTTTTATGGACGTATGCACCTGAAAACATACTTGGTGGCAAAAGTCAGTCTAACTTTACGTTATACAAGTATTGAGTAATAAGTCATTATTGCAATTTGGCACTTGCGTCCTTGATAATGCTACTCCTCCAGTTTAATGAATAATTACATAATTCTATAAACTAGTTTCTTTCTTAATGAAGGAAAGTTTTGACTAATTGCTATGTACTTATTATTTTACGAAGTATATAACAGTATATAGAATATAATTTCCATTTCCCATTTCTCCCCTATTAAGATGCAGAGGAAAGAAATTTTACCAGCTTTAAGAAAGTTAAAATATAGGATATAGTATATATTACACCATTCAGTTTGCCCAAATACCAATCAAACGATCAGAATATATTGGTTCTCAAATACATGAGCAAAGCAAAATAGAGAAGACATTTTACTTTTTTAAAATTAAATCTAGAAAAATAAAATGAACAAACTTTCAATAGTTTTCGATGTAATCTCCCTGACTTCCGAGCTTTTAATGCGGTGTGATCACGTTTTTGGTTGTTTTGGCAGCGATGTATTGTTTCTTTGACTTCATCATCGTTTTTTTTTTTGTTTTTGTTTTTTTAATTAAAGAGAATCAAGAAAGGTGGCGCTTGGGACGAAGTCAAGACTGCTGTAAGATGGTCGAGGAAGATTTTCGAATTTAAATTCTTAAATTGTGTCAACTGTTGTATCGCTGAATGTGCTTGACATCACACGGGATATTAAAGATTAATTCTTAACAGGAAATTTAGAATAGATTTCAGTTTCTCTTTCGAATATTCACGTTAATTTCCAGACCATTTTTGTCTTGTACACTTCTCATCATACTGATAATATTCGTCTCTTGCTGGATTTAACCCTTTCTGACTACAAACAGCTGATAACAGCACTTTGCTCACTAACGGTATAATCAGAAAGGGGAAGTTGACATGTTTATCCATTCACAGTACGAGAGATAATGGATACTGACAACTAGAAAAACACGTTTGATTTATGTATGCACGTAGTTTCACCTAGATAACGTGTTCTAATATTCTACATTACCAGAATATCCAAAATGCCTTCTTTCCCTTCGGATCCTTTACGAAGTCCCTTTAGCTTTCAAATATTTCTTGTTTATCACTGTGTCACAGAAAATCTCCCATCCTCCTGACCTAGATAATAGTTGCGTTTCAAAGAGTTGTCGCATGTTTCAAAATCGTGTTAATTTTATTTATATTTGTTTTTGTTATTTATTTTCTGATAACGATAATACGACAGAGGGATAATTCAATAGATAATGTCATGCATTTTTTGCATGACATTATCTTTTTTTTTAATAATGATTTTGGATTTGTTATTATTACAACAGACCGTATCAGTAGAGTCATAAGACTCATCTTAGGAGGTCAATTAAGAAATGTACCTACGTTATTTGTCCCTATTATGACCATCACTAATCGTACTGTTTTTCACTCATTATATTCATCTCATGCTTTAAATTTATTCACAGACTGCACTCATACACTTGCTATGTCTATAAAAGGTGCCGATTTTTCCCGAAGATTAGGGATTTTTCTCACTAGATATTTTGTCTAGGAAAACTCCCATTAGCTATTTTCGCTATTTTCCCTACTTACTTTGTCCACTTTTTCTGATAGAATCACAAAAGTTGCTGGAATGAATGGTTATATTCCTCCACTCTCGCCCACTGCCCAAGTCGTGGTTTTTCCAACAAGTGGACAAATCGGAAAGACATTAAAGAATAATAAACCCGACTTTCCAAGGACCAAAAGAAGAAACAAAGACCGCAATAAAGCATTTACGTATATAAACATAGAATATATATACTTTGACTTTGAAAGGCCCTGATATAACATATGTTCACCATGCAATGATACAGTTTTCAACTCGTGGATGCTAGTAATGATACACCGAAGTAGCCTCTTCCGAGTAATGAAACTAAATAAAATCATCTTTATTATTGAAAAGATGCTAATCAAAGGATCACAATAAATTAAAAGACTCATTCTTTACACTTAATAGTGATTCTGTACTCGATTTTTAAAACCAAAAGAATTATTTAAAACTGAATGAATTAGGTGAAAGTGACAGAACTGAAAATCTGGAATATTTACAATAGATATCATCATACGAATAATATTTTACTTCAAGATTATGGACAAATATTAGAAGATGGGGGGGGGGGAGAGAGACCATTATATTTGATTAGTCCATCCGAATATGAATAGGTTAACGGTTGTATTTCTCCCTTAACCAGTATTAATCTATTTAATTAACCTTACCCGGATTATTAATCTCATTAAAATCTCCACGTGATTCATCAACAAACTTTTGTTTTATTTTTATGTTTAATTTAACTTCTACTATGTTGGTAAAATATAGGGTCTACATATGTTTACTGTTTCGGTTTCCATCTTAAGTGATATAGCTCTGAACAGAAGGGTTTGCTTAGTTATTAAATCATCAGACATAGCATTGCGTCAAATTTAGTTAGTGTTTTCCTCAATGTGATGGGAGAAACTGCTGTTTATATTCCTTATGAAATGCAGTAAAAAAATGAATACTTTAAAGCTTTTCCTAGAACTTAATGATATAACAGATAAAACAGACGTATTTATTTCATTAGAAATAATCGCATTCTATTGTATCAAATTCAGATATGTATTTTCCTCAATGTGACGTATGGTTGGTTTCTTTAATTGCTTAAGAGAAATCACTGATTTATATCTTTGATGAAATTAAGCACAAGTTTCCGAGAACATAATGATATATACTCAGTTATCACGCATATACGCTTCGCGGTGGGAATAAATTTCCTTATACTTAATCTCATAACTATTTCAAAATGTCCGGTTAAACTTATTTCATTAAAGACATAACATCTTGAACAATATGGAAATACTAGCTTGACTAGATACAAAATTCTTTTATACAAATGTAGATGCAAATAAGACATTGAATATCTTAATTGTTACTTGTTAATGATCATATTTTAATCAGAAGAAGAACAAAACAACCAAAACATTATAGTATTAAACATTGTTATAAGGATTAAACTTGTATCATTGGAAAATTTCTTTATCAGGAATAATAAACTTACTTCTAAGACGTCTGTAGTTATGTTGAAATTCTTCAGGGTTCCGGTTAAGGATTACATAACAAAGTTGGAGATTAAAAACTACAGCTCTCAACTAGTTTTTGTACACTTTTCTATACACTTCTTTGGGAAGGTTTGTAAAAAGGATGTGACATCTACTATATAAGCTAACGCATAATGGCATATCTACTTTTTAGCAGGAATTTTCGCGTTTCAAAACATGATGTACGTAGCACCAAAGATTTGCGTACGCGAGATTAAACCATACATGGGCTATAACTGCGATGCCGAAAAATTCAAGGAACTTTCAAAAAAGCTATGCGTACTCAGTGCAATAAAAGTTAAAGAATCATATCATATCACAGTGAGTCTGGTCGTCTTTCATTAAAAATATTGCTGCTCACGCGCAGAATCTTGGATATACGACACACACACACACACACACACACACACACACACACACACACACACACACACAGTCATGTTGTTTATTGAGTTAAATGCGATAATTTTTGTTCAATACATATACCACCACCACACGTTCATTAATGAACCATGTTGAGCCATTTATTACATTTCAGCTAGCTTATACAGTAGACAGTGAACGTCTCTTGTCAAATAACTTGTATTTTTAGAAAATCTGAAAATGCGTACAAAATGGCGTATGAAACTAGTGGAGAATTGTAAAAGTTTTTCTTTTCTTTTTTTTTTTTTTTTTAAACTCAGAATTAGTTATGTGATCCTTATACGTGAACTCTTAAGAATAACAAAGTTATGAATTATCTATGGGATCAGGCATTGCTGAATAAATATCTTATCGCTTTTTTAATGACTCATGCCATTTCAGAAAATGTGGATAAAGTCATTGCCGGAAATGACGCTATCAAAAACATCTGAAAAATTATTAATATCAAATTAAGATCGAATATGAACTAAACAATATCAACGTAACCTGACTATATCTTCTTGCAATGCCATTTATTTCATAAAGGAAGTAGATGCAGCTCTTTAGTCCTGACGAACTTTTGGACGAGGTAGGTGGCCAATTACCATTCTTCAAGCCTTCCTAATCGCAAGCGAACGGTTATTTTCAGGGAGAGAGAGAGAGAGAGAGAGAGAGAGAGAGAGAGAGAGAGAGAGAGAGAGAGAGAGAGAGAGAGAGAGTATGACAAATAACTACCGCCATTTCGTTACCCTAAGCCCCGACACTCGTATTATTGTCTGAAAGAATGTAAGTTCTACAGTAGGTTTTTTTAAGACTCCAGGTTAACTGGAGTTTCCTGGAGAAAAATATGACTTGTCCATGTCAAAAATCGACTAACTTCGAAATAGACTGAAGAAAGTTCCTCTAGTCGGTGACTAGAATTGAACATTAATTACCTTTCTTCTGGAAGTTTAGTATAATAGATACAAACGCCATTTCTACGAAACTACAGGAATCTCCGACTATATTAAGACAATAAATTGAAGTTTGCTGGGAGGATTTAACATCCCAGACAACTATTTTTGCAGGGAAACTAATAAGATTATCAAATTCGCAGGATATTTGACAATATTTTCGGACGCTATCTACCGAGAAAGAAGTGGCGCAGATCCACAGTCTGATTGTATATCACAAATTTCTTTTCCAATACCAAACATGAATCATAGTCCATAGAACCATTCTCCACTTTCGAGATGCGGTTCTTTAGAAAACGAACTTATAATGATCTTAAATACATAAGTAGATTATGGACACTTTATCAATCATTAGCCAATAAAAAGCTATCATGCAATCACAGTGCCTCAAACATAAAATAAATGCAAAATTTTACAGCGAATACATGCAAATAAATTCGCTGTCAAAAGATTTTTTAAAAATTAATAATAAACAATCACCTAAAACCTTTTATTCACTCATGGGAATAGGCGAAGTCTTTTGACTTTAAGCTTTTGGAGACTGCGTGGGCAGTTCAATCTCCACAGGTAACAAATCAGAAATATCTGGATGGAGATTAATAATATAAGCGGTAACTTATATTAAGATTAATATAAGATTAATATAAACAAAAGATTAATGTAAGCGGCAACCGATGAAGAGACAGATAAACAAATGTGCTGCCATTTCTTAGTACCTAACTTTAACAGAATATTTTATTGTCTGAAATAATGTGGGTTCAACGTAAACTCGCGTCTCTTTAGTTTACATAAGGAAAAAACATGAGTTTCCGGGAGAAAAGAAAAAAAAAAAAACAGCTGTTTCTAGTGCCAGATATCGACTTATATTATCGGGAATTGATCGAAGAAAAGCTTAGGGAAAAAGTTCCTCCACTCGGCGACTAGACTTGAACTTAAGTCTATCTGAGAACGCCCTAGCACAGAGGATTAAAGCACTACTTCTACGGAGCTACACAGTTCCTTTACATTTTTATAATTTAGATTTTAAGAGAAATTTCCTTACCATCTTAGCTCAAAACTTGTAACTCATTTCCCTCCACTACTACTACATATTGTGATACTTAAAAAGTCTATATTTCTGAAAGTATTATTAAGTCCATCTTCAGTGAAACTAAGACTGAAGAAATTTTATTTTTATAAGCTTTTTTTTTTTTAAAGTAAGAACATCGAAATGGGCTAGCCATTCAAGCAAAGTGCTACACGCTGGAGAGACGATGAATGAAATAAAGAGAAATCAGTTCATATGGAAACCTGACGGAATGAAGCTTTTCAAATTGACTAATTTTTTTTTAAAATAAAGATTAACTAATTATAAACGCACCAGATGAAACTTACGCACACTTTCGGCAAGGATAAATTACGAGTCTAGCAGCTTGTGTGGACGAGCGTTAAAATGCCAAGTCGAATTGGGATCATTCTGATAGGCCCTTAAGTAATTAAGTATCGAAAATCAGCAATACTTTCGAAAAATTTATCAAATTTTAAATTTTAAATTTTTAAAAATATAAATTTTTATATTTTTAAAAATGAAAATTTTAAAATTTAAAAAATTTTAAATTTTTTAAAAATATTTAAAAATATTTTAAATTAATTTTTAAAAATAAATTAATCTTCCCGAATTTAAAATTTATCAAATTTTAAATTCGGGGAAGATTATGCCCAATCTTCCCCGAAGCAAAAAAAAAAAAAAAAACAACTTAAAGCCAATCCTGATGAGTTTCGTGGCATTCCAAAAGATCTCATTTTCATTCTAATGCCATGATGACTAAATCAGATATATGAACTTTGCCAAGGGCTGTAGTTTTAGTGCTTGCTATATAATTATATTCTCAATGGAACTGCTTTTCTTCCAAAACACGATAAGTGACATCTATAGAGACATCCAGGAAAGAAAGGGATAGTAGCCTGTATTGAACGGTTATCTAATTTTAAATCAACAAATACTGCATTTTACCGAGTGTTTCTATTGTATATCTAATCCATATTAACATGGAAAATTCGTCTTTATATTCTAATTATTTTTAAATCCTCCAACAAATTACACAATGAAAAGGCTAAAACGGCCTTGCCTAAACCCTATAAGAGAATAAAAGATGTCAGCGGAGTTTTTTTCTATTAATCCTAAGAAGATTTATTCCTACCAAGAAGCTTGTATGTTGACTAATTAGTATTTGCAATTCCAGGAAAAACTGTAATACTATATGTAAAAAATAAAATCCATGACTAAGACTTCTTTTTGTGGTTAATCAGATACTCTCATAGATTTTCAGAGGATTAAAACGAAAATAATTCAGATAATTCTTTCAGGAAGAAAAAACAGCCCTGCTACCTCCGATCTCATACTGAGGCAGCAGGGATTTTTTCTGCTGGAAACACGGATTTTTCATCCTGTATACAGAAAAATCGGCCAAGAGAATATTCGCAATTTATAGACAAAGATATTATTGTGGTAGTGGCATGTGATAGATGGCGTTATGTGTTGATAGTAGTTGTGCAGTTGGAGGATTAATTAGGGAAAACAGTGAGGTGTACAGTGCAGTGGAAGGCCTTCCCACGACGAGTCGTCAGACTGCTGGACGAATTACATTTTTACCTGTATGTGAAAAAATTTCATGACTACAGCCAAATGTGGACATAAATTAATTGCCAACATACTAATAAATTATACTACACCAAAAATTTATGGCAAAAGCTAAAAATTTCCTAAGGACGTAGTTAAGGAATTAATACACAGTGCTTACAGAAAACTATGCAGAGGTATTTCAGGATGGAATATGTTCACCACGAACTGCAATGCAGCTCTCACAATGTCGTACCATGCTTAGCACAAAGCGATTCAGAAGTTCTTGAAGTAAACTGGTCCGCTCCTTCTTCGGAGCAAGATTAAGGCCTTGTTAGTTTTTCGGAGGGGAATTTCGAGCTGCAGTGTGTCTCCATATTGCGTCACAAACGTGTTCTATGCGGTTGAAATCTGGGGAGCGTGCTGGTCACTCGATTCGATTAATATCCTCAGTCTCCAGAAGTATCTCCACTGCTCGTCTACGATGTAATGTGGCATTTGTCATTCATAAAAATGAATTCTTCGCCTACAGCACCACAGAACAATCGAATGACGTTGAAGAACTTCGTTGCAATATCGTTTACCAGTCATAGTCCCATTTTCCAGCACTTGTAGCTCGGTGCGTTCATTAAGCATAATGCCTCCTCACATCATGATCTCAGCACAGCTGTATTTATCCCTTTCAAGAACATTCTCGCGATGGTAAGCAGTACCACTTGAATGCCAATCAGGTGTCGTCTAGAATCGGAGGATAGACTAAAACGACTCTAATTCTGTAAAGAATACGTTAGCCCATTGGTGTCTTGTTCAATTTTGATGGATACATCACCACTGAAAACGTGCTGTACTATGAGCTGTGGATAAATGGATGCAGACTACAGGCCTTCGAGGACTACAGGTTTTCGAGATATTCGCGTAACTGTGGTTAAATGGAACCGACTTGCAAACTGACCTGCAGTGGTGCGTCAATTACGTCAAAAAAAAAAAAAAAAATCTGTCTTCATGCTTCGGGATACAGCGTGGGCGACAGAGTGGAATTGTTATATATCATTTCTAATCGTTTCTACTAACTTCTCTCTCTCTCTCTAAAATGATCTGATTTAAACAAATGGAGTGGCAACAAATTTTAGTATATATTATCCAAACATAAATTTCAGTAACGTCTGGCTAGATGTGGTTATCTGCATATGAACAAAACGAATTTGATGTGAGATTACTTAGGCATTTTGTGAAAAGTATTTAAAAAATTCTGTTCAGAATTTATATCAGTTTAAGGTCGACATTGAAGCAACATATTTAGAATTCTGTGTTTTATCAACACAGTGGGAGGTAAAACAGGTTAAAATTAAAAATAAAGCAAAATTAAAAGTTTTATCGCGAGTCGCGTGGACCAGGTAAATATTGGTTAAGGAGAGGCAACCCTTAGTCTATTATATTATAAAGGACTTTTTGCTGACATGATGTTCTCCCTTCAAATATTTCTACTACTTGCCAGTAATCATAAAGGAATCACACGAGTACTTATTTCAATTTGAAGTTATTTCCTAAATTTTAATTTACCTCACGTATTAATGAAAAAGTATAAAATTCTTGTAGAGAGGGAAGAAAAGAAAATTATTATATTCCAAAAAGGATACCTAAGTATACTCTTTTGACAATTTTAATTTTTTTGCATAAGCACCCAGAATTAAACAATGCCATCTACAGTGAATGATTGCAAGTTGTGTAGCAATTAAAAGTTCATTCCCTGAAACATGAAAATTTGGGTTCACGACCTGCTATGACCTCATTTTCTATATAAGAGCTAACTGGTTTCTAGGTCAGTGCGATGCTTCCTTTTCTAGTCGTTTATTTACTGGTGGCGATTGCCTTGATTACATAACGATGAAAGAGATAGTAAATTATGTTTTGTTTTCCCTTTTCCTGGATATTATAGACCCTAGGGTATATATTCTGAACCTGAAATATTCTTAAGTAGAAGAATCAGCAGAATAACCAGGACTGACTTTGTTAACAACTCCATTGCCTTGTAATCTTATTTTTCACCTAATTTCCGCAATTTCTATTTGCTTGTTTGATTCTAAAGAAATTGAGTGATTCACATAAAATTTACATATAGTTTTGAGCATGTACGTGTGTGGTAAAAAAATATGCAGATTAGTTACCTTGTGCATACTGGACTGAATTAAAAGATTATTTCTCTGTAAGATGGAATTAACTTGATAAGACTATAGGGCGATTTCCAAGTATTTGTTTCAAAGACTTTTTTCAAGGGGGCTGTTCTACTCGCACTCGTGGTTAAGGGATATTAAGATTTTTAATGGCCACTTATATCTTGAAAATATTTTTGGAAATAGTCATTAATTAATTATCTATATAGCATTTCTACTTTCACTGTCTGCATTCTTATTCTTAAATTGCGACTAATAAATCTTTCTCAAGTAAATTAATATTATTATCATAACAGATTTTATTGGCAACTGCACTCTTAAAACTGTTTAAATTCAGAGAAGGCGAAAGGCGCGCGCGCACCTACCCATCTACACATTTATATACATTCTTCAACAGTGAGAAGTTTAACTTAAAAAGTTAAAAACTCCAAATCCAGACAAATTTCCTTATTTGCCAGCAATTTTATGCTACTTACTTTCCTTTATCAACGATGATTTTGCAAAGGGCCAAAATTAATTTTATGCGGACATTGTACCAGTCAAAGCTAACTGTGATTAGCATCATGATCACACTCCCAGCAAATATTACAATGAGGAGATGCTGCATGGCAGTGTTTTTCAACTTTTCTTCTAGCATATGCCATTAAGTGCCGTGCATATTAATAAATTCATAGTAGCCGGGAATTTTGTGGCAGCTTTTTGATTTACTGATCTATGTTCAAATCCCATGGAAAGCAATTTTTGCACGTTTTCTTTGCGCAGCGTTAAGTTAGTTGATATGATTCTAGTCTGAAATGACATGGCTTTTTTCATCATCATCATGCGTATCAAGGATTTAGGCCTAGCATGGCCTGTTCCGGCCTTAGAAGTCATTGTTGAATCGTTTAAGAGGACGTCCTGGTTTTCTTTTTCCTAATGGCTTGTACTTTAAGGCTTGTTTTGGTAATCTTTCTGGCTTTTTTAACTCTGGCAAAGTAATCTGAACACACATTTCAAGATAAAGCAGTGTCTTATCCCAATTACCCGATACCCAGCGGTGTAGTTTTGTAAAATGTTATAAATATTACCACTGAAATAAATAAATGGTACATTAACGATTATAAAATTAATTAAATTTCTATAAATAATAAATTTTCTATTGATTTATTGATTTATATGTTGCAGCATATGTTGCAAGTACCTAATGATTCATTCTAAGTCGGATGCTGAATAGTAAATTTATTATTTGGTATATACAAATCTACATTAAGTATGCTTTTGTCTTCTGGAATTTCATACATATGAGTGAAAGGAAGTTATGAATTGCTGGATACTAGATACATGAGATAACAATTTGCATGTGCTTCCACAATTTTTAATTCTCTTCATTCTAGTATATAATATTTTTTCATAAAGCATATTTTTAAAATCCTATTTCTAATCAATTTGTCCATTATAGCTTTACGCATCCTAGCTAAGCACATTACTGAGTCTAAACATAGGACCATCTAATCGGTGCTTCATGCCTTAAGTACTGGCACAGACACGTGCTTAGCTAGGATGCGTACATTATAAACAGTAGAGTATAAACATCATTTTATGATACGATTCAAGCCAGATATCAAATTCTTATTGGATGAGATTGCATTCCATGTGATGTCATGCGTCCGTGAGTCGCATTTGAATTTCTTTTAATCATATTTTTTTAAATCAGAATTAAAAAAAAAAAATGATATCCAGAGTGCGTTGAGGGACTGTTGCATTTGTCAAGAAAATATTGGCAGGCAGTACAATTATTGCTAGCCGCTACATGCGGCCTGTGAGTTTGAAATCTCTGGTTAGACTAATAATATTTAATTTTAGAAATACGAAAACAATCTCCGTCTGTCACATAACCAAAATTCACTACTCAAAGCTATTACTTATGAGAACATGAGATCAGTTATTAGTTTAAACTTTTTTAAAAGTAAATATAAAAGTTGCACTTCGGCCATCGATTTCTAAATTCAGAAACCATGTCCTCTTCTTCTTTTCTGTCTTCCAACTGTAGAATAGTAATATCTGAAGTGTGGTACACTGCAATAAGAAATCGGTTCGAAATTTTAAAATAGTGACTTAATATTTTTATTTTTTTATTTTTCATATTATGCTATATGTTACTTTCATGTTAAATATAAAATAAGCTAGTTTTTAAGAAAACTGATTTTGTCTTAATTTTAAACTGTGCGATTTAATATTATTAATTTATTTATGTTTAACATTTAAATTAATAATTATTATTATTTTTTAAATGAGATTTAAGTCAGTACTGTATTTTCATTACAGTCCTTGTTGTTCATTAACAAAAAATATTGAAGGTTTAGATATGTATGTATTGTTTCTAAATATGAAATAAAAACGATTTTGTAAATATGGTTTATGAATGACATGGCAAAATCTTTGAATTTCAGAGTGGCGCTGTGTAAGTGAAGTTAGGACACAACTAAAACTCGGTGAATGTAGTGATGATCTCATAATCCCACAGCAAAAAAATTATAATTTATCATAACTATACAAATATGCAAGGTATGTCTAAGCTAATAATGAATTTAGTGGAAAACATGACGCAATTATGTTGTGATTTTCTTTTAAAACGCACAAGTTTTACAACGAATAAAGGTAGTAACTATCCGGCTACTGTAGATTATCGTTTACGAATTCAAAATGCCAAAAGATACGTCCTGATAATCTTGCAATGCCACGCATGCGCAGCTCTTCATTTTTTTATTGCCACAATGATTGTACTTGTTTCTCGAAGCAACAGGCCAATAACACCAGTTCGTGCATTTCCGCTGGAGTGCGCTATACTTCCTTCATGAAACTAAATATCGCCTAGGAGGCAATTTTACCATAGCACGAGGTACACGGTGGTACTCCGGAGTTTACTTTTAATATCACACGAAAAGTTCGTCATGGCGCTTGGAGCAACTTATGAATACTTTTATAAATGGGCTGAAAAGTAAGTGTATTGTGTTTAGATATTTTATTATGTTTAGATCCTTAACTTCGAAATTTTAATACTTAAAAATAATTTGAAATTGATACGTTTCTTTTACTTCTATCTACCTGCAGTTATACTGCCAGTATATTTGAGAAATGATGTTTTGTAAAACATATCTCTTACATCTCCCGATGTCACAGTCCAAATATAAACAAATTTTCTTGCGATATGTTTAAAATATGACTAATTTTAATTATACATAAAAATTTGAAATATTGTTAATATCGTGGCTTTTCCATTAACTTGCATCGGTGATTTTTCGAAATGTTCATGGATTTTGATTACTAGAATTTCTCGGTAAATAATTCCATAACAATAATAATATGTATGTTTTGGAAAAATTCTAATTTCTTAGGAAAAATTTGATTTAGTTTTAAGTAGTGTGTTTTGGCTCTCGCATTCTTAGCGCACTATATGTTTTGACGAAAACCGGGCATTTAGGAGTCTAACTTTTATTCTCGTTTTTATTGGTTTGGTTCACTCAAATTTCAGAATTCGAATAACTTTGCATATTAGGTAGCTGTTTTGGTTATTTATTTTCTATATTTTGCTCTGCTAAAATTATGTGTTAACGAAAGTAATGTATAAAAACTAAATCGGAACTAGCAACACCTGCATAACAATTCAGTGATGAAACAGAACCGGTCAAATTCTAGGAACCGAATAAATGACCGAGTAAACATTATTATTACATAGCATTTCCGTGAGGGTCTCAAAACTCTTCGCGGGAGACGACAAAAAAATTAACAGAAGAAAAAAAAAATTCTCGTAATTGCGTGCATTATCTGGCTAGTTTACATGTTTTTCGGGAGGAAAAACCGAATTTCTTGGGAAGAAAACTCTGTTACTTCAATGTTGAGATCTGCCAACTCATATTCAGTTAATAATAATGAAACATAAACGTTCTTTCGCATTATGATGAGAATCGAACCCAGGTCTTTATGTATATCTATATCTATATATATATATATGAAAACGTTACAATTTATAAAGAGAACTGGAGACAAAAAAATCACACATTTACAAAAACGCTGTTGATAGCTACGATTATTGTGGACGACTGCAACATTCTTGCGTCCAACTTGTTGTGAATGCTTTTATCGTGTGCAGGAACTTTTAAACCAATAGGCACAATCTGCAGCCGTCGAAGGACTCCGCGGATATATAAAAATTCAGTTTTTATAAAAAATTATCAATAAAAAATCAAATGGAAGAAATTTAATCTTAACAAATATTCAGTGATGATGCCTGTGAAGTATCAATGCTTTCGAACTATGAAAATCAATTCCTGTGTCTGTGCTTTGGGATGTGTATATCATATACAGGCGTTATTCTTATCATGACAGTTACAAATACGAACGTCCAGTTCTTCTTCATATTTATATTAATTAAAAAAAATGAATTGAGAAATGACTTGGTGTATCTGTGTTTAAATAATTTATATTATTTTACATGACAATTCCATGTCAAAAGTTGCAGCGGCAGCACTCTCAGTACTATATTACACACACATATATATATATATATGTAATAAATTTTTTAACTTGGGGATATTGTATATTAGGATAATCAAGTTACTTTATAAACTTGATTATTTTAACTCCTAATCCCAAGTATGCAAACTTAATTAATTGTTTGCATACTTGGGATTAGGAATTAAAATAAGCAAGTTTATAAAATAACTTGGTTATCCTAATATATATATATATATATATATATATATAAAGAATTGAATAACTAGAACCGAGATTTAAGTAAAAAGGTTTTAATATAAAAACACGACGTTTCGGCTTGCAACAGCCTTCATCAGGTGACATTATAAAAGAAAGAAAAAAAGAAAAAAAAAAGCACTGAAGCTTAAATAAACTATGAACATCATAGAGAGTCTCTATACATAATTGACACTAAATCGTTGTGGTTGTATTTAAAGCTGTTCTTTAAATTCCTTCGTTAGTTGTATTGTTGGGAAAGTGCGTGCTAGTAGCATCTCGTGAACGCCAGTATATGATTACAGCTGAATGACAATCTGGGAGGTTGTAGCTCAAGTTATTATTTAGATGAACAGGATTGAAGATGATTTCTCTAGATTCCACGATTTTTCTCTTTAGTTCATCATTGCAACGGGAGATGTTAGTAGATTTTTCCCAGCAGACTTTGTGACTTTGGTTTTCATCATTAGGATTAGCCGAGAAAAGGATATGACTTAATAATGCACTGGTTCGCTGTCTCTTGTAAGTAATGTCAAGTCATATCATTTTCTCGGCTAATCCTAATGATGAAAGCCAAAGTCACAAAGTCTTCTGGGAAAAATCTACTAACATCTTTCGTTGCAATGATGAACTAAAGAGAAAAATCGTGGAATCTAGAGAAATCATCTTCAATCCTGTTCATCTAAATAGTAACTTGAGCTACAACCTCCCAGATTGTCATTCAGCTGTAATCATGTACTGGCGTTCACGAGATGCTACTAGCACGCACTTTCCCAACAATACAACTAACGAAAGAACAGCTTTAAATACAACCACAACGATTTAGTGTCAATTATGTATAGAGACTCTCTATGATGTTCATAGTTTATTTAAGCTTCAGTGTTTTAGTGTTTTTTCCTTTTTTCTTTCTTTTATAATGTCACCTGATGAAGGCTGTTACAAGCCGAAACTAGTCGTGTTTTTATACTAAAACCTTTTTACGTAAATCTCGGTTCTAGTTTATAAAAATATGTATGTTAACCGAGTTAATGATCATTCTTTCATGTATATATATATATATATATATATATATATATATATATATATATATATATATATATATATATATATATATATATTATTGTTATTAATTTTGTTTGTCCTTTGGACGATTTGTCTGTTATCGGAAACTCATCCGAGTTTCTGAAAAAAAAAAAAATGCTACAAAAAAGTCTGGAATGAGTAGTGAATAACATTTTCAGCAACTGAAGTTTAATGACAGTAATATTTATTTTTCTATTCCGAAATGTAAAATTAAAATTAATCATTAAAAATTTAACTCAAAAACCTCAATCAAATTCTAAATTGGACTTATTGAAAGTCACGTAAATTCACTTAGGTCTTACGACCTTTTAATGTCTAGAAAGATTTGTGGAAGGGAACTGACGACTAATTAAACCAAATAAAAAAATAAAATAAAAAGATTTAACGTCTGAAAATGAAAAAAAAAAAAAAAGAGTCATATAATGATTAACTAAAAGTAAAAATATACGCTTAAAAAACAAAGCTTGAAGGTAAGAACTAGAAATGTTGGAAACAAGACCATTGTGAAAGGAAAACATGGACAAATAGGAAAGAATTTAAAAAGTGGGACAAAAGAAAGGGGTAGCCTTTTTCAAAAGTGAAAAAGGCTCCCCCTTCTTCTTTATGGGTCATGAGTTCAGGAGGAGAGCCTCTAAAGAGGGACCGATTTCGTAATTTTGAGGTTTCTCTAATGTCAAAAACCTTGGCAAAGCTCCTGATTTAATTAAATCCCAACATTTTTGTTAGGGGAGGGAGGGGAGAAGAATTTAATTAAATTGTTAGAAACTTGCTGGTTACAAAGCATAAAGAAATAGTCGGTTGTCTGTCAATAATAACAACATACGAAGTCTAGTGACTTTCCTTAATGACGCGTTCACTTGGTTTAGAATTTGTTGTACTGTATTTAATACTTTCAGTATGCCATTTTGCTCTACCCATATTCTTTGCTACATCTTAACAGAAAACAAAACATTTATCACATTCATAACTTTTGACAGTAAAATATTAATAATTTATATTAAAATATAAATAGGCTATAAACAAGAGATACTTGTTTCATTTTTTTAAAAAATCTATTAGTAGAAGTGGTGCGACGATCACATTAAGATTGCAGGAGTTCGAGACGTTCGCATCGCAAACAATGTGATGAAAATAAGTATTTTTATTATTATAATTATATTATTTTAACAATAATCATTGCTTCTTGCTAAGCTTATGCAATTGTGCTTCCAAAAGGAATATAAATTATCGAAAGTGATCATTCGACAAATGCACTATGATTTTGAAGCTTTGCACTTTTACAAACGAAAAAAAACATTTGTTGTTTTTTGAAATTCAGTAAATATTCGAAACCATGTTGGAATACTTTTGCTCACCAGAGGTCAATGAAGTATGATGAAAACAATGCTTCTAAAAATAATGCTTTAGGGACAAATAAACAGAGATCACTTTGTGGTGTTTTTTTGAACCCCAAGGGCTCCAATTGTCCTTTATGTTTTTTATTTTAATTTTGATTTTCTTTCAGTTTTCACTGGAGTGCCTGAAAAAGGATGCCACACATATACACACCGACTGCCGGCTCGAATCTCAATGTCGCATGGATGTTTTTCAAAATCTTTAGGTGATAAAACGATTTTAGTCGCCTGGTGTAAGACTATCATTCTTCTTAGTGCTTAGTAGAGGTCTGAAATGCTAGAATAAAAAAGATCCATGTTTGGTCTCTAGACCAAGGTTTCCTGATTATCTAACTCTTGTGGGCTCTCTCTCTATTAATGCACTATAGGTTTACATAATTTTGTGAATGTGATTCACACGTGATACTGTCAAGGTATTTGCTAGTAAGTGTTGCAATAATGAAGGCGTCTTTTATTAAATCCATATTCAAATACTTCATGGCTACATGATATTTCTCTTGAAGAAACTTTTTTTTGTCTCATTAGACTTTTATATTTCACATTTCCATTTCCATTTTCATTTTCATTTTCATACGAGGTTCCCTCGAATTAACTATTGAATTTACTCTTGCTTATCATCATGCAAAATATTTTATGTATTTGATTCCTGGAACATATCGTGTACCGATGGATTTCTGATGAAATGAACTATTTTTAAAAATATTCTTTGGCTGTATTTTTCTAGGATCTGTTCCCTGCGCGGTTTCACTTTCAAAATTTTCCATTCTACTTGTATTATTAGATCAATCACAAATTTTAATATTAATTTTAAGGAACAGTTACTTTTTTTTTTTTTTTTTTTGCAGAATTTGTTTAAGTGAAACTAAAATTCTTTAATTCGAAGAATTTTAGAATACGAGATAATTGAACCATTTCTTTTAAAGCTACACAAACGTACTACTTGTATAGCAGGTCAATGCCAAGAGGCCGTTAAGCACTCTCAGATAAGATAATGCAGAATTAAAATCGTCACTGGCTTGATTTATAAACACGAGACTAAGTTCCTTCGAAATCTTGTTCATAGGCAAGCATTAAATAAATTAGTTTTCTAGGAAGAAGCAGTGGGGGGGGGGACACAGAAAGAAAACAGAATATAGTTTTGCCGGAAAGGATTCCAAAATTTGGAAAAAGAGAGAGAGAGAGAGAGAGAGAGACCGAAGTAAATAATCGAAATCGTTGTTTTCCAACTTTCTGACCACAAGGATTACTGATTTTCTTAACTGTTATCAGCAACCTTAGACTATGGCAGTAGCTAGCAAAGTTTTTCGAAATTCTAGTAAAGAGATGGGAATGCAATATAAAAAATAATCTTTTAACTCTTTTTCAGTTCTCCAAATTTGTTGAAAATTTGAAACTTTTTTATTCATTGCTTTTGAAAATCGGTAGGCAGCAGATTTCTACCTAGTTATTTTAACTGATGATTTGTAAACTTACAAGTGATGACAATGTGATATGTGTGTCTCGTGTTTCTAATAATCGTAATTTGTGTTATTGTTTGAAAGTGCGAGTTCTGTCAAATTTCTGTGCTGCGGATTTAAAACATTGAGTTTCCGGAAACTTCAAATGCCTGCGCCAAAGATCGACTAACTCGGAAACACCAGCTGAAAAAGATCTAAAAAAAGTGTCTTGTAGTCACCGATTAGAATTGAATGCATAGGAGTCTTTCTTTTGCCTATCTAGCATAATAAAAGTTTACGACGAGGACGAGGGCTACACAGGCATCTGAGTTGCAGTACATTATTATCTAATCATGAAGTACATGACGAACAAAGGTCATTCCCACGTTCTTCTGCGCTGGTATTTTTCATCAAGCAGTAATTTTTCTAATGCAAAGTCATTGCTTAGCGTATTTCAGACGTCCCTAATAAGGTCAAATTTAATACAAATTAATTTATTTAGAAAGATAAATATTCATTATTTTCATTTCAATAAAATTTTAATTTTCAGAATTTTCGGAATGGAAAAAAAATAGCAATTCACGAGGCATACGTGTAAAACGTTTTACATAATATTAGTGAATTATATTTTTAAACTATAATGTATTATTATTATTATTATTATTATTATTATTATTATTATTATTATTATTATTATTATTATTATTACATGCCACCTCCACAGAATCTCAGATGACATCTCCACACAGTCCACCAAGCTCCATTCCATTTTTTAAACGTATCTTGCTTCTTGGGGAAAAATAAAGAAATTTTCACATCCGCTTGAGACCGAGTAACTTCAAATTAACTTAATTAAATTTTAAATACAAAGGAATGTTAACAGATTTGTCATTTATCTTCACATTGTTGCTTTTAGCGGATCGAAATATTTTTATTTTATTTTATTTTATTTTTTTTCATTTTGAACAAATCATCTTTTTTGGGAACAACATTAATCATAATTTTTCTTTGATACATTATTTATAAAGTTTAGTGAGAATAACTGAAATAAATCTGACAGTGACTGGTATGTGCTTTGGAATTAATGAAGTCTTCATTCAAATAAAGACAAGAATAATATTCTTTCATATAATATCAATAATATATATAATGTCAAGATTAATTACTTTTAAAATTATTATTGATGGCGTATCTCTGTGGAGTCTCTCTGTCTCTTTTAAACTCATTTACTGTTCGTGCGCCCACTAAACTTTCTTTGTCAACATTATTCCACTCGCTTGCCAAGAGAAAAATTTACTTCTTACGTCCTTATTTCTCGTCGTCGTCGTCCGGTAGCATCCTCTAGCAAGAGGGTTGCAGTAGATGAGCAGCTCTTGTCCATTTCTCTCTGTCTGTCGCTTCCATCAGTCTTAAACCAGTCCATTCCACGATGTCATTAAACCACTCTCTAGTTGGTCTTCCACGTCTTCTCTTCCCCTCAACTTTCCCTTGTAATGTAGTTCTTGTCAGGTGTCCCGAAGAACCTCTCAGAAGATGTCCTGCAAATCTAGTCTTTTTTTTGCATAATATTCTTTAACAGTTCTTTCCATCCCAACTCGTCTTAAAACTTCTTGATTTGATATTCTTTCTGTATAGCTAATCTTTTCCATCTTTCTATAACACCACATTTCAATTCTTTCCATATCTCTCTTTCTTAGTGTCCATGACTCACTTCCATAACTTGCAATACTCCAAACTGTTGCTTTAACTGTTCCAATTCTAACGCATATTTTAGTGTTCTTGTTTATTAAAATTCTCTTCATTTCCATAAATGCCGATTTAGCTTTGCCTATTCTATTTCTAATGTCCAACTCTGAAGTTCCTTTCTCTAAGATCCAACTACCTAAATATTGAAATCTTTCCTCCACATCTTATTTTTACATTATCTCCTATTTTTCTACCCATTATCATTATCTTGGTCTCTTTTGTGTTAATTCTTAGTCCATACTCTTTACAAGAGTTTTCAATTCTTTGAATAATTTGTTGTAACCCATTTTCACTTTCTGTCATCACTACCACATCATCCGTATATCTTAAGTTATTAATGATTCTTCCGTTTATTTTTATTTCTTCTTCTACATCCTCAAGTGCCTCTCTAAACATTTGTTCACTATAAAAGTTAAACAATAATGGTGATAACTTGCATCCTTGTCTGACTCTTCTCTCCACCGGGAATTCTCCTGTTTCCTCTCCATTTACACACACTGACGCTATTTGTGACCGATATAATCTCCTTATTTCTACACTAATTAAATTAGAGATGCCGAGAAATTATATTCTTGTTTTATTCTTCATCCAGGTGTAAGCAAATAAAGTTTGAACATGAAGTATCTTCACGACTAGGCTACTTGTATATAGAGGCTAATGATTTTAACATTAATTGCCTTTGTATCGTGAAGATTAGTCGTGAAGATACTTCATGCGCAACTTTGTTTCCTTAAACAGATAAAGGATAAAATAGAATATCATTTCTTGGCATCTTTAATTTAATTTATACTTAAGTGAAAAAAACTTTCACTTCCTACACCACTTCTAAGAATGGCCCTTTTGTCTTTTCCCTTCTAATATATATTATATTAAAAAAATTTTCTCCGTATTTATCAACAAATCCTTCACCAACTTATATCTCAATCACTGTGTGATTGAGATATAAGTTGGATATAATATGGGAACTTATAATATGAGATATAATATGGGAACTTATTCACTCCCTAAATAAGTTCCCATTGTCCATATCATTCTATCATCTTATCATCCGCCTCTGATTTTTTTTACCGCTTTGACATCTTATTGAAACTCGGGTAACCAATTTGTACACAGAGCTGTATTCTAGATACGTACAAATCAACGCTTTGTAAAGAGAAACAACTTTTTTCTCCTTAATTGTTAATGTCATCCTTCTCACCAACACATCAGTTATCCTTTGAATTATCTTTTTCATCTGTACAATAGGTCTCTCTTGAATTGCGTCTTGTCTACTACATACCAGATGATTCCTTGCTTCCTCAATCTCTAAGACAGGGATCTTCAACCTTTCAGACAGTGCTGGCTGCCTTAAAAATTTCAATGAAGCCTGCGGGCCACTAAGCTATACTGCGGTATTTAGAATTGTAAGATGCTTTCCAGATTCACAAGGAACGCTGTGCATTTGAAACTTTACATAAAATCCTATAAAAATAAACAAACTCAGCTTTAAGAGCATAGGTAGGAGTCGGGTTCATGATAAGTAAATACAATCAATACTTGAGGGAAAAAAGATAATTTAATGAAGAAAACATTCATTTTTTACAATGTCAATGGGCAACTTGGCATTGTTTTTCCTTGACCAGCCTGTTGATGTTGGCATCAATGTTGGAAGTCGCTATGCGCAGAGTATTCTCGAGATGTTGGTCCGTAATCTGAATTATTGTCTTGAACTTCACATGCTTCATTCTGGAGAAGAACTGCTCACATAAGTATGTGCTTCCTAATAAAGCGCACATCTTTAAAGCATGCCGGCGAAGATTAGGGAATGCGTCCTCAGAAATGTAGTCTTTGTAAAATATAAGCAAGGGCACATTGAATAATTTTTCTCACAAAGAAGAGTTGTTTTGGAGTTCAAGCAGCTCCATTTGTACTTAGCCTGGTTTCGGAAGCATTTACACTGAATGACATTGAAAATAAATCTAAAGAAACCAACGCACATCACTATAATAAACCACATCGCCGTGATCCGCTTCGCACTCTTGGGTCAAAAACTCTTGCAATTGACGATGATTCAACCTCTTGCCCTAATAATGTTTACGACAGTCACAATAACTTTCATGACATTCTCAAATCTAATAGTTTTTGCTCAAAAATTCTCTTGGTGGATTAAACAGTGGTAATGGACGAAATCTTTTCCTTCTAATTCCGGTTCTTTCCGTAGCAGCGCAACAAACCCTTCGTTCTTTCCCACCATATCAGGGGCACCATCAGGTACCACACCCTCGAGGTTGGGAAAGCTGAGGTCGAAACGCTGGAGCGTTTTCTTGGCGGCTCCAAGAATATCAATGCCTTTCGTCGTTCCTTCATAGGTACGAGCGTTAGCAGTTCTTCTGTCACATTTAATTGTTAATCAATGCCACGGACAAAGATAGCCAGTTGTGCTGTATTCTTCACATCTGTTCTCTCATCTAAAGCAACTGAATATGACTTAAATTCGGACGACCGTTTTTTTAAAGTTCCTTCAATGTCATTGGCAAGTTCTTCGACACGTCGTGTGCTACAGTTACCCCAGACAAACTCGGTTTTTTAAACACTTCCTTATTATTTGGGTACAGAATATTCCAGCAACTGAGACACTCTTTCACAAACTCGCCGTCCAAGAAGGCTTTTGATTTTTTTAGCAGTTTTTTCAGCTATTACATAACTTACTTTGACGCACGCTTCGCTCTCTTCCTTCTGCCTTTTATATGTCCTTGCTGGCATTTTAAATCAATTTGGAGGCGGTTCACTTTGTCCACACGAAGCCGCCCTTGAAGGTGATCGAAATTGGACTCATGTTTTGTCTCATGGTGTCGTTTTATATTTTATTCTTTTGATACTAATACTGACTCACGACAAATTAAACACACTGGCTTATCGTCGATCGGCACAAAAAAGTACAAATCGGTCCACTTTTCATTAAAAACCCGATAATAATCACTTGATTTACGCCTTTTACTCGTAGACGCTATAGTGATGGAAGGTGAACCCAAAAAATGATCCAAAATGGCCATGTAACAGTTATTATCCACTAAATATGTCTCACACTAATGAAGAAAGTCTGCCAATATAAAACTACAATAGACTATGACTGACACGACGAACCTGCATGCGCTTATACACGAATATCACACTGTTCACGACTGACTGACTAACTGCCTGTGGATGATATCCTCTTGTATTTATATGAAAATAACGAAGTATCGAGAACCTTCGAGATGTATCTGGAAGGCACCAGACAGCGCAATCTAACGAACTACTGCTTCAGCCATCTACCTGCGACGTTAGTACTAATACTTTAGTACCGCTTGGCGCTGGTAAATGGCTGAAGAAGCATGTCTATTTAATATTTATTTTTATAGGATTTTATGTAAAGTATCAAATGCACAGTGTTCCTTGTGAATCTGGAAAGCATCTTACAGTTCTAAGTACCGCAGTATAGCTTGGTGGCCTGCGGGCTTCATTGAAATTATTATTTATTTGATCGCGTTTTAATGTTAAGTACTATTGTTTCAAAATGGCCGGCTGGCCACGGCAAAGAACTCCGCGGATCATGCGTTGAAGACCCCTGCTCTAAGAGCTCAGTCCTTCCAGCATAACACATACTCCAGTATCCTCAGTCAGACATGCAAACCTTTATACTTAAAACATTTTCATACCCTTCTGCTCATGCATAATACTAGGCTTCTTAAATTGTCCTGAAGGGATATTACATCCGAGTGATTCTTTATCGCTCTTCCCAACTTTGGATCGTTAAAAAAAAAAAAAAAAAAAAAAAAAACGCGACTGGATATTATCCTTCAAACCATTATTGGTAATGTTGTTGTTGTCGTGTGGGATATCACCAATTTTCTTCACCTGTCCATTAGGACCAGTTGGGCCTTCCGATGAGGGATTTTTAAGTATGTATTTTTGACTGTAGATCCATGTGTGTGTTCACTGGCCGGTTTGCCTGTTCTGAGGGACGAAAAACCTCAGTTTCCGGGTGAAAAAAACCTCTACCTCTGTATGAGACCGGCTAACTTATCTTTAGTCGAAAGAGACCAGATAAAGGTTCCTCACGTCATCGACGGGAATGGAACCCGGATCTTTCCGACCAAAGGGCTTCGTCTATACTGACTGAGCTACGAAGGCTCTATTATTGTTAATATATAGGTTAAATAGCGGCGGCCCTAGAACTGAGCCCCATTGATACCCTTTCTTATTGTCCCTACTTTCTTCGAATCTGCTCCTATCGAATCATACATTTCTCTTTGATATCTGTTAGTCAGCCACTCCAACTCATATTCATGGCGCCAGCTTATCATCTATTCCAAATCATCCTAATTGACACAGTAACCTAGAGTGCAGTATTCTATTACAAAGTCTAGTAACCAGTTTTAGATTTTGGTAATTTAGTAGCTGTTCACTTAAACGCCGGTATGCAGACCACTTTATTCAAAGAATAAAATTGTTATTTAGAACAAAATAAAACTGCTATTTTCTTAAGTCACAAGACTAACATTGTCAGGAGAAAGATGTTACATTAACTGATTAAAAAAGCTAGAAAATATAAATTACATAACATTATGAACTTCAAGAGTATAACACAATGAAAATCAGTTAAATCAAGCAATGTGAGCGTAAAAGAAAGAGAACTAGTCAGTGCCGTCACGTTCTGTGACGTAGTGCGTGTCATAGTCAAGGCCCAAGGATATCAGGTTCATAAGGGCTATAATCGTATCCTATATCCAAATTGTAACTGACAAAATTGCAGTAGTGCAGTGGCGTAGTTAGAGGGGGCGGTCCGCCCCGAGCGGCACTTTGAACCATTTTGAACTTTTGCTAATTCTAAAATACAGTCTCGAGAACTCAGTTCCAGATATTGTAATACTACTGCGAATTTTCCTCACAATTGCTATAAGTGTTGCTAGTTGTGAGAGGAGTTTTTCTAAATAAAACTGATTAAGAGAAAAGCAAGAAATATAACATTTTAGAATGTTGAAATTAAAGTTTTACTTCAAAAATAAACATAGTGTTTTAATTTATTTCCCTATACGTAGTTTTGACTTTTTGTAGTATTTTTGGTGTGTATTGAGAGGGGTGGCAAAAGCTCTAGCTACACCACTGCAGTAGTACTACGTAGTTATGATATTAAAGTGGATTCACCCTGCAATGATTCACCTTGTAAGATTTCCAGTTTTTGCAACTTTCGAAACTGCCACACCCGCCCATAAAAAAACTCCTCCGAGACTCTGCAAAATTCATTGCTTTTGTGGTATTTGTTACGTCGATTGGACAAGGCGTTTCAGAGAGATCCGTCTGTTAGAACCCATTAAGGATGTTGAAAAGAAATGAGAATACAGACTAGAATACACCAGTCATTAGGCACTATGGGCAAAAAACAGAAATGTCATATATTCGTATAGATCGCAGTTGTTTTGCAAGAAAATTCAAGGAAGCCTCAGAAATGCTCTGCACCCCGACGCATCAAAAACCAAGGCTTGTTATTGTACCAAGTTTAGGTGTTCATGTGTTAAAAACTTAACATCATCAGACCTTGACACTCACCCCCTAACGTGACAGCATTAAATAGTTCTCTTTTCTTTACACTCACAACTGGCTTTTCATTCTATTTTCATTCATTTTAATCGATTTTCATTCTGTTACTACTTTTGACGTTCATGATGTTATGTTAATTATATTTTCTAGGTTAATGTAATACCTTAATCAGTTAATTTAGCGGTTGTCTTCTGACGATGTAAGTCCTATGACTTACGAAACTAACAGAATTTTTTTTTTGTTGTTGTTTTAAATAAATATTTTACTCTTCAAATAACAAGGTCTACATACCGGCGTTTAGAAGAAAAAGTCTAGAAACATTAGTTTACTTACTGCATTTATGAAGTTCAATAGTTTACATTATTATAAAATATGAGTACATTACAAGGATAAGACTTCCTTTTAACAAAGCCATGTCCCCACAATAAACTCAATCGGTAACGACGATACCCTTTGAATGGAAAGACGCGTCTATGTGAATAACCTTTTTAAATAAAGGTGAATTAGCCTTTGGAATGTGGAAATGGCAGTTTTCTCTCTCGTCCGAAAAGTAGGGTTTTTCATTCCTCAAAACAGGCAAACCAGAGGAGAACATATACCACTAACAGACACACTAACTAATAAGCATTCCAGAAATAATAACTGGCCTCTAATTCGCTTACTTGTTTTGGCACATTTCTTGTGCAATACAACTATTTTCTTCTTTCATATACACTAGTTTTGTTTTGTTTTTTTTTGCCAAAATCTTTGGAATTCTACAGTCAGAGAAGCATCTCACTCCGCACAACTGCCATAAAAATAGGCCAAGCATTTAACCAATTACAGCCCAGCCAACGCAATGCCTTAGCAATACGATTACAAATTATATGCTTCACAATGTGCTTGTTTGTTTTTCACAGGCACATTCGTACCCCCCCCCCCCTTCTTTTTTTCTGGGTCTTGCGTTATAACTGGAAGGCAATCCAGTCTGTTCAACTTTAGTAAATATGGCTACCTGCTTTCAGAGTTAAGCTAAAGTCGGTCAAATTATGTGCCACCAGCGTTATCGCTTTGCCGACCACTGATTACAGGAACATGTGATAAAGCCATAGTTGTATACCTTACAAAACAAAATGACATATGTACATTGATGTAAATTCTCTCTAGTGTTTATGCATTATATAACTAATTTTTCAATTGCCAGTACTGTTTGATATAAACAGTGATATATTTCTGGAATTTTTTGAAGAATCCACCAAACTCTGCATTTTTTTTTCTCTTCTTAAAGAATATAGGAGTTAGATGAGAATTTTTTTTTTTTTTTTTTTTTTGTATTTGTATTTGTTTTGAATTTTCTACTATTATAGTCTGTTAATATTATCATGTCCTACCAGCTAAAAAACCCATAAAATGGCGGATATAAAAAAAAATAAAATAAACGTTTGTTTCCTTTAAAAGCCTGGCTCAGTTTTCTTTCTTACCCCATGTTCATGTAATGTACTTTACTAATGGCAGGATTATTATCTTATAAAAAAAAACTTATGTTAAAAAAGGTACCAAATACTGAGGGGAAAGGAGGTTGCCTACAATTTAGAAGAAGATAAATACTTCGTTGACATTTTTATATGGGCTTATTGTGATATTGATAGAATTTAAGAGAGGAAGTTACATTCTCGACAGTTAAAAAAAGTCAGACAAGTAGCTGCTTCTAACCTTCTACATTTTCAGTACTCGGCGCGCATTTTTTTTTTTTTTTAGATGGAGTAGGTAAAATAATCGGAATCTTTAGCAGTTTTGTTTAGATTGAAGTTTTTATGAAACAACTAAAATATAAATTTGGTCAAAATTGGTTGAATGATGCACCCAATAGAAATGTCTCCGAAGTGATCGATCAGCTCTAGACACTCCCCCCCCCCCAATTTTGTCAAGTTGGACTGATATTTTCAGGAGAGAATAAACGACATATGAAATAGCTATCCCAAATTTGGTCGCTATCAATTGAACTTGAGACTTATAGAGATGTCTGCGGACGAAGTGTTCTTTCTTCATTTTATTCCGATTAAGGAAGTTATCAGAGGACATTGAGCACTATAAGAAAACAGTATTCTGAATTTGATCAAAAGTGGTTGAAAATGCAACTTTTAGAGATGTCTAAATGCTTTTTTTTTTTTCAAATAAAGCGTTCCCCTAATTTTTTTTTTAAACTGGATTTATTGCTTTAAATTTGGTAGGCTGTATCCTAAAGAATAAATACTTCTGTCGAATAAAAGCTAATATTTATTCACCCTGCGATCACTTATAATCTTTGAAATAGACTGTGAGAATAAATCTCACATTCTATTAAAGATTTCCTTTGTATATTTTAAGTATGGCCAGATTGTTTCTTCCCTTGTGGCTTGCATTTCTAGACTAGATGACAGATTTCGGTCTTCTGAGTTCTATGTTAATCTTACAGATTTGTTCTTTTCCATTTTGTTCTTGCTAATTATTCGGGATTGCTATTTACGAAGTATATCCCGTAGACATCGGATAATGAATGTTTATAATAATTTTCTTTGTATTTCTTTAAAAACTAGCAACCTCCATATAGAAGAGCTCAATTTAACACAGGCATTTAATATTTTTCTTTTTTATATCTAAGTGAATATTTTTCATTTTGAAATATATGCATCATTATGAAATATTTGAAAAAAAAGTGCATATGCTGAGTTTAGCACATGCACTTTTTTGCTGTTTGAATCCTTATATCTAGCTGCTTTTCTGTCTGCCGATAAAGTAGTTTAGATTTTTCTTTTTCACTTTAATTGTATTCGGTAGGTTATTTTTCATAATAAATTTTATTTATTTCGTTTTCTTTATATTTATTTATTTTTTCTTGTAATGAGCTTAGCATGCATCGTCCTGCCATAATCTGGGTCACCTCAAGTTTTATTTATTTTTCCTGATATTTCTTTGATATTTGTCATTTTTGCCTGTTTCCAAACATGATTTCGTAGCAGTATGAATAAGGAAAATTTCCTTGTCATACTCTAGATATAGTTTGGAACGGTCGCAGCAAATATCTATCATGCAAACAACTGGCATTAGAATTTATTATAACCTTCTTTTACGACAAGGCTTATGATTTTCTGTGGCATTTCGTACTTCGAAGTGCAATTCGCACACATTCTCTATTGATGGGATCGAAATTTTTCTCCCTCCCATTATAAAGGTGGACTGAATTCATTAAACTGTAGTTACTATTATTATTAAACTTACTAAATGTCATTTATCTTTAAAATGACATTTTTAAGTGCTGTATAAGTAATTTTATGAGAAATTTGTTTATTTGCAATTTGTGTTATTAAATAAAACTACGAAAATTAAAAATTAATACAAACACATAAATAAAAAAATATAACAAACAAATACCATATAAACACAGTAGTTCTCCCCACCACCTTTTAAAACCCAATTGGTTCCTGGACAACTGTCTTTAATTTTTTATATGTATTCTTTCATATTGTGGTTATTGTAGAGTGAGGCAACTGAAATTTGGTGGAAATTGCACCCATTTCATTCCAGATTCCCGAAAGCTAAATACTTCATGCTTCTCTTCTAATGTTAATGCTTTTCGCTTCTTTAAGGATTTTGTATTCTCGCATTCACTTTTCTTCTATCCGGACATTTTTAGGGCATAAATATAAAAATTTGTATTGATTTTTATTTGTAAAAAAAAATTGTATAATCAAAAAAAAAAGTTTGCATAATGAAATAAACCTTATGAACCATAAAGTCATATTATTTAAGGGGTTTAACATTTCCCAAACATTTAGTTATTTAGTAATTAAATTTTAAACTATTTTAGCAAACAGCTCAGTTCATAAGAGAAAGCACTTCAGGTTTCGTTTGGTAATTCTGAGAACAATGAAACTTGCTTTCTTCACACACACACACACACACACACACACACACACTGCTTGGAAAGAAGTCAACCGATACCTCCTCCCCCCTCCCACCCTGGGCAAGGTGCATTGCGCCATGTAACGAGTCACGTGATTGTAGTCGGCATAACGTGGAGGAATATGATGTTCCCAAATCAGTGCAACTATGACCAGGTGAAATGGCTGCGAGAAGGGAACTGACACAGTTTGAAAGAGGTGTTGTGATAGTATGCCACGTTGTAGGTCTATCTGTTCGGCAAATTGTTGACAAACTGAGCTATCCCAGGCCAACAATCAGTGATACCATACTGAGATGGAAGCGGAGGGAATCAACTACAAGTGCTGCCCGCAGTGGACGACCCCACCACACTCATCAACGTGACCGTACGATGCTACGAAGAATAATATGTAAAAACCACCATCCATCGACCTACATGTTGAATGCGGAGATACTGGCATCGACTTGAACACAAATCTACACCAAAACATTTAGAACCGAGGCTCACAACATGGATTCCTATGGTAAGAGACCGCAATATGCAAGCCCTACATTACCACAACATGCAGTGTTGTCTTCAGTGGTGCAAAGAGCGAGTACAGTGGAATGGAAGCTTTGAAAGCTGTGTTATGGAGCGACGAATCACGCAACACCCCATAAACGCGCAAATGGCAAGTGTAGGTGTGGCGGATGCCCTGTAAACGTCTCTTACCAGAGTGCGTAACCCCGACTATGAAATTCGGAGATGCGGTGTGATCATTTGGTTCTTGTTTTTCCTGGTTTGACCTCTGACCTCTGTGGTGTCACGAACATTGAACTCCGAAAGATATCTGGACAATGCACTGCTTCCTCTTTTGGGGCGTTCTACGGAACTGACCATTGTCTCTTTTAGCAAGACAGTGCACGTTTCAAAAGGCTGATGCTGCTGTGACTGTGAAATTGTGGACATGAACGTCACCACACTTGACTGGCCTCCACAGAGCCCTGATCTCAACCCTATTGAGCATATGTGGGATGAATTGGAGTGTCCGGTGAGATCATAACAGTACAGGATCTCATTACATGCCTACAGGAAGAATGGTCCAAAATTTCCATTGATTGCTATCGTTCGCTTGTGGGAATTATGCCCCGCAGGATTGTTGCAGTCATCGCAGCGAAAGGAGGTCCTATAGTTATTAAGGTAGGCGCCATGGTTGTTTGTTCCTCTCACACTATGGTGTCCGTAAACTTCTTTACAAGCAGTGTATACAGTTATTACGAAATTATGAGAAACCTAGTAAGGACCAGAACTTTGTTTAATATCAATATATCCACGAAAGGGACTGGAAAAACGTATAGCACTTATTAATGCCGTGTTTAAAGGTTTGAGAATTTAGGCATATTGCTCTGTAGGAACGTGCCTACGAGTATATTCTCATTTCAGCCATCCAATAATCAAACACAAACATTTATGCTACAATAGAATTTGAATGCGTAATATGCTGGTTGAACAGAGGAGACTATGCACTTGGCAACGGGATAGGCGATTCATATATACTTTAAATATGCATATACCCGTACTTTAAGATGTTTCCCGAAAAAAAAAAAGTTCAACTTTCAATGTGACATCCTTATAATGACATCAATAATAATGACATCCTTATGTTATAATATTCTAAAATAATTCTAGAATTATTTTAGAATATTATAATTTTCTAAAAATTTAGAATTCTAGAATTCAGACCAAAAAACACCCAACCGCATTTTACGGTCTTATTGCTATCGTTTCTGCACTTTTTTCAAGTTTTTGATCCTTTTTTAAACTCATTCTCTCATTAATGCATCGATTATATGCAATTAGTTCATATTTCTAATCGAATTATTGTTTCTGTCAGTTTGTTTTACGTGTCCAATTAATTAATTCATATTTTATATAAAGATCATTTATCTATGTTGTCTTCTCTAGTGGAAAATTTCAACCTATAGTTTTGCTGAAAAAAATCATTTCAAGCATTATACTTCGTTTCGCAATTCTTTTATTTTATTTTACTTTCTTCGCCTTATATATAGGTTAGTTTGTATTGTTACAATTTTATTTTATATAAATGCTCTTTTATTATTTTTGGTATGAAAATATTTGATGAATATTTTTAGGCCAAATAGTATTTAGCGTGCGTCGTGCCTTTTACAAAGTTTTACAAGTTTCTATCGATACTAGTTTGCGCCTCCGTAGCGCAATTAGAAGAACAAAGGGATTCGATTGAAAAGACCTGAGTTCTATTCTCGTTATGACGAGAGGACTCTCTGTATAATGACTTTTTCATACCGGAGGTGGGGGGTAGCAGTGTTTTTGCCTCCCGAAAGTTGGGTTTTTCATCCCACATACAGACAAATCGGCCAAGAGAACATACACAATTTACAGACAAAAATACCATTGGCGATGGGCGGTAGATAGCGTTGTGTGTTGATGGTAGTGTTGTTAGTTGGAGTATTAAGTAGGACAGACGGCGAATTGTACTGAGTGGAGTAGGGTGCCCTCCCACGATGATTACTTAGACTGTTTGGAGGTGTCACGTAATAATAGTTAAAATGAGGCATATTAGATGGTGGATTGTCTCTCGTATTCTTTATCACCTTTCACTATGCAAGTTGGCAGATAATGCGTTCGAGTTCTTCGGAAGTGGAGTTGGAGATAGGTAGTTAGGGTGTCTTTTAGCTCCAGACCTCCTAATATATAAATATTAAACACCCAAAAGAATTTAGTAGCCTGAAGAAAAATAGGCATGGAATGATCCATGAAGATAATCAGCATAAACCAGCAAAAATCAGCATAAACGTAGAATCATAAATATAATAAAACCATGTGTTTTGTAATAGCATTCTGGTATAGGTGAAAGTTTTCATTATCACAGTAATTGTAATGAAGAGAAAAACCTTTCATTCGTATCACGGGATTCAAATCAGTCTTTCCAACCATTGTTGGAAAGACTGATTTGAATCCCGTCTAGGACAACAGGAATCTTTATAAGGACTCACAAAGAGACAAGCCAGCTTTAAAGACGATGTGCTTTGACATACTTAACAAACTACGAGGGTGGGCCGAAAAGTTCTCGGCTTCGACCATAGATGGCAACACTATCAAGATGTTTTTTTTTCTAGGTTGGTACATCTGTTATAAGCATCCATGTGAAACTGCAAGTCATTCTATCAAGTAGTTTGTTTTATACAGCTGTCTGAAGCAAAAGTATTGTCTGTATCCCTTGAAATGGATAAAATTGAGTATTGTGCGGTTATAAAATTCTTTGTAAAAGAAGGTTTAACGCCAAAAGAAATTCATTCGAAGTTCATAAATGGGCTGCCGAGTTTAAACGTGGACGTACCAGCCTTGAAGATGATCCACGTGAAGGACGTCCAAAAAGTGTAACAACACCTGAAATCATTGATCAAGTGCACGATATGGTATTGGATGACCGGCGAGTTCGAAGTGCATGAAATTACTGAGACCATGGGCATTTCAAAAGAATGTGTAGGATATATTTTGCATGAAGAATGCAAATGAAAAAGCTTTGTGCAAGATGGGTGCCGCACTTGCTCATAGCAGATCAAAAACGCACTTTCATGAAAATCTCTGAACAGTGCTTGGAGCGTTTTAACAAGAATAAAACTGATTTTGTGCGTCGATTTATTACTATGGATGAGACTTGGATTCACTGTTACACACCAGAATCCAAACAGCAGTCAAAACAGTGGACAGAAGCCGGTTGTTCAGCGCCGAAGAAGAAGACAAAGTCGGTTCCATCAACAGGAAAGTCATGGCATCGGTGTTTTGGGATGTTAAACGCATTTTGTTTATTAATTATCTTGAAAAGGGTAAAACAATAACCGCGAATATTATTCCGATCTTTTAGCCACACTAGACGAAAAAATTCGCGAGAAAAGACCCGTTTTGCAGAAGAAAAAAATCGTCTTTCATCAGGACAATACACTCGCCCACAAAGGTGTTTTGACAAGGGGAAAATTAAGGGATCTGCACTATGAATTGTAACATCTACCCTATTCCCCAGATTTGGCTTCCTCTGATTCTGTCGCTTCCCAAAACTAAAACGTTTCCTCGCTGGTTAGCGTTTTTCTTCGAATCAAGTGATGATTGCAGCTGTAGAGGGGTATTTTGCAGATCTACTGAAAACCACTACAGGGACAGGATAATGGCGCTATTGTCCTGATGAAAAATCGTCTTTCATCAGGACAATACACTCGCCCACAAAGGTGTTTTGACAAGGGGAAAATTAAGGGATCTGCACTATGAATTGTAACATCTACCCTATTCCCCAGATTTGGCTTCCTCTGATTCTGTCGCTTCCCAAAACTAAAACGTTTCCTCGCTGGTTAGCGGTTTTCTTCGAATCAAGTGATGATTGCAGCTGTAGAGGGGTATTTTGCAGATCTACTGAAAACCACTACAGGGACAGGATAATGGCGCTAGAGCATCATTGGAATAAATATTAGTCTTAAGGGAGATTATGTTGAAGAATAAAAATAATTTTGTAATTATAAATTCGTTTTTTTCATTGTTAAGCCGAGAACGTTTCAGACCACCCTCGTGTATAGGTATATTTAAACTGTCCTTTAATGCTATGACATTACTTACTTGGTTGAGCATAAAACTCTAAGGAGAAGATTTAGACATAATTTTCTTTTGTCCTTATTTTGCCATTAAGCTAGTCTGACTGGAATGACTCCAAATTTTATGAGATCCTAAATACCAAATTTACTAAATTCTCTCCATCCGTGCGAAATTATTAATTAATTTCGAAATGTCTTTGACCTTTTTTTGCATCTGCAACTGGTTAGATTAGAACAGAAACTGAAATCGCACGACAAGTTTTTGTAAGAATAAACAGATACCGAATTTCGACATAATCCACCCAAAACTTAGTCTAGAATAGATATGCATTTTTGGCGAAACGGCTTTAAAAAGTATCTGTTTAATTCTAATTTGGTTTCTGATCGCCTCACATGGTTTAATCCAACCAAACCACTAACATATTTATAACCTACTGTATTTGTTACGGTACGTGGAAACTTAATCGAATAATAAATTCATTGGACGACAGGGCGTAACATTTTCGTACATTGAGCAACGCTACAGCTGACAGTTATTGTTTATGTAGCCTACCTACAGTTTCGTATAATTCGTATATGGATACTATGGTCTAGTTACCGCATAATTTACACTTTTTTTCATTAAAAAAAAAAATTCACTATCAAGTTATTTGATCACGGGCGGCCTCCAATCAATGTAATAAACTAGTTTTATTTTCAACTAGGAGATAGTATCTTATGTAATTAATTTAATACTTTAATTCCTTCGAAGACTGTTGTGAAGTGATACCTATCTATAACAACAGGTGGCACTATTTATCTCTCACCCTGTTATAAACTAAAACTTATTCTGCGTCCCCAGATTAATTTTGAAATAAACAGACAAATATTCTCCAACATTTTATTTTGCATAACTTGTAATTCATCACTATTCTTATAAAAATCAGAGATAATACCATTAAACAACGACAAAAAAAAAATTAACAAGACCGATTTTCATTTGTTCACTGTCAGTATCCCAACACCCTCTTTAAGCCTTAAGTAGGTTATGCAGTTGCAATGTATATTAAACTAAGCTTATTTTCACACTTCATAACATATAGTTTAGTGCAGTGGTTCCCAAACTGTGCGCCACGGCGCCCTGGGACCCCACGAAATATTCCAATATATTCATTGAAATAACAGAAATAACTGTACCAACTACCAACTGCGTACTGCAACGTTAGTAGGCCAATGTTCTGACTTTGGGCGCCGTGGAAAAATCCTGATACAATAAGGGCGCCGTGAACCAAAAAAGTTTGGGAACCACTGGCTTCGTGTAATTATATACGTGATTATTATATGATCAAAAGCTTTTCTGTTATTTAAAAAACAATTATCCTGCAAAGTCGAGTCAGAGACTGGATCACTTTATTGACATTACATCATGAAACGTTAGTCTGGCTCCCCACTAAAGAAAAGTGTTTAAACCTGGAGAAAAATGTCGTGTCATCAACTAAAAACAATGAAGACATTCTTTCAAGAAAAATGACTCAAGGAATTCAAGTGGTTGTGCTACGAAGACGAAGTTGGTAATGTATAAAAAATACCACGGAACTGCCGACAGTAACTCTAGATAAAATGGAGGCATTTAACTTTCATGAGACTTCAATTTTCACACACACACACACACACACACACACACACACACACACACACACACACACACACACACACACACACACACACACACACACACACACACACACACACTCTCTCTCTCTCTCTCTCTCTCTCTCTCTCTTACCACAATTCATACTACGGAAAAGTTAAATTTTTTAATGCATTTAAATAGTGTTTCTTTTATATACATTACTGGATGATTTCTTTCTCTCTTTTTTTTTTTTTAAATGTGCTGATTTGAAATTATCACTTAACACTGAATAAATAATTATTAGTTCCTTCAGTACAAAATCGGAATTAAACACAATATTAAGGTGTGAAACTAAAGCTGACAAGTGATTTACATAAAAGGACAGCTTTAACCGTTGACACTTACGAGTCATAATTTTGTAATATTGATCTAACAAATGAAATTAAGATTGCAGTACCTAACAGCACATTAATGCATATGTAAGCTGGAATTAAGAGAGAGAAAAGAACTATTTATGTTCTTTTTCAACGGCTCGGTTGTAGCTCTTGGAGAAAGTAGTTCCAGCGAATAAAGATAGGTGAAATGATGGGGTAGAAGGTTTTGTGTTAACAGGCCAAAGAAACAAAGTGCAGGAATGATGGATGCCAGTTCAGTGGAAAACAAATTCAGAAGGAAGCTGGCTATCAACTTACAAAAGATGATAGCCAGAAATTCATTTTTGTTGAATTCTCTGTGGCAAAATCGGTCAGATTCTTTGGAAATTTGAAGAATGAGTGCCCAGGTTTTTCTAAAACTTTCGATGGCATGTATCCAGAAAGGGGGGATACATGCCATTCAGGAAAAAATGTTTTGGGACTATGGATGTCATGTTTTTATGTTAGGATAGGCCAAAATGGTTGATAGCTCGAGAAGAGCAATTTGGTCTTATGTGTGGAGAGCTGCTTTTTCTCACCCCACTGGAGAATGGCAAAGTAATCAGTATTCATTGGTGGAAGATGTTGAAGATTGAAATATTTGAGCACTATGGGGGGTTCGTCAGATGAAAAGCAATAGGATGCACTTTTATCAGCAAACTGTGGATAAGATCTGAGGTCAGGAGAAAAGTTCATTTTTGTATGTAAGAAGAAGAGCTTGAGAAAGTACAGCATCCTAGGATATTCCGGCATTGATGAAGGGAGAAATCTGAAGAGAGAGAGAGAGAGAGAGAGAGGAAGCCATCCACCATGTCATGGTGAACAGTAAAATAAAAAATGTAAACAGTATGAAATTGCCGTCATAAGGTGGTAATTTTTATTACTTAGTTTCGTTAACAACGTTAATGGCAAAATCATATTAAGAATTAAATTCTGGGTTATTGACATTCGGGAATATATAAACTGAGCCGAATCCAATCAATTATGATTTAAATAGATTGGACTTGGAAGAGCAGGCATTTGAAGCAAAATGGTGAACGAAATGGTAAAAAAGAGGGCATAAATGTAAGATGCAATATAAAAGTCAAGGGGAACTGCAAATGATATAAGAGATTACAGTAGAATTCTGATAAATAAAAACAATGCGGAAGAACGCTGTTGATAAGAATTGATCGTAGATAAAAAATTTATGACGATGATGATTTCATGTTGTTTTTAACTTTAAATTCCGCTGATAAACCGGTTTCCCCTCAGTCCCTTCCTCTTAAGTAGTACATTGAGGCAAGATTAAATTATTTAAAAATTATCTGAAAATTATTTATTAGTCGTTTGCAAAAAATAAACAATCTTTTTGCATTAAAATACAGTATAGCAATACTTGATGCTTAACTTATAACATAATATAGAGATGAGAGAGAGAGAGAGAGAGAGAGAGAGAGACTTATTCTTATCCCCCCCAGATATCCTTCACCTAATGTTGCACTTAGGTGAAGCATTAGTCAGGAAGTTAACACAGTGTGCCACATTTTCCACCTGTTAATTTTATTAATGGTATTAATAGCATTTCCACAAGGTAGTTTTAATTACACAGATATAAGCGAGTGTTCGTGCAAGCTCCTGATAAGATAAGTATTATTTTTAGTTATCATTGATAAAATTACTTAATATTGCGTAGTTTTGTTTGCCTTGCGTATTTTAGTGTATCTGTTTGTGTGTTTTTGGTGTGTTATAACTTATAATTTGATAAAACACGTTGCAAATAAGTATGGCATCTGTACGAAGGAAAATGGCGGCCAGTAATGATGGTTCGCCATCTTTATCAAAGAACGGTAGTATAAAAGAAATGAGTCAGTGTACTAGCTGTGAAATGTACGCTTTGCGGAGTGCGATCAGAAGATAATAAAAGATTGAATGTGTGTAGAAAATGTAGGGAGAATGAGGAATTGAAATGTATTTCGGATCGTGACTGTGATATTTTTGTCAAACTTCAGAATGAAGAAAATAGGGATATGACAAGAAACGGCAAGGTTGTACATGAGAATTGTGAGAGTGTGAATATAGAAAGTGTGAATGATAGTATCAATGATTTCTCAGAGAATAAAAAAGATGAGATAGATGCATTGAGTGAGATCGCGTTGTTGAATGGTGCAATAGAAAGGGCAAAACAGCAGCTAGAGTGCATGAACAAAAGTCGACTGAATGAACCAACCAATAATAAAAGGTATGACAGGAAAAATAGACGTATGAATGTGAACATGAACAAAATGAAGGATAGAGTGCTGTATGGAGACTCGTTAGTACGAGGTGTGTTAGTAGAGGATTTGACAAAATCGTACCAACCTGGTGCGACCATAAAGGATGTAACCGAGTCTATTAGAGAGCTAAAGGAAAGGGTGAAAGAAATGATTATTGTGGCAGGTACGAATGATTTGAAAGGAGATAAAATGGAAATGATAGAAGACCTGAATGAATTGTTTGAGGTAGCAAAAGAAAAGAGTGAGAGAGTTAGAATGATTAGTCTTTTGCCACGGTATGATGAAATGTCTAAAAGGAGGGCCATAATTGCGAATGACTTTATGCGTGGGTTATGTATGACGAGTGGTGTGGAATTTGTGGACGTGTGGAGTGAGTTTGATGGGCGAAAGGATCTGTATAAGATGGATGGCTTGCATTTGAATGGTTACGGTGTAAGAAGACTTGAGAAAGTGTTGTTGAATGTAGTGGATGTGCCAATTCAGGGAAACTAGATTTGTTAAGGGGGGGGGAATAGATATACAGTCCTTAGGGAGGCAGTTGAATGTAAGAATGAATATAATATGCCAGAGCAAATAAGGACAACAAATCAGAGTGGGATAGTTAATATAAGGCATCAAGGTAGGGTTAGGGCTAATGGGGGTCTTAAATTCATGTACACTAATACTAGGAGTATTAGGAACAAGAAGGAAGAGTTTTTGGCCATGGTTGGCACTTCCAGACCACAGGTTATTGGTATTAGTGAGACATGGCTGACTGTAGATGATATAGCCAGTGGGATTGAATGTGATGGGTATAGTGTGTTCAGGAATGACAGAGAGAATAAAATGGGGGGAGGAGTATTGTTGATGATAGCTGATGAGCTACAGCCAAGGAGAATAGAAGTTGAATTGCAGGATAGAGAAAAGAGCACATTTGAGGCCATTTGGTGTACGATTGTGGCTAGCAGAACTAAATATACAATTGGGTGCTGCTATAGACCAGGTGATGGAAAAGATGGTGGTGACAGTATGCACAAGCAAATAGAAGAAATGAGTGGAAGGAGGGTGATTATTATGGGAGATTTCAATGGTCGCATTGATTGGAGTGAGGAGAGGACACACGGGAGGAAGAAATTGGATTTTATGCGGTTATTAAGGGATAACTATCTGTGACAGCATGTAATGGAAAATACTAGGGGTCAGAGAGTGCTTGACCTAGGAATTACATCTGAGGATTTGGCTGTAACAAATATGACCACATTGCCATCAATCGGTGAGAGTGATCATAGGGTTTTGACTTGGGAGGTGGCTAAAGATGTAGAATTTTCAATTAAGACAGGGTACATGTGGAATTATCGGGCTGGAAAGTATGACAAGCTTAGGAGTTTGATTGGTTCAGTGCCATGGCATGTACAACTGCAAGGACTAGTAGTTGATAGTGCATGGGAGGTAGTTAAGAAGTGCTTGCATGAAGCAATGGCTGACTGTATACCTAGAGTCCGAATAAAAAATCAAGTAGGGGTTAAATGGATGAATAACACCTTTAAGCTTGAGCTGCAAAAAAAGAAACAACTATGGAGGGAATTTAAGGAGAAAGGTGACCGGCAGGCACATGAACGAAATAAAGCGCAGGCCAGAAGGGTGACGAGTGTGGTAAGAAAAGCAAAAAAGGATTACGAAAGAACATTGGCCATGCAGGCTAAAGAGAATCCTAAACAGTTTTTTAGATATGTAGCAAGTAAAAGGAAAAATGTACATGGCAGAATGATTTTAAAGAATGCCGATGGTAGGGAGGTAACTGAATCAGTTGAGATAGTTGAGTTACTGAGTGAGCACTTTGCAAGAATATATCATTCAGGTGGTGACATTGCAGAAACGAATAAACCAGTAGATTATGCGGGAATTGTGGTGAATGAAGTGGAGGTGAGTAGTCTATTGCATAACCTCAATGTCAATACATCTGTGGGATTGGATGGTATACCAGCTCGTGTTGTACGAGAAGCAGCTAAAGAATTGTCAGTACCCTTGACCATTTTGTTTAATCTAAGTCTCGGGTCTGGGTTAGTCCCGAGCGGGTGGAAAGAGGGGAAAATAGTTTCACTGCATAAAGGTGGTTCCAAGACTGCTGTTGTAAATTACCGACCAATTAGCATATCAGGAATCATTGTCAAGGTCTTAGAGAAATTAGTCAAGAAAAGAATACAGGATTGGATAGATGAAAATGGGATATTGCATGGGGGACAACATGGTTTTGTGAAGGATAGATCATGCCTCAGTAACTTGCTCACGTTTTATAACACAGTGACGGCTGAACTGGATAGGGGTAATGGGTTTACAGTGATACCACTGGACCTTGCCAAGGCCTTTGATAGGATACCACATGGAACCCTAATCAGTAAACTGGAGCAGATGGGGATAGATATAGGGTTGGTGAGATGGATAGGAGGATGGTTGAAGGAGAGATACCAGAGAGTGGTTTATTCAGGAGTGGAGTCTAAAAGACGTCTTGTGACTAGTGGAGTGCCGTAAGGCTCTGTTCTTGGACCAGTGCTTTTCAATTTGTTCATCAATGATATTTGAAAGGATTTGAGAGGAAGTGTTCACTTCTTTGCTGATGATGCAAAGTTGGGTAGAGCAATTGTGAGTGCACAGGATGTCAAAATTTTACAGGATGATTTGGATAGTTTGGATGACTGGGCTAGGAAAAATGGATGTCAATTTAATGTGGCAAAGTGTAAGGTTATGCACTTTGGGGTGAAAAGATTAGCAGCAGTATATCGCATTGGTGGAACCGTACTCCAGGAGATTGATGAGGCCAGGGATTTGGGAGTGTTGGTGGATAGGGAGTTGAAGTTTAGGGGACACATTGCAAAAGTGACTAAAACAGTGCACTAAATCCCTTGGCTTCTGAAAAATACTTTAACATGCAGAGACAAACAAGTTGTTGTTCCTCTGAATCGAGCCTTTATAAGACCCCATCTGGACTTCTGTGCCTAGTTATGGGCACCAGGGTTTCTTCGTGATGCGGAGGAAGTGGAGAGGGTCCAGAGACGAGTGACCAAGATGATAGCAGGTCTGTGGAATGAACCTTATGAGAATAGGTTGAGGATTTGTGGGTTGCAGAAATTGGATGATAGGCGAAGGAGGGGTGATATGATTGAGACATTCAAATTACTGAAGGGTTTTTATAAGATTGATCCAGAAGATATTTTTGAAAATATGACTGGTGGTGAGAGGACTAGGGGCCATGCATGGAAGCTGGGCAAGAGCGTGGTTGACAAGGGTATTAGAGCTAGGTTTTTTACTTGGAGAGTGGTGAATGAGTGGAATAAGCTTCCAGAGTCTGTTGTGGGTGCTACGACCGTGAATGAGTTCAAGGCAAGGTATGATAGATACTGTGTGAACGTTGAATAGTTGTTCTTGACATGATGTTAGGGCCTCTCTCGATGAGTCTGTTGACTCCTTGGAGTTTCCCGGAACAACAACAACAATAATAATAATAATAATAATAATAATAATAATAATAAATTACACTCATGCAGGCATTGATAAAGATAACTTGGTTTCGAAGTATGGAAACATTATGTTTCATTATGTATCTGATCCAGTTTACTTTAATTTTGGCGTTAAGTTTGCAGCATTTTCATGAATACGCAGTTGAATTAAACAAATAAATTTAAATATGTGTCAAATACTTAAATTGGATTCAACTATGCGCGCTCACGTACATACATTAGAAAACATACATTAGAAAGGTACAAATGTACCTTTCTAATGTATGTTTTTATTTATTTGTTACTATTAGTTGCGGACTTGCTAGCTACGCCTGCAGCAGTACCGTCGACAGGGTGTAGCATAGAGCTGCTCGATCAGCCATATTGAGGTAGGCACCGTCGCTACGCTAACAATCCCTGTTAAGTGCGGAAAGAAGTTTTTCTAAGCTTAAACTGATTAAAAATTATTTGTGAACAGCAACGACCTAAGAAAGATTGGTTGGTCTAGCAACTATATCGATAGAGGCGGGCATAGCCTATAATTTAAATTTAGAAGAGCTTATAAACAATTTTATTGTGCGATATCCCCTTAGAGCAAACATTTAATTAATATTATTATGTAATTGTTTTGCATTAATGTTTCAATTTTGTTTTAATAAAAACAAAATAGCAATTGGAGATTTTCTTATATTTTTGTCTTATAATCCATCAGGGGCGATATTTAATTGTTTGCCTCAGGATGCGATCTAACCTGGCGACGACCCTGGCCTGCAGTATAGTGTACAATTTATTCAGAGTTCCTTGAGTACTGGTAGTCAGGCACACTCGCATTTGTGCACTAAATACATACAGATTTATTTAAATTCACATTCAAAAACAATAATTGAAAACCATTTTCAGCAGTGCTCCTCAATCAAATAATAAGCAGTTACCTTAATGATTCTATCACAACATTCCTATTGGTAATATTGGATCGCGAGCCTAAATATGCTTTAATAATATACTGCAATTGTTTAACTATGCTAATTCTGTTTTTTCGTTCTTCTCTTTCTCTCTTCCCTTCATATTTCTGTCTCACTGTAAAACTTAGGTATTATATTATCCATTGGGAACAGATATAATTCGCTTGGACAATCCATTTATATACATATATATCTTTTCATGTTTTCGCCAGGTTTTAATATCTTATTTTTATGTGGCTCCCGCTCACGAAAGTTTTATTTTTTTATTTTTAAATTTATTTTATTTTATTTTATTTTATTTTATTTATTTATTTTTAGGCTTTATTTATGTAAATTCTTCGTATTGCATCACGAAAAGTCGAAAAATAAGTGAAACCAGTGCGCGAATTTTTCTGTGAATAATCAAATACAGTAATACATATTGTTATAAAACTTCATTGGACCCTGGCACGAGTACTCCACGTGCTCCTATTGCACCATAGTTATTCGCCATGAGGAAAACGATCTATGTACAATACTAATCATCACTCATATTTCAATGTTCCTAAAATTTAATTCAAGATTAAAGAAAGATTACAAGAAATGTTGTAAAATGGCTTTAAAACACGATCGGGAGGAGATAAATTCAAACTTACATTCTTCTGTAAACGAGGCTAAAGTATGTATGTATGAAGACGTGTAAGTGCGGTGACCCCTTCATGTCTCCTCCTCCATGCTGCGGTGAGAACATCACGGCATTTGCCCTACTGTTTGAAACTCGTCTAGAACGTAAGGAGCTTTATAAAGAATTTTCGTTTAAGTAGAGCTATGATATGCTGGCTTCATAAGCCTTAATTGCTTCCATCGTAATTCCAACTGACCCTATGGAACCTTCATTTTAAAAGTTACAGGAAATAGAATAATAGTGTGGATTGAACCTGTGAATAAGGTGACACTCCTTTTCAAGATGCTAATACATCTGTTCATCGCTCCAGATCCTTCTCTAGTAGTAGTAGCAGGAGGAAGAGGAACATGGTTAAAACATTTACCTTCCTAGACATTCTAATCTTGAAATCCCAGTTCTTTGAATTAGGAAGCTGTAGGATGTATTTGGTCAAATTAGAAACATTACTAATAAGAATGGCTTCATACTAGTTACTTTTATGACCTGTAGAATCTATTTGACATTGAATTTAAGTTGTTAATAAGAGATGAAATCCTACATTACAATTGGGGAGGTCGGTCTAAATCCTATTTTGTGCGATTTAGTACGGTAATTTTTTTGGGCGCTAGTCGTTATTTTAAGAACCTTTTTCTTCTGCTTTTATTTTTCAACAACAAACGTTGTTATGTGCCATCGCTATATAGTAATAAGTTTTGTTGCAGTTTTACAAGAGGGGAGGTTGCCTTCCTAGAAAGCACACGTACAATATAAGAGGGTTGAAATTACACGATACGATGCATTAATAAATGATACTCTTGGGCAGAGAGGAGGAATTCCATGGTCGAGTAGTTTCGTCACATGTGTTTAGGTCTCTTAAGTCTCTTAACGTAAGCAAACGTTATTATTACTATTATGTTTTTTTTTTTCCCAATCAGTTACGCATTTCTAAGCATAATACAGAAAATAGACCACAGCCATTTATTTACAGACATAAAAAACAAAAGAGAGACGAAAGATTAAGCACTGAACGCTTGAATTACGTTAGAACAGCAGCGTGTATAATATTTATTTTCATGTAGGCTTCAACACTATTGATATTATTTATGTGTGAGGATTTCCTCGAAGGAAAAATATATTACAGTATTTAATTTTTTTGAGAAGCTGGACTTTCTTCTCGCCCTTCTATCATAAGGAGCACAATTTTCTCTTCGGAAAGATCGATTCGAATCCCATCAAGGATGAGAGGAACTTTTATAAGAATCTTCTGCCGAGTTAGTCGAACCGAAGGGTTTTCCCTACCGAAACGTTGACGTTTCATTTTGCAAATAGACAAGCCAACCAGAAAACATACGCAATTAATATTAACATATGTAATACACTGGGCTCAAAAGAGTACAGAACACCATGATCTCCAGACGAACCAGCATACCAGAACCACATCTAAAAATAAGCCTTATCAGCATATGCTGATGACGTCACAATAATAAGACAATGACGAAGAAATGATAGTGCTGATGAAGAACTGATTCTCTGATAGAATGTACCTGGTCAAATGAAGGACAAACGTAGGTGTAAACCTTGTAAACACCTAAAAATGTAAACCTTGGCAACACCTAAATATATAATACGCTGAACTGGACACAACTGCACAACCGCTTTAAACAGGTGCTAAGAAAATGGAACAGCATACGTTCAACGTCTTCACTTAGAGGAAGAGTCCTAATTAGTATTGTTTCCTCTAGAACAATACTAACTAGACAACTTGCTGTGCACTCTGCAAGCCACTCAATAAGGGAGGTCAGAGCCTGATTTCCCATGAAAACAAACAAGATTACATCTTACAGAATAATCTTTCTCCTAAAGACACTTCAGTCCAATCATATTTATGTAACCACCTTCGATTACATTATGAAAGCATCCACCAGAGGGCTTACACTGTCCACAATCCTCCGAATGGCCAGTTCTGCGGCATTACCTCCTAAACTACCTTATTTTTACAGAGATGCCCTATACAGAACTTCATCACACACTGACAGGACTAAAAGAGTCAACCGTACTTACAGAACGACTGTTTTCGAATAGAAACATAAAAAGTCTCACAACCAGCCAGCACTTTCTTTTCTCTACATGGAACTGGGCAAGAGAATCATAGGGACCTGCTGACCCAAAAACCGAAAAGCAGTATCAGCAGATGCAATCTGAAGGAATCCGAATTCCTTCTAGAAACTGCGGGGAGCCCACTTTTCATCTTGTATCATCAGAAGCCTCATTTCCAATTCTCCTTCCAACTACAAGAAAATAGACCACTTCCTCATGTTAGTGCCTCCAAATTCGCCTTTCGCATATTCATTCGTATCCCTTTCATTTACAAACATGCACATGTTCCCAGTTTTCAGTGGAATCTTCCATATAATTAAGGTGAACCAAAGCAGATTCCGACATACATTGGAGGCTATGGCACAACATCTTCCCAACTCCCACTAAGCTCCACAAATTTCAACCTAGAGAATCGGATCTGTGTCTCTTCTGCGAAGTTCCAGCAACCTTGGAACACACACATATCTAATCTGTCCTGTAAACAAAGTGATGATCACCTATGCCCTGAATACTGCCTCTAGCATTTGTAACTACATGCACTCAAGAAGACTACTGGTATTTAATCCATACAGAAGAGAACAGACAGAATATGCAACTTCCTCTTCATCTTCACCAAGGCTTTCATCTACCCTGAGCACATAAAAAATAACTACCACCAATCAATCATCAAATCGGAACAAACCCTCATATAGGAACTTACATAGGAAACTACAAAGCAGGCTTTTGCTGGAATATGATTATCACAAAGAAACAAAAACTGTAGCCAAATTCATTCTGGTACCCTTTTCTGGATTACCGACGACGATACACTTCAACTCAAAGATAGCTAAGAGTGATACTGAACTGTAATGGTTAGTCTGTTTACTAACAAGACAAATCCTCTCTACCACTCATGTATTATTTGCCTCCTTTCTGTTGTATATCCAAAATGAAAATCCTTTTTTTCTGTAATATATTCTTATAATATGTAAATAGTCCTTTTGTTGCCTATCTTCCAATGTATATTTTATCAAGTTGAATAATATATATATATATGAAAATTAAAAAAGTTTGAATGACTAAACACCGAGAATAGTAAAGAATGGGATTTAATAGGAACACTATTAGTTTCGTTGATAAAACAACTTCAGGTGTCCAACTACAAAGAATTATATACACAAAAACTTTTTAATTTTCATATAATTTTCACCGAGTAAATATGAATTCTAATATATATATATATATATATATATATTTTTTTTTTTTTCATATATTCATATTTTCCAAGTTATTTGTTTTACTAACGATTCTCCCCCAAAAAAGTACCACCTAAAATCTTGCCTTTCTTACAGACTGATAGCGGCTTCAAAGACAGACGCACATATCTGAACCCGGTTAAGTCATTGCATTGTAATACTTGTTCTAGGGCCATAGAAGGACAGTGGTGCTGAGGCGTGTGGTTTGAAATAGTCAGAATGCTCCTCGGCTGTGACAAATATCCAGATGACTGGATTCTAAACGAGGACGTTTCTTTTCCTTTCTTATTTACTTCTTGCTTGTGCCCATGGAAAACTGCTTCTATAAACTCAAATTCTCGATCACAGGCCATAAAATTCAAACAAAACCACCCATTTTCTTAATTTATCGCTTCAATAATACGAGTGTAGAAAAGGTTTGGCTTATTCAGTATTACAGGTACAGTATACTGAAAGTTAACATTTACTTTCCATAAAATAATAAACGAACGATTTTGACTGAAAATTCTGGTTTGGGTATGCGATCTCTCTCTCTCTCTCTATATATATACAGGGTGTTCGGGATAAATTTGACAGTTTCGTAAGGAAAAAGAAAATATTCTTTGTATCTATTAAATTTAATGAATTGACAAAAAAACATTACAGGCAGAGTTAATTACAATACTATCAACAAGATTTACTCAAAATAACCATCGATCACAGCTTCAATTCTGCTTCGGAACCTCGAACAAGCTGATGCTACAGTCTCCCTGGGAAGGGCCGCAAAAACTGTTTTAATTTTATCCATTAACTGGGCTTTTGTATTACTGGAAGTGCGATTGGTGTCTTTTTCAACTGCGCCCCATACAAAATAATCCATGGGGTTAAGGTCTGGGGAGTTTGGAGGCCAAACATTTGGACTGGTGAAGTCGTAGAAATTTTCAGACAACCATTTTTGACTTTTCCCAGAGGTGTGGCAAGGGGCCGAATCCTGCTGCCATACATACGGCCTACCATTGGCTACCCTTGTTATCCAGGGCTTGACTACAGTTAGCAACTCCACGAACAAAGCCCGAATTCCAATGCCAGGGTTCTTCAACACCTGTTCCTGCAGATTTGCGAGGAATTCTGCTGTACGAACGCAATCAGATCGTCTGCTAGGGATCTTTCTTCTTGCTACATCCTCGTAGTCACCATTGCAAGTCTCTAGTTCATGCCTGATTGTTTTTACTGTATTCAGGGAGCACTGGGCAGCAGTCGTAATATCCTTATTTTGATGGCGGGCACGAATCATCATGATACAAGTTATTCTCTTCCATGATTCAGGTGGGTTCCAGCTATCCATCCTTTCTGACATCTTGTATGTGAATGAAGAAGGGTCCAAACTTTTAAATGAAGAGAAGTGTGTGTTAATACATGTAACTTACGGAAAAATATAATTAATTATAAATATGTCAAATTTATCCCGAATACCCTGTATATATGTTAAAGATACCAAGCAATTTTAAACCTGGTTTTACTCCATTTCCCAAGTAAGCAAACAGACTAAAAGTCAAGTTTGCTCCTGCAATTGATGCAAGTCTAACTGATCCCACAGGTAGTGCAAGACCAGGGAAACTCGTGGTAAAGGTGGAACAAGCTCCGATCACTAATCTTAATATTTACCCTTAATGCCAAAACACATCTCCAAGAAGGGGATGTATGATGTTTTGTATTAAAGGCAAGGGGCCACTACCCAGACCGGTTTCGACCTTTATTGAGGTCTCGTCAGTGGGAGCTAGGCTAGAAATACCAAGATTTAGTAATACAGAGCTTGTAAGTATTTCACCAAAGCAAGTTACCATAAGGTGTTTTAACCTTATTAAATAAAAATCTCTGGAGGAGATATAAATGTAGAAAGTATTTTTACCTTGGGTATAAATATGTTAAAGATACCTTGGGAAATGGAGTAAAACCAGGTTTAAAATTGCTTGGTATCTTTAACATATTTATACCCAAGGTAAAAATACTTTCTACATATATATATATATATATATATATTCACATGCCACCCATTTCTTATATAAGTGGTATGCTTCGTCCCCCCCCCCCATTTGTTTTTCTTTTTTTCAGTGCACAATTCGGTAGCTACCATCTATGGGTGGCCAAATGGATAACATGGCTCTTGGCAACTAAAAGGGGCTGTGAGTTTCGAATATCACTGTGGATGTTTGTGAAGTGGTCGATGATTTTCACTGATAAGTGTGAGACCACTTTAATTATGATGCCTGAAGTGACTTTAAAAAATAATTTGGTCTGTAGAATAGGGTTGACAGACTTTCTACTTATTAGTTCACCAGCAATAGTGATTTTACTAGTTTTCTCCCATTGGGATCATCACTATTTCTTGCGTTTTTGGTTCTTGATTACTGATATTTATAACAGCTTACATATCGAAACATGAGTTGATTTCATTTTTTAAAGAGAAACTTCTCCAATGAGACGTGTGATATACATATCTCATAGGAGAGACCTTATCACCTTTAGTTTCTCCTTCTATGGTAGAAGCATAGATGCAATTAGTACGAATTAGATGCAACCAAGGCGATAAGGCAAATAAGGCTGGTATATAACAATATACAAGTTAGTCTGTCAGTTTAGCAGTGGGGAAAAAAACTAAATTTTTGTGAAATAACTACTTTTTTCCCCCAGAACTCCCCTTTTAAAAACCTTTTAACTAAAGGTGAATTAACCGGTCTCATACGGAGTGGGCAGGACTTTCTTCTAGTGAGAGAACGATATTCTTACACCGTAAGATAGCCAAAACAGCCAGAGAACACATGCAGTTAGTACATTATATATTGGTTTCATAGCCTAAGTTTATTGGACCGTAATTCGAACCAAACCGAAATCAAACATGATCAACAAACCGAATATGATCGGAGAATAGGGTGGATGGGACACAGCGGATGTCTGATGTTTTGCCATATCTTTCTGATCGTCAGTCAACAAACGCGGCACGAATTTTGCATCTGACGCGACGCATCTGAAGTTTTTCCGTCAAAATTTGATTGCAAGATCCTATATTGATGCCCACTTCGTCAGCAACTTCTCGGACTGTTAAACGACGATTTCCACGAATTAAAGCACAAACTCTCACGACACGGTCGTCGTCTGTTGATGTGGAAGGTCGTCCAGGCCTGGAATCTTCACCGACGACGTTCTTTCCTTTTTAAAACACTTAAACCATTCATAGCACTGCGTTCGGCTTATACAGTCCTCCCCGTATGTATGCTTGGTTAAGCAATTTGAAATGTCTCTGTAAAATTTTTACTAAGTTTGCAGCAAAATTTCACACACACATGTTAATCAGTACTTATAAGCTACATGTAATATAAGCATTGTATGCAATGGAGCATGTAGGAATAAATTACTTCCTGGTAGGGTTACTATTGGGAGGAAAACGCAAAACACACACACACACACACACACACACACACACACGTTCTTCAAGCTCTTTCATTGTCACTAATCCGACGAACGCACGTGCTCACTTCAGGATGTGACTTGACGACCAATACTCATAGGAGGAAGGGGCAAATGGCAGTTCGTTGTCAAAACCTGCCACTAGATTCGCTCAGTAGCTGCAGCGCGCTCTCTGTGCCAGTTGGCGCGCTATTTAAAAAGTTCTTTTTGTATTTAAATAAAACGACATGTAGTCTTTAGGTTTTAAAGTGGGTTCGAATTAATAAAGAATGTATCTTCCTTTTTAATTGTCGAGTTATCCGGTTTCTGAAGCTTTCACCCCTCCCCCAGGAAATTACTTTCCTGCTGCAAATAGTTGACAGGAGGAAAACTACTACCTTAATCTCATCCAGCGCTGCCAGGTTTCTCTATACGTAGATGCTTACATTTATATATATATATATATAATTTTTTTTATTATTTCTGAGATTTCTTTGTGATGCATATTGTATGTTGTACCCAGTAAAATACTAAATGAATCTAGACCAAAGAAATAGTTGGTTATAGTAGATAGTTTGCTGCAGTGAATTTCTTTTAACATATTCTGTATGAATGTAGTCGGGCAAGACTTTGTTATATTGTAACAAAGTCTTATAGTAGAATCGGCTGTAATAAAGTACAAAACGAATATTAAATGACATTAAAAATCAATAGAAAAAGTTGAATCATCTTGTAGAGATGAATGTTCATTTGTTTGTCTTTCCAGTATATGATGTCGAACCTTTAGATCTACCTTGCACAATTAACTATGGAAAATCATAGGCTGTATTTGAATCCAAAATTAGTACTACTCTGGTGGCTTTCGCTGTCCCATATTTCTTGTAATAATCGCTTCTAATGACACTAATGAAGTTAACCGTCCTTTCATGTGAATCTTACATATGAGATTCACTTAGAAGAACGATTTACTGTTATCAGATCAGATTATCAGAGCCATTGCCACAGTTCGTTTCTACGAAGCCCTAGGTTTGGAAACCTGGGCTCGATTCTAGTCTAGTACTCGAAAAACTTTTATCAGGGCTTTGAAAGAGGACTCATTCCACAAGCAGGCAAACCGGTTGAGAGAACACCTACAGTTATGCACAAAAATATATATTTAGGCATAAAACTAACTGCTTTAATTTTCATGTAGAACTGTCATAGTATCCTGTATATAATCCTTGAGAGTACATATTAGGAAGCCTTATAGTTTACGAAAGCTCTGGGCAGGTTCCTAGACTTAAATATATGTACTACGGATCATTATTAGATCAGATTATTACTGCCAGGTTATGAGGATACTGTATGCTATGAAAATTTTTACTATATATATTTCAGACCCCCACCCAAAGTACTCGTTGGATAAAAATGCCCTTCCCATCATTAGGTTTTAGTTTTGCCACATAGATTGCATTGATCTTTTCTCTTATTTTATTTATTTAATTTTTTTGTTGGTTTTAAAGTCTTAATTTTTTAAAATTTGAAAATTCGTAGAACAAATACTTTGAATTTTCTCTGCATTCACGATTGAATTCCGCTTAAGAGATTTCTATGTTAAGGATGAATGTTTTAAGAAAAATACTGAATTGGGTTTTAAATTTTGTGTCAGCATCATGCAAGCCTAAATTCTGATTTTCAAACCATTCTTCGATGGGGCTCGGATAATTTTGTCAATTTCAATACCTGCAAAACACAGTTCTTCCTTATTTCCCAGAAAAAAGAACCATATCCCGGCCTTATCTTTGACAATAGCCAAATCTCCAGGAAAGATGAGATCTCTCTCTCTCTCTCTCTCTCCTTGGGATTACCTTGACATCAAGACTCCCTTGGCATAAATATACATTACAAGCATTGTCTCCTCGGCATCCAAAAAATTAGGATTCCTCTTTCGTTCAAGGAATTACTTTACCCGCGAATAGCTATTAACCCTGTACAAATCACTAATCTGCCTGTCCATCGGGTACCGCTCGCACATCCGGGGAGGTGCCTCTAAGAGCTCCTGAAATTACTCATCGAAGTACAGAAGAGAGCAGTCACACAGGCGTCATCTAGTGTATGCACTTCTATAAATATTTCCATGGTAAATGTTCATCAGAACCATCATCAATAATTCCCCCCCCCCCATCAAATCCATTGAAACACATGCAGCTACCACCCAACAACCCTTCACAGTCAAACTTCATACAGATAGAACAATTTTCTCTTCTTCCTTCATTCCTACTGCTGCTGTATTTTGGAACAGTCTTCCCTTCCATGTGTTTCCAAAAGGAATACAATGCACAGGCTTTCAAATACAACGTGAATAGGTTCCTCGTTTTCCAATTCTCTTCCCCTACACGGTACTAACGTACTATAGGTTGACCAACCACATACCTCTTGTACAGTCTCAACATAAAAAAAAAAGCTTCTCACATCGTCTCATTCACACAAGTGCAACTATTATCTTCTTCTTCTTCTTCTTCTTCCTTTCCAGGCTTATAGGCCAAGTGGCCTGTTTCGGACTCAATTCCATCTTTTTAAGGGTCTTCCTCTGCATCGAGTACCTTTTGGGTGGTAATTTAGAATTTCCACCCATACTATTCTTTCTTAGTATGTGTTCTTTCCATTTTTCTCAATAGCAAATAACTTTCATTTAGGGAGGTTGTAATTCCAATTTTTTTTCTGATTTCGCTGCTTTTCATTTTGTCCATTATTGTGACTCCTTCAGTTCTGCGCAGAAATTTTATTTCAGATGATTCAATTCTTCTTTCATCTGCTTTTTTTATTGTTCATATCTCACTGCCATAAAGTAAGGTTGGTTTAGCTACTGTATTGTAGATTCTTATTCATGTGTGTTTTTGTACATAATTGGGTTTAAAAATTTTATTTATAATGCCTGTTACTTTTAAAAAGTTTGATATCTGTGGTTCTATATCAGCTTCATTTTCATATGACATTGTGCAACCTAAATATTTGAATGTATTTACTTGCTCTATTATTTTGTTGTTTATTACTATTTTGCTTCTTATTGGATTAGCACCTTTGAAGGACACGACTTTTGTTTTTTCGGTTGATATTTCTATACCATATGTTTTTATCAGATTATTTAGACTCCATAATGATTTTTGTAGTTCATCTTCATTATTTCCAAGGATTATTTGGTCATCAGCACTAATCTGGTGTTACGGTTTATCTTGAATCCTCCTTCATTAGTTATCTTCCATTCTTTTATGATTTTATCTACGGATATATTAAATGAAATTGGTGAGAGAGGGCAACCCTGACGTACTCCTCGATTTATTGGTTTCCAGCTTGATGTAGAATTATTGTACTTCACAGATATTTTATTATCTTGATATATATTATATAAGGCTCTAAAGAGTTGGTTTGGTATTTCATATTCTTCTAGGATTTCCCATAGTTTTTCTCTGATAATTTTATCAAATGCTTTGGTGTAATCTATAAAAGCTACGTGTGTTTCTATGTTCATTTCTCTGTGTTTTACAATTAATAATTTTAACGTAAATGCAGAGTCTATGCAAGACCTGCCTTTTCTGGATCCATTTTGTTCTTCTATTAATTTTGGGTCTACTATACGTTTAAGTTTATATGCTAAGATTTTTGCATATACTTTATAACAGGTACTAAGTAAGCTGATTCCACGATAATTGTTAAAATCAGATTTGTGTCCTTTTTTGTAGATGGGAATAACTATTACTTTGGTCCAATCTTGTGGGCATTTTCCTTTTTTCCAGATCATATTATAAAAGTTAAGTAACCTGAGTGAGAATTCAAGTCCTGCATATTTGATAAGTTCCAAGTTTATATTGTCTTCTCCTGGAGTCTTTCCTGTTTTGCTTCGGGTTAATGCTTCTGTTAATTCTTCTAGAGTGATGTTTTCCAAGTTATCAGATGTGTTTACAGAAAAGTTTTCTGTTTTGAATGGTTTCATCATACCATAGATCTTGGTAATAATTTTATGTTTCTATTTTAATGGTATTAATATCTGCTTTTTCTCTAGTTTCATTGCTTAGATCTTTGAGGATTTTATATACATTAGGTCTTTTGAGCGTACAGTCTCTCTCTCTCTCTCTAATTTTGTTACAAAATTGTTCCATCTGTTTATTCTCCTGAATGCTGCTTTTGATGTTTTAATGGTATTAATATCTGCTTTTTCTATTTTAATGGTATTAATATCTGCTTTTTCTCTAGTTTCATTGCTTAGATCTTTGAGGATTTTATATACATTAGGTCTTTTGAGCGTACAGTCTTTCTCTCTCTTTCTCTCTCTCTAATTTTGTTACAAAATTGTTCCATCTGTTTATTCTCCTGAATGCTGCTTTTGCTATTGCTTTTTTTTCTGCTGTATTCGATTTTTGATTCTATTGTTTTTAGGTTGAGCCAGTTTTTATATGCTTTTTTCTTTTCTTCAATAATGCATTTAATTTCATTATCCCAGTCCCTAAGGCCTCTTTTTCTTTTCCACTTTTTCTTTGTTCCTAAACTTTCTTTTGCAGCTTTTGTCATTATCGTTTTTAGGTTTGACCATTCTTCTTCTATATTCTGATTCTGTTTTATATTTGTCATCCAGTTCTTTATTCTTTTTTGGTACAAGTCTTTAATACTACTGTTGTCCAAAAGTCTAACTTTTGCAACTATTATATATTCTAGAATTATAGCAGTCTTGAGATTGCCTTCTCTTCCAGTCTGGTCTATAATTCGATTCTAGTCATAGGCTAGAATCGATTTTTTCTCCCTATATACCTAGCATCATAAAAGTTACCATGATTATAAGCAAGCGCTTCACTATTTAGAATTCACTACTTGGGAATATTTTCATTGCGATCTTTTTTCATTATAATTTTCTCAAACATTTTATTTATTTATCATTGCTGTATTTACAAATAAATATCTTTATTTATTTGTATTGCTGCATTACAATGTGTGTGTGTGTGTGTATTATCACCATTCTGAGAAACAGTCCCTGTCGCTATGAGGAGTTCCCTTTTCCAGGTTATCTTATTTCCTGCTTTCCTCTTTGGTACCTTTTCCGATATATTTCGGCCTTTTTCTTCTTTTTCCCTTCTAATACGTTTCTGATCCATTCGTTACTTCTCCATACGTGTCTCAGGAATTTCATCTTTCCTTCTATGATTGTCTTCTTCAATTCTCGGTTGGCGCTACACTATTTCACGAAAGTCTTCTTCATGTTGTTTTTTTTTCTCTCCAATTTACTCCTGGCAGTACTTTCCAACAATTCATTTCCAAGATTTTTTAAAAATTTCAGCAGGTATTTCATCTGTTCCTGCAGTATCGTTAGGTAATTCACTTTTTAATTTCTTCATCCAATATCTTTATATTTTGGACATGCTGGTGTGCGCAGCAGTTATTCGATACGCCTTGTCATCTCCTCCTGTTTTTGATTTATGTTTCAACTTCTGTGTATTTCTTCTGTCAAGTTCTCATTTGCTTTCTTTGTTTTGCAGTCTCCCTTAATCTTGTTCCTTAGTTTTGGCAATTGCTCTTTGCCCTCTGCAGTCTTCAATATTATTCTTGTCTTCTACAGTCTGCTTTTTCCTTGCTTTATTTCGATCTTATATTAAATTAAGTATATTATTTTTAATCCAAGAGTTCCGCGGGTGTAATATTTTAAATCGTAACACTTTGTGTACTGATCTTTTAGTTATTTCCTTAATGACCGTCCAGTCTTTCTTTCTATTCATCTTAAGCATGCAATCTGTTTCTTTTTTAAATTCATTTTCTATATCTGAGATTTTCGGTAGATCAGTATTCCATTTTCTCTTCCTTATTCTATGTATTTCCTTGTGTTTTATTTTACATTTTGCAATAACAAGTACCTCACCGATCTATAAAGACAGTGTTAGAGGGATGACATCCGATGGAACAAGCGAAGTGCGTCTGGAGTAATACATATATTATGCTCATGATAGGGTCATCGTAGGCGCGAAGGTTGTTCCACTTTGTCCAGCTAAATGCTTGCAGGCGAAGACAGGAGTGGAGATGGGTACCAGCTGACCTTAATTACTTACTCGACTTATATGAATGACTTATATGAATTACAAATATGAATGAAATTTTACAGAATGTTGTTCCGGCTCGGTCGTCTCCCGAACAAACAAGGACCACTCATCGTTTGGAGACACCAGTAGAGTTGATGAAAAATGTGGTACTGGTGATAATGACTTTTCAATGAATATAAAGATATTTAAACATGAATTTCATCTGAGAAACAGATTTATAGTTGGAACATGGAATGTTAGATCATTATATCAACATGATCAACTCAAAATTCTGCAAGAACTAATACGCCATGAATGGTCCATTATTGGTATATGTGAGACAAGATGGCCAGATTTTGGAGAATTAATAACAGAGGAATGAAATGTTTCTTTACTCAGGTGCTCCCCCCCCCCCCGGTAGGCAAGAGAGGACTGGTTTCTTTATCCAAAAAAAAAAAAAAAAAAACATTAATTGCTGTGTAATAAACTTTAAACGTGTGAATAGTAATCTTGCAGAAGATTAAAGGAGAAACCACTAAACATATCTAATATACAAGTATATGCAACAACACCAACGACTACTGCTCTAGTTGGTCTCATACCGCAATGAAATTCATCTCGCACCTACGTAAAGTTAAAGCTAATAAGGATTCTTCATGTCCTACAAAGAATCCAAACCTAGTTTTTTTTTTTTTCTTCCAGTCAAAGGGTATCATCATTACCAACATGGAGAGTAGTGTTCTAGACTAAACTAATTTAAATGTTTCCCCAGTGGCGGATTACCCAATAGGCGCGCCTAGGGCCTCGTCGTCTCGAGGGGCCTCAAAAATTACAATAGCAAAAAAAAAATATGCCTCTAAAAATTTAGTGAACGTTTATATTCTTAAATTATGTTAACATAATAATAATATGTTTAAAAATAATATGTTAAATTATGATAACATTATCGATCAATTCGCAGATTTAAAATTAAATAAATTTTAAATTCTAGAAAAATTAAATAAATAATTATAAATAAATAAAAAAAACTTGTTATTATTTAAAGATTTTATTGTCTTTTTAATATAAAAAAACACTTTTTACATAAAGAGCCTTATAACAAAAGTGCGCCTAGGGCCTCAAAGGAACATAATCCGCTACTGTGTTTCCCTTCCCTCAGTGAACTTTCAAAATTTATTTGTCATAATCTCTTAACTCGCTTACCATATAACCAGTTATACTTTCCTCCTCCTCTTTACGTGGTATTATGTAATATAAATCTAATTTCATTATGCTAGCAGCTGATTAGTAAATATAGGTATAAAGTTTTTCTCTTGGTCTGATTTTATTTCACAATCCACTAATATCATATATTCAATGTAACACGCTTCATAATTTATTGCAAAACTATTTTCCTACATAGGCGTGACGTCACGTTATTTCATCTATAGTCAACTGGCTAAATTCATTTTGCATGCATTGCATGGATTAGTTTCGTCATGTTAGCCAAGCTGTTTTAAAAACACACGGTAATACTCATAAATGATAAAAAGAAGCAACAATAGAATTTCTATAAATTTTATCAGTATGATTTTATGTATTGATATGTTTACTGAAACCGTTTATTTGCCAAGTGTTTTTTTTTTTCCTTGTATTTCCATTCAAATGTTCGCTTTTCTCTAGACGAAAACCCTGTCTACAAGAAATGGAATTTGCGACTAATTGAACTGCATAATGAACAAGGTTCTTAGTTCTCAAACTTCTACTTTACAACTATAATCGAACACTGATTTTTTTTTATTCTTTTTTTTATACATTTTTGTGATTATTTTTACATTTTATATTTATTTTTTATACATAAAATAAATTTTAAAATACATTTTATAATACATTTTATAATCGGTTTTGACTAAAATTTCCTTCCAGAGTTTTAAACGAAAACTATCAATTCAGATTATTATCTAATACTAAATTCTATAAATAAAAATACTAATATCCTTCGACCCCCTTTATTCCCCAAAGGGAGTATGCAGAGATCCTTTAGACCAGGATTTCCCAAATTGTGTTCCGCGGAAAGTTAATGAGTGTTCCGTGAAAAATTATCAAAATTAATATTAATATGAGCCTGGAATGGTTTAAAATGCTGCGACTCTAACCAAATGTTCCGTTAAAAATTTCATGATTTGTGAAGTGTTCCACCGTAGGAAAAATTTGGCAAACGCTGATTTAGACTAACTTTTGGAAATTTGTGGGCAGCTGGCCTCCAACAATAGCCGAGCTCGAGACTTTCAGATGATTTTTGAAGGTATCGGAGCGAGAGGACTGCTGGTGACTAGGTGATTCAGATTCTAAAATATCTTAAGTACTTCCAGTTCATCAACCTCTGTTCTCATATCAGTTCCCTGTCATCTCTGCCATAACAGTATCATTCATCATACTTTTCATGGATTTAGGCGTACAATGACCTGTTCCGGTCTCAGAAGTCATCATTAAATTTAGAGAATCTCTTTAGAGGATGTCCTGGTTTTCTTTTTCCTAATGGTTTGTAATTTAATACTTGTTTTTAGTAATCTTTCTGTTTTCATTCTTTCCACGTGTTCCAACCATTTATGTTTTTATTTCTTTATTTTTTCTGTTACCGATTCTTGGTTTAGTTCTTTCATAATATCTTCATTTCTTTGATGATATACCCTTGCAAAGTGGTCACTCAGTAGCTCAACAATTTCGTCTGCCTCTGCCACCTCTTCACCATCTGCACTTATTAAAGTTATCCTTCCATAATTAATCCCCCTTCTACTTGCCGCATAACGAAAAACTCTTTGGGATTTCGGCTAATTTCTTCTCATAATCTGATTTTGTCTTCCTTACCCTATTGGTCACTTTTTGTACTTTACCCTTGTGCATTCATGAGTTACCTGGTTACCTGTCACCTCTCTCCTTATATACTCCCCCCCCCCATTTTTTCCCCTTTTTTGGAGTTCATATTTAATGATACTACTCCTACATCTAATTCCTTTCGGATTTTACATCCTGACCTTGGGTATACAGTGTAATATTGCTTCCTTCAGATACACTGTGAACATCCTTTCCTTGCAGACCTTTACGTCACGGAACTGCTTCAAGGTGCCTTCCAAGTGTACCATAATCACCTGCCTTGTAGTTCCACACATATACCTCTCCTTAACTGGAATTTCCACATGTTTTGCTACCTCCCAGGTAAAGACTACATGATCACTTTCCACAGTTGGAGGCAGTGTAGCCTCCTTAGTTATAGACAGGCTTCTGATCCTATAACTAGATCCAACACTCTCGTATCCCACGTTCCATCCATCACATTCTGCTTAAAGGTAATTATCTCTCACTAAGTGTATAAATTCCATTTCCTTCCTTCCTGCAATGTGATCTTTCCTCCTTCCAATCTGTGTCAGCGAAGTTGAAGTCTGTCATAATAATTACTCGACTTGCACTTATTGTAGTAATCTGCTTCTTCGTGTCTTCTACATCATTCCTGTCACCCCTCCCTGGCCTATTGCAGCAACCAGTTTTATATTTCGTCCTATTGGCCTCAATCCCACACCAGATTAATCAAAATAACTCATCTGCTCGACTGACTCCTGCTCTTGTTGGCTGCAGTTCATCTGCTATAATCAGCAGTACCCCATCCCCTGTCCTGTCTAATTTGTCCTCCTTGAAAATATTAAATCAGCCACATTCTTTCTCCGTAATTACGTCCTCTGCTAATGCATATAACTTGTGGCGAGGTTGCACTAACCAATGTCTAAAACTCTTTCCTCTTATTCCTAATGCTTCTAGCATTAGTATATAGAAACTGTAGCATCCCCTGAGGCCCCAACCACTTTTACTTTCTGACCTTCGATATTGTTGCCTGAGAGACTACTCTTTCAACTTTCGAGAGGAATGCGTCTCACAAATTTTACACTGGACAAAATCATGCAAATTTAGCTCGCACCCCCCAAAAAAGACGTCTTGGCCGCCATTGTTCTACACACAGGTGCCGTACCGACAATACATAGTTCAAGGAAATATGTTTCACTTAAGTTTAAATGACTCAGTCTATTTCGCATACTTATAAAAACAAATAAATATAATAAACTCACTATTATCAGCAAAAATGTGAAAAAAAAAATGCTTATCTTTCCGCAGCGTTAATAATCGACAACATTCACCAAGTAATTCCTTCGTCATAGGGGAAAACAAACAAAACAACGATAGTATTTGTTAGAGCTTTTTGAAACAATACTTATTATTTATTTGTTAATTGTAACATGCACAAATTCTAGTTGTCCATGGTTTCGTCAAGATTTTACTACAGTTCTCATTTTACGTTTACTTTTCCGCTTTTACTACTGTTCTTATGCATGCTTTCCCTTTGTTTTCGAAAACTAATCGCGAACTCAATGAACTTAATCTGCAATGATTAAGACTCCGCCCGAACTAATAATAATCCCACAGCCACTACTCACAACCAGTTGTTTACTATATACCTGTTTGCCAGAAACTTGTGGATTGCACTTCATATTGACAACGTTCTATTCTCATATAAATTGCTAACAATGCAGATGTGGGAATGGATTCAGTCTGTTATCGTGAAATCTCATCTGATACAATTAATCGTATTATCAAAGACAGCCTTTTACGAGATCTAACTGGATGCATGAAAATCATATATAATTCAACTCCCGATCATATAATGATAATAATATCCCACTAATGCCTTTTATATCCTTATAGGGAATAGGCGAGGCTGTTTTAGTCCTAACTTTTGGAGACTTGAGTGGGCACTTCAATCTTAAGAGTTTTTTTTTTTGTTTTTTTTAATGAGTATTAATATTGAAAGTATGCTATTTACTGCTTGTTGTAACAAGAGAGATATTCGAATAATATTTTCTAGTTGTAGAGTTTATGTTAATATATTGAAGAGTCCATCAGATTTTTAACAGAAAAGTAGATTCTTGGCTTCAAATTAGTTCATTCAGAATTGTATATTATTTTATTACATCAGAAATGATTATAAATAGTTCTATGTACTTATTTTGATTAAATCAGTATATATCTTGAGGCTTGAGACTTAAAGAGCAGGATTTTGCATACGAAAACATTGTAAACTGCTTTCATCGAAATTCTTTTAAAATGGTTATTTCCCTTTCCTTACCATATGAACAAATAAAGCATGCTGCAAAACTTTTATACAGTATTTTCATGTTTCCTTCTTTTAGTTCTCTCCTAGTTTTATAAGTTAAAACAGCTCCAGCCACTTGTCTTACGTCAACATAGCATGAAATAGAATTTCTTATCAGTGATTGCACAAAGATGATTAAAGCAAGTTGTGAACATTTTTCACTCTTCATATTATTTGTTTTGTTTTCTTCTGCTGCGTGTAAATAATGGCGGTGGCCATTATTTTTATCCTTCTTGGCAAAACTTCAAATGCTTTCTAAATTATTTCATTTTGCCTGCCTGGTTGACTGAGTGGTAAGTACCCACTCTCCCACCAGCAGGTCACGGGTGAGGATCCTATCATGGTTATGGATGTTTGGCAATTGTCTTTAGGTGGGAGATGAATTTCATCGCCCGGCGTGAGACCACCTACCCGCTTATTGGAGGCCTGAAGTGGCTTGAAAAAGATCCATTTTTGATCTGTAGAACAGGATTTTTGGACTATGTAAAAATAAATAAAAAACTATATATATATATCAGTTGCACAACTCTAATGATGGTCTCTTAATCTTCTCTGCTAGAGTCTAGTCAGCCGCTGGCTGTCATTCACTCCATGTAGAATTTCTGTACGCAGTCCTTAAATGGTTTGTTGACCGATACATCCAAGGGCTGTAGACAAGGTATAAGATCACCAGGAATAATTGCCCAAAACGGTCTTCACATCCGAAAGTTGTTTTACTATTTCAAGTTCTAAGTGTCAGTGGAAATTATCCCACATGAGGGACAGCTTCTCATATGCATATGATTGGTGTGGTATTAACAAAAGGTCGCGCGACTCAACGACAAAGGCAAGCCGACGATTGTTGAGTTGAAATGCTTATTTTCTTCAGCTGAATTCCAAAATATTTGAAACTGCCATTTACTATCTATTTATTATCTATTTCTTAAACTAAATCTATTTACTAAACGACATTTACTATCTATTTCTTAAAGTTTTAAACGTTTTTTTTTTTATTCATTTATATTCGAGTAAATACGATATATATATTTACATCATCCTTTGGTGTCACATCATGTTTTTACGATTTCATACTATACTCACATAAGCAAGTGAGTAGGTCTTATACCCAAAACCTACAGTTCCCTGGTTTCCTGTTTGAACATTCACACACACACACACACAGTGTGTGTGTGTGTGTGTGTGTGTGTAAATGTTTAAACTACTACTACATTATAGATGGAACATCTGTAATATAGTATTTGTGACCGAAGATTAGATCAGAGGGAATCCTATTTTAAATTCACAAGCGAAATTCATTCATAAGTTTCTCCCCCCTCCCTCCCATTTTTTTCTATTGCCATGGATTCTGATGGTTTCAAATTCCCATACGTTAATTTCCCGTTAAGGATTATCTGCCCGTTCGAGCCTCCCTCTCCAAACAATAGTCTTATTCACTGCAACAGCTACTGCTTTCCAACGGTAATCAGATATTTGCTTGTTCACCAAAGAGGTGAATAAGCCAGATTGTAATGAATGCTCCGGTTTGATGATCGCGCAAGCATTCCTGGCACAAACCTCTACTGCCCTTCCTTAATCCCTAGCTGAGATGATATACAATGGCAAGTATGAACGACTTCTTTTTGTTATACTCCTATCCCCTCCCACCAGTTTGTGACATTATTGTTTTCTTTCACTATCATTTCTTTCACCATATTTAACGATGTCATCCACAAGTGATATCTTGTATTCTAACTCGCCCACAATCGCACAAACTGACTTGATAACACAGCAGCCTGCGACATTTTGTACAGAATGTGCTAACTCTAAGCCATGAACTGTTTTTAATATTGTACACAAACTACAGCCATTCAGCGAGCATCCGTTACCTATAAAATATGAGTGCCTCTTGTCTGTCATTGGTACAGAGTATTCGATGGGAACTGCATAATTTTACAATAAAATAGTTTGGCAGAAATATTCTATTTATTTATTTATTTGCTTCATTGACAAATCGTGTAACACAAATGAACGATACATCTGGAATATCTATACGTACAATCTTAACTGCGGATGTTCAAACTTTTTTTTTTTTATTTAAAAAAACTTCAATAGGAATGTGACAATTTCTTTTATATAATGAAACAATCACATATGTGCCACAGTAAAACATTAATTTTATTATATTTTTACTGGAGCTGACTTGTGATTATTTAATTATGAAAACTCCGCAGGTCTCGCTATACAAGAATTTCTTTTATATTTCCTTAAAAAAAAAAAAAAAAAAAGCAAACCAACCAATAAATAAATAGAATCTACACAGACATTCAATACAATGTACTTTTGTTTCGACTTTCTCTAGTCTTCCACCAGTTTACGATGCGGTCGCATATTCACAATATGTCTGCATGGCCATAGCTTGTGATTTGGCGGGAAAGCATAGGTAGTCTTAATTAGTGGAATATGTAGGAGTGATTTGTAGGTATTTGCACTTGAAATAAATGAACTATAAGTTGGGTGTTCATGTGATCACAATAGGAAAGGTAGTGTATCACACCTGCTTAGCTCATGGCATCATGGTTGGTTGGAATTATGGAAGAAGTTACTAAGGTAATGAGGTCATGTTTGATGTGCACGTGTGTTAAGTTCATTTGGCCGGTTTGTTTGTTTTCCGGGATGCAAAAGCCCGGGTGTCAGAGCCACCACCGTATGAGACCGGCTGACCCACCTTTAATTGAAAAGTAACTATGATTATGAAATCAGTATAACCAGAAACCAGTATAGTGATTATGAAACTAGTATTGCTAGCCTGGGTGGCCAAGTAGTTAGCGCACTGGCTTTCCGACCAACAAGCTGCGGGTTCGAATCCCTCCGTGGGCATGGATGTTTGTGATTGTTTTTTAGGTGGGAGATAAATTTCATCGTCCAGTGGAGGCCCCGCTTATTGGAGGCCTGAAGGGGCTTGAAAAAATTCCATAGAGAATTCCATTGAAAAAAACTCTACAGAGAGCAGGGTTTCCGAACTATGTAAAAAATAAATTAAAATACAAAAAATATATAAAATAGATAAAAAATCCTTAGCCCATCCACGGTACCAAATGTACTATAGATTTGAAAATAACCTTTTAGTGGGAGCAACATAAAAAAAAAAATGCTGTGTCTGGAAAAACTTTTATTGGGATTATGTTGATCAAGTGTATATAATAAAGAACTAAGTTATACCAACTAGTTTCACCAACTAAATCTGTTGGCATCTTCAGGGTACATAACTGATGTAAGGCACTAAAAAGTAAAAAACTGTTACAAACTATAACTGTGGTTCCAAACGATATCGTTTGGAACCACACAAAAAATGACCTGTTCGACTTTCTTAAGAAAATCAACTCTCTACACCATACAATCAAATTCACTCTAGAACTTGAAGAAGATAACCAATTATCATTTCTGGACACTTTAATTAAGAAGCTTCCGAATGGTGGTATCAACCTCTCAGTTTACCGCAAACCTACCAATACAGGACGTTATTTACATTTCACTTCCTCACACCACATTTCTCAGAAACTTAGAATTGTACACATGTTGAAGAACCGTGCCTCTCTCCTTACAACAGATCAACAAGAACTCCAGGAAGAACTATCCCTGATATCCACCAACCTTACCATGAATGGATTTCCTCGAAGACTCGTCCACAAGATACTTTTCTCTGAACCCCGACAAAGACAACAAGATGATGTACGTTATATTTCTACCATCGTCATTCCATACTTAGGGACAGTTTTCCAATAAGCTTGCTAGACTCCTTAGACCACATAAAATAAGAGTGGCCTTTAAACCCACAGAAACGATTAGACAATTCTTAAGATCTCCAAAAGATAGCCATCCTTTCTCCAAATATGCTGGAGTTTATAACATACCATGCTCGTGCGGCTTGAATTACATCGGCCAAACTTCAAGGAGCCTTGAAATTAGGCAAAAAGAACATATAGGTGACGTCAGTAATAACAGAGAAGAAAAATCGGGGTTAGCGTTTCATTTCTCAAGAACGAACCATACCATAGAATGGGATAGAAGCACAATTCCTTACATGAAGGAGGACTTCCGCTCCGATTTTTAAGGAGGCCACAACAGTTGCCCGCTGTACACAAAACCTTAACAGGAACCAAGGACTAATCTTACCCGTGATCTGGAAGACCCTTATCAGATGTGAGATCATCCACGCTCTATGAATGTATTGTACGCGCTCTGTTCTTTATTTAATATAATTGGAATCGGTTGATTTTAGTTTGTAACAGTTTTTTCTTTTTAGTGCCTTACATCAGTTATGTACCCTAAATATGCCAACAGACTTAGTTGGTGAAACTAGTTGGTATAACTTAGTTTATTATATACACTTGATCAACATAATCCCAATAAAAGTTTTTCCAGAGCTTTTTGGTCAAGAAAATTAAACGTTTTTTAACATAAATGCTGTGTCTGTTCATTGTTATTTAACGTTATGTCAAACATCGTATCTTGAATGTTATAATATACTATAAGTTGAACAACATTTCATGACGTCTGGGATTATTATATATAAACGAGAGAGAAATACATTTCGCTGGTCATCCCCCCCCCTTTTCTCCCTTTTCGTATTAATTCCACACACCCAGAGTTCGAAAACTTACAGCATATATGCTGTGTGTGGACTACACGCGTTAATAGATATAAAAAATTATTCTTTTAACATTCACACATTTTCTACCAGCTATTATATTACTTTTGCGGACACAGTGCCTACGGTAGGAACAGGGCCGCATTTATACTTTTGGAGGCCCGAGGCGCAACATCATTATGAGGCCCTCAAAAATTAGCATTTTTTTTAGTTTATTGAAAATAGAAGTCAACATTTCCATAATAACTCATTTTAATAACACAATACAATTGGTATACATATATTTGCATTTAAAAAAAAAGTATAAAAATAAATCAGTTCAAATTTAAATAAAAAAATTAATAACTAAAAGTTTTTTTTCTGGCTTTTGTTTTAGCAAATATATCTATAATTTCATCATAATTGATAGAGTCCATTACATCTGATTCAATGCATAATAACGACAGGTCACTTGTTTTATTTTGGTGCAAGTTGCTTCTTAAATAATTTTTTATTCGTTTCAACACTGAAAATGAGCGTTCAGCACTTGCATTTGAAATAGGCATCGTCAAAAATATTTTTAAAATTGTTTCTACGTTCGGAAAAGTAGACCTTAACCCATCGTTTATAAATTTATACATATTTTTAATTGAACAATTTTCTTCCTTTATCATTATTAAAAATTGCTTAACTTCATCAGTAAATTTTTCTGGATCAATATCAGTCCCATAAGTTTGTAAAATTTTATCAATACTAGTCTTGTACTTGTCTTGATCTATATCTTCCTTCAAAAAAATGACAAACATATCTAATATATCGAAATAGCTTTTTTGTTCTTTCATTAATATCCAAAATTAGTTTATCGCAAATGACATTAAAAGTGTTCACAACGAAATTTTGTTGTAATATGTAATATAATCTTATTGTTAGATTGTGAAACTTCGTCACTCATTTTTTTTCGTTTTTTTTTAACTCTTTCCTTTTCATCTTTAAATTTTGTCTCATCTGTTAATAAATTCGCTTCTTCATTTACAGCAGCAAAACTATTTCTTATATCTAAAATAAAACCAACTAAAGAGTGTAACAAATTATTAGCTAAAAACAAATCCATATCGGGATCTTGTAGAGATTTACTAGTAGCATTTATTCGTTGTAAAATTTTGTCCCACATAACTATTAAAATTGCTGTTTCTGGTTTGTCAAAATGTTCAGCCAATGATGAGCTCTCTAATTTAGAAATAGGTTTTTCATGAGGAGAAATGGATAGTTCAAGTAATGCGTCTTTAATTTGTTTATATCCACGTTTCAAAGCCAATATAGCGTCAGTTCTTGCGGATCACCTCGTTTCACTTAGTCTTTGTTTAAGGAGTATACCCCATCTTCTTGTTGAAGATGAAAAGTAATTATATACATTTTGAATAAAACAAAAATATTGCACTGCTTCTGGACAAGAATCCGCGGCATAGTTGCCAATTAAATTTAAGGAATGACTAGAGCACGGTATATAATGTGCAGAGGGACTACGTTTTTTCAGCCTAGCTTGTAAACCTGTATAGATACCTTTCATATTGGCAGCGTTATCATAGCTTTGTCCTCTGCACATTTTTATATCCAAAGATAATTCTTCTAATTTTTTTAATACTACCTCTTCTAAATATAAGGAATTGTGTCGTGTAATTCTGATGAACCCGATAAATGTTTCTCTAATGTCAGAATTTGCGGCAACCCTAAATATCGTAGCTAGTTGGTCATTATGGGCAATGCCTGGCGTTGAATCGAGTATTATTGCAAAATAAGCAGCTTCCTTAATTTCTGATATTAATATTTCTCTCTCTCTTTTTTTTTTTTTTAGCTATTAATGCTATGAATTCATCACAAGTACGGTAAGAAAGATAATTTGATCTGCCAGAACCACAGCTGGCTTACATTTTCATATGATGTTTTAAAAAATCATCAAATTCACTTAAATAATGTAAACACGATAAATAATTTCCGCAAGTATCAGAAAATATATCATTTGTATTTCCTCTAAATGCTAGCCCTAGTTTACTCAGTAACTTAATGGTAGCTATTATTCTTTTTAAAACCTCTCTCCAATAATTTTCTTCAGATTATATTTGTTTGATCAATTCAGAATCAATTCGACTATTTACAGAACTTGATTTTCTTTTGCGATATGTGCACATCGCTCGTATATGCTCAGTAGAATGCTCGTGTTCACATAAGGTTCGTGTTATATTTCCCCAGTCATTAAAACCCTTCATTAAGCTATTATTCGACTTAGAAAACAATCTACAAACAAAATAGTAAATTGCTTTGCTGGTTTCTGAAAAAATTAGCCACTCTCGTTTCTCCTTTGTTCCATTCGCCTTTTTACAGTAAAAATGTGATTCATTTACATTTCTGACATATATTCTATTGCGTTCTGTGTATTCTTTTTTTTAAATTTTCGATTTTACCAACATTCTGGGGCATATTTATTAAAATATGCTCGATAAACTGTTCATTAATAGTAAGTGGCCACACTGCTATCGGTAGGATAAGAGATAGCTGGCTTGCTGGTAAGTACAGACTCCGATTGAAAATTTTCTTTAGAATCCTCTTGATTTGTTTCATTTACTTCTTTCTCTCCTATGTTTTCTACATCATTTTGATGTTCTTCATTTTCACTTTCATCTCCTCCTGATAATGATACCAATGTTTCGTTTTCATTCCGAGAACTGTGAAGTACAACTTCAGTTCTACGAAATTCTTCATTTTCAGAACGAAAGAAAGACAAAATTGTCCCCTTTTGACTATTTAGCTGTTTTTCATTTTCTCTAAGTCGTTTTCTTTTAAAATAAGATTAATAATTAATTGAATAATATATTCTTACCTTTATATTAATATATTCTTAAAAAATGAACTGAAAAATCAATTTAATTTATAAATAATAATAAACTTGAAATTCAAATGCTCTATTTATGTGATATAGAAACAGCTCTTACCCAAATAATTAATACAAATATCAGCAGCACACAAAAAAACCTCTGTTGTCACTGGAACGTGTTTCAAAATGCCTCCCCAACGGCCAGGAAGTCTATAGACGTCCAGCTAAATCTGGATATGATTCAGCCCACCTGTTGAAAGAACCGGGATAAGAAGTGCAATTTGACCGTCATGTCCATTAGAAGGTGTGATAAACTCGAAGAGAACGGTTAATCAGATTATCTCACTTTCGTAGCTGCCTCTCACTTGCCTATAACAAGAAACGCACTTCCAAGAAACGCACATTATAACGAATAGAGAAATCATGTCAGAAAAATTATTCACCAAGATTCTAATATCAGCAGACATAACATTTTCTTCTAGATTAGATATCTAAAGTAACTGAACCTTTGCTACTATTTTACACTAAAATGAATGGGCATGTTCCCCAAGTGATTTACGTTTGTAACAGTTGTCTTGCGAACGATTTATGAAATAAATTCTCTGAAATATCCTCAGATTAATTAGGTCTATACCCCCCCCTCAAAAAAAAGAAGATTATGAAACGCATATGCACATTTTCTTTGAAAATAATTCAGATCCTCATTTTTAAGATAATTGTATGAAATAATTTCTAATTTTTCGATAATAAAAGTGAAATTGATTATTATAAATTAAGAAATTATTTTGGCATAAATGATGTACTGTATAAGCATGTAAACGAAATGTCAGTATTTATTATTATTATTATTATTATTGTTCCGGGCAACTCCAAGGAGTCGACAGACTCATCGAGGGAGGCCCTAACATCATGTCAAGAACAACTATTCGACATTGACACAGTATCTATCATACCTTGCCTTGAACTCATTCACGGTCATAGCACCCACAACAGACTCTGGCAGCTTATTCCACTCATTCACCACTCTCCAAGTAAAAAACCTAGCTCTAACACCAGCTTCCATGCATGGCCCCTAGTCCTCCCACCACCAGTCATATTTTCAAAAATTTCTGTTAGGATATCTGTAATCAACAATCGAAAAGAAAACAAGACATTCTTGATGTATTCTGCACTACAGCTTGAGGCAATTTAGTGCGACTTTAGTGTTCTCCCCTTTCTTTCTCAATAGCTGAGAGTAATAATCCTTCAGCTTTTCCTCCAGCTAAAGAGGATATTACCAAGTATTTAGTGTTCTCCCCTTTCTTTCTCAATAGCTGAGAGTAATAATCCTTCAGCTTTTCCTCCAGCTAAAGAGGATATTACCAAGTATTTATAAGACGTAGATTATTTCAGAAATAGCTTCCAGCAGCAGAAGAAGTAATATTTAGATTTTTTTAAAGAAAAAACAAACAAAAATAATACTACTGAACTTTCCTTTGTGTGGTATGCATATAAACAATTTTGCATGGTGAAAATATAGCATATTATTTCTAAAATTTCACAAAATTTCAGCAGACAATAGAACAGCTGGTTTTAGATTGCAAATAAATAGTACAGAATTAGAAGCTTCACAGTACAACCTGATTGCCGTAGATTTTGAATACTGTCTAGAAAAGCTTACAAACCTGTAGAAATTTACAGTAGTTATGCAAATGAGTTCCAGGAGAGGATAAGGGGGGGGAGCATTAGAAAGTCTTCAAAATGAGCAAAAAATTTGAATCATTCCGTATATGATATTTTTCATATTATATTTTCAACGTATCTACGAGGATATGCACTGGATATTATCATAATATGCATAATACAAATAAATAAAAGACGAAGGCGAAGAATCACTGCTAAAATATCATTGGATATACATTTTTGATACCAAAAAGACTAACAATCGGAAACCGAGTAATGCAATTTAGCATTTTAACATTTTTTTTTTATTTTGTCTTTATGAATAACAAAAAATCGTTTCTAAAACTGAAATGTGGTAATCCATATAATGCTATTTGGCTAGAGACGAAAGCAAAAGGACATATTTATTTCAATAAATATTATTTAAAAATATAAATATTTGACATAATATTTTCGATAAACATTAAAGAAGTATAAACAGTTAATTTCCAAAGGGCTATTTATAAAAATATCTAATACAAAATATACAGAGACAAACAAGGCTATTTTTTACAACATTCTTATGGGACTTGACCTAAATAAAAAAATCGATGTAATGTGCTTTGGAATATTTAAGCTACAATCGAGTTTTTACAATATTGATAAGAATAATAGTCTAAAAATCCAGGTAGTCCAGCGGAAAACCATCTGTGACAAAATGAAACTAGTTTATTTATTTAAAACCATAAAAATACAAATTTATTAAGTATATCTTTATAGCGTTCATAATTAAACGGACTCTAATAATAATAATAATAATAATAGATTTCTACAGATGTATCTCATCTTGTTTTGATATTATCATAATTATCAAGTTATTCTGAAGCATTATGAATTTTGCTATTTTATTATTATGCCGCTAATATTTCTTCAAATGCAGCACTTTTTACAACAAAACTGGCTAAGTTATGTTGAATATATCTGTTCGCAAATATACTCAAAATCCCTTTGACCTTATAAAAAGGAAGAATGCTGATGAAATTTCATCAGCATTCTATCTGTTAAAATGCAATTACCCTCCCCTCCCCGCAGTTAACGGATTATTGTAATTATGTGCACTGTATTTCTTGGATTGACCCTTTTTTTGCTGCACAATTTACTTATTTGTGTCTCTTCCCAAATAAAAACGAATTTCACATGTGCGAAAATAAATGATCAAAATGTTTGTTTGCATTGGAAATATTATGACAAACATTTATATTTTTTAAATAACATTTATTGAAATAAATATGACATTTTGCTCCCTTTCCTTGCAAAATAAGATTATATGGGTCGCACATTTCAATTTTAGGAACGATCTTTTTAATTTTTTTTTATGAACAACAAATGGTGTTAAACTACATTACTCTGGGTTTCCGATTGTGAGTCTTTAATTTATATCCAGTGGTATTTTATCAGAGATTCTACGCCTTTGTCTTTTGCTTAAAACTGCAACAGTATACTTAGGAAAAATAACGATTTCAAACAAAAAGAAAGTGCGCACATGTTATCTAGCAGTATTTGTGTGTGTGGTGATAATTTTGGGAGGGGGGAGTTAGCCATTAAAGGCGAATTAATTTTGTTATGAAAATTTTGGAAATAAAATTTCATTTTGATGCATGCACCTACACATGTTTCAAAAGATAAACTGTAGGGAAAATATCGCTACTTCAAAACTGCTGCATAATATCTAAATTAGCCGAAAATATGTACATAACAGTTGACTTCATAACTGCCGTTTATTTTGATTTGTAGTGAGTGATTAGGGGGGAAACCAAGAAAGTTGAAATGCAAAAACCTACAGATTATGTTATAAAAATTATGCATTACATGATATGATTCAAGTTACGTATGATAACTAACCTTCGAACTAAGATTATGAATAAAATAGAAAACTTAATTTGGAACAGATGGAGGTTGTATTCATTTTTAGATTCGGATTTTCATGAATTTATAAAATAATTGTTTGACAAAAATAATTATCTTCAATCGAGTTCTTGGAGAATTTTTAAATGTATTGGCGATTAAAATAATTAGCAACAAAATTCATAGTGACATTGATCTTCCAGAGCGATACAATATGAAATGACGAAAGTATGAAAGGATTTCTTATTTTACGCTGGCATTAAAAACTATAATTATACGATAAAAACAAGCAGCAAAATGAATATAACTCATAGGTATTTAGTCTGATAACTTAAGATTCCGGTTACCGAGCAAACGGCAAGCAAGAAACGCTTGCCGTTTGCTCGGTAACCGGAAGGCCACAGAACATAGCTACTACGTACGCCAGGAAATGTAGTTAAGTGTTCTTTTCAGCGTGAAGGATTATCGCACTTTCTAATGGACATGACGGTCAAACTACACTTATTATCCATGTTCTTTCAGCAGGTGGACAGAATATTATTCAGGTTTGCTGGTACGTCCAGCAAAGAAATGGTACGCTTACATACATGCATTTTATGGAATACAGGAGTTCCTGTTAGTTTTATATTCTAATTCAAATGGAAGCGGGAAGCCTCACAAAATTTTCAGCAGCTTCTAGTTTTTATATTATGAATTTAATATTTAAAAATAAGTATTTTATTTTGCAACTATAACTACGCTGTTTTTTATTGTTCTTTGTAAGGAGTGAGGTTTTAAAATAAGGCACCCCCCTCCCCCTAGAGAGTCAGGCCCCATCTTGCGCCTAATGGTAAATGCGGCCCTGAGTAGGAAATAGAGTTCTTCAAAACATCATTAAAAAGCAGTGTCATCATGGGCGGAACTTTCATACCACGAAGCCCAGTAGTGCGAGGTTTATTCGGATTTATGGCCGAAGCAACCCAGACTATGAGGCTAGTGTATTGTGTCTGTTAATTGTGTTGTAATGGCTGTTCTGTTTACTTTGCGGGATGAAAAACTCGAATTTCCGGAAGGGAAAATCCTGCCCTCTGTATGCGACCCAGTAGGGAAGAGTCGAATGCTGAGCGTGGAGTTGGACGTTTTCAAGGGGTTCCACGAACGCCTTTTAGCTGAGGGTTAAGCGTGATCGTTTATTCCGCCCCCCCCCTCCACATATATACAGAGTATCACATACTCCAAACATGAATAAAATAAAATCGATTTTATTTTCAATTTTATTTAGCATTCAGATTTACACACTCATGAAACGAGAAAAACCACAAGCTTAAGTGTGACCATTCAGAAATGACGCCATCTGGGGAAGACCTTGTTTGAGATCATTGCTCTTTCTGCATCGAGATCTCGGACAAGGTCATGATAGGCTGCTTTAGGTTGAATGAGTTCATTTCCTTACTGAAAGTGTACAATTTCCAAATCGAGAGAGAGAAATTTGGAAAATTATTTTTTTCACGGTGAGAACTACACTAACGTTTTTATAGAGAAATCTATAAATGTGATAAGATTTTACAACCACTTGATCTAGCTTTTCGTTTATTTTTATTTTTTAAATGTCGATTACTATAAAGTATTTTTTTAATTTTTGTTTTTATTACTATCGACTTTGCTGCCTACGCCACTTCAACCAGTCAAAGGATTTTATAATTTATTTTGATCAATTATATAGAAACAGTGGATATCAAAGATCCAACATTATTTCAAAGCAGAATGTATATTGACCGGAGAGCTTATGAGAATACAATCTTCGGCATCGGAGTTGCCTTAGCTTGTAGTACTTAAAGGAACACGACTGCTGACCAAACTTTCCTACCTTCTTTTATTAATGCATTTAATAAAGGTTTCACTGGCCTGACAGCTATTTCGAACTGGTAGTTTTTTAAGTAGTACAAGCTGAAGCAACTCCGATGACAAGGACTGTATTCTCATAAACTCTCCAGTAAAATTTACGAAACTATCATAGTTTTTATATACATTCGACTTTGAAATAATGTTGGATATTTAACATCGAATAATAATTTAATCAGTTATTTTGTATCATTTTTAATCGCATTAAAATGTGAAGTCATAAGAACAAAACAACAAACATTTTATCAGTCCAATTAATATAATGACACAATTCCATCATATTATACTTTATAATAATGTATTATATTATTTTTCTCTGTCTCTTTTGCTTTCTGGATCTGGAGGTTAGTGAGAGAGAGGTTTTATTTAGATAACTTCTTTATTAGTAGATTCATCTGTGTTACCTAATTTTTATTTGGAAAGATATTAAAGCATATTTCAGGTTCACATTTATATCTGGAGTATATCAGAACTGAGCTATTTTTTGCACTTACTTCCTCTCCTGTCGCTTTGATCCAACTGTAACATCTAGAAATAAATGCAAAGCAAACCCGCCCCCATTATGCAGTTTTGTGTATAATCTATCAGTATGAGAAAATTCTGAATATGTTTCCACTTTTTGTAGTTAAAGCTTTACCAAGAATTAATGATAAAAAGAGAAGGCAAATTCTCAAATCAATTTGTTAGAGTTCATCAGACCGCGTTGACGAAAATGAAATTAACTGAATCTCAAAAAAAGCAGGATTTTGTTTCCATAAAAATGACTACAGTTGTGATTCAATAATCCAAATTGTCTTGATTGAGTAAAAATGAAACTTGCAAATGCATTTCTTCCCAGGATTTTTAATGAATTATTGCCAGTGTTGTTAATCTATACGAGCATTATTTACTAGTTTTGATAATATACGATTATTTATTTAGACAGTAAGTTTGAGTTTCGTATATATTTTATTTAATATATGCATTTCATATATCCTATCTAAATATTAGCGCCCTGGGATTTAGTCGCTTGGAATGTCAAAGAGAAATTATCTTAGTTGGTCCCTACGGCAAGAACGAGGTGTCGCTAAGGGCTTCAAATCGTCGAAAGATGGCAGGTAGCGAAAGCGATGATGAGGTAGGGTGATATTTCTCAGCGTGTTTGGATATTATTATTTATATACGGTAAAATTAGACGCATATGAATATTTCAAGGTTCAGAATGCCTTTAACAACAAATGCAACAACTATCAGAAATACGAATTCGTGTTCATATTTTATGTATTTTCTGTATCGTAAGTCAAACTGTGTACTTCATTCTCAAAGGGTATGCTAATAAGACTTCATTTGGCTGAGATATTATAGAGTGAAATAAATACCACTCCTATTAATTTAACTATATTAAAAAAATAAAGACCTTTCTTGATTCCCTCCATCTTCATAAAAGGAGCACTCACGTAAATATGCGAGGTAAGAGCATTTCAGTCTGTTATCTTTAAAATTATTCTTGATATGCAGTTTATGATTGGAAGATTGAGATTCATCCTGGAGATGTCACTTGTTACGAGAGTTATTGACCGGTTTTGATCCCAGCTGTTAAGGTGGAAAGAAAGTAATGAATGACAGCGTGAGCATGAAGAGTATTGCACCTACTAGAAAACAGGTTTAACCAGAAGATAATTTATTTTAAGATGTTTAACATTTTCACTTATATAACTGACATAATGTATTAGTCACTGGTTTGGTTATTGCACTATTAATCAATTAGTTTTGAAATTAATCAATAATGAATTCATTTCATATTTAATAGGGGGATGCAATTTTGCCTAAATAGCATTCACTGAAACTTTTACTGAAGCAGGCAATATAGCTGTATTATAATAATATTTTATTGAGATTTTGTTTTAAAAATTATTATTAATAGTGTTCCTTTCCCAATAACATAGCAAAAAATCTTACAAAATATGATTAAAAAGAATTAGGTTATTTTTTGATATGTAGTAATATTAAATTATATAATAGAAACATGCATAGAATTTTTAAATCAGCATATTACACAATGATTTAAAGTCATGTTTGCTATACCAGAGGGATTGATTCAAGGGCATATGGTTACATAAGATTGTGATTTATGTTGTGCTAATCTTAAAATGAGTCTCCATTATAAATAAACAACTGGAAGGGAATAAAAGTGATTTCATTGGATAAAATTAAATTAGCACTTTCCTGATATTTTTTATCACTTTGAAAGGGGAATTACATGTTTAATTGTGTAATATTACTTGGTTTTTGTATGCCTTTTTAAGTCATCTTATTTAAGTCAATATATCTGTCTGAAAATGTTTAAAAATTGTTATGAATAAGCATCTTAACTATGTATTGTAAGTCAAACTGTGTAATTTATTTTCAAAGAGTATGCAGCTAATAAGACTGCTGAGATATTGTAGAAAAAAAAAATCACTCCTGCTAATATAACAGCTAGATTGACAAAAATGAAGAACTTGCTTAATTTCCCCCTGCTATCGCCCCTTAAAAGGAGCACTTATGTAAATATGCGTGGAAAGATCATTTCAGTCTGTTATCTTAACATGGATTTACAAAACAAAGCTGTGAGCTGGTTCAGTTCTGTTTATCAGCTGAATCTGGTGAGTGGTTCAGCTAATAACAAAGTCAAAGGATAGAGAAGAGAATGTTTGGCTAAGAGACAAGCCAAAATTAATGAAAGAATTTTGTACCTGATTCTATCTTAAGAGGTGTGATTGGCAAAAGAATGACAAAATTGTATTCTGCAAGTGCAAAAATTAACAATATTAGTGAGGCTATTAGAGCACAAAAGAGTAAAGTGATAGAGTTGATTGTTTTGGCTGGAATGAATGATTTGAAAAGTATGGTAAGGAGGAGGACATGAAAGAGTTATTGAAAGTAGCAAAAGAAAAGAGTGAGAGAATTAAGATAGTAAGTCTGTTGCTGCAGTATGACAGAGTTGAGCTGAGGAGGAGGGCCATAATAGCAAATGAATTGATGCATACGTTATGCAGGAGGAATGATATGGAGTTTGTGGATGTGTGGAGTGAGTTTGATGGGTGAAAGGGAATGCTATGGTATGGAAATGCTATGTTTCTCCTATCCTACAGGACCAATCCATGCATTGTACTTAAAGCAGTGCATCTTATGTTGTACAATGCACATATGGATTCTTTTAATCCACTGTATATATGCACAACAGAAAGGGATGTGTGCATATTATATATGGTTTACATAGCATCTGAGATTGTACCTTTTGAAAATGGAGCTAGAAAGAAAAAATGTTAATATGCACTTTTGTCTGTGTAATGCAGATAGCAGTTTTAGTGTAATTTATAAATATTATGGATCAATTTGATTCCATCTTATAAAATATTACTGAAACTTTCATTAGATTTTCTCATTTTAATGAAAACATATGCAGTTTTGTTATTGTTGTTCATAATAATACTAATTGAATACTTCTGCAGGGCCTAAGAAGCCATTTCAGAATATCTGTTCTGTCTTACACAGTACCTACAATACATATCTAAATTCATTTGCTGTGCTGTTTGATACATTCACCATGTCTTACCAGTCTGCTTGTTCATCAGAAGAAAAATATGCTTGTTCATCTTCATGAGTGAGGATATTAGCAGTCCATGAGTGAGTAGTCAAGGTGACATAGTATCAGACTTCATAAGACCAGGAGGATAAATCAGATAGGAGTTAAAGAGTAGCATCTTACTAAACAGAAAAAAAAATGCTATAGAGGAAAATATAAAGAGAAAATTGATTAGCTTGTATAGCAGTACAAAGCGCAGGCAAGAAAGATAACCAGCTTGATAAGGGAAGGCAGAACCAAATTATGAAAAGATCTAGTTGCATAGACAAAGTGATAGTTGAATTACTGCATGATGATTTTTTGAGGGTGTATCATCCAAGTGTGGAGATATTGGAATGACAAATGTGACAAGGATGTCAGAATAGAGGTAGATGAACTGGGTGCATTTAGGTTGCAATACAATCTACATGGGATTGGTTGAAATGTCTGCCATGTGTTTTGAGAAGGTGCAAGAAGCAGCATTTGACTAGGCTGTTTGTCTAGCAGGGTGCTTCACAAGAGAGTGGAAAGAGAGCAAAATAGTTCTCTTACATAAAGTATGCTCTAGGACAGAGATAGCCAGTCAATTATTGACTGCTTAATATTTCAGGAGTGGTAAAGTAAAAGTGTTGGAAAAAGTTAAGGGTAGGATTTAGGAATTGGACAGGCATCTGGAATGTAATATGGTTTTGTGAAGGAGAGCTCATTAAGTATTAGCAATGCCCTTTGGTTGGAAACACCTAGCTTTGAATCCCCCTCTAGGATATGAAATACCTTTTTGTAAGTTTTTTTTTTTTAATTGGTCTCATACAGAAGGGTTTGGGTTTCCCTTCCTGGTGGATCAAGTTTTTCATCTCAAAAACAAGCCTAAAGAACATGCATTTAATAGACACAGGCAACAAGAACATTTTTATGAAGGATAGGTCTTGGTTTAATAATCTGCTCACTTTTTAAAGGAAACGGTGTAGCCATTTTACTTTAAACAGTGAGCCACTTTTAAACCATTTCTTTTATCTAACAACGTTCCATGTGAAATGGAACCTTGTTAGATAAATTGGATCAAATGGAGATATGAAGATGGTGATATAGATAAGAGGATGGTTGATGGATGGAAATTAGAAACTAGTGCATAGCAGAATAGAATTCAAGAGAAGGCAGGTGACTAGTAGCATGTAACCTGGCTCCATACTTTAGTAATTTAATTTTTACATTAGTAATTTGATTGGAAATATCCAGTCATTTGCTGATGATGCATAACTAGGGAAGACAGTAGTTAATAACAGTCATAAAGAGGTCCTGCAAGATGATTTAAATAGACTGATAGCACAGTGATAGGATATTCATTATTAGTTTAATATGGAAAATTGTAAAGTTAGGCAGTTTGGAATGAAAATACTTTGCTGCCTATGTATTACATCGATGAAACTGGATTGCAAGAAATTGATGAGACTAGAATTGCAAATGATCAACAGTAAATAAAATGAAATTCAGTAGGCATATTTGGAGAACTGTTAGCTATTTAGTGACCACCACGTGCAGATTTTGCTAATCTAGATCCACAGGAGATCTGGCCTACATCACCCACCTTTAGATACATGCCATGAGAAGGTTTGAAGAAATCTGTGCTGGCACTTGACATTTCCAAGGCATTTGATAGGATCTGGCATTCTCAACAAATTACCATAAAATGACTGCCTTCTTCCCTTTGTAATTGAATAGCCAGTTTTCTCTTAGATCGATCACTGTGTAATGGTGGAAGGCATTCTCTCTTCAGATTTTTCTATTAATGCAGGTATTGCTTATCTGGGCTCTGTCATTTCACCCACGTTCTTTCTGACTTATATAAACAACCTACTCTCATTGATTGCAAACCCTATTAATAGTTTTGCTGATGGGCATGCTCCACTCATCCTACTCATATGACAAGCCTTGAAGTGCTCTGAACTGATCTCTACATTATCCTTCATTGTGGTAAAAACAATCCAGTCACCTTAAATGCTTTCAAAATACAGATTTGTTTGTTTTCTCTCAAAAAAAGGCCTTAAATCTTGTTTACTTACTTTGATAATGCTTAGCTCAGCAGTCAAGCCAGATTTCTTCTCTTGGACTAATTCTTACTCCAAGCCTTTCTTACATAATCTCATCAATTCTGTAGCATCCCCAGCTACCAAAAATCTTGGCATCCTATCTTTGCTCAAGATGTACATCTCTTCTAACCAGTCACTTAGTCTGTATAGATATCAAATTTGTCTAACTTGGAATACTCCTCTCATGTTTGGGGTGGTGCATCCCAAAAATTCTGAAAGAATTAATGATGTCTCTCATAGAACTATTCATCCACTGTCTCATATAACAGTTTATGCATTGTATTCTCTTCTACAGGTATTTCCATGGTTGCTTTTCTGCAGAACTAGCATCTTTTATGTCTCTCATTTCTGTCCAATTTACAGGAACTTTAGTAACGGCTACCCAACACCCCTTTGCAGTCTTAACTGTATGCTCACCAGACTTGCTACTCCCCCCAGTCTTTCATTCCATCCACCTCAGTTGTGCGGAACAGTCTCCCTCGCAAAATATTTCTAAAGGACACTCCTTCTGACCCAGCTCACCTACACACCCATCATTTATTTGTTGTAGGCCTTGTGTTACCTCTCATATGTGGGAGGGATATATATATATGGCTACATCTGGACTACTGTGCACAGATTTGGTCGCTTGGATTTTTCAGGGATGTTGAAGCTTTGAAGAGAATTTGTTAGCGAATGACCAAAAATGGTGACTGGCCTGTGAAGTGTTTCCGTTGAGGATAGGCAGAAATGCGAGGATATTATAGGAATCTATATGAACTTATTAAAGCAGTTTTATTGAACATAAAAGGCTATTAAAGGGACTTTTTTAGAAGTTGTATATGAAGTGTGGTTGACAAAAGTATGAGGACTAGATTTTTTTCCTTGAAATTGGTGAATGAGCAAAATGGACTGCCAGTAGTGGTCATGAGTTCAGAGAGAGACTGTATATATTTTATGATAATGGTTAGTATAGACTTCATGTAAAAATCCATGAAGTCTATACTAACAGTCTATATAAACATCCTGTGATGTAAGGGATTTTCCAAAATTATGTAATGCTCTTTGGAGAGGAGTGGTTGTTTAGAAGGGAATAGTTAAGAATATATATATATATATATATATATATATATTACTTGCAGTCCTAAGAGTTAATTAACTCTTAGGACTGCGAACAATCCAGGATCATAACTCTAATATAACACTTATTAAATTATGGATTAAGCCACTACTTTGCTGTATGGTTTTAAAACTATCTATATGAATCTGTTCTCTGATGATGTTATGAACAGAATTTATCTTTGATGTAGTTCCCCCCCCCCACTAGAGGTCTGACCAGTAGAATAACGATTGATCAAATCATTGTCACTTTGGTTGTTTGTCTTGGTGTGTGTATATATATATATGTGTGTGTGTGTGTATACCTTAGATGATGATCTTAATATGAAGGTTTGAAACATCATGAAATTAAAGTAATTATTCCTAACATGGTTGTAGTCGGTAATTTCACTAAAATGAATGCTGATCACAGTGTAACACAAATAAAGGATACCATAAGCAGGAATTCATGAAGGGGAAAAAAAATCAGTACTAGTTACATGTATCATAAAGTAAAATATGAATCTAGATTTGTGAATTTGTTTCATTGCTACTTTTGTTGGATTAAAGTCTCTTGGTAAAAGGCTGATGATAGTGTAAATGGAAGTATAAAATTGGGTACTATTTTAAGAATGGGAAGATAGTTTGCTAACACCTTATTAATTTACTTTTGCTTATCTGGTTGGTTGTTTATTTATTTATTTTGTTTTCAAGAGCTCTTTTTCTGTAAAATCAAAACAGAACTCTTAATGTCTTTGAAACAAAAACTGACCACTTCACTGGAAATATTGACAATCCCTTTCTTTCCTTTTCCACTGAAAACCATTTTACAAATTCCTTTCAAATTATTATAGAAATAAACTGTATCCCCCGTTTGGATCACTCAAGGTCCCACTTGTTTTTGCCAGGGAATTAGGCAAACAGCAAAAAGTGAGTTATTGGAACAAAGCTAGAAACACATCCCAACTCAACATCACCAGAGTTCAAGATCGGTACTCTCAATAAGAAGCCTGAATGGCAAAGAATTGGATAAGTACCACATTTACATAATAGGAGTGACTGAAACAAAACAGACAAAAACCGGTGAGATCTTTCTGAGCAATAAATACAAAATGTTATATTCAGGCAGTAATACTGAGGGAAAAGGAGTAGCTATAGTATTAAACACTAAATACAAAGCTAATCTTCTTGAATGGCAGACGATATCAAGTAGAGTGATGTGGGCAAATATCAGAATGGGAGAACTGGACAATGAGACTTATTTCTGCCTATGGTCTCACAGAAGGTTCTACTAAGGTAGAAGTGGAGGAATTTTTTTTAAGCTTTATAGAAGGCAACTGACACAATGAAAATGGAAAAGTTGGTCCTTGTAGGTGATTTAAATAGCAGAGTAGGAAATGATTGTCAGACATACAAAATTATTTTGGGAAAATTTGGAGAAAAGAGCAAAACTAATAATAATGGCAAATACCTGTTGGTTTTTTTGTTCAGGACGTGGACTGGTATTGCTAACACAATGTTCCATCATAAAAAAATGTGCACAAATTCACATGGATAGAAGAGGCAAGGAATAAAGAAAGGCTCATTGACTATGTTATTTAATAGTGATGTTTTCTCACTGGAGCAGGAGTCCGCGCAGTTAGCCTAGTGGCTGTGCGCTTCACAACCATATGACTGGGGAAGGAGCGTCCCAGGTTCGATTCCCATCAAAGATGAGAGGAATTTGAGGATCTTCCTCAGCCATAGCCAAGTTAGCCGGTCTTGGGTGCAGGCAGTAGGGTTTTTCTGCCAGTTTATCTATCTGACATTTTTCATCCTGCAAGCAGGCGAACTGGCCCCATGAACACACACGAATTTACAGCCATAAATACTTAACCCCCCCATGAAGAGGCTCAACTCGCCCCAATAGGGACAGGGGAGAAAAAGGGAGGAAACTCCATACGAATAAGTAAATAAACTGGAGCAGGACATATGAGTGTACAGAGGATTTGAAATTGGAAGTGATCACCATTTAGTCTTAAGCAGGATAAAATTGAATTTCATATTGAAAAGAAGAACATGTAAGAAAGTTTGAAAGTGAATAAAAATTGAGCAGCTCTCAGATATGAATGGTAGACTTAAATACACAAACATCATTCTAAAAAAAAAATGAAAGAGTTTGAGAACAGGAACCAAACTTTCGAGATTCAGTGGCAAATCCTGAAGATTTGCCACTGAATCTCAATTTTTTTCATTGATTCAGCCAGAGATTCATGTGGTGAGGTTGTCTGCAAGGATAGAAAAATCAGGACTCTATGGTTGGACACAGGAAGTTAAAGAGGCAGTGAAGGAAAAGAAGAAAGCATATCAAAAGTTCCTGGTGAATGAGTTAGCTTGTGCGCTTAGAGAATACAGAAACAAATGTATAGCTAAACAGAAGCCATGGGAAGACTTTGGTAAGAACACAGAAAATAAATATTAGGAAGGTGGCAAGATATTCTGGAGGATGTTGAAAAATCTCAGAAATGGAGGAAAGAGTAAAAGTCACCTTTATCATCTCTAATTCCTGTAAAAGGAATTAGAGATGATAAAGGTGACATGAAAACTGAAGAAAAAAAGATATTCTTGATGTATGGAATAATTACTTTGAAAAATTCCTAAATATAGCAATCAGTGGCAGCACAGTAGTAAAAAAAAAAAAAAACCCTCATCAAAAACCTGAACAGTGGAAAGGTTGTGGGAGTAGATGATATTCGACCAGAAATGCTCACGTGTGGAGGTGTAAAAGTCTTACAGTGGCTGCACTACATAGTTCAGAAGGTCTGGACATATTCCAGATGATTGGAGTAGAGCTCTCATAATACCCATATATAAAAAGGGAAATAAAACAATGTGAGAATTACAGAGCTATTTCTCTATTGAATGTTCCTGTAAGGTATATGCAAGTATACTTGAGAAACGGTTGAGAAGGATTGTGGAAGGGAAGCTTGGTGAAGAACAAGCTGGATTCAGGCCAAATAGAGGTTGTCAGGATCAGATTTATGACAGATAGTTGAGAAATCATGGGTATATAACAAAAGATCTGTATTTAAGTTTTGTTGATCTGGAAAAGGCATATGACAAGGTTGCCAAGAGAGAAGCTATTCAAAATGCTACAGTTATATGGTGTCAATGGAGCATTGTATTATGCAATACTTAGTCTTTATTTGAGTTGTAAGTTAGCAGTTAGAATTGAAGGAAGTACAGGAAGATGGTTTAATGTTCAATCTGGTGTCAGACAAGGGTGTACATTATCCCCTCTGTTATTCATTATCTATATTGATCACATTATGAAGGAAAGTGGTATTAAAGCTGATATCAAAATTGGAGATTTTAATATCAGCTCTTTTCTTTATGCAGATGATGTTATACTTCTAAATAAATCTGGTAGAAGTTGCTAGATTCCCTGACTAAATTGAATAACTGTTGTAATAAATTTAGTATGAAAATCAGCCATAAAAAACAAGGACAATGAAAATGGGAGAAGCATCAAAAATATCAACTGCATTGTGAATGGAAAATCTTTAGAACAAGTAAAACATTCCAGCTACCTAGGAACAATTTTTAGTGAAGATGGTAAATTAAATATGGAAATAGACAACAGAATCAACAAAGCTGGTATGGTAGACAGTCAACTGAATAAATTTATATGGAATAAGAGAGAAATTAGCCAAAACACTGAATTAGTTGTTTACAAGACAGTGTTCAAACCAATTTTAACTTATGGATCTGAGAGCTGGGTTAGAAGTGAAACACTTGACCAAAGACTAGAAACCACTGATATGAGAGTCCTGAGAAAGATTAGGGGCATGAACAGATGGCATCAAATGACCATACTACCTGCTCTGTTAGCAGAGCAAGTAGTATTGGCGAAACAAGTGTTCTCTTACCAGGTTGGAAGGAAAAAAGACCCAATGGAAGACCAAGATATAGGTGGTTTGATGCAGTAAAAAGTGCCTTAGAAGATAGAATATAACATCCGATAATGTTGGAGTCTTGACAAGTAGCAGATTGATTTGGAGGAAAATTGTAGATAGGAAGTCAGTAATGATGCAACTTTTTTCATGTAGTACTCATATCCTGTACACCCCTTGAGGGTATAGGTATCTTCCTTCCTTTTGTTTGGGAAACTTTTGTCTTCTGTCCTTGACATATTTTAATATTTCCTTCCCAAAATTAGTTCATTTTTTGAGGATCAAATAGTTGAAGAGAATATTGTAAACAAATCACTCATAATTTCTGAAACATCTTATAATATTTCAGAAATTAACTGGTAAATAATTAAATATCATGCCTTTCAACTTTTTTTTTTTTTTAAATTTAAAATTACAAACAGAAAACTGACTCAAAAACACTTGTATAGACATAATAAACAGCTGCTCCAAATGTTATCCCTGGATAGCAGATGTCAAAAAGTGATTATTAGATTAGAAAAAGAAATAATGCACTGCTTAATTTGAGGATGAAGCAGTCATTAATTTATTTAACCATTTGTAAAACATATGTTCATAATTAATAAATATTACATAATATACAGGTGTGCTTATTGAAATATTTTAATGAAATTCAAATGTTTGGCAGTTCAACTTTATTCTGTTAGTCTGTGTGTACTTGCTAGATATATCCAATGCACCTTCATTCTCCCTCCTCCCATTCCTCCTCTTGCCTCTCTTGAATTTTAAGCTGTAACTATGAATGGCAATCATCAACTAACAACAGGGCTTCATTATCATTTGTGACTCTAGAGCAAATTCTCTTAATGTTTATCATTCTTTTCTATTTCGAATAGAACTTTTGTGTCTTCATCTGTTGAAATGAAATTTAGTTTGCTATTTTATCTGAAGTTCATTGTTTCCATTTCCTATTAGATTTCAGTCCAAATCCAACTGTTCTCTACTTTCATATTTTAGGTTTTTTAATTAAATTCTAGTTTCATTCATTGATGGTTGTTGGCATTATTTCATTTAGCAGGTGCTTTGCTTTAATACTGTTTCAGCATGTATTTCAGAATGCTACATAAAATTAAATTACATAGAGATAGTCTACAATAGTATAGTTCCTGAAAGATTAGGATACTGTTTAAATTAATTTTCCAGTGTTCCAAAATGTTTAGAAATACTGAATGTGCATTATATTTAAAGTTGGTGTGATACCTTTTGAAGATGTTTAGGAGGAGAAGTTTCCATACTTCCATACTGAAATACTGAAAATGCTATTGATGCCAAATAGTGTTTCATTTATTGTCCAAAATGGTTATAGAAGTGGTGGTTTATTAAAGGTTTATTAAAAGGTGGTTTATTAAATATATGTAGTGATCTATGTAAGTTGATGAGCTACATCTACTATAATTATGGACAGTCAGGCCTGCAAACCCCTGTCCTGAACATTACCCACCAAATCAAATAGAGAAAAATTCTAAAATTGTGGGTGTTTAAGCGTTAAAGTTGGATAACTGGAAGAAAACTTCTACATAACCTTTTAAGGAATCTGAAGAACCAACCAACCAGGGTTTCTGACGTAATGTCCAATCCTCACCTTGTTGCACTCTGTTAAGTATCTACCTGGGTATTGAACAAACGAGTATCAGCTAGCAATTTCGGATTTATCCAACCAAATTGTATATTCTTATTGGCTTAAACTTAACATAATGCAAAATTATGACATGACATGACAGAAATTTGTGCTGGCTGGTTAAACAAGGCCCCCATTGTTTTTGTCAGGCAACCAGGGCTATAGTGAAAAGTCAGCTACTGGATCAAATCCCAATTAAACATTTGCAGAGTTCAGGATCATCATGAGAAGCTTCAATGGAAAAAAATGGAACTGGTAAAAGAATTAGATAAGTACCAGATTGACATAATACGTGTAACCGAAACAAAGAAGACAAAACGTGATCTTTCCAAGCAACAAATACAAGATGTTATATTCAGGCAATAACAATCAGGGGAAAAGGGAGTAGCTGTAGTATTTAACATTACATATGAGTAGTTTGCCATATTACATATGGCAAACCTGAGGTACTTGATGCTGGACCATGCCTTACTTCATGTAATATACATCTGTTATATTATCTGTAGACTGGTCCCTCCTCTTCCTCCCTTGCTTCTTTCTTTCTTCTCTTCTTGCTCCTTCCCCCGAATGCTATTAGAGTATTCGAGGGGAATCTTTCCTATTTTGCTGTGTCATTTCGTCTTGTGCTAACAGGACATTATCAAACACTGTAACATGATCAGGCCATCAAAAAATGTTCATACCCCATCGTCCGTCGCGTGGGTTACCAAGGGACGTGTTCGGGTTTTAGGCATAGGGACCCGTTTGAAAAATATGTTACAGTCTCCCTTAGACACCACTCCTCAGCACTCTGCTAGAGGAAACTCCATCAATGGACCTGTTTAGGGAGGTGTTTAGGGCCAGCGCAAAGAAATGGTTCTGCAAAAGGACGGAAATGACAATGGCACCAGACTATGGCGTTAGGCAACTGGAACATCTTCTCTCTGACAGGGAAGGAATTGGAACTGGTCAAGGAAGCCAAGCGCTACCGGCTAGACTTAGTCGGGCTTTCTTCTTCCAAGAGGAGAGGCTCTGGTGTGAGCCTGACAATGTCTGTTCAGGCAGGTGTGGGGATACTCACAAGCCCCCAGCTGTCAGATTGTGTTGCTGAGTGGATCCCATTGGGGGGACGGTTATGTGTGTTAAGGCTTCAGATGAAAAACCATGATTTCGGCTGTGGTGCAAGCCTATGCACCTAATCTGGAGTCAGGATACTCTACCTTCCTAGAGGAAGTGGATGCTGCTTTTGACAGGGTGGCAGACATGGAATCAGTCCTGCTAATGGGTGACTTCAATGCACATGTTGGAACAGATGACCAGACATGGAGGGGTGTGGTTGGGAGGAACGGCGCCCGTGACCTTAACGCGAATGGGTTGAAATTATTGGACTTCTGCTGTACTAACAGCTTGTCCATAATGAATACCTTCTTCCAGCACTGAGAAGTCCATAAGTATACCTGGTACAGGGATACACTAGAACAAAGGTCTCTGATTGACTTCTTTATAGTCTCAGCAGACCTATTTTCCTCAGTGTTGGCCATTCGTGTGAGAAGAGGGGTAGAACTGTCAACTGACCACCTCCTTGTTGTGTGCACTCTACAGCTTCAGAAACCAGATGCTACCATCAACGCTGGTAGGCATAAGCAGCTATACCGCATGAAATGGGAGGTATTGGAAAATGAGGCTGTGAGGAAGAATTTTGCAGATGACATTTCCTCCAGGTTCAAAGAGATTTCCAAGCATACTGCAGATGTTGAGGAGGAGTGGAAGCTGTTCAGAACAGCTGTCACTGCCTCTGCACTCTCATGCTGTGGCAGAAAGCGACTCGGCATGGCAACGGGCAGTGAGAAAAGGACACCTTGATGGAACCAAGAAGTCAAAAAAACTGTCTGGGCAAAAAAGGAGGCCTACCTAACATGGCTTAGGGTCAGGTCACCTGAGATGCGTTTGCGGTATGCTGAGGCACGAAAAGCTGCTGCTGAGGCAGTAAAGACAGCAAAGCAGAAGGCTTGGAAATCCTTTGGAGAAAGATTAGACTCATTCTATGCAAAAGTATTCTGGCAGACCATCCGCCACCTTCGAGGGAGGAAATTGTGCACAGCAAGGGCAATTAAGGCCTCTGATGGTGCACTTTTAACAACCGAGAAGGATATCCTCCACAGATGGAGGGAATACTTTGTGAGCTTCTTAACCCGGGTGGCCCAGCAGTTGTGGACATCCGAGAGGTGCAGATTGGGACAATGACTAGTCTCACAGCAGAAGAGGTCCATTTAGCAATAAAATCGCCAAAATCCGGCAAGGCTGCTGGTGATGATGAAATTTGGCCCGAAATGCTAAAAACCTTAAATCGAGACGGTGTTCTCTGGCTGACTCGAGTGTGTCAGGCTGCTTGGATATCTGGGCGAGCACCAAAGCAATGGCAGACAGGCATAATAATACCAGTCTTCAAGAAGGGAGACCAGAAGAATTGCAGTAACTATCATGGCATCTCTCTGCTCAGCCTGCCTGGGAAAGTTTATGCTAGGTGCTTGGAAAGACGGTGCAGGAGCATAGTTGAGTCAAAGTTCCAGGAAGAACAATGTGGCTTTCGTCCTGGTAGAAGCACAACTGACCAAATCTTCACTTTAAGGCAAGTCTTTGAGAAATCTTGGGAATATGCCAAGAATGTGTACACGTGTTTTGTGGACTTGGAGAAGACATATGACCGGGTTCCTCGGGATAAGTTTTGGCAAGTAGTACTGGAGTATGGAGGGGATGGGCAACTATTAGCTGCCTTCAAGTCCCTGTATGAATGCCCAGAGTTTTGTGTCAGGGTAAACAGCACAAAGTCTGAACCTTTCACAGTCTCCATTGTCCTCTGCTAAGGGTGTGTTCTGTCACCCCTCCTTTTCAAAATATTTATGGACTGGATTGATAGGCACAGCCGAGGCAGTGAGTATGTCAGAATTGGAAGATGTAGCATTGTACGTCTGCTTTTTGCAGATGACCTAGTTCTGCTTAGCTCTTCCACAGATGACCTCCAGTGGACACTGGATAGGTTTGTAGCTGTTTGTGCAGATGCCGGAATGAAGATTAGTGTGGCCTTTTATTGAAACATTTGTGGTCTCAAGACAACCATCCCAGTGCACTCTATGTGTAAGTGGAGTCCAAATGAGGCAGGTGGAGAAGTTTAAATACTTTGGGTCCATATTCACAAATGATGGAAAATGGGACGTAGAGCTAGATACGCGAATTGGCTTAGCAAGCTCAATATTGCAGGAGCTTGGCCATTCGGTAGTATTGAAGCAGGAGTTAAGCCTGAAGGCAAAGCTGGCTGTCTTCAATACAGTCTATGTCCCCATCCTTACCTATGGTCACGTGTGTAGAGGCTTAAGTGCTGTGAGGACATCATGTTGGAGGCTTAATGGATATTTTTACAACACTTAAAAAGAATTAAAATAGACTTTAATGCTTCCTATATTTCGTCCTAGTCACTAGGACATCTACGGGGATTACAAAAAAATTGGGTAATCAATTGTTTACCCTTCCTAGACATCTTAGTCACGCCTGCCTAATGATACACTCACCTTCACCGTATACAGAAAACCCACACACACAGGCAGATACATTCACAAACTCTCCCACCACCACCCCTCTCAACAATATGGCATTATTAAAACTCTTACCAAGAGAGCCCACAATCTTTGTTCCAGTGGAACTGCCCTCACTAATGAGCTTAACCACATACACAGCACTTTCCTCTCCAATGGCTACAGCGATCACAGCATCAAAAAAATAATCAACTCCTCCCCCATTCCCCTTCCTTCTCGTCAACAAGATTTTAAAAATGCCATCACCATACCCTACATCCGTGGCACATCTGAAAAAATAGCCAAGATACTAAAACAATACAATCTACACACAGCATACAAGCCCCACCGCAAACTGGCTACCCTTATCCGTTCTACAAAAGATCAGCTCCCTCCTCTCTCTCTGCCTGGAGTTTACAAAGTACCCTGTTCCTGTAAGCTGGCGTACTTTGGACAGACAGGCAGATCAGCATCCATCCGTCTAGAGGAACACAAGTCTTACATCTTCAAACACAACTATGGCCATTCAGGCTTGGCTGACCATGTTTTGGACACCACCCACAGAGTATCATGGAAGAAAACCACCATGCTCCACCACAGCAAATTCAAGAAAGAGAGACTTTTCTTAGAAGCAGCAGCAGCAGCTCTCAAAAACCAACCAAATCTCAATAAATATGGGTGCATTAAGCTTCCGAAGATTTGGGAAACACTCATCACCAGAGTTCCCACCTTACATTCCAGGCCACCTACTACTGCCCTTAGAGGGCGCTCTACCTAGATAGGACTTTAGTGTCACCCACGTGGTTGGGCTTAGTATTGTTTGTTATTTGTGCATATGTTACATTAATTTTTTTGTAATCCCCGTAGATGTCCTAGTGACTAGGACGAAATATAGGAAGCATTAAAGTCTATTTTAATTCTTTTTAAGTGTTGTAAAAATATCCATTAAGCCTCCAACATGCTTACCTATGGTCATGAGAGTTGGGTAATGACTGAAAGAATGCGGACACGAATCCAAGCGGCTGAAATGAGGTTCCTTCGAGGCGTTGCAGGGCTGACGAGACTTGACAGAGTCAGAAGCTCTGAAATTTGGGAAACCCTCAATACCCAACCGCTGCTTCCCTGTGTTGAGAGATCACAGTTACGTTGGTATGGGCACCTGGTCAGAATGCCACAAATGAGGCTCCCTCAGCAGGCCCTCTTTGCCAAGCCAGAGGGTGGGAGGCCACGTGGAAGGCCAAGGACTCGCTGGATAGATTATATCCAAAACCTTGGGTGGACATGTTTGGGAATCCCACTAGAACACCTGAGCTTGGTGGCAGAGGATCGTGACCAACAGCTGCAAGTTCCTCTTGCAGCTGTTGCCCCCACAACCCAATTAAGGAAAGGTGGACCTTGAAGATATATGTATGTATATGAGTAGTGAGTGATGTGGGCAAATAACAGAATGGAAAACTGGACAATGAGACCTATTTTGTCTCATTGTCCAGATGGTTCTGCTAAGGAAGAAGGAATTTTTTAGAGAAGGCAGCCGACACAACAAAAAAAGAAAAGTTGCTTGTTGTTGGAGATCTAAACAGCAGAGTAAGAAACGATTAATAGATGTGTGGAAATGTTTTTGGAAAATTTGGAGAAAAGTGCCAAACTTATAATGGTAAATATCTGTTAGATGTCTCTTCAGGACATGGACTAGTTATTACTAACATAGTTTCAACATAACATTGTGCACAAATTCAAATGGAAAGAAGATGATGTAAAAAAATAAGTCTCATTGACTGTGTTGTTGTTAATAGTGATGTTTTTCCACTAGCTCAAGAGACAACAGTATAGAAAGAGTTTGAAAACAAAAACCAAACCCTGAAGAAAACATTGATTGATTCAGCTGGAGAGGCATGTGGTGAAGTTGTTTGCAAGGATAGAAAATTTAGAACTCCATGGTGGACTCAACGTTAAAAAGGTATTCAAGGAAAAGGAGAAAGCATATCAAAAGTTCTTAGCAAGCAAGTCAGCTTGTGCACTTAGAGAATACAGAGAAAAATGTAAGAAAGCAAAACACTGTGTAAAACTAGCTAAACAAAAGTCATTATTATGATTAACGCCAGACCTTCATGTAGTCAAGACTCATCATAGGAGGTACAAACGGTTACACACAAAACCCACATCAAACCATGCTTAGTTAGTGAAATACAAAGAACCTGCACTTTATGCCCCTGCTCAAACCCTCCTTATACGTCTTCCAGGGATATAACCTTTGTTCTCCCATTCTGTGAACATTTTCTTTCCATTAACCTGGTAACAACCCTTTACCAACGTAAATGTCTCAATCAAATCCCTTCTCTTCCTCCTATTCACCTTTGCAAACTGCATTCCTTGGTCTGTCTTCATATCCCAAAGACCAGTTACCTTGGTCAGTCAGTCTTCTTTGGATCCTGTCCAATATATCCTCATCACCATGAAAACCAGGATATCAAATCTATCATCAGAACTCTTTGCTAAGAACATAGAAAATAAATCAGAAAGGTGACAAAATATTCTGGAGGCTGTTCTGTTGAAAAAGCTTAGAACTGGAGGAAAGAGTACTTTAAAAGGAATCAGAGATGATAAAGGTGAAAACTGAAGATAAAGATAATTATTATTATTATTACCCCAAGACCTCATGGAGTCAAAGACTCATCTGAGAGGTCCTTTTATCACACACACATCTCATCATACCGAGCCTTAAACACACTCAAACTCCTTGCAGATGCCACACTCTCGGGCAAGGGATTCCAATCATTCACAACTCTGCATGGAAAAAAGCCACCTCTCACTTCCCTACTCACACCCTCTTTATACAGTTTCCAGGGATGACCTCTGGTTCTCCCACTATTCTCTGTAGAAATTTTTCACCATTGATCTTATAACAACCCCTTACCAACTTGTAGGTCTCTATCATATCTCCCCTCTTCCTCCTCTCCACCAGACTCTGCAAATTACATCTTCTCAATCTTTCCTCATGCTCAACATTTCAGAGGTCAGAAACTACCTTAGTCTTTGAACTCTTTCCAACATGTTTTCATCCTTCTGAAAACCCGGTAACCAAATCTGGGCACAATAGTCCATGCGTGGTCTAATCAAACACTTATACAACGGAACAGGAATCTCCCTACTTCTAAACATCAGTGTCCTCCACATCATTCCCAGAAGCCTTTGTGTTGTCTTCACAATTTTGGCAATGTGTCCCCTAAATTTTAGATCCTTATCCACTATCACCCCAAGATCTCTTATTTCCTCTACCTCCAACAATATATTCTCAGCAAGCATAAATTCTGCATCCCATCTTTGTTTTCCAAATTTTAAAACCTTACATTTTGCAACATTGAACTCGCATCCCCATTTCCGTGCCTAATCACTCAATTTATTCAAGTCTTCTTGCAAGGCCACAACATCTTCACTACTCTTTATGGTTCATCCCAAATTTGCATCATCTGCAAACAACTGAATATCTCCATCCAAATCTTCGCCAATATCATTAATATACAGGTTAAATAGTAATGGCCCTAAAACAGACCCCTGAGGCACACCACTAGTGACTTTCCTTTTCCTGGCTATTGCACCCCCATACATAACTTGTTGATACCTATCAGATAGCCAGTCCAATTGGATATTAGATTAGTCCAATGCACTAATCTAATATCCAACCCCATCTGCTCTAGTTTGACTGTCAACTTATCATGAGGTACTCTATCAAAAGCTTTTGTGAAATCCAAGTATATTGCTTCCTCTGTCCAAGGAAGCAGTCACTTTATTGTAATAAGTAAGTAGATTACTAAAACATGACCTCCCTTTAGCAAATCCATTCTGTCCATCAAAGATTATACCATTGTTGTCTACCCAACTCTGGATCCTAGTTCTCACAAGCTTCTCCAACAATTTAACCACAACACCTGGTCTAGAGTAACTACTTTGAAAGGTTGCTAAATGAAACAGTCAGTGGTAAAATGGTGGTAGAAAACACTCAGCGGGAATACATATCAATACTTGAAGTAGAAAAAGCCATTAAGAATTTGATATGTGGGAAGGCAGCTGGAGTGGAATGATATTCAACCAGAAATGTTCAAATATGGAGCTAAAAAAGTTTTACACTGCATAATTCAAAAAGCCTGGTCAGAGGGTTGAATTCTAGTTGATTGGAGTAGAGCTTTCATAGTACCCAACTATTAAAAGGGGAAATAAAACAATGTGAGAATTAGAGGAATTTCCTTATCAAGTGTTCGTAGTAAGATTTATGCAAGTATACTTGAGAAATGACTGAGAAAAATTGTGGAAATGAAGAAGCTGGATTCATGCCAAATTGAGGTTGTCAGAATTAGATTTTCATTTTAAAACAAATAGTAAAGAAATCATGATAATATAACAAGGATCTGTATTTAAGTTTCGTGGATCTGGAAAAGGCATATGACAAGGTACCAGGAGGAAAGCTGATTCTGATAACCTCAATTTGGCCTAAATCCAGCTTGTTCAAAACTGCAGTTACATGGTGTTAATGAGACATTATATCAAGCCGTACATAGTCTATATTTGAGTTGTAAGTCATCAGTTAGAATTGTCAAATTGATGTTGTGGTGATTAGTTTGTCATTTTACGTATAATAATGTAACCTACCTATAAAATAATCGAGACAAGCAGGAATCTAAATTTTTACAGTTTTGTTTGAAAGAACTACATGCCAAACGGAATAAGTTCCTTTTGACCAAGCGTCAAATTGATGTTTTATTTCAAAAACATTAATTTGGTGCTTAGTCTAGTGAATTGAAAGAAGTATGGACAGATGGTTTGATTAAATGAAGTATGAGACATGTGTACACTGTCTCCACTGTTATTCATCATTTATATGGATCACATTATGGAGGAAAGGAGGAAAGTGGTATTAAACCTGATATCAAAATGGAGATGTCAACTCAGCTTTTTACTTTATGTAGATGATGTTATACTTCTCAATAAATCCAGTTCAAGTCTGCAGGATTCCCTAACTAAATGAAATAACTGCTGTAATAAATTTGGTATGAAAATCAGTATTAAAAAGATTGTCTTCATCTTACCAATGAAAGTAGCAGAAATATTGACCACATCAACTGCATTCAGAATGGAGAACCTATAGAACAAGTAAAACAGTTCAGCTACTTAGTCAAAATTTTTCGTGAAGACTGCAAATTAAATATGGAAATAGCCAACAGAATTAGAAAAACAGGTATGGTAGGAAGTCAACTGAATAAATTTATATGGAATAAGAGAGAAATTAGCCAAAACACTAAACTAGCTGTAACAAGAGAGTGGTCAAACCAATTTTAACTTATGGATCTAAGAGCTTGGTTAGAAATAAAACATTGAATCAAAGACTGGAGACCACAGATATGAGAGTTCTGAGAAAGATTAGAGAAGTGCTAACAGATGTCATGAATGATTGTATCATATTAAAAAGTGAGGATGTTAGGAAATAACTTGTTATCATTACCATTCAGAAATGTGTTAGCAGAGCTAATCTCGGATAGTAATGGTTCCCAGAGGAAGATCAAGATGCAGGTGGATTGATACAATAAAAAGTGCCTTAGAAGACAGACATAAGATCTGATAATGTTAGAATATTGACAAATGATAGATTAACAGATCAATTTGGAGGAAAATTGTTGATAGGAAGTTTGTAATAATGTAACTTTTTCATGTATTACTATCATATTATCCTGTCCCCCTGAGGATACAATGTCAGGAATTTGATAATTTATATATATTTATATTATATTTTATTATATAATTTATTTTATATATTTAAAATTTAATTTTAATCTTTAATTACTACATAATTTTTTCTAATTAATATATAGTAGATGTTAATTTCTTTAAACAATATCGATTTTAGAAAATATTATATTAAATAGTGTCAAACAAGGTTTTACTTACAAAAAAAAAAAGATTAAGTTATAATCTATTTAATAAATGCCATTATAGTGAACACTTTGCAAACTGATACCCTCTCCCCCTTCAGAGACCAAACATGGAATTTCTTCCAGCTTCCAGTTAGTTGATAAAGGTGATATAGATATCTTGCAGGATGATTTAAATAAATTGGCATTGTGGGCAAAGGATAATGATTGTCAATTTAATGTTGCAAAATGTAAGGTTAGACACTTTGGGTTGAAGAGGTTGCATATGGTGTATCATATTGATGGTATTGGTTTGCAGGAAATTGATAAGCCTAGGGACTTGGGGATAATGGTGGACAAAGAGTTGAAGTTCAGAGGACATGTTGCAAAAGTTGGTAAAATAACAAATTACTTGTATGTTGAAAAACATGCTAACAAGTAAAGATAAGAAGTTGTTACCCTCTTTTATAAGGCTATGATTCATCCACATCTTGACTTTTTTTTACTTGATTTGTATGTATGATGGTTGATTTGGGTCTTCTTCAGTGAGCCTCCGGACTCCATGGAGATGCTGTAAAGTAGTAATAATAATAATAATACATAAGTGGTCATGAATCATACCCATTCATGTGGACTAACTGGAAATCTTCAGTTTTTTGCTGATGATGCAAAGTTGGAGAGAATTATAAGCAATACTACTGATGTCAATTCCATTCAGGAAGATTTGAATAAACTTTTAACTTGAACAAAGGAGTGAGATGGTAGTTTTACATTTTGGAGTACAGAAATATAAAGCTGCATACTATATTGACAGTGCTGTACTGCAGGAAGTGAATGAAATTGGAGATTTGGGAGTGATAGTTGACAGTAGACAAGTGTAGAGGGCATATTGCAAGTGCTGCAAAGGCTGTATATCATAGTGTTGCTATGATAAGAAGGAAGTTGGACTATTGTGCTTAGATTTGGTCACCTGGTTTTCATTATGATGTGGAAACATTGGAGATGGTCCAGAGACAAGTGATTAAGACAATATCAGGATTGGAATGCTGGCTATGGAGAGAAGTCGAAGAGATGTGGATTGCAGAGTTTGAAGGGATTATAGAAAGAGTAGGTCTGAGGGGAAAAATCAGAGGCCATCCCTTGAAGTTATGTTAGAGTGTGGTGAAGAGGAGTGTGAGGAGTAGATATTTTACATGGAGAATTGTCAGCAAATGGAACACATTACCAGAATATGTTGTTAATGTAAGGAGTATTAAGGATTTTAAGATTTGGTATGATAAATATGTTGTCAGTTGAATGAACTGTCTACGATGAGTGCGGACTCCATGGAGGGTGCAATAATAATAATAGTAATAATAATAATAATAATGTGGAAGTGTTTATAATGTATTGGTATCTTCCAAGTAGAAAGTATTGAATTAGTCTGAAAATACTTCAGGTGCAAACTTTGTTTTGCTTACCCTTGGATAAAGGATTAAACCAGGAATATAATTTCTTGGCATCTTTAATTTATAGTATAACCAAGTGGAAAAACTTCCAACAACTATCTCTAATTCAGAGTATTTTAATAATAAGGTGTGAGATGTTTTGGCTACTCATATGTGAAAATATGACTTCCTCATTACTTCAACCTGGGTATTACCTCTAGGTCTGGCTCCCACTATTGAGACCTCAATAAAGGTCGAAACTGGTCTTGGTAGTGACCCTTCCCATAATGCATAGCATTATACATGTCCATAAGGATATGTGCTTTGCATTATGGGATACTAAGGCAAGTGATGTGAAATCATTAGCTTCTATATCCAAGTAGCCCAGTCCTGAAAATACTTCAGGTGCAAAATTTGTTTGCTTACACTTAAACCAAGAATATAATTTCTTGGCATCTTTAATTTTTAGTTACTGTTGAGTTGGTTAATTATATAAAAAATCCTTTCTCCATTTCTTAGCCACATATCTGCATTTTGAGGGACTAACATGCTGCAGCTAATAGGAAAGAAACTTTTCTTTTGTGCCTCACCACATCTGTACACACTAAGCTTCTTATAACAATTCATTGTTTGTCCTACTTTTTCATTTTAGAAGTTGATTTCACTCTAGTTATATTCATAATAATGCTTAATGGTATAACTAATTCCAAGAGGGGGAATAAAAACATTTTTTAGACTCGCTAATATTTTACTAGTTTTCTACCCAGCATCATCAGAGCACAATAATAACCATGACAGGCACAAAGCACTAAACTAAGTAATTGTAGAAATAATTTAAATTGTAATTGACACCTAATCTCCTTACATGGTGCTCTCTATGGGTCAGATAACTATAAAGTTAATTTAGAGAAGTCCAGCTCTTACGTCTTAAAATGATAGTCTCCCAGATGTTTGGTAAATTAATGCAGTTATGCTTGTTGAGGTTGGGAGAGTGCTTCATAGCTGATGCTGATTCTAAGAATAGCTTTTCAGACCTGTAAAGATTTCTGGGGCGCTAGTGGGTCAAGCGCTACGAACGTGTTTTGAAGAGCTCCTGATTCAGATAAGTTTTACTAGGAATAATTAAGTATATATGCGTAATTGTTTAAGTAAGAGCAGCTGTAAACGTTGTACGCTACCGATATTATTAGTGTGGGTTTTTTTTCTTGCTTAAACTAAATACGAAAACGTTAATATTAGACCTAGTAACCTGCAGAGGAAAAAAAAAAAAAAAAAATGGCGGCGGCATTGTCATTCCATGATTTTAATTTGGATTTCAGTCGGTTCGTTAAGTGTGAGGTCTGTTATATGTATTCCTTCGACTACATAAATGATTTGTGGATGTTTAGTGCAGATGGAAGAAGGGTGTGTGCGAAATGTGACCTGAACGAGGAATTGATGAATGCGAATATGAAGTTGATGACAGAAAGTGCTAGTACCGATTGTGTCGCGAGTGCACGTTTGAAAGAGAAGGATGGCAAGAAAGACAGGCGAAAAAATGTTAAAAAATCAGGAAACAAGAAAAGAGCGATTTGACAACCGTAACGGATGTTAAAAGGGACGAAAGTGAGGCGGAAAGAAACGAAATTGAGAGAACGAATGAAAGTAGAAATGGCGTGGTGCAGAAATCGCAAGTAAAAAAAATCGAAAGAATGAATGATAGCGAAAAAAGAATGACTGATGGCGAAAGTTGGACGCATGTTGGAACGAAAGTACTGAACCAAAGAAAGATGAATGACAGTAAAAGTGAGAAGAATGATAGCGAAAGTTGGACGCATGTTAGTCCGAAAGTACGGAAACAAAGAAAGATATGTGAGAGTGAAAGTGAGAAGAATGATAGTGAAAGTTGGACGTATGTTGGACCGAAAGTACGGAAACAAAGAAGGATGAATGAGAGGGAAAGTGAGAAGAGGGGGGTCGAGAGTTAGAAAGTTAGAAAGATTTAATGATAGAGTGAATGTGTCGCGAGGTTCAGAAGGTGAATTGGATTGGATGAAGCAAGAAATGAAATGGATGCGGAATGAAATTAAGAGAATTCAGGTCAAAACTATTAAAATAAATCATGATGGCATGAAAGAGTTAACAAAAGATGAGCGAGTGGCATTGTATGGCGACTCCATTATTAAAGGTGTGCTAGAGGATAAAATGCACAAGGTATGTTTTCCAGGTGGTAAAATGAGTAGAGTGATTGAGGCATTGAATATCAGGCAGGAACGAGCAAAAGAGTTAATTGTATTAATTGGTACGAATGATTTGAGAGAGAACAAAGAGCATGTCAAAATGAATGTCAGGAGACTGCTTGGAAAGATAAAGGAGAATAGTGTGACAGGAAGGGTGGTCAGTGTGTTGCCTAGGTATGAGTGTGGTGAAATGAGGCGGAGAGCAAGAATTTGAATGATATTCTGGCTGAAATGTGTGAGGAGATGGGAGTACAGTTTGTTAATGTGTGGAATGAGTTTGAGGGACGAAGTGAGCTGTATGGGAGCGATGGACTGCATTTGAGTGGTTATGGTGTGAGTCGCTTGGAGAGACTGCTGCTGGAAGGTAGAGAAGTGAATAGAGAGAATGAATCAGATCGAGAGGGGAGTGATGTGGAAGAGCAGGAGAGTAAGACAGGAGAGATTGAAGGAGTGGAAATGAATGTGGAAGTGAGTGGTATGAGTATAGAAAATGAGAGAATGGGTGTGCAAGAGGAGCAGGGAAACGGCGAGGCTCAGGGTGGACAGGGATACACAGCGTGAGAAAGGTGGATGCTCCAAGAGGAGGTGAGAGAATGTGTAGGCAGGAAAGTAATGGATGATCAGGGATCAAAAGGAAACAGATGGAATTGCAAAGGGTTCTAAAATGAAGAAGCAGAAAGGGAAATGGCCATAGTCCAGCATGGAGAGATCACATCGAGTGAGTGGTATCAGTGGAACTAGCTGTAGATCCAGAAATGAGTTGTTGTGTTTGTATACCAATGCTAGAAGTATAAGAAACAAGGCGGATGAAATGGTTGCACTAATTGCGTCTGTGCACCCAGAGATTGTCGGAATAAGTGAGACGTGGTTAGATGAGGATGACATCCTGACAGGAATAGAGATGGAAAGGTATGATGTGTTTCGTGAGGATAGAAGGGGTAAAAAGGGAGGGGGAGTGCTATTGATGATAGAGAAAGAGTTATGTCCATACAAGGTAGAGATGCAAGAGGGAAATGGGGCCAGTGGTTTTGAGGCAGTATGGTGTGAGATAGAGGTGAATAGAATCAAATACTTGGTGGGATGTTGTTATAGACCTGGTAATGTGGATGGTGGTGATAGTGAAATGTATAGTCAAATAAGCCAAGCAAATAAGAAAAGGGTGATCATTATGGGTGATTTTAATTATGGCAATATAGACTGGAATGAAGAGATAGCAACTGGAAGTAAAGAAAATGAGTTTCTTGAGTTTTTGAGGGATAACTACCTCAGACAGTATGTAACAGAGGGCACAAGAGGATTAAGGGTCTTGGATTTGGTCATCTCATCGGAGGATGTAATTATCAATGAGGTATCAAATCATCCACCAATTGGTGAAAGTGACCATGAGGTGATTACTTGGGTGGTTGCCAGCAGTGCAAGGACCCCTGTGAAAAAAGGGTATATGTGGAACTACAAGGGGGGTGATTATGAAGAGCTCAGGAGACAGCTTGCAGGTGTAGCATGGAATGAGGAGTTAGCTGGAAAAGAGATCAATGCAGATTGGGGGATTTTCAAAAAATATTTAGTGGATGCAATGTCTAAATGTATACCACGGGTGAGAAGGTTAAATAAGTTAGGTGTGAGATGGATGAATAAAGAGATTAAGCATGCAATACAGAGAAAAAGGGCATTGTGGAGGCAGCATAAGAGAAGTGGAAGTAACCAATTTCATGAGTTCTACAAAGACCAGGCAAGGAGAGTGACTTGGTTGGTGAGAGTAGCTAAAGAGAGGTATGAACAGCAGTTAGCTAATGAAGCTAAAAAGAATCCTAGGGAGTTCTTTCGATATGTAGCCAGCAAAAGAAAGAATGATTATGGAAGGATGACATTGATTGGAGGAAATGGTATAAAGACAGCTGTTGCAGAATGTGTGGTGGAGATACTTAATGAGCAGTTCATAAAGATCTTTCAATCTTGTGAATGTGACTTCATGGAGAGATTAAGAGCAGTTGATGATGGGGAGGAGAGACTGACTGTAAGTGAGCAAGAGGTGTTTGGGGAATTGAGTAAACTAGATGTAAATAAGGCTGTGGGACTTGATAATATATCACTGCGTATTCTGAAGGAATGTGCCAGAGAGTTGACACCTGCCTTGACATATTTTTTTAATACGAGTCTTGCACTTGGTCAAGTCCCTAAAGAGTGGAAGGAGGGCAAGATTGTGCCATTTCATAAAGGAGGAGATCGAACTCAAGCATCAAACTATAGGCCTATCTGTGTGTCAGGTGTTGTGGTTAAGTTGTTGGAGAAGCTTGTGAGAACTAGGATCCAGAGTTGGGTTGACAACAATGGTATAATCTTTGATGGACAGCATGGATTTGCTAAAGGGAGGTCGTGTTTTAGTAATCTACTTACTTATTACAATAAAGTGACTGCTTCCTTGGACAGAGGAGAAGGATACACAGTAACATACTTGGATTTTGCAAAAGCTTTTGATAGAGTACCTCATGATAAGTTGACAGTCAAACTAGAGCAGATGGGGTTGGATATTAGATTAGTGCATTGGATTGGAGACTGGCTATCTGATAGGTATCAACAAGTTGTGTATGGGGGTGCAATATCCAGGAAAAGGAAAGTCACTAGTGGAGTGCCTCAGGGATCTGTTTTAGGGCCATTACTATTTAACTTGTATATTAATGATATTGGCGAAGATTTGGATGGAGATATTCAGTTGTTTGCAGATGATGCAAAGTTGGGACGAACCATAAAGAGTAGTGAAGATGTTGTGGCCTTGCAAGAAGACTTGAATAAATTGAGTGATTGGGCAAGCAAATGGGGATTGGAGTTCAATGTTGCAAAATGTAAGGTTTTAAAATTTGGAAAACAAAGATGGGATGCAGAATTTATGCTTGGTGAGAATATATTGTTGGAAGTAGAGGAAATAAGAGATCTGGGAGTGATAGTGGATAAGGATCTAAAATTTAGGGGACACATCGCCAAAATTGTGAAGACAACACAAAGACTTCTGGGAATGATGAGGAGGACACTGACGTGTAGAAGTAGGGAGATTCTTGTTCCATTGTATAAGGCTTTGATTAGGCCACACATGGACTATTGTGCCCAGATTTGGTCACCTGGTTTTCAGAAGGATGAAGAGATGTTGGAAAGGGTCCAAAGGCGACTGACTAAGGTAGTTTGACCTCTGGAATGTCGAGTATGAGGAAAGATTGAAAAGATGTAATTTGCAGAGTCTAGTGGAGAGAAGGAAGAGGGGAGATATGATAGAGACCTACAAGTTGGTAAGGGGTTGTTATAGGATCAATGGTGGAGAAGTTCTACAGAGAATAGTGAGAGATCAGGATAGAACCAGAGGTCATACCTGGAAACTGTATAAAGAGGGTGTGAGTAGGGGAGTGAGAGGCAGGTTTTTTTCGTGCAGAGTTGTGAATGATTGGAATGCCTTGCCTTGAGAGTGTGGTGTCTGCAAGGAGTTTGAATGTGTTTAAGACCCGGTATGATGAGATGTGTGTGAGATAAAAGGACCTCCTAGATGAGTCTTTGACTCCATGAGGTCTTGTTTAATAATAATAATATACACTGAAAGAAGTCAATGGATACCATAGTGTGAGGAATAAACAGCCGTTGCACCCACCTTAATAAGATCTCCTTTTGTTGTGATGATTGCAACAGTCTTTCAGGGCATACTTTCCACAAGCATTTGATAGGGATCAGTGAGAATTTTGGACTACTCTTCCTGTAGGTATGTAACGAGGTCCTGAACTGTTATGAGGCATACCTTACCCGACACTCCATTTCATCCCACCAATGTTTAGTAGGGTTGAGATCAGGACTCTGTAGAGGCCAGTCAAGTGTGGTGACATTCATGTCCACAAACCATACCACAAACAGAGGACTAAGGCCAAATCAAGAATAACAGGTCTATACCATCACACTGCATTTCTGAATTTCATAGTTGGGACTGAACACTGTGGTAAGAGATGTTCACTGGGCATCCACAATACCCACACTTGTCCATCTGCTCAGTAGAGAATGTAGCATGTTTTGTCGCTCCATAACACAGCTTTCCAAGCTTCCACATCCCACTGTACCTGCTTTTTGTGCCACTGAAGACCATGCTGGATGTTGGTTTAAGTAACGTGGGGCATTCCTACCATGGAAATCCATGTTGTGAGCCTCAGTTCTGAATGTTTTTGTGCAGATTCCTTCAAGTCAATGCTTGGAACTCGACATTGAATGTGTTGGCCGACGAATGGCGTTTTTTACATATTGTTCTTCCATAGTACAATACTATACGATCATGTTCGGTGAATGTGCTGGGTCATCCACTGTGGGTAGCACTTGCAGTTGACTCCTTGCACTTCTATCTCAGTATGGTATCACTGATTGTTGACTTGGGATGCCCAATTTGTCAACAATTTGCCAAACAGATTGACCTGCAACATGGCATCCTATCACAAGTCTCTTTCAAACTCTGTAATTTCCCTTCTCACAGCCATTTCATCTGGACACAGTTGCACTGACTTGGGAGCATTATATTCCTCCAATTTATACAGCTACAAACACATGACATGTTACATGGTATGATGCACCTTGCCCATGATGGATGTCTGTTGACTTCTTTCCAAGCACAGTGTAAATACTTTTCTCCATTTGATCCTATGTGAAGGAGTATCCAGAGCCTCGTCTGCTAATCCAGATGATTTTGGAAGTATTTTGTGTTCTAAGAGACAGATGTTTACTGATTTACCAGTGTGTCCAAAGTAGGCTCAACTGTAGTCACAAAGAACTTTATACACTCCAGGATGTTCAAGAAGATGTAGTCAATCTTTAGGAGAATGTATGAAAGCAGATAGCTGAATGAAAGGTTTGAAAGTAGTAAGAAGATCATATCTGCAGAGAATTTGGCTATTTTTTCTGGCATACCCTTAACATACGGAATGGTTTTGCCATGATCCTGTGTGTGTTGGGTGTAGGAGGGGGTGCATGTCATATTTGATCTGTTTTATATGGGCTGTGGCCATTTGTTGTAAAGGTGTTGCAAAGGTCCCTGAGTTCAGTTTCAAGTACTGTGTTATTTCAAGTACTTTAGATTAAACAATGTGGTCAAAGGCATCGACAATTCCCTAGCACCTTCATGTAAAACTCGTAACTAATATGTCCTCTAATCCCATAGCTGTATTCACATCGAGGTTCTGTAATATGCTACGCACCTCCATATCATTTATCTCAATTCCTATGTAAGTCTTTGCCTTTCTCATTACTTCTACCTGGATGATATACTCTTGCAAAGTGCTCACTTAATAATTCTATTATTTCAAATGATTCAGTTACCTCCCTACCATGGCCATTCATTAAAATCATTCTACCGTAAACATTTTTTATTTTATTTGCAATGTATCGAAAGAACTGTTTGGAATTATTTTTGGCGTGTACTGCTAATTTCCTTTCATACTCTGCTTTTTCCTTTCTTACCACACTGGTTATCCTTTTGGCCTTAGCTTTGTATTGGTCATGTGCCTGCATGCTGGTCACCTTTCTCCTTGAATTCCCTCCACAATTTTTTCTTTTTTTGTAGCTCCAGTTTAATGGTTGTATTCATCCATTTACCTCCCTCTTGATTTACTCTCCTGAGTAAATCTCCTGATTTACTCAGGAGATTTATTCAGTCTGCCATTTATTTATTCATATGGTTTTTCCCCAATTTTTCCCCGTCCCTTTTTTTTTGGGGGGGGGGCAGGTTTAGCCCTCCTAATGAGGCAGTATTCTCCCCAGAAATTTTTACCAGCCGGGTGGAATGAAGCATTAGCCAGGTATACAAAAATTATTTTTCCATTCTTTCTCATTATTTAGCCATGTCAATTCACAACATTAGCTGGGTGGTCAGTAAAACCAGCCGGGTGGTTTGCCCATTCAAAAGGTCCTGGGGAGAACATAGTGAGGGATTAGGTATATGTGTATATATATATTCTATAATTGTTAATCCGTGTGTGTGTGTGTTCATGGCACCAGTTTACCTGTTCTGATGGAAAAAAATAAGAATTTCTGGGTGAAAAAAATTCCCTCTACCTCCATGTGAGACCAGCTAATTCATCTTTAGCTGAATGAGACCAGATAAAGGTTCCTCACATCATAGTCGGGAATCAAACCCAGATCTGATTGGGTTTGATTCCCGAATGGCTTCAATCTATACCGACTGAGCTATGGAGGCTCTAGTCTGCCATTACTCTCCTCAAACACTCCTTTACTACTTCCCATTGGTAATCATGCACTATCAACATCCAGTCCTTGCAGTTTCACATGACATGGCACTGATCCAAGCAATCTCCCAAGCTTGTCATATTTACCAGTTCTGTAATTCCACATATACCCCTCCTTAACTGAAAATTCCACACATTTAGCCACCTCCTAGGTCAAGACTATATGATCGCTCTTACCAACTGGCAGTAGTATAGTCATATTCTTCTTCACGTGGCATCCCCTAGAAGGAGGTTGGTAATCATGTCACAGAACTTTTTTCTTTCTTTTGCTGCTCTGGAACATTTATGGTAAGTCAAGCCAGTCCAGTCCTTAATGTCTTCAAACCACATTCTCTTGGGTCTACTTCTCCCTCTTTTTCTATCTAGTTTCCCTTCTAATGTTAATTTCTGAATGCCTTCTTGTCTAGTTAGATGTCCAAAATATTATGTTTTCATTCTTTTAATGATTTTCATTAATGTTCTTCTCATTTTTACTTTCTTTAAAACATCTTCATTTTTCATTATCTCTGTTCATAATATTTTCAACATTCTTCTGATGGTCCACATTTCAAAAGCTTCTAATTTTTTCTCTGTTTTTCTTTATTTAGAGTCAGTTTCACTGTTGTAGAGAAGGCTTGACCAGATATAGCATTTTATTGATCTTTTTCTTATCTATGTTAATGTCTCTGGATGTTAGAAAGTTTTCATATGAATAAAAGCTTTTCTTGTTATCTCTATTCTTCTTTTTATTTCTTTAAGGGAATTTCTCCATCTGTAAACATTTTGTCCCAAATATATAAAAGACTGAACCTGTTCATTTCTTTTGGTTAACAGTTATATTTAGTTTCTTTTGGTTCTTTTGATATAATCATGCAGTTTGTTTTCTTCAGGTTAATAATTAATCCCATGTCTAAGCTTCTGTTGTAAATTTCAGTGACCAAGTTTTGAAGGTCATCTTCAGATTCCCAATATTCTGTAGGATATGCATTAATTTCTTGCGATCTATTGAATCAAACGCGATGATGTAATCAATAAAACAAAGATATATGCTTTTCTGGTTATCAAGGCTTCTTTCACATAATGTTTTCAAATTGAAAATTCCTTCTCTTGTACTTTTTGTCTTTTTGAAAACCAGATTGAGTGTCTTCTGTTTCTATTGAAAAAGTGCCTTTTATTCTTTCTAGGATTATTCTCAGTAGTAATTTCATAACATGGCTCGTTAAACTTAGTCTATATTCTGAACATTCAAAGGTTCTTGAAATTTTGGGGATAGTAACAAAGATGGATTTCCTTAGATCATCAGGGATGTATCCTGTATCATATATATTATTAAAAATATATAATCTTTAAATCTTTAATTGTGTGTTCATTTAATTTTGTTAACAAGTCAATAGGGATTTGATCAGGACTTGGTGTTTTACCTGATTTGATATATAGCTTATTCTGTTTCTTCATACGTAATTGGTTCACCATCCATATTTTGTATATCTGGTGTGTCTGTGCGATCAGAGTCAAACAGTTCTTTTCCATATTTTTTCTGTCCTTTTATATGATATCTCATATTTCTAGTAGTATTTTTCCATTTTGATCTTTTATACAAAAATTATGGCTGAAATTTTTCTTTTTATTTGTCAGAGCTTGGATTGACTTATGCATTTCTCTACTATTGCGTTTCTTGTCCAATTCCTCTATTATTATTATTATTATTATTATTATTCAGGCCTCCATGGAGTCGAGACTCATCGTAGCAGGGCCTTCCTAGGAAACACAAAGTCTGTCATACCACTCTCCTCACCCTCTTGCTCACAGCTTCCTTTGTACTTTCCAGGGATGGCCCCTTGTCATCGTTCCTTCCTGCTCCACCAAGTGAAAGAACCCCCAGTGTCCAACCTGTAACTGCCTGTCAACAGTTTAAAAGTCTCGATCATAACACCTCTCCTTCTATCCACCAAACTCTGCAGTCCACATTCCCTCAGCCGATCCTCATAATTAACATTGTACAGTCCTTAAACCATCTTTGTTATCCACCTCTGTACCCTCTCCACAGTTAATTTATCCCAATCCTGGGGACCAAATTTGAGAACAATAGTCCAAGTGTGGTCTGATCAGGGTCTTATACAATGGAATGATAACTCTTCTATCTCTGCAGGTCAGCATCCTCAGTATTGCAGCAGTCCTCTGGGTTACCTTCACCACCTTTGCAATATACCCCTGAATTTCAGTTTTCTATCAATCATCACCTCCAGATCTCTTTCTCCCCTACTTCCTCCAGTACTGCTCCTTCGATCGAGTATGCAGCCTCTCATCGATGTATCCCAAACTTCAAGACTACATATTGCTGCATTAAACTGACACCCTCATTCATTTGCCTGTCTGTTTAGTTAATTCAAATCCTCTTGCAGGGCCACCACATCTGTACTATTTCTAATAATCCTTCTCAGCTTCACATCATCTGCAAACAACTGAATATCCCCTTGCAATCTATTGACAATGTCATTGATATAAAGGTTAAACAATACAGGTCTCAGTACTGAGCCCTGTGGGATCCCACTTGTAACCTTCTGCTTCCTTGATATTGCCTCACCATACACAACTCTCTGATACCTATCAGACAGCGAATCCTGAATCCAGTTGACTAACATGACATCTAAACCCATGTGCTGTAACTTAAATATCAGCTTATCATGTGGCACCCTGTCAAATGCCTTTGCAAAATCCAAAACAAATGGCAGTGTATGCCTTTCGATCATCAACTGCTCTTGTCAATTTATTATAAAAGGCAATCGTATTACTTAAGCAAGCGTGCCGCTTAACAAATCCATGTTGATTCTCGCAGATAACATTACCCTTATCTATCCAATGCTGTATAGAGTCCCTCACTAATTTCTCCATGACAACAACTACTGATGACATACAAACTGACCTATAATTAGACACTTCCAGTCTGCTACCACCCTTATGCAATGGCGCTATCTTACCTTCTTTCCATTCCTTGGGTATCTTTCCCGTAGCCAGACTTTCATTGAAAAGCTAGGTCAAAGGAGCTGTCAGTTCTTTAGCCCATCCAGTCCCACTACTTTACTGACATCCAGAGTACTCAGTATTTGGAACACACTCTTCTCTTGCATCTCTAAACCTTGTACCTGCCCTACCCTTCTAGTATTAAAACCTTCTTCTCCAGGATGAAATACACCAATAAAGTGCTCTTTGAATAACTTTATTATGTCCTCTGCATCAGTCACTCTATTCCCATTTTTATCCCACAGTGTCATTCTTCCACAATCCTTTCTCTGTTTAACCTTCCTGTAGTCATATTTTATAATTTTACTGAGTATTTTATACTGTTGTGTATTTATTTTTTATTTTTTTGTCTTTCATTCATAAGTTCTAATATCGATTCTGTCACCCAGGGTAATTCTTATTGTATTTAATTTTTGGAATAATCTCATTGGCTGTCGTTATAGACAAATTCTCTGATACAGTTACTAGATTGAGCATTCTCAAACCCTTAGTAAATTCCATCACATGCTGGCTCAGGTAATTTTTCCTTAGTTACTGCAGAAATTCCATTTCTTTCCTTCCCTGTGTCCTCTCCTCCTTCCAATCAATATTCCCATAGTTGAAATCCCCCATAATAATTACCCTCCTTCCACTCATTGAGCTTATTTGCTGATGCAGGCTGTTCCCATCATCTTGTGTCCTGGTCTGTAGAAGCATTCAGCTGTATATTTTGTTCTGCTGGACTCCATCTCACACCAGATTGCCTCAAAATGTGCTAATTTCACTGGCCTGCAGTTGTCCTTCTATTTTCTTTGGTTGCAGTTCATCAACTATCATCAATAACACTCCCCGTCCCCTCCATTCTCTACTCTCTATCCTCCCTGAACACACTATGCCCTCGACATTCTATCCCACTAACTATATCACCTTCTGTCAGCCATCTCACTAATGCCAATAGCCTTTGACCAGGATGAACTAACCAATGCCAAAAACTCTCTCTCCCTTCGCATGGAAAGGCTTATGCGTGGGTAGTACATGTTAATTTATTTTCATGGTATTGATTACAACACAGAACAATAAGTTAATAAATATTAATTATTTTCTTATCAGCTGATATTTCTCTGGTATTTCCAGCATCTTCAGAGCATGCCTTGGATACTCCTTCACACAGGATCAAATAGAAGAAAACAAAATAACTACACAGAAGTCAGTATAAGTCAGAGAGATTGATTTTGGAATCAACAGTAGCTTTAAAACATACTTCAAACCTCAACAAATATGGCTGTATAAATTTACCAAAAATCTGTGAGACAGTCACTTTAAGATCTAATTAATACTTGTTTTCTCTCTTTTTCCAACACAGATGGCACCTAAGTAGGACTAGTTCCTTGTAATGTTCGTTAAAATTTTTTAAAGTAGTCCCACTGTTATACCAAATTGTTTTATGTATTGTTACGAACTGTACTTGTACTCTGAAGAAGCTGGATATAATACCAGCGAAATATCAGCTAATATGTTAATAATAAATATTAATTATTTTCTTATCATTCTGTGTTGTAATCAATTGTGTGAAAATATATCATAACTCTTCCGCCCCCCCCACCCTTGTTCTGAATGCTCCTGTTATTAGCATAAGTTTTCTACATAAAAGTGTAACAAGTCTTGACCAACTGCCTACAGCAGTGTCACAAGAAATAGCTGCCTCTAAAAGAAGTTATGATTCTCTTATTCTTGTATAACTAAAGCTCATAAGGGTAATGCTGCATATCATTATGAATCCAACATATATCATTATGAATCAAACAGGATATAACAACAACAAAACAGAATCTTCTAAATGATAATTCTAACTTATCTGATTACAGATGTCTTTATGTACCCCATCAGCTCTCTGCAACACACAGGACCAAAGCATTGCTATTTCTTATTGTTATTATTAGTATGCGACACCTCCAAGGAGTCAAAGGATTCATAGCAGGAGGGCACTTTACCCTGTTACACACATCTCATGTCTCTCCCCTGTCTATCTCCATATGAGATTGGCTAACTCACTTTCAATTGAAAAAGCCCATATAAAGATATTCCTCCTATCACAATAAAAATTTATTTTCCATTCGAAGAGCACAATGTTCCATTGTTCTTCTAGTTGTGCTATAGAGGTTATGTATTTCTGAGGTACATCTGAAAAGATGACTAAAACATTAAATAAATATAATCTCCACACCATATTCAAATCACACCTTGAACTAGCAGTCATTGTTTGATCACCAAAGACGAACTCCATCCTCTATCACATTCAGGGGTGTATGAAGTGCCCTGCTCTGTGCTTGTAAGTTGGCCTGCATGGACAGATGGCAAATCTGTTAACATTTGCCTTAGATAATGTTAGAAATACATTTGATACCATCATTATGGCAGGTCAGGACTAAAGACCATACTTTGGACACTCTTTCACACAGGATTAGATGGAAGAAAACTACAATGCTATTTAGGAGTCATTAGTTGGAGAGACCATTTTTGTAGTCATCAGCAGTTGGTGAAATAATCCCATAAACTCGACAAGCATGGCCACATCCATTTACCTAAAACTTGGGAAATGGCCATTTTAAGACCGACTCCAGCCTAACAACTATAAGATTCTTCTTTTTATCCATTACAGATTGTCAAGTTAGAACATTGGTCATTTTGTTAGTTACAATTTGAACTGTTTTCAGCACTAATTATTCTGATTTGAAGATATTGGTTTGAAATATATAGCAATATTATCTGTTTAATAAAGATCATATTTATTGTGTTCTTGGTATTGATAAATAATAAATTACACTATAACCACAGTAATTAACTTTAATGAAATAAAAGTACAGATATTTGTACTGAAATTACCAGTACATCATCAGTGTAGACAACAAGCAATTCAAAGGAATGGAATACAAGGTACATAACAGTAGGTGGATTATCAATTAAAAACTGTTGCCATGTGCTAGAATTTTTTGATGGTTATATAAGAATTTAATAATTTATTTTAATAATATTCTTTATTAATTTCTAGCACACGGCAACAGTTTTTAATTGGTAATCCACCGACTGTTATGTATTTTGTATGAATTGCTTGTTGTCTACACTGATGTACTGTTAATTTCAGTTTGAAATATCTGTACTTTTATTTCATTTAAGTTAATTACTGTGGTTATCGTGTAATTTATTATTTATAGTTATGCAACAGTTACCTTTTCTAAATATTGTTCTTGGTATTGTTTAATAACATTAAATCTATGATGGGCATAAAAGTACTTTTCTATCTAATGGTTTTTACATTGCCATAGTGATACTTTCATCAACAATGCTATAAACAAACATAATTATGCCATCTTCAGCTGCTCAAGAGGAGGTTATCCATTGTCCATTCCTTGTGTCCAAGTGACCAGAGTTCATTGCTAAGATACTTAGAACACTTAACTTTCAAGTTGCATCCATCATGTCTTAGAAGTGTTCTTTATTTTTAGGTTTTATAATAGATAAGCTTACTATGTCGGTATTTTCTGATGTTTTTTATATTCTTAATGTCTGTAGTTTATTGCTTTTGTCATCCATGGCTACTCGTCTTTGTAATGAATATAAGAAATACATGAAATAGTATGAAAACTGGAAAGTCTGGGCTTGTGGAACTTGCTGTCCCACCCTCACACAGTGTTTGCTAGTAAAATCTCAGTCTTACATAAGAGCAAGTTCCTTATAGAAATGTTGTGTAAGAAAAGTTTTGAAACATTACTCTGCTGCTCTAATCTGAAATGTGATGGACTTTGTTGTTTTCCCTAGTGGAAAGTAATGTGATTTCACACTACCTGTTGTTATATATATATATATATATATATATATATATATAATATGTGTGTGTGTGTTTTTATAATGTGTAACTTTTAATGGACTTTGCTAGGAGTTCAGTTACACCCTGCTTCAGTACTACAACTTGCCACTTTATCTGCCATTTCATCTGTTATGTACACTTATGCTACTATTCCTTCTTTCAAATCACATTGAAGATACTTTATTTCTCTATTTATTCCTCTTCATAATGTTGACTTATGTCTCAGTTAAAATGCAAATTACAAGTCAGGGTTTTTAGTGTTTGTTTAGAATTTTTTTTAATTTTTTTATATCATTTTTTAAATTACTTACTGCACTTATATCAAGCATGAAATGTAATGTCATATATTTTATTGTAATTTTATTATAATCATGTATTTAAATGTAAATGTATTTTATTCTTTTCTTGACCTCCATGGAATCACAAGTATCATCTTGGGAAGTCAACACTAGTCAATACAAAGTCTATCATAACACTCCTTAAACTCATCCACTGTTTGCACTTCCACTAGACTAAGAAATCCAGATGTGGTCTGATCAAACCTTTGTACAATGGGACCACCATACTTTTATCTTTTGTGTTAATGTCCTCCTCAATATTGCATAAGTTTTCTGAGATGTCTTCACAATGCTTGCAACATGTCTTCTGAACTTCAGATTTCTATCTACAATCATCCCAAGATCTCTTGCTTCCTAAACTTCTTCCAGCATAACTCCACAAAGTGAGCATGAAGCATCCCATTTGTGGCTCCCAAATTTTAAAACCTTATATTAAGCTGCATTATAATGACATTCCCATTCATTTGCCTGCCCTTCCAGGTTATTCAAATTCTCTTGAAGAGCCAAAACATTGGCACTGTTACTAATAACCCCTTCCAAGCTTCACATCATCTGCAAATACCTGAATTCATTCAGACACTGACCTGAGGATTGAACAGTAATGGTCCTAGTAGAGAACTTTGTGGAACACCACTAATCTCTGATTTTTATTTAGCGTATGGCAATCTACATGCAGTTATAAAGGTACATTAGTCAAAATAAATATATAGAAAGTAAGTGACAGACAATTAGAATAAAACAGACACACTTATACTTTCAACAAACAACACTTATAGGTTAATATCAAGTTGTCTGATCCAGTCTATAACAGGCGGTGTCGCCTCCAGGAAGTCGTTTCTTTGGCCTGTGAATGCACAAAGACTGCACTCAGTAGAGATGTTGTGAATTGATTGATTCGGGTGCCCACAGTCACATTCCAGTGAAGGAATTTTTCCCCACTTGTAGAGAGAGAGAGCTTGCACATCTTCCATGTCTGGTGCGAATCCTGTTCAGCGTTGTCCAAGTCTTTTGGCTCAGTTCCATACCTGGGATGTTGAGACAATGCCTATCAAACCAAGTTTGGAGTTGAGCATTGGTATTTATGCTCCACGTTCATTTCCATTGTTCTTTGGTGTTGTAGTTGGTCGTTCTCAGGTGTTTAGCTTCACAGAGAGGAGGCTTTCTTGATTTCAGTCTGTTGAGCTGTAGCTGTAGTATGTCATTGTGTATAGGCAATTCAGTGTTTCTGAGTATTTTATCATATTCACATAGTAGAGCATCATGTCTTCGTAGGTTTGGTGGTATTATGTTACTCGGCATTGGGAGTCAGTAAATAGGAGTTGTTTTTATGGTTCCAGTGATAAGTCCCATTGTGGTGTTAAGCTGGCGGTCAGTTTGTTTGGTATGGCAGATGTTGAGCCAAACAAGAGCGCAGCACTCTGCCGCCGAAAAAAACCAATCCTAGTGCCGATGTTCTTAATGTGGTTGCTGCTGCACCCCAAGAAGTGCCACATAATTTCTGGATGATGTTGTTTCTGGTTCTAATTTTTCCAGCTGTGTTTTCAGCATGTTTCTTATATGATAAAGTGCAATCAAGTGTAACTCCTAGGTATTTAGGATATTTGTTATGGTGTAGAACTGAGTTTCCAAATCAGATATTCAGCTTGTCATGTGCCAGTTTATTGCTGAGATGGAATATTGACACTTCAGTTTTACTTTGGCTTGGTTGCAGTCTCCATTTTTTTAAAGTAGTTATGCAAAGCAGCAAGGTCATTTGTGAGAGTTTCCTCCGTCCATCTTAGTTCTATTTTTCTGGTGGCTAACACTATGTCATCTGCATAGCAGAATTTTCTAGATGCTGTATCTGGCAGGTCAGCTATGTATAGGTTAAATAAGAGAGGGGCCAGTACTGAGCCCTTGTGGTACTGTTGTTGAGTTTTTTTTGATTACTGATATTTTCTCCAAGGATAACACGCACATATCTATTGCTGAGCATATTATTAATAAACTGTATTGTTCTTCGGCACGGTAGTACTTTCATTAGTTTATACAGCATGCCCTCTCTCCAGATGGTGTCGTATGCAGCAGTTAAATCAAGAAAACTACAGAAGTTTTAAGATTTTGTTGAAATCCCACTTCAATGTATGATGGCAGTGCCAGAACCTGGTCACAACAGCTGCGATTGGGCCTAAAGCCTGCCTGCCTGTTCTATCGGAACGTGTTCAAGGATGGTGTTGCTTATGCGGTTGCACAGTAGTCTTTCCAGTAATTTATATGTGCAGCTAAGTAGTGCGATTGGACGATAGTTTTGTGGATTGTCAGTTGATTTTCCGGGTTTGGGAAGGGCTATGATCTTAGCTCTGTTAAATTCCTTTGGCAACATGACGATGTTCATTATTTCTGAGAAGAAATGGGTGAGCCATTTTTTGGTATTTTTGCCAGCATGAATAAGAAATTCCTGGTGAACTCCATCAAACCCTGGGGCCTTTCCCGTATTTGTATCAGCTAGTGCATTATTGATTTTTCTTATCGCTGAAGGGTCTTGCATATTCTGATTCATCTTGTAGTTTTGCCTTCAAGTCTCTGGTTTCTCTTTTAACTTTAATGGTATGGTTTTTATTACGTTGCCATCTCGAGATTCTAGTAATGTGATTAGCAACTTAGTTTGGTGTGACATCTGTCTTTTTAGTAGTCATCGTTGTAGCGCCTCCTAGCTTCCGTAATGCACTCCAGGCCTTTCTGCTGGAGTGCCTGAGGTCCAGTCCCTCAACTGTTTCGATCCAGCGTTGTTGTTGTTGTCTTGCTGTGTCCAAGTCGTGGAGGAGATCTTCTGTGATTTCCAGATCATCGCTCTCCATAAATCTCTCGTAGAGCTGTTTGCTCCATTCGTTCCATCCAGGGATATACTCCTTTCTGTAGCCCCCTAGGGATATGTTTTTTAGCTAGAGATGAGAGCTCCTACAAATAGATTGTAATTATTGGGTACAGGAGGTATGAAACGAACACACTTGTCAAGGTCAATGGCATATTTTTCCCAATCGGCTCTTCGAAGGTTCCATCTCGGGTGGGGAATTGATCAGACGAGTTATTTTTATGCCCACTTCAAGGAGGACTGGTTAGTGTTGGCTGTGAGAGAAGTCACCGAGAACTCTGATTTGAGCAGGTAGAGGTTCATTCATTTCGTTAGAGGTGACGAAGCAGAGGTCAGGATTATAGTCTCTTCTCCATGCTGCTGATCTGAACCACGTTGTTTAGTGTCAAAGACCAAGTTGATATTGGAAGTCTCAGCCCAGTTGGTGAGGGCTATGCTGCATTCATCATTCTGAGCATACTTCCATAACTCATGGTGGCTATTGAAGTCTCCCGCATATATAGTTGGGTGGCTCAAAAGAGGGAGGACTTGTTGAGGCCATTGGACGTTTGGTGGCTTGTGGACATTAGCAAGTATCAGTTTTCCCAACTTCGTCACGATCAAGCTGACATCATCATCACTTGATGCAGTAACAAGTTCGATCTGCTCAATGTTGTTGCGGGCATGTCACTATGTCATATGCATGGTGCTCCTACAAGCTGGTAGCCGTATATCCTCCCTCTTCTGTACAAGTCTTCTTCAGTAGCAGCATGTGTTTCCGGGAGGAGTACAATGTCTATATTTTGGTCAAGAAGGAATTTTGAAAGGTATTCACATTTTGATTTGCAAATTCCTTCGATGTTAAGATGATAGATTAGGACTTGGGCTCTGAGATTTCTAGTCAGTTGGTTCTTCAAACCATTCACTTCTGATTGCTGCATGTAGTTAGTAGCCAGGTGATCCATGGATAGACTGGCTGCCAAGGTCGCTGTAGCTCATTTAGCGTTATCCAGGGTGCACCACGAGGAGGCGAGCTAGGATTGCACCCCTCTAATCTCTGATAATGCTCTTCCATATACAATTCTCTGATGTCATTCAGAAAGCTAGTCACCAATTCAATCCCCTAACCTGTTATCCAATCCAAACTCATATGTTGCAACTTAAAAACCAACTTGTCACGTGCCACCCTGTCAAATGCCATCTTCTTCTTGGCTTCGCATGTTAGGCAAACAATTGCCTAACATGTGAATTGTTTGCTTGTAACTGATGATGAAAGTTTATTTTTCACTTGGTTAGTGTATAATAAATTTAGTTTAATCCTTTATCCAAGTGCGAGCAAACGAAGTTTGTGCCTGAAAGTATCTTCAGGACTGGGGTAAGGTGGTACACACCGTGCAACTCGTTGCAAAGGTGGAGCAAGCTAACATCACTTCTATCTCAGTATCTCCCATAATGTAAAACATGTATAATGCTATATGTATGATGTTATGCATTAAGGGAAAGGCCACCACCCAGACTAGTTTTGACCTTATTGAGGTCTCTTCAGTGGGAGCCAGGCCCAAGTGGAGATACTAGGCAGAAGCATTAGCAAGGTCATCTCTACCTATAGGAGTTGCCAAACGGTGTGCCACCTTTTTATTAAATTACTCTGGATTTAGAGAAAGATGTTGAAAGTTTGAAGAGACCTTAATAAAGGTAGAAACTAGTCTGGGTAGTGGCCCTTCCCTTAATGCATAACATTATACATATCCTCAAGGAGATGTGTTTTGCATTATGGGAGATACTGAGATAGGAGTGATGTTAGCTTGCTCCACCTTTGCAATGAGTTCCCGGTGTTGTACCACCTTACCCCAGTCCTGAAGATACTTTCAGGTGCAAACTTTGTTTGCTCACACTTGGATAAAGGATTAAACTAAATTTATTATAGTTTGCCTGTAACATTTTTAATGGTTTAAAAAGTCTTCTGCCCATCTCCTCCTGGGTCTTCCTCTTGATCAATGTCCCTTTGGTTTATATTTTCAGACAATATTCGGCCATCTATCCTCATTCATTCTTTCAATGTGGTTTTTCCAGTTCTTTCTATAGTTTGTGATGTCTTCTGTTATGTTAATTATGAATAATTGTTTTCTTATTTCTTATCTTGTCTATTCTTCAAGCCTGTGAGCAGTCTTAGGAACTTCATTTCTGCAGCTTCCACTTGTCTTTTGTCTCGTTCTCCCCAAGTCCATATTTCACTGCCATATTATTATTATTATTACTATTATGTGACACTTTGGACCTCCAGGGAGTCCAAAGACTCATCAAGGGAGAGTGTGCCAACAGCATCGAACGATTGAATCCTATTTCCAACTACTAAGAATGCTCAAACTTGCTTAACTTTTATCGTGAGCCATTAGTAGCAGAGGCTCTACCAATCGACCAACCTCTGATGGCAAAAACAATTTGTGCCTGCCAGGGATTCAGAATTGGTTTGGCTATTATTTTATATAGTTTTATTTGGGTTGTTCTAGATATCTGTTTATTGAAGTGTCTATTCAAAGTTCCAATGACTGCTAGGAATTTTTGGTTTTTTATATACAATGTCAATTTCTCCATTGGGACTTATGTTCCTAGATACTTAAATTTGTTCACTTGTTCTATTACTTTGTTGGGGATGACTAGCTAGTTTGCATCTTTTAATTTCTTTACCTTGAAATGCTATTGATTTCGTTTTATTTATTGAGATTTTCATGTCATACTATTCTATTGTTTTGTTCAATGCATGTAGATTTTTCTGTAATTGGTCTTCATTTTCAGCAAAAATAACTTGATCATCAGCATACAAAAGGATGGTTAATTCTTTATTTCTTATTTTAATTCCTATGATTTTGTTTTTCCTCCACTCCCTTGAAATTTTTTCCATATATATATATATATATATATATTGAAGAGTACTGGTAATATAAGTTTCAGTAAGGAAATACCATGAGTTGACATATTACTTATTAATATAATAACGGAATTAACTCACGTAAATTATTCTTTATTCGTAGAATTTTCACCTGAGTATCACAGGCATCATCAGTATAGGTACAAAGGCTAATTAAACAATAGCTGTTATATTCACAAAGCGCCACCTAAGTAGCTAAGGTTAAATTTCCTAAATTTATTTAAATTTTTTTTTTTTTTTTTTAAATATATATAAATATATATATATATGTGTGTATACAATTACAAGTTAGGAAAGATTTGCTGATTTATAGAGTACTATCTCACACAAGGGGGAAAAACGTAGACCATCAGATCTGTTTAGGTTAGGGGAGTGAAGTAACGTTTCACATGTTTTTGGATCTGCTCTGATCCAAAATTTCATTTCGGATCAGAGCAGATCTTCCTGTTTGTCCGAAATATGATAGCCCACATGAGCAGGGAATCTGGTAGACACCTGGATAGCTGAGATATGGGAGCTTGTCCTTTGGAGACATGAGGAATGTGGAGATTTTTCTGACAGGTCTAAAGGCCACACATATATTTAGTGGTTTTAACACTTTGGCTAAGCGTTCGCTAATGCCTTGTACAGAGGGGATAGGTATACGCGTAGGTTCTTCTGTATTTGAAGAGGATGCTGGAGCACGACTACTTAAAGCTCTTTTTATGAAGGAATTCTTATAACCATTGGATATGAAGGAGGAATTAATATATTGTAATTCTTTTTGTAATAGTTCTTCTGAAGAACAAAAGGTGTGGGCTCTAAACTAGTGTTTTTATGGTACCTGCCTTTTGGCTGAGATGGTGATTCAGAATGGATGTACTGGCCTGTATGAGTCTCCTTCCTTTAAGGTCTATATTAATTCACAGTCTATAGGTTTAGGTTTTGCAATGAAAAAGCTATTGCTTTTTCATTGCAAAATCTAAAAAAATGACAGTGTATGCCTTTCTCTCATTCACTGCTCTTGTTACTCTATTGTAAAAGGTAACCAGATTACTAAAACGAGCACCATTTAACAACTCCATGCTGGTCTGCATAAATATTACTCTCCATGAACTACAGGAATCTGTCCCATTGCAAGACTTTCATTAAACAGCCAAGTTAATGGCACAGCTAGTTTCACAACACATTCAGCTTTTTTCATTCGACATTTAGTCGAATTAAAATAGACTTTCTTCATTTCATTCATTTAGTTTTAACACTTCATCATTCATTAACCTTGTAGGAATAAAGCTTGCTGTACTAGGATGGAACACCCTAATAAAGTGATCATTAAATAGCTCAACCATGTCAACTGCATTGGCCACCCAATTCCTATCTCCATTCAGCAAAGTAATCCATCTGCTATCATTTTTCCTCCTGCTTGCCACATAGCAAAAAAATTCCTTGGATTCTCCTTGGATTGCAGCATTAGTCTCCTCTAGAATTCTTTCCTTTCTTTACAATACTAGTCACTTTCCTAGCCTAAGCCTTATATTCCTTATATAATGTAACTGTTCATCACCTCCCTCTTTATGTCTTCCATGATCTCTTTTTCATCTGTAGTTCCTTTTTTTAAATTATTTTGTCTTCTTTACTGGAGGTTACAATCTGCCATTGCTATAAACAATTTTTTCTTAACTATCTCCCACGCCCTACTGATCCCTCTTTGTTCAAATTCTTTCATCTGTTGTACTGCTGCAAGCTGGTTTCTAAGTCTATGGTAGTCACCTGCCTTATAATTCCACATAAATGCCTTCTACCTTGATACCTCTACATGTCTATTCATCCTCTAAATCAGGACTACATGGCCACTCTCACCAACTGGGGGCAAGTATGACATCTCAGTCACAATAAGATCCTCTGATGCCATGACCAAATCCAAAATCCTTGATCTTCACATTCCCCCACAAGCTGCCCAAGACAATTGTCTCTCAAGAAATTCAAAAATTCAGTTCCCTTATTACTGCATGCTGTCTCCTCTGCTTTCATATCACTATATAGTTGAACTCCCCATAATGATTACTCCCTTTGCACTTGCCAAACTAATTTGCCTGAACATTTCCTGTTCATCACCATTTGTATTCCTTGTTCTATAGCAACATTGCACTAAATATCTTGTCTTATAAACATCTATCTTGCACCATATACTCTCAAAGCCATTAGTGTAATTTTCACTGTAATTCTCCACCCTGAGAGGGTACAATTCATCTCTTATCATAAGTAACACTCCACCATCACCACCACATTTACCTTTCCTATCCTGCTGAAATATGCCATATCCTTCAATTTTTATTCCTATTAGAACATCCTTCTCAGTTAACCAAGTTTTATTGAACCAATGATCTTTGGAGAGACAGAATCAATCAATGCTGCAAACTCATTCCCTTTGTTCCTAATGCTCCTAGCATTTGTATATAGAAAAACCAGCACATAGCTGGTATTCTTAAATCTATTATTACTCTCATCATACTTCACCTGGCTCTGTAATATAGTGTACACCCTCTCATTTCTCAGCCACTATCGCTACTTGAGACTATCCCTACTGTGTTTCACCCATGCAATTTGAGTTTCCCTGCCCTGACATGCCCAGAGGACATTCACTTGTTATTTTGTTCCTGTTTGTAATTTTGCTGTGTTTTTTGCAAAATTGAAGATCTAATCTTATGTTATTATTATTATTATTATTCAGGCCTCCAAGGAGTCAAAAGACTCATCGATGTTATTGTGTAATAGTGCTGTTGTATTGCTGATTATTGTAATGATTTACATACTCTTGCAAATTTAACTTATATACTGTAACAGTTTTTGTATGATTCTTATTACCTGCAGTTTTGGTATATTGAAGTTATATTTATTGAATGAAATATTTGAATTTAAATCCCATTTGAACTGCATTGATAAATTTTATTTAAACAAAAGAAAATTCAAAATTTCTTCAATCCATTCAGTCAGGACATCATCTATAATGTATAAGGACCTAGTAGGATCTGATTATGGTCAATAAGCTGAACTTTATTACAAATAATTTAGTTGGCCAAGTTAATGTTACTGTTTAAGCAAAGGTAATTTTTATCACAGCCAATAAAAAAGCAGCTTTGCTGATTATTATTATTTTTTTTATTTGCATCAACAAAAGAATATTTTTATGCTTATTTTATGCTTTGTTAAAATTGTGTGAATTGCATTGTATTTATTTTTAGTCAGGCACTGCCTGGGCTGATTTGCAGATATGTATACAAATTCTTAGTTGACTTTATTTTTTATTATTTTGTTTTAGGCATATGAAGATGCATTGGATGGACAATTGTAAGTGCTTGAGTGTTGTGTGTGTGGTATTATGAAATTGTAAATTCCTTAACATGTGAGACATTTTTAAACAATTAACATGCACATTATTTTTTGTTGGTACAGTTTTGATTTAACTTTTAAAGTACATCTGAAGCAGATTTAATTATTCATAAAAATATGTTTCTGGAGACTTAAATTTTTATTCAATTTTGAATATATTTTTTTGCTGATTTGCACATACAAATCAATATAGTACTTATATGCAAAGAGTATATTTGGATGATTGTTGCAATTGTGCTTTATTATTTCAATGCAAAAAGTTTCCATCTTAAAAAAATGCATTGCAAACACTCATGCAGGACAAGAAAATTGCCACCTTATATATGTTCATTGTAATTTTCAAGTATATTTCAAACTTTATTTAATTCATAATTATTTCATTTTTAGAGCTTGATTAAGCATTACTTTTAGCATAGCATTTAGAGGTTCGAAATGATTTGAAAAAAGCTCCATGTTTGGTGTCTAGAGCAGGGTTTTGCAGACTAATTAAAAATGCGTGCGCGCGCGCGCACACACACACACACACACACACACACACACACACACACACACACACACACACACACAAAATCATCAATTTCCTGATATGTACTCCAAGGGGTATTCAGGTTACTATGATAGCACTATGTGATTAAGTTTACATTATTATTAATCTCCGATCAACAAATTTCATCCAAATCTATTACATGTGAGCACCCCAATATTGTCATATCTAACATTATCTGTATATAGTAGTCCATATGTGGACTAATTAAGGCCTTATACAGTGAAACAAGAATCTCTTTACTTTTACAAGTCAGTGTTCTCTGCATCATTCCCAGAATTTGTTGTGTTGTTCTCACAATTTTGGCAATGTGTCCTCTAAATTTTATATCTTTATCCACCCCCAAGATCTATTTCCTCCACCTCTAACAATATATTCTGTAAATTCTTCATCCCCTCTTTGTTTCCTGATTTTAAAACCTTGCATTTCACAACATTCGTACTCCATATTCCAAAGACCACTTGATCCCCTTTGTGAATCTTCTCTGGACCCTTTCCAAAATATCCTTGTCACCATGAAAACCCGGCAACAAAATCTGTGCACAGTAATCTATATGAGGCTTGACCAAGGCATTATACAGTGGCATCATAACTTCTCTATTTCTGCATATCCTTTGCATCATTGCCATTATCTGATGTGACATATTTATAACTTCTGCAATGTGGCCAGTGAATTTCAGGTCCTTGTCTACCTAGATCTCTGATTTCTTCTACTTTCCATCAAGTGTATACTTTGCATCCCATCATTGCTTACCAAATCTCAAAAACTTTACGCTTTGCAACATCTTCTTGACTTTGCATTGCTCTCCCCAATTTTACATCATCTTCAAACAGCTGCATATCACTAGTTAAACCGATCCTAATATCATTAACATACAACAATGGTCCCAAGACTGACTCCCTGTGGTACACCACTAGTGACCTACCTCTTTTGGTATTCTGCACCCCCATATGCTCGTACAACTTTCTGATACCTATCTAACAGCCAGTCACTAATCCAACTCAGCAGTCTATTATCCAATCCCATCTGTTTCACTTTATTTAACAGCTTGTTGTGTGGCAGTCTGTCAAAGCTTTTGCAAAATCCAAGTACACCACTGTATATGCACCTCCCCTGTCTAAGATATTTGTCACTTTATTATAGTACGTAACTAAGTTAGTAAAACATGATCTCCCATGTTTTACAACAAACCCATGCTGATAACAGAAAATACTTCTGTTATCAACCCATTTCTGCATCCTACTTCTCACCAATCTCTCCAGGTACCTTCACCACAACTCTAGATATACTGATTGGCCTATAATTTGAAGCTACAGCCTTATCACCACCTTTATGCAGTGGAACAGTTTTACCGTGCTTCCACTTTCTTGGAACCTGTGTGTTGTAAGACTTATTAAATAGGCACACCAATGCTACTACCAATTCCCTGGAACATTTCCTTAAGATGCTTGATGATACATCATCACATCCTATCACCTTTTTGATATCAAGTTTATTTATTTTTCAAATACCTCCTACTCACTCATAATTAAGCCATCCTCTCCTATGTCCTCTTGGTCCTCATGATTCCACCCCGATCAGGATGAAACACTTGTAAGTTGATCACTGAATACCTCAACAATGTCTTCTGCAGCAGTTACCATTTTCATCCATTAACATCATCTTACCATGATCATTCTTCCTTCTACTTGCCACACATCTAAAAATACTCTCTAGGGTTTTTCTTCTCCTGGTTTGTCAATTTCTGCTTGTACCTTAGTTTTGTTTTTTTTTACTAACTGAGTCACTCTTAAGTCATAATCACCAGCTTTATAATTCCACAAATATCCTCTCCTCATAAAAGTTTGCATATGGCTAGGCACAACCAGGTGGTCACTTCATGATCACTTTCACCAACTGGAGGAAAGTGTGAAATCCCACTCACAATTACATCCTCTGATGAAATGATCAGATCTAAAACTCTTGATCCTCATGTGCCCTCCTTTACATGCTATTTGAGATAGTTATCTCTCAATAACTCGAGAAATTCATTTTCCTTATACCCAAATGCTATCTCTTCATTTCAATCTATACTGCCATAATTAAAATCACCCATAATAATTACCCTTCCTTTGCTCACTAATCCAAGTTGTTTATACATTTCTTCATCACCACTCTCCACATTCTCATGCCTATAGCAACATCTAACTAAATGTCTTCCTGTCAACCTGCACATAGTGTGGTTAAAATTTTGCCTGTGAAATAAATGATGCTAGTCTAAGCTTTGTTTGTTCTCGATTTGTTTTACATATTTTATGACTTTATCATCTGAAATTGTTAATTATAAGCACATACTATGGTATGAAAAAAAAAAAAAAAAACAGTACTGAATTTCGACACTCCCCACCCCCCATTCAGTACATGTGCCATGAGATATGCCATCCGACTGCCTGCACATTAATAGAAGGGTACGTGTAGAGTCTACACCATTACATTCAGCTGTAGTTGTAGCAATCGTGTTGACATTGAAAGAAAAGACTTATTGTTGAGCATTATTTTTTGTTCATATAGAATTGATAGAGCACATGATCCAAGCCTACAACATGTTTTTGAGCAGTTTGTTCATAGTTTCCGTAAGCGTACCCCCAAGCAACAGTATCATCATTACCTTAATCAAGAAGTTTTCGACATACTGGGAGTGCTCTGCTGCAATGCAAAGGCATTCCGGAGACCACAAACTGTTAACACAAATGAGAATTACTTGTGTGCTATAGCAAGTGTTAGTCTCCAAAACACAGTCAACGTTGAACAGCAGTAAAACTTGGGATACCAATGCAGTCACTACAGGGAATCCTTAAGCAGCTGGGATGCCTTTTTGTACATCATTCAATTGGGCAATGTTCCCTCTAAGCTGTGCACATGTGTGTGCGCGCACACGTTTTACAACTAGCGCACAAAGCAAAAAATATGCGCACACTAGATTTTCGAGATGAAATTAAAATTTATTAATTAATGAAGTTCCGCTTAAACATTAACCTATAAATTCTTTAAAAAATACAGTAACTTGACAACGCTCACACCTATAACCTCGCATTTTTTATTACATTCTCAAAGTTGCACAAAACTTATAAATTATTAATAGTAACCATATTTGAGGCTAGCAATTTGATGTATGGCTTAAATGTGTAATGTGTAATTTTTGAGTAGCATATAGAATGACATGCAGTTTTTTACACCTCAGGCCTGACTCATGGAAAATTCCCAAACGTGATTGGCTGATCAAATTAGTTCAAGATCATGACGAATTAAAACAATGGTTTCATAATTTTAATAAAAATAATTAAATACTTTTAAAAACTTAAATTAGAGTGCAATTAAAAATATTGTAGCGTTTCAAAATTCTCTAATTTTTAAAAGGAATTTTAAAATAGTAGACTAACATTCGTGTACACGCATTGAGATACAACCAAGTTAATTAAACTAGCCTCTAGGCATATCTTTTAGCTCTTGTGTTGCCCCCAGCAATGTTTAATGTTGGTTCAGCTTTTGCCTTGCCAAGTTATTCAGTGAATAGTGTACATTTGTTAATTTATAAAAACAATAAAAAAACATTTTTCAAATAACAAAACTGCAAAAAACTGATGCACCATGTCAAATTCAAAGGAAGCAAAAGGTGTGAAGCGAAAACGAACTGCTAGCTGCTTTAAAAGTGAATGGCTGGATGAAATAGTGAAAACTGCTACGCCAAAAGCTCATGAGTTGATAAACATTCAGCTGCGTGAAATATTTATGTATGATGCTACAATTTGTGTTGTTTGTATTTATTGTCGTGATGCAAAGGTTGCTGGGGATTTTGCTAATGGGAAGAAGTTTGATGTCACTTGGAAGTTGGACTTTTTGAAATGCCATTTGACAAGTAAAATACATCTGGATGGTGAACACAAACTTAGGCAACAAAATTGTTCATTGCCAACTACAGGAGTACTGCATATGATACATGAAAGTTCAGATGACCGAGAGAGAAAACGATCAAACTCAGATCAGATTAAAGTTCTTATTGACAGTATCTTATTAGTTCTTATTAGTTGTTAAGATGAATAACTCTTTATTTTCAGTTCAACATATTAATGAACATATGGAAAAGTGTTCAACTCCCAGACAGCTGGCGAAGCAAAAATTATGCGTTTGAATTTCTGGAAACAATCAATTTAATTGTTGAAAATGACATGTTTCAGCAAATTGCATCTGCAAATTTCCACACCTTAACCATTGATGAAAGCACTGCTATAACTGTTAACAAATGTCTCATTCTCTATTTTAAGTTTAGACCTAAAGATTGTAATGAATATAAAACATATTTTGGCAGAATAATTCAGTTGCAGGCATGTGATGCCTCCTCCATTGTGTTAGCTATTAAACAGTTTATCAAGAAAAGAAACTTGATCTCCAAAAAATGGTGATGTTTACCAATTATATGGAAATTCAATTAATTTAGATAGTGTGTATAAAGAGTGGGTTAATGCCAAAGACAGAAGAGAGAAAAAATAAAGTTGATAGAAGCTAGAACTAAACAAGATGAGAATTAGTAACGGACTTATTATGATTGTTTAACAAGGTGAGAATTAGTAATGGGAATATTTTATTATGTATGTTTAGAGTTATTTGCAAAGTTAGAAAATTTAATTAATGGCAATCAGTCACTAGTGTTATCTTTTTTTTTTTACTTTATTTCTTACTTCTAGTCAGATCAATATTAAATACATATAAAATATTTATGTTAGCTCTGTGATTGATGTCACACAACTTACTTGGTGATGGTAATAATACACACACTTAGAATCCTATCTAGTACAGTCGGTATCGTGTTGGCCTCGCATGCACGAAGTCCCTGGCTCGAGTCCTGCCCAAGGCTTGTGAATCGTGATTTCCGACTGTTTACTGGGGAGGCTACTGCCATGTATGGGAACATGGTGGGGAGTTGGGGTAACCTGGCTGACGTCCCATTGACACCAGAAGGTAAAGAGTGAACTAAAATCTTTTAACTTTTTTGCTTAAATGATCAGTATGGTGACTCGTATGGGTGCGCACATGCTTTTCAAAAGAAGGCAAATTTTGCACACACAAATTTCTGCACACACTCACTCACAGCAAAAAATTAGAGGGATGTCTATGAAGATCTGTTCTTCCTCCATAATGTCTGGTTCTTGGACAAAGCACATTTCCATCTAAGCGGTCATGTAAACAGACAAACCTATAGGTTTCTCAAGACCTGAATCTGTCCAAGAGAAACCTCTTCACAGTGAGAAGGTCACCTTCTTGTCCAGAAGGTGATCTCTCCATGGCCAGAAATCACATGGTGTGCGGTTTCTGGCCATGGCATAATTGGGCACTACTTCATTGAAGAAGGTGTTGTAACCATCACCTTGATAGCGAACATTGCATCGAGAATGTGTTGGTCCTGTTTACTCAGGATGTGCATAGGATGTGTCGTGCAAAAAACATTCCATTTCGTGCACAGGTATTCCAACAGGACAGAGCAACCTGTTACACATCATGTGATTCTAGAGTCTGTTTATCAGAACACTTCCCCGGGAGGCTGATTTCGAGGTTCACAGAATTTCCGTATACCCTGTACTTTTTCCTAATCTCACATCACTTGTTGCCTTCATTTGGGATATATTGAAGGAATGGGTATTTCTCCATGACCTGCCTTCAAACCTTGATGAACTAAAGGAACAGAGAATACCTTCACATGTGCTACGAAACCTGTCTTGAAAGACAAGGTGCCCATTTCAAGCATGTAATCTGCTGTCGTTAATGCTTTATTCAACCAAGATTCCACCAATGGTTGTGGATGCATATATCATCATGCATAAACATATATTGTTGTAGTTATTCAGTACTTTTTTTTTTTTGCATCATACTGTGCTATATTCAAGTGTTTACATGTATATTTAAAATAATCCTATATAAATGTTATGAGTATCTTATTGACAATTTTTTTTCTGAAATCTTTATTTTCCACCTTAGATCATAGACTTATTGAAGTCTATTGAAGACTTAGATCATAGACTTATAGATTTATTGCAATTCATCTTTCTGCCATTTTTGTTGTCTTCTGGTATTTGGTTTCCATTTTTCTATTTGTCTAATTATTCTTTCTTTTTTGCATTCTGTTGGCATGCTTTTGTCTGACCCCCACCCTTTTTTTCCCTATTTGTTCATTTACTGGTTTAAGGCACACTTTTAAAATATTTCTTCATTTCTGATATATTTTTTCTTGTAGTCATCTTTAGATAAAAATCTAAAAATATTTAGATTTTCAGTTTTTCATACTGTGTTCTGAAAACATTACTATGATTTCTCTCTTTCAGTAAACCTACTGAGATGCCTGGACTCGATCAGTCCATTGCAGAGGCTGCACGAGCATTAGACCTTTTTCTACACAATAGATTTAATGATGCATTAGAACTGATGATGCCATGGTAAGTTTGTTTTAAAATGCATACTTATACGCTTTTGTGTTTGCATGAACACACATACATGTACTCTTGGAAAAAGTTTTTTTAATTATTATTTCTGGCAGATTTTAGCAAATTACACTGAAAAGAAAATTATTTACAGTTGTTTCTGTTGACCTTGACATTTCTATTTTATTTTGTTTTTTCATCATCATCATCATCATCAAATTCCTGCCATGTACCCTCAAGGGGTGTACAGGATATGATAGTACTACATGAAAAAAATTACAACATTATTAATTTCCTATCTACAATTTTCCTCCAAATCAGTCTGTTACTTGTCAAGACTCCAACATTATCAGATCTTATATTTCTATCGTCTAAAGCACTTTGTACTGTATCAATCCACCTATATCTTGGTCTTCCTCTGGGTCGTTTTGCTGCCAACCTGGCAGAGAACACTTGTTTTTGCTAATCTTTCCTCGCCCATTCTGTTTAAGTGACCATACCACCTGAGATTAGCTCTGCTAACGCATTCCTGGATGCTGACAATGTCAAGTTCTTTCCTAATATCCTCGTTTTTAATATGATATTGCCATTAATGTCATCTGTTCACGCCTATAATCTTTCTCAGGACTCTCATATCTGTGGTCTCTAGTCTTTGGTCAAGTGTTTTACTTCTGACTCAGCTCTCAGATCCATAAGTTAAAACTGGTTTGAACACTGTCTTGTATAAAGCTAATTTAGTGTTCCGACTAATTTCTCTCTTATTCCATATGAATTTATTCAATTGGCTTCCCACCATACCAGCTTTGCTGATTCTGTTGTCTATTTCTATATTTTATTTACCGTCTTCAGTAAAAATCGTGCCTAAATAGCTGAAATGTTTTACTTGTTCCACAGGTTCTCCATTCACAACCCAGTTGACATTTTCAATGATTCTGTCTATTTTCATTGTCTTTGTCTTTTTATTGCTGACTTTCATACCACATATATTACAACAGCTATTCAATTTAGTCAGAGAATCTTGCAGACTTGTAGCAGATTTATTTAGAAGTATAAGAAGAGGACGCAATTTGGAGTAAAGTGGATGACAAACAATATTAAACAGGAATTGCATGCGAAAAAGAGGCTATGGAAGAGATATAAGGAGATAGGTGAAGAGATGCATGAGGAATATAAGACACAGGCCAGAAGAGTGACTAGTGTGGTAAGGAAAGCGAAACTGGAATATGAGAGGAGATTGGCCCTAAGATCCAAAGAAAATCCTAGGGAATTTTTTAGCTATGTGGCCAGTAGGAGGAGAAATGACTGTGGAAGAATGATATTGTGGGATAAAAATGGGAATAGAGTGACTGATGCAGAGGACATAGTGGAATTGTTCAATGAACACTTTATTGGAGTATTTCATCCTAGAGGAGTCAGTTTTAATGCTAGAGGGATAGGACTGGTATGAGGTCTGGAGGTACAGGAGGAGAGTGTGTTTCAGATACTGAGTACTCTGGATGTCAGTAAAGCTGTGGGACTGGATGGTATTTCGCCACGAGTTTTGAGAGAATGTGCTAGGGAATTGACAGTACCTTTAACGTGGCTTTTCAATGAAAGTCTGGCTTTGGCAAAGGTGCCCAGGGAATGGAAGGAAGGTAAGATAGTGCCATTGCATAAGGGTGGTAACAGACTGGAAGTGTCTAATTATAGGCCAGTCTGTGTGTCATCAGTAGTTGTTAAGATCTTGGAGAAAGTAGTGAAGGACCGTGTACAGCATTGGGCAGATGAGGGTAATGCTATCTGCGAGAGTCGACATGGATTTGTGAAGGGGGCACTCTTGTTTTGGCAATATGCTAGCCTTTTATGATAAAGTTACAAGAACATTAGATGAGGGAAAGGCATATACTGCCATTTTCTTAGACTTGGCGAAGGCATTTGACAGGGTGCCACATGATAAGCTGATATTTAAGTTGCAGCACATGGGTCTGGATGTCAGATTGGTCAACTGGATTCAGGATTGGCTGTCTGATAGGTATCAGAGAGTTGTGTATGGTGGAGCAGTTTCCAGGAGGCAGAGGGTTACAAGTGGGGTCCCACAGGGCTCAGTACTAGGACCTATATTGTTTAACCTTTATATCAATGACATAGCCAGTGGATTGCAGGGGGATATTCAGTTGTTTGCAGCTGATGCGAAGCTGGGAAGGATTATTAGTAATAGTGCAGATGTGGTAGCCCTGCAAGAGGATTTAAATAAGCTAGACAGATGGGCAAATGAATGGAGGTGTCAGTTTAACGCAGCAAAATGTAAGGTCTTGAGGTTTGGGAAACATCGATGGGATGCTGCATACACTATGGGAGGAGTTATACTGGAGGAAGTAGGGGAGACAAGAGATCTGGGGTTGATGATTGATAGAAACCTGAAGTTTAGGGGACATATTGCAAAGGTGGTGAAGGTAACACAGAGGATTGCTGCTATTATGAGGACACTGACCTGCAGAGATAAGAGGGTTATCATTCCGTTGTATAAGTCTCTGATCAGACCACACTTGGACTATTGTTCTCAGATTTGGTCCCCAGGATTTGAAGGGGATAAATTAATTGTGGAAAGGATACAAAGACGGATGACAAAGATGGTTTCAGGACTGTACAAGGATAGTTATGAGGATCGGCTGAGAGAATGTGGACTGCAGAGTTTGGTGGATAGAAGAAGGAGAGGTGATATGATTGAGACTTTTAAACTGTTGAGAGGTGGTTACAGGGTTGACACTGGGGAGTTCTTTCGCTTGGTTGATCAGCAGGAAGGAGTGATGACAAGAGGCCATCCCTGGAAGTTACGAAAGGAAACTGTGAGCAAGAGGGTAAGGAGTGGTTTCTTTGTGTGGAGGGTGGTTGAGCCGTGGAATACGTTGCCTGATGGAGTGGTGGGTGCGAGAACGGTCAGTGAGTTTAAAGAGTGGTAGGATGGACTTTGTGTTTCTCAGGGGGGGACCTCCCCTCAGTGAGTCTTGACAGACTTTATGTCTTAGGAAGGACCTCCCTCGATGAGTCTTTTGACTCCTTGGAGGCCTGAATAATAATAATAATAATAATAATAATAACATCATCCGCATAAAGCAAAGAGCTGACATTAACATCTCCAATTTTGATATCATGTTTAATACCACTTTCCTTCATAATGTGATCCATATAGATAATGAATAACAGAGGGGATAATGTACATCCTTGTCTCACACCAGATTTAACATTAAACCATCTTCCTGTACTTCCTTCAATTCTAACTGCTGACTTACAACTCAAATAAAGACCAAGTATTGCTTGATATAATGCCCCATTGACACCATATAACTGCAGCATATTGAATAGCTTCTCTCTTGGCACCTTGTCATATGCCTTTTCCAGATCGACAAAACTTAAATACAGATCTTGGTTATATTCCCATGCTTTCTCGACTATTTGTCGTAAAGTGAAGATCTGATCCTGACAGCCTCTATTTGGCCTGAATCCAGCTTGTTCTTCACCAAGCTTTTCTTCCACAATTCTTCTCAACCGTTTCTCAAGTATACTTGCATAGATCTTGCCAGAAACACTCAGTATGGAAATACCTCTGTAATTCTCACATGCAGTTTTATTTCCCTTTTTATATATGGGTACTATGAGAGCTCTAATCCAATCATCAGGAATTCGTCCCTCTGTCCAGGCTTTCTGAACTATGCAGTGCAGCCACTGTAAGACTCTTATACCACCATACTTCAGCATTTCTGGTCGAATATCATCTACTCCTGCTGCCTTTCCACATTTCAAGCCTTTGATGGCTTTTTCTACTTCTAGTATGGATATGTATTCCTGACTGCATGCCTGGTCAGTGTTTTTTACCACTGTGCTGTCATCACTGCTTGTTTCATTTAGCAGTTTTTCAAAGTAATTACTCCATACTTCAAGGATATCTTTTTCTCCCGTTTTCATGTCACCTTTATCATCTCTAACTCCTTTTACAGCACTCTTTCCTCCATTCTTAAGCTTCTTCAACAACCTCCAGAATAATTTGCCACCTTCTTGATATTTATTTTCTATATTCTTGCCAAAGTCTTCCCATGACTTTTGTTTAGCTAGTTTTACACAGTGTTTAGCTTTCTTGCATTTGTCTCTATATTCTCTAAGAGCACAAGCTGACTTATTTGACAGGAACTTTTGGTATGCTTTCTTCTTTTCCTTCACTGCCTCTTTAACTTCCTGTGTCCACCAGGGAGTTCTGATTTTTTTATCCTTACAGATAACCTCACCACATGCCTCTCTGGCAGAATCAATCAATGTTTTCTTCAGAGTTTGCCACTGAATCCCCAAGGTTTGATTTCTGTTCTCAAACTCTTTCATTTTTTCTTCAATAATCTTTGTGTATTTTAGCCTACAGTTCACATCTGAGAGCTTCTCAACTTTTATTCACTTTAAAACTTTCTTACATGTTATTCTTTTCAATATGAAATTCAATTTTATCCTGCTCAAGACTAAATAGTGATCACTTCCAATTTCAAATCCTCTGTACACTCTGGTGTCCTGCACCAGGGAGAAAACATCACTATCAACAATAACATAGTCAATGAGACTTTTCTTATTCCTAGCCTCTTCTCTCCATGTGAATTTGTGCACATTTTTATGTTGGAACATGGTGTTAGTAATAACCAGTCCATGTCCTGAGCAGAAATCCAACAGATATTTGCCATTATTATTAGCTTTGCTCTTTTCTCCAAATTTTCCCAAAATAATTTTGTATTTATTTTGTTTTTTAATTGTTGAAAATCTGATTAGTTGTTATCACTTTCACTTTTTTTCTAGAATTTGTCCAGTTGTGATTTAACCTCACAAATGAGTAAGCATTTACTCTCAGTTGTTCAGTGTGCTTAAGACATTCTACTCTTAAATCCAGTACAAATAAGACCAAGCCATTGGAAATTTGTGTAAAGGAATATCATATATTATTATTATTAAATGGGTAACTGCATTCAGTCCATAAATAGTTATTATCGAGGGATACCCTGAACATTATAAAATTAAGACATTAAAATATTAAAAGACAGATTTCATCAACTCATATAACGCCACCATCTGTTTATATTGGCCTTATGTATCTTAAAAAAATTGTGCATTTGATTTCTAGAGAGCAGGATTTTCAAATTGGCTAAACTTTAGCCCATTCATGATCATCATCATCATCATCATCTCCGGCAACTCCAAGGAGTCGATAGACTCATCCAGGGAGGCCCTAACATCATGTCAAGAGCAACTATTCGACATTCACACAGTATCTGTCATATCTCGCCTTGAACTCATTCACGGTCATAGCACCCACAACAGACACAGTCAACAACACCACAACAGGCAGCATATTCCACTCATTCACCACTCTGCAAGTAAAAAATCTAGTTCTAACATCCCTGCTAATCACCACATCTTCCCTAGCTTCCATGTATGGCCCCTAGTCCTCTCACCACCAATCCTATTCTCAAAAATATCTTCTGGATTAATCCTATAGAAACCCTTCAGTAATTTGAATGTCTCAACCATATCATCCCTTTTCCGCCTACCAACCAATTTTTGCAACCCACAAATCTTCAACCTGTTCTCATAAGGTTCATTCCACAGACCTGCTATCATCTTAGTCACTCGTCTCTGGATCCTCTCCACCTCCTCCCCATCAAGAAGAAACCCTGGCGTCCATATCTGGGCACAGTAGTCTAGATGTGGGTCTTATCATGGCTCAATATAGAGGAACAATAACTTGTTTGTCTCTGCTAGTTAAAGTATTTTTCAGCAACGAAGTGATTTGATGAGCTGTTTTGGCCACTTTTGCAATGTGCCCCCTAAACTTCAAATCCCTGTCCACTAACACTCCCAAATCCCTGGCCTCATCAATCTCCTGGAGTATAGTTCCACCAATGTGATATACTGCTGCTAATCTTTTCACTCCAAAATGCATAACCTTACACTTTGCCACATTAAATTGACATTAATTTTCTCTAGCCTAGTCCTCCAAACTATCCAAATCATCCTGCAAAATTTTGACATCCTGTGCACTCACAATTGCTCTACCCAACTTTGCATCATCAGCAAACAAGGGAACACTTCCTCTCAGATCCTTTCCTATATTGTTAATGAACAAATTGAAAAGTAGTGGTCCAAGAACAGAACCCTGCAGCACACCACTAGTTACAAGCCATCTTTTTGACTCCACTCCTGAATAAACCACTCTCTGTTATCTCTCTGTCAACCACCCTCCTATCCATCTCGCCAACCCTATATCCATCCCCATCTGATCCAGTTTACTGATTAGAGTAACATGTGGTATCCTATCAAAGGCCTTGGCAAGGTCCAGTAGAATCTCTGTAAACCCATTCCCCTTATTCAGTTCAGCCGTCGCTGTGTTATAAAACGTGAGCAAGTTACTGAGGCATGATCTACCCCTCACAAAACCATGTTGTCATCCATACAGTATCCCATTTTCATCTATCCAGTCCTGTATTCTTCTCTTGACCAATTTCTCCAAGACCTTGACAATGTTTCCTGATATGTTGATCGGTCGGTAATTTACAACAGCAGTCTTGGAACCTCCTTTATGCAATGGAACTATTTTCCACTCTTTCCACCCCCTCAGGACTAACCCAGACATGAGACTCAAATTAAACAAAATGGTCAAGGGTACTGACAATTCTTTAGCCGCTTCATGTACAACACGAGCTGGTATACCATCCAATCCCACAGATGTATTGACATTGAAGTTTTGCAATAGACTACTCCCCTCCACTTCATTCACCACAATTCCTGTATAATCTATTGGTTCATTCATTTCTGCAATGTCACCACCTGGATGATATATTCTTGCAAAGTGCTCACTCAGTAACTCAACTACCTCAACTGATTCAGTTACCTCCCTACCATCGGCATTCTTTAAAATCATTCTGTCATGTACATTTTTCCTTTTACTTGCTACATATCTAAAAAACTGTTTAGGATTCTCTTTAGCCTGCATGGCCAATGTTCTTTCATAATCCTTTTTTGCTTTTCTTACCACACTCGTTACCCTTCTGGCCTGTGCTTTATACCGTTCATGTGCCTGCAGGTCACCTTTCTCCTTGAATTCCCTCCATAGTTTCTTTTTTTGCAGCTCAAGCTTAATGGTGTTATTCATCCATTTAACCCCTACTTGATTTATTATTTGGACTCTAGATATACAGTCAGCCATTGCTTCATGCAAACACTTCTTTACTGCCTCCCATGCACTATCAACTTCTATCCCTTGCAGTTGTACATGCCATGGCACTGAACCAATCAGTCTCCTAAGCTTGTCATACTTACCAGCCCGATAATTCCACATGTACCCCATCTTAATTGTAAAATCCACACCTTTAGCCACCGTCCAAGTCAAGACCCTGTGATCACTCTCACCAATTTGCGGCAACGTGGCCATATTTGTTACAGTCAAATTCTCAGATGCAATTACCAGGTCAAGCACTCCCTGAACCCTAGTATTTTCCATTACATGCTGTCGCATATAGTTATCCCTTAATAACCGCATAAAATCCAATTCCTTCCTCCCATGCATCCTCTCCTCCTTCCAATCAATGTTACCATAGTTGAAATCTCCCATAATAATTACCTTCCTTCCACTCATTTCTTCTATTTGCTTATGCATACTATCTCCACCATCTATTTCATCACCTGGTCTATAGCAGCACCCAACTGTATATTTAGTTCTGCTAATTTCAATCTCACACCAAATAGCCTCAAATGTGCTCTTTTCTCTATCCTGCAGTTCCACGTTTATTCTTCTTGGCTGTAGCTCATCAGCTATCATCAATAACACTCCTTCCCCCATTTTATTCTCCCTGTCACTCCTGAACACACCATACCCCTCACATTCAATCCCACTAGCTGTGTCATCATCTGTCAGCCATGTTTCACTAATGCTAATAACCTGTGATCTGGAAGTGCCAACCAAGGCCAAAAATTCTTCCCTCTTGTTCCTAATACTTCTGGCATTTGTATACAGGAATTGAAGAAGCCGATTTGTCCCATCCCTATTTTGATGCCTTTTACTAACTATCCCATTCTGATTCGTGGTCTTTCCTAGTTGCTTGGGCATATTACACACATTTACACTCTCAACCGTCTTCCTAAAATCTGCAAATCTATTCCCCCCCCCCCTTAATAACTCTAGTTTCCCTGGTTCTGTAACTTCACTTCCACTACATTCGACAACACCTTTTCAAGTCTCCGCACACCAAATCCATTCAGATGTAATCCATCCATTTTATATAAATCCTTTCGCCCATCGAACTCATTCCACACATCCACAAATTCCACAGCCTAAATTCATGTTACTAATGTGTATGAAAGTTTACAACTAGTTGTTTAATAAAGACATACATGTAAGACGTACTCTATTTTTTGAAAAACAGTTTCACACATGTAAGAGAAAACTAAATATAATTTATTACTCCTATATATTTTGCTCAATATATCATGCGCTTCTTTCAGAAAGAAGACAGAAAAAATTACATTCTAGATTTGAGCTCATAACTCTGGAATGTTTCATTTAGCAGCTATCACTACAGATTAAATGTCGAGCAACGTACAATCTATATTTTTATTTACTGTTTTCCAATAAATCAGTGTATGTGTAAAATTCCATCCACATAAAAGATTGTCAACTTCCTATATTTTTTGAAGAACTGCTTCACACATGTAAGAGAAAACTAAATATAATTTATTACTCCTACATATTTTTCTCAATATATCATGAGCTTCTTTCAGGGAGAAGATAAAATCTGGTAACAACATTTAAATTCTGAATACAAGAACGAGTCATACAGCATGCATATAATATGACATCTCAGTCACAGCTGTCCAGATTGGTGGCATATGGCTTCACACTCTATTACTTAATGGATCACACTCTGTTACTTAATGGAAGTGAAACCTTATACAGAAAATATTTGATAATTATATCCCTCTTCCAGATTGCAATCTGATGTTAAACGATCAGCATACCCTATCTTCAAGGAACATCTGAACAAATAGCAACGACCCTAGGAGGAAACATTGCTAGAGTTCAGAGATGGGAATAGATGTATAATTAATTAATCAATTTAATTAATAAATATTGCATTAATTAAATAATTAAAGTAAAGAAATATATAAAAAGTTATAAACAGTTAACAGCAGCAATTACCTCCCAAAACTTAGAAATAGCATGGTCTGTCAGATTAAGATGGTGGCATATGGCTTCACACTCTATTAATAGATACAGTGAGCCTTTGATACAGAAAATATTTGATAATTATATCCCTCTTCCAGATTGCAATCTGATGTTAAAGGATCAGCATACCCTATCTTAGGAACATCTGAACAAATAGCAAGGACCCTCTGCAGATATAATTTGTACACCGCCTTCAAACCCACCTGGAAGTTGTCTTTCTTACCACCTATCAAAGATACATTATCACCTTTATTCTTGTCTGGTGTTTAGCAAATACCCAGTTCTTGTCATCTTTGCTATTTTGGACAGACCGGCCGTTCTGCTACTATTAGAATCGAAGAACATAGCTATTATATAAGGTTTTTGGATTTTGAAGGTTCAGACCTTGCTTCTTGTGCTATCAAAACTAGACACATAGTTTACTGGAACCATACCAAGATGCTGTGCTACAGTAGGTACAAATGGATTGTCTGTTTTTTGAATTGTGTGAAGTCCATCTGGCCTGGTTCAAAGAGCATGTGAACTGAACAATTGACCAGTGGAAACCATACTCTGGAGCAATGAATCAAGGTTCACCTGTTTTCAGTCTGATGACAGGGTGTGGGTGGGAAGACAGCCTGGTGAACTCTTGTTACCACAGTTTGTTGTACCCACAGTAAAGTTTGGTGGTGGAGGAGTAATGGTGTGAGATGCATTTAGTTGGTTTGGAGTGGGACCACTGGTCATTGTCCGTGGTTCCATGAAGGTAGCTCAGTACCTTGATATTCTGGATAATCAGGTGCAGTCTACACTGTGGAGTTTTTATGGAACAGACCTGTGTTACTATTGACGACAATTCCCCATACAACGAAGCTGCAGTTGTTATGGAATGGTATGAAGAGATAGGTGTTAAATGACTGCCCTAGGCTGCACAGAGTCCTCACCTCAATTCCATCGAACACTTATGGGATGAATTGGAGCAGCGATTGAGGTCCAGAGCAGCATGTCCTCGATTTATCGCTGAACTCAGTGCTGCTTTGATAGAGGAATGGAGACATTCCACCTGTGTGTCTGCCACACATCGGCTCTCTTAAAGGGTGCAAGAGGTGATCAAAGCCAAAGATGGACATACTCAATATTATGGTTTACCTGCTGGTATCAGTTGTAAATTGCTAAAGTGTTCAGACAATTATTGGTAGATAGTGCATGTATATATGTACACATACATATATATCGGAGGCGAATATTCCGGGTGTGCGGTGCTCATCCACCAAATAGCAATATCACCGATATATTTTTGCATTTATTCCCATTAAAGACTCCCCTAATTGTTTCCAAGCTTTCCTTAAAGTAAACACGGTGTACTTATGCTTCACTTTTTGATGCGTAAACATTGCATCACATTCGTGTTAATAAACCGAGTGTGCATTAAAAATACATACCTTTGAGCCCTTTGAAAAGATGTACAGAGGGTGCAGTGGGTCAAATTCTTAGTGTTCTAGTAGTTTTAAACCTCTCAGAAAGTGAGACAGAGTGAGCTCAGACAATAGCACCTAGAGGCTGTTATTGGTTATTGTGTCAACCAATCCAATTGAACATTGTCAGTTGTCATGAGTGGGTTGCTGTTTTACATGTGTGAAGTGTGAACTGACATGGTAGGCAAGTTTTTATATATAATATAGACAAGTTTTTAATATATAATTTTTGATAAATTTATAACTTTTTTGACTATATTTACAATGGGAAATCATTATTGTAGTTGAAGGAGGTAAGCCTCCTCCTCTTCCAAATTTTACATCTTTGAGTAATTCAAATATACCAACTAAATATAGCATTCGCCTTCGTTATTGTTTTCTGATATACAGTATCTTAAAAGAAACACTTGTTGCCCACTCTACAGAGAATTGATTACAATTAATTGATAAATTAAAGTATTCAAAGTTATCCTACAATTAATTGCATTAGACCAATTAAGATGAGCACTTAAAACTTTCATACGTTGATAAAAATGCAATCATACAGTCAAACTGACGTGAATTTTATGGTGTGGGCTTCATAAACCATGACAGCACACCCAACCTAAATGGGCATGTGGTGCCACTGGTGTGTGTGTGTGTGTGTGTGTGTGTCATTCCACACACACAAGCCAAATAATTATTGACTGCAGTATGTAGTCAATAATTTCAGTATTATTACTTTAGTCAGTTGAAAATCAAGTCTTTCTGATCATGCACAAAATATGCCACAAAATTGATTGAAAAAGTGCCCATTCTCAACAAGAATGATGGCTTAAGAGTCCCAAGAAAATGGAAGGCCCATCTACAGTCTACATAACGCCTGGTGACAAAGATGAGAGCAAAATATAGTATGCCCACAGATTCGAGACCCTTCGACACTTCTGCGCATGTCAACAGGAGGAGAATCCATTCCGATAATAGGGTAATCAGTCTGATTGTGAAACGAGTTGTTTATTATTACACATCGGAAAATTAACTTCTCTTTTATGATCATTGTAGTTGACTATTGCTTGTATAACAGTTGGAAAATTTTACCTATAAAGCATGTGATTTCGTGTGTTGGCGACCAATTCGTACGTCCTTCATTTCTTTCTCCCCTTCAGCATGAATCAACTATTCTTGGTAAGACGCCAAGCAGAGACCTACAAACTGTGGTTGAACTATAACTGGACTGTAGAATTCTAGTAATTTCCAAAAGCCACGCACAAAATGACCTGATATTGGATACAGAAACCTGCAAGATTAAAACTGTCAGTGCTTAACCAATGTAGTTCCACTTACGTACAAGTTGTATTTATTTACTTTTAATTTTTTTATATCCCTTGCCATAGGTCAGGCTGGAATCTTTTAGTTGACCAAAGTAGTAATTGCTCTAGCATATTGTAATAAGTTACCAGCAAAACCGTTGTTTCTGCTTTCCAACTCAATAACGATGAGGCTCATAGAAAACTAAAAATAAACTTCGCAACAGGACTCTAATCCAGGTAACCTTTTGTTACCTTGGTGTTACACTTTGTTGTAGTCTAACTTACCAAAAACATTACTGAAAAAAGTTAAAAATATCTGTCAGGAACAACATTATAAACGGAGAATTGATTACAATTAATTGATAAATTAAAGTATTCAAATTTATCCTACAATTAATTGCATTAGACCAATTAAGATGAGCACTTAAAACTTTCATACATTGATAAAAATGCAATTATACTGTCAAACTGATGTGAATTTTATAGTGTGGGCTGCATAAACCATGACAGCACACCCAACCTAAATGGACATGTATGCCACTGGTGTGTGTGTGTGTGTGTGTTGACAGGCGGAACTTGGAGTTGTAATGCCTCGACTTTTAGAACAGCAGCTCTGGCTGTGGTCTTTCCTGTTGCAGAGTATTGTTCACCAGTTTGGAACAGAAGTCACCACACAACTCTTGTGGGCATACAGTTTAACATAACAATGAGAACCATCTCTGGTACCTTAAGATCTACTCCTCTTCAATCATACCTGTCCTTTCCCACATCACTCTCCTTGCTTCAGAAGGGAAGAAGCTACCATTATGGAAATAAAGAAAATCAGAAATAACATGTACCTTCCTATACATATGATATCTCTCCAGCTCACTGCCTTACCTCCAGATCTCCCATATGGCTAGTGGAAGCACCAGATGTTCCCCAGGACTGATGGAGAAGACTCCAGAATGAACTACAAACGAGTGCCTGATTACAGATCCAATAATTACACCTCTGGAGCTAACTAAACAGATTTAGGAACAGTGGCTGCTATACCCACTTATTACCTGTAGGGAATTTTGCAGTCACCCTTTTATGTGTGTGGTGCTCTGCAGACTATGCATCATATCACCGATGACTGTCCCACACACACCTTCCTTGGAGGCCCCAGGAACTTGCATTTACTTCCGAATAGTGCCATTGATTGGTTAACTCTCAGTGTGTATATAATTTTGCTGATTAATTTCTTGTATTTTTCCCCATATACTAAATAAATAATTAATTAATTAATTTACAGCTGCTGCTGTGCTGCAGTAATAGCTGTTAAGCTATAATTTTTACATAATCAAAATACAGGTAACCCTCGTATAAAGCGGATGTTAGGTTCCATAGAAATAACGCATTATATAAATTGCATTATGCGAGACTCAGATTACATAGAAAATGTAGGGTTAGGTTCTGAAATCGTTTTTTTTTATAAATTATATAAACAACAATGACATACCCAACAAAAATATATTTTTATTTAATTCTTGTATTCATGTAAGTTAAGAAAACATATAAACTATGAAACAAATATATAGTATAAACTTATAAAATTACAAATTGTACATAAACTGCATTGCACATAATAAAATGCATATTACAATTGTCATCACTGTCTTCACAACGAACATTTCGTAGATGTTCTTTATTTTCGAGTGGCCGGAAGTCGTCATCACTTGAAATCTCTTGGATTTCAAGTGATGATTTCATTTGTATAATTCTTATTGCATACTTCGGCTGGTTTAATTATCAAGAAGTCAGTAATAAGACCTCGCTTACCACTATGCTGCAATTTTTTATTAAGTTCATAATATGGAGCTAAACAAATGTTCAGTTGTCTCGTGAATTTTCCGGAGCCCTCCGTTCTGGGGTCGTTATCTGTAAAATAGCTTCCTAACTTTCTTACCAAGTCCAATCCTTCTGCTAATTTCTTTAAACTGAATTTTTTTTAACGGATTCATCACAATCAGAATCTTCGACAGAACTTTCCCCGCCATTTGGTTCGACATCATCTATCAATTGTACCAGTTCCTCCTCATTTAAATCTATTTCCCCATCAATTAATTCACTAATTTCGTTTTCAACCATATCGCAAAAGCCCTCTATGTGGCCGTTACTATAGAAATAATTTTTTTTTACATAAAAAAAGCATTACATATTGTATGCAACTCAGAAGAAAATGAAGTGCTCAGCTTGAGAAGATCAACACACTTATGATTTTTAATGTGCTTTCCTGGCAGAAAACGAAGACAACTTTCAACAATAATTAACACTTTATATGGTAAACAATTGACGTACATGCGTGCTAAAGGATATTTCCCATAAAATTTGCTACTTATAACTACATGCACCGTGCGATACGGGCAATCACAAATTTAGCGAAGATAAAATTTGATTTTTAAGTCACGTGGTGAAAAAATATGAAAAGATAAAGGGTTACTGCAATTTGTAGACCACGTTATATCGAAACTGCGTTGTATAAGTACCGTGTTGTACGAGGGTTAATACAATTTGTAGACCGCGTTGTATAAGTACTGCGTTATACGAGGGTTACCTGTACTTTGTTTTTGCATAGTGCTATAAAACTTAAGTTGCTTAATTTAATCAACATAATATAATTCTGTTTATCAAGTTAGAGCATTTTTATGTAGAACTGTGTTAATTTAAATTTGTTGCTTATATTTTTTTTTTATTTATGTAATAAATTTTTCTTTAAAGGGCACATGCAAGTATGTATTATGCACTTGGAAAAAGTACTGTTCTATTCATGCAAGCCATGCTTACACTGGAATCGGTGAGTATTACAAGATATGAGTGACACTCAGTCTAAGGACTCATTGAACGAGGTCCCATTTCAACACTTATAATTAAATACCATAACTAATTAACGCATTTACTAAAGATGTCTTTGCAACATATAATGTTATTCCACACACTAAGCACCTTCCATCATCCCAAGTTCTACTTCCACTATTCCTAATCTGAAAAATCTCATTTATATCTATACTGTAAAATCCCCTTACTAATTTGTATGTTTTATCTCCTCTTCTTGATCTGTTCCTCAAACTTTGAAGACCACATTCTCTCAATCTGTAATTATATTCACAATTCCGTTGGCCAGTTATCATCTTGGTTACTTGTTACTGATAGCATTGTGACGCCTCTTGGGTTATTATGGACTCGCTATTCACAATAACCCCAAGCCTCACATTAACCCTCAAGCATCTCACAGCAGGTACAACAAGTAGTCGCACAATAATCTGAGCTTCACTGATTGTTTTGAACACATTCCCAGTAATATACTCCTCTACTAATGTTGTCTGTACCAAATGCATAACTTTAGGCTTGGTATCACTCCCCATAACTCAGAATTATCAGCAAATAACTGAATATCACACTTAAGACATTCCCCACATCATTAATATATATGTTAAACAAAACTGGCCAAGTACAGAACCCTGTTAACTAATAATTAAGGAATTGACAGCGTACACTAGAAATATAAATTAAATAAACTTTAATATATACTTTCTGGTATTTCGGCAAACTTCACGTTGCCATCTTCATCATCAAATTCCTGCCATGAACCCTCAAGGTGTGTACAGGATATGATAGTACTACATGAAAAACTTACATCATTATTAACTTCCTATCTACAATTTACCTCCAAATCAGTCTGTTACTTGTCAAGACTCCAACATTATCAGATCTTATATTTCTATCACCTAAGGCACTTTGTACCGTATCAATCCATCTATATCTTGGTCTTCCTCTGGGTCATTTTCCTGCCAACCTGGCAGAGAACACTTGTTTTGCTAATCTTTTCTCTCCCATTCTATTTAAGTGACCATACCACCTGAGATTAGCTCTGCTAACGCATTCCTGAATGCTGACAATGGCAAGTTCTTTCCTAATATCCTCGTTTTTAATATCATATTGCCATTGATGCCACCTGTTCACACCTCTAATCTTTCTCAGGCCTCTCATATCTGCAGTCTCTAGTCTTTGGTCAAGTATTTTACTTCTGACCCAGCTCTCAGATCCATAAGTTAAAACTGGTTTGAACACTGTCTTGTATACATTTAATTTAGTGTTCCGACTAATCTCTCTTATTCCATATGAATTTATTCAATTAACTTCCCACCATACCAGCTTTGCTGATTCTGTTGTCTATTTCTATATTTAATTTACCATCTTCAGTAAAAATCGTGCCTAAGTAGCTGTAATGTTTTACTTGTTCCACAGGTTCTCCATTCACAACACAGTTGACATTTTCAACAATTCTACCTATTTTCATTATCTTTGTCTTTTTAATGCTGACCTTCATACCATATCTATTACAACAGTTATTCAATTTAGTCAGAGAATCTTGCAAACTTGTAGCGGATTTATTCAGAAGTATAACATCATCCGCATAAAGCAAAGAGCTGATATTAACATCTCCAATTCTGATATCATGTTTAATACCACTTTCCTTCATAATGTGATCCATATAGATAATGAATAACAGAGGGGCTAATGTACATCCTTGTCTCACACCAGATTTAACATTAAACCATCTTCCTGTACTTCCTTCAATTCTAACTGCTGACTTACAACTCAAATAAAGATTAAGTATTGCTTGATATAATGCCCCATTGACACAATATAACTACAGCGTATTGAATAGCTTCTCTCTTTTCACCTTGTCATATGCCTTTTCCAAATCGACAAAACTTAAATACAGATATTTGTTATATTCCCATGCTTTCTCGACTATTTGTCGTAAAGTGAAGATCTTGTCCAGACAGCCTCTATTTGGCCTGAATCTAGATTGTTCTTCGCCCAGCTTTTCTTCCACAATTCTTCTCAACCGTTTCTCAAGTATACTTGCATAGATCTTGCCAGGAACACTCAGTAGGGAAATACCTCTGTAATTCTCACATTCAGTTTTATTTCCCTTTTTATATATGAGTACTATGAGAGCTCTAATCCAATCATCAGGAATTCGTCCCTCTGTCCAGGCTTTCTGAACAATGCAGTGCAGCCACTGTAACACTTTTATACCACCATACTTCAGCATTTCCGTTCGAATATCATCTACTCCTGCTGCCTTTCCACATTTCAACCCTTTGATGGCTTTTTCTACTTCAAGTATGGATATGTATTCCTGACTGCATGCCTGGTCAATGTTTTTTACCACTGTGCTGTCATCACTGCTTGTTTCATTTAGCAGGCAGTTTTTCAAAGTAATTAGTCCATACTTCAAGGATATCTTTTTCTACTGTTTTCATGTCACCTTTATCATCTCTAACTCCTTTTACAGCATTCTTTTCTCCATTCCTAAGCTTCTTCAACAACCTCCAGAATATTTTGCCACCTTCTTGATATTTATTTTCTATATTCTTGCCAAAGTCTTCCCATGACTTTTGTTTAGCTAGTTTTACACAGTGTTTAGCATTCTTGCATTTGTCTCTATATTCTCTAAGTGCACAAGCTGACTTATTTAACAGGAACTTTTGATATGCTTTCTTCTTTTCCTTCATTGCCTCTTTAACTTCCTGTGTCCACCAGGGAGTTCTGATTTTTTTATCCTTGCACACAACCTCACCACATGCCTCTCTGGCAGAATCAATCAATGTTTTCTTCAGAGTTTGCCACTGAATCTCCAAGGTTTGATTCCTGTTCTCAAACTCTTTCATTTTTTTTTTCAATAATCTTTCTGTATTTTAGTCTACAGTTCACATCTGAGAGCTGCTCAACTTTTATTCGCTTTAAAACTTTCTTACATGTTATTCTTTTCAATATGAAATTCAATTTTATCCTGCTCAAGACTAAATAGTGATCACTTCCAATTTCAAATCCTCTGTACATTCTGGTGTCCTGCACCAGGGAGAAAACATCACTATCAACAATAACATAGTCAATGAGACTTTTCTTATTCCTTGCCTCTTCTCTCCACGTGAATTTGTGCACATTTTTATGTTGGAACATGGTGTTAGTAATAACCAGTCCATGTCCTGAGCAGAAATCCAACAGATATTTGCCATTATTATTAGCTTTGCTCTTTTCTCCAAATTTTCCCAAAATATTTTTGTATGTCTCGCAATCATTTCCTACTCTGCTATTTAGATCCCCAACAAGGACCAACTTTTCCTTTTTCATTGTGTCAGTTGCTTTTTCTTTAGTAGAACATTCTGTGGGAGCATAGGCACAAATAAGTCTCATTGTTCAGTTCCCCATTCTCATATTTGCCCACATTACTCTACTTGAGACTGACTGCCATTTAAGAAGATTAGCCTCGTATTTTGTGTTGAATACTATGGCTACTCCTTCTTTTCCTTGATTGTCATTGCCTGAATATAACATTTTGTATTTATTGCTCGGAAACATCTCACCCGTTTTGGTCTTTTTTGTTTCAGTCATCCCTATTATGTCGATCTGGTACTTATCTAATTCCTCAGCTAACTCCATTTCTTTGCCATTCAGGCTTCTTACGTTGATAGTACCGATCTTTAACTCTGGTGATGTTGAGTTGGGGTTTGTTTTCAGCTTTGTTCCAGTAGCTGACTTTTCGCTGTTCGCCCTGGTTACCTGGCGAAAACAACCGGGGCCTTGTTTAACTGGGCAACGCCCCAGCCGGCATGAAATTTTGTCATGTTGTACCATCATTTTTTATTTTGATTTAACCAATAAGAATACAATTTGTTTGGCTAAATCCCAAATTGCCAGCCCATCCTCGTTCGTTCAGTATCCAAGTAGATACCCAATAGGGTGCACCACGAGAAGGTGAGGATTGGACATTAGGTCAGAAGCCCTGGTCGGTTCTCTGCATTCCTTTAAAGGCTATGTGGAGGTCTCCTCTCAGTTATACAACTTTGACCCTTAAGCACCCCTGTTGTCACTTTCTTGGGAACTTATTACAAAGACAAGTGCACACAAGTACTACATAACAGCAAATGAGAACCGAAGCTAGGAAGTTAACGCTTTCCTAAAGTCCTGATGGTGCCCCCTGGCAGGCTATATTGGTTGTTCTTGGCCTTTGGGCTGAAGTTCTTCTGATAAATGTTTCCCAAATTTGGGGCAGTCTCATGCATCCAAATTTGTTGAGGTTTGGGGCTGAGGCTGATTCCATGAATAGTCTTTCATATTTGAACTTTCTGCGGTGTATTACTGTGGCTTTCTTCCATCTTATTCTGTGACGAGTATCCAGAGCGTGGTCTGCAAGCGCAGAGTGGCTGTACTTGTGAAATCGGATGTAATCCTTGTGTTCTGAGAATCTGATATTTGCTGTCCTGCCTGTTTGGCCAAAGTAGGACAGTTTACAGCTGCAAGGGACCTGGTATACAACAGGTAGGTCTTGGGAAAGTGGTTGGTCTTTAGTGGATGCCAATTTTCTATGTGGTCTGTAACAGGTGGTCAAGTCATGTTTTTTCAAGATTTTGTTGATTTTTTCCGAGGTGCCTCGGATGTAGGGAATGGTGATGGATCTAGAGTAATCTTTTTTTTGTGAAGGGGAGGGGATGGTGGGTTGTGGATAACTGGGTTAAATATTTTTTGTATTCTTTTGGGATGGGGGTAGCCATTGGCTGAGAAAGTGTCACGGATGTGATTTAGTTCAGTAGTTGGGGCTTGATCATTAGAACAGACGATTTTTGCCATGTTGAATAGTGTCTTAACTCCATATTGTTGTGAGGGGGGGGGTGATAGGATTGTTGGTGAATGCATCTGCCTGTATTGGTGGGTTTTCTATAAACTGAGAAAACCGAGTTTCCATCAGGTTGACGGGTGACTAGTATGTCTAGGAAAGGGAGGTTATTGTTTGCCTCTTTTTCCAGGGTGAACTTGATTCTAGGGTGTTGGTTGTTTAAGTGTGTTAGGAAGGAGAGTAGTGAATCTGGGCATGTGGCCAAATAGCGAACACATCATCATCGTAGCGAAGCCATAAGGTTGGTTTTTGTGGGGTTTTGTAGGTTTAAGGCTTTCTCTTCAAAAGTCCCCATAAAGAAGTTAGCCAAGGGTGGTGAACCCATTGTTGTAGAATTTTTCCTGCCAAACGAAATAGCCTGAGTTCATTGTAAACTGAAATAGGGCTGAGATATCGGGAGGAAATTTAGCTTGGATTAGCTCTAAGGTTTCTTTGAGGGGGACATTCGTGAATAAGGAGGAGACGTCAAAACTGACCATTATGTCATTATGTTGGAGTGTAAGGTTTTTTATACTGGCTTTGAAGTGGGCTGAGTTTTTTATGTGTGATGGTGTGTTGCCAGTATAGTGTGAGAGCGCTTTGGCTAAATGCTTGGCTAGTTTTTAAGTGGGGGAATCAATGCCATCCACTATGGGATGTAATGGCACATTATCTTTATGTATTTTTGGGAGCCCATATATGCAGGGGGGATCTTTAGGAAAGCGTTAACTTCCTTGCTTCGGTTCTCATTTGCTGTTATGTAGTATTTGTGTGCCGGGATAATCAAGTCATCCCTAACTGTGTAAAATTTAAACACCACTTCGTCTCACAGAAAGCTCTCCGTATCTACAACCGGGCGAGCCAGGCTTTACTTTGGGAGCAAATTACCGCTACACGCGGTTCCCTAGCCGACATAAACAGAGCTATATTAGCTCTAGAAAATGAGCTTCCACATACGCTTAATCACGAGATTTGGTCAGTCCTACATGATGTCTTGTGTACAACGGCTAATAAAGAATTCGAATGAATACGGAGCTGACATATCAACAAGTTTGATAAATTAATAAAGAACTCTGCGTCCAAACCTAAACTACAAACCAACACTGTAGTTAACCTTTCTTCGGTTAACCTGAAGCACTCAACGCTCTGTCACGTGGTCACAACTTCGCCATTGCTCCTAAGAAATTACTGGTTGAGGAATTAATGATCTAAATTGAATGCGGGATTCGCCACCTCCCAAACCACATCGCCAACGATATCAGATTGGATGTAGCCTGTGTTCTCACAAAAGCAAAGCCTCCGAAATCCAACTTATCCATTAGTGAATACAAGTCACTACAAGAATTGAAGAGAAACAAAGAAATAGTGATCTCCAAAGCAGATAAGGGGAACGCCAATGTGATACTCAATCTTAATTACTACACAGGTAAGCTCAAGGCTTTACTATTAGATCGATCCACTTACCTCCCTATTGAATATAATCCCACCCACTCTCAAATTAGAAAACTCCATAGGCTCCTTAAGAAGGTCACTTCTTGGCCTGAGGAGATTACCAACAGACTGAAACCCTATACCACTAGATTCCCCCCCTCCCCCTGCATATATGGGCTCCCAAAAACACATAAAGATAATGTGCCATTACGTCCCATAGTGGATGGTATCGATTCCCCCACTTAAAAACTAGCCAAGCATTTAGCCAAAGCGCTCTCACGCTATACGGGTAACACGCCATCACACATAAAAAAACTCAGCCCACTTCAAAGCCAGTATAGAAAACCTTACACTCCAACATAATGACATAATGGTCAGTTTTGATGTCTCCTCCTTATTCACGAATGTCCCCCTCAAAGTTAGAGCTAATCCAAGCTAAATTTCCTCCCGATATCTCAGCCCTATTTCAGTTTACAATGAACTCAGGCTATTTCGTTTGGTAGGAAAAATTCTACAAACAAATAGAGCGGACAGCCATGGGTTCACCACTTTCCCCGCCCTTGGCTAACTTCTTTATGGGGACTTTTGAAGAGAAAGCCTTGAACTCAGCCCCACAAAAACCTACCTTATGGCTTCGCTTCGTTGATGAGGTGTTCGCTATTTGGCCACATGGCCCAGATTCACTCCTCTCCTTCCTAACACACTTAAACAACCAACACCCTAGAATCAGGTTCACCCTGGAAAAAGAGGCAAACAATAACCTCCCCTTCCTAGACACACTAGTCACCTGCCAACCTGATGGAACCTTGGTTTTCTCAGTTTATAGAAAATCCACCCATACAGGCAGATACATTCACCAACAATCCCATCCCCCCCTTTCACAACAATATGGAGTTATTAAGACACTATTCAACAGGGCAAAAATAATCTGTTCTAATGATCAACCCCTAACTACTGAACTAAATCCCATCCGTGACACTTTCTCAGCCAATGGCTACCCCCATCCCAAAAGAATCCAAAAAATACTTAACCCAGTTATCCACAACCTTCCATCCCTTCCCCTTCACAAAAAAGATTACTCTAGATCCATCACCATTCCCTACATCCGAGGCACCTCGGAAAAAATCAACAAAATCTTGAAAAAACATGACCACCTGTTACAGACCACATAGAAAATTGGCATCCCTTATCCTCTCTACTAAAGACCAACCACCTCCCCTAGACCTACCTGGTGTATACCAGGTCCCTTGCAGCTGTAAACTGTCCTACTTTGGCCAAACAGGCAGGACAGCAAATATCAGAATCTCAGAACACAAGGATTACATCCGATTTCACAAGTACAGCCACTCTGGGCTTGCAGACCATGCTCTGGATACTCGCCACAGAATAAGATGGAAGAAAGCCACAGTAATACACCGCAGCAAGTTCAAATATGAAAGACTATTCATGGAATCAGCCTCAGCCCTTAGGAACATGCCAAACCTCAACAAATTTGGATGCATGAGACTGCCCAAAATTTGGGAAACATTTATCAGAAGAATTTCAGCCCAAAGGCCAAGAACTACCAATATAGCCCGCAGGGGGCAACATCAGGACTTTAGGAAAACGTTAACTTCCTAGCTTCGGTTCTCATTTGCTGTTATGTAGTACTTGTGTGCACTTGTCTTTGTAATAAGTTCCCAAGAAGATGGCAACGTGACGTTTGCCGAAATATCAGGAAGTATATATTAAAGTTTATTTAATTTATATTTCTGGTGTATGCTGTCAATTCCTTAATTATTAGTTATCATGTATAACCCTCTCAACAAGAATACAGAACCCTGTGTACATCAGTGGTTACCCTCCTCTTCATAGACAGCACGACTTCATATACCATATCACTTTCTGATACCCATCCCTTTGAGTTTTGTAACAGCTTCCAATGTGGAATCCTGTCAAGTGCATTAGCAAAATCCAGAAGTATCATGGTATACTTTCCGTTATCCAACTCTACTATCACTTTGTTATAGAATATGAGCAGATTGCTGAAGCAAGACCTAAGTTTAGCTAGCTAGGTAGCTATCTATGCTATGCATAGATAGTGTTGTCTACTCACCATTTAAATGCATTTCAAAACTGGCCTGTCTGTTACCTTGATGTGACCACACCAGAAACTAATTGGTTCCTAATTCACTGCATCAGTCTTAGCTCCATCCTTGTATAATGGAATTACCTACTCTCTCCTTCCATTCATTAGGAATCCTGTATGTACTAAGACTCAAGTTGAATCTTACCAAATCAGAAGCATTAACTCTTTTGCATACTCTTTTAGCACTTGTACTGATGTCCAAATGCTGTATGAGGCAAGTTCTTGTAACAGCTTTGATACTTCTAATTCATCTATCTATTCTTTTGTCCATTTCCTCCTTAGCATCCAGACAGCTAATGACTTGGCTATTTTTTGTGTATTGTACACTTTTCTACTATCTGCACTCACTGTGATTATTCCTCCTTTTACTTGCTGCATAAGGATAAAATTCTCTTATACTTCTTTTGGCCTATTCAGCTAAGTTTTCATGATTTGATTTTGCTTTTCTCACCATGGCTGCAAATTTCCTAACACAGACATTCACAAACATCCATGCCCATAGCAGGATTCAAACCCACAACCGTTTGGATGGAGAGCAAATACTTGAACCACTCGGCCAACCAGGCCAGCTTGTAAAAAAAAAAAAAAAAAAAAAAAAAATCAGCTAATGCTTTTTATTCCTATGTAGGGATTAGGTGAGTCTATTTTAGACCTAATTTTTGGAGGCTGAGTGGGCAGTTCAATTTCCACTGGTAGCCAATCAGAGATAGCAAGGCTATCACTAAGTTAATCGCCATGCAGTGAAGAGACAGCTAACAAGTGCCACCATCTTGTGGTCCCTAATCCTACCACAATATTTTTTAATGTCTGAAAACAGTGTAGATTCGCAGATCGATTTTCTTGAGTTTACGGGACGAAAAACCCGAATTTCTGGGAGAAAGTGCCAAAGATAGATTAACTTGGGAACTGGTTGAAAAAAGGCTTAGAAAATGTTCCTCTAGTTGGCGACTAGATTTGAACCCAAGTCTTCATTCGTGCGGTCAAATGCCACTTGCACCGAGCTTAACAGGCTCTATATTTAATTGCTTTGAAATCATTAATAGTTCTTTCCAGCCCCATTTTGTTCTTTTTTGACTTCAATAAAGTGAAATGTGTCACATTTCTTCCTGTAACAGTAGCCTCCACGTGAGCTATCACGTGACTATAGCTGACTAAATTAAATTCACATTATAAATAAAAAGAATTCTAAATTACCATTCCTACATATCCTTGTCAACAAAAACATTGCAGGAGGGTTAGCATTAGAAAAAGCTTACAGTAATCATACTCACACAGACAGGTATCTACATGCAAGTTCTTTCTATCACCCTTATCAAAATTAGGTATCATCAAAATTTAAAAGAAGAGCTTTAAATATACTCAGAAATGATGAAATTAAAAGAATAGAAGAATTTCAGATCCTCTTTAGTCAGTTCCTCAAAAATGGCTACTCAAAAAATTTGCTAACAGAACTTTTATTTTCTGATGAACTGTTCTATGATAACCCAGAAGTTAATAAGTCTCCTTACCATATTTTGGCAACACATCAAGAAAAATAGTTCAATTATTAATCAGACCTTCAAACCAGTTAATACCTTACAAAGTTTCCTAAATTTCCCTAAAGACAGTGTGCCATTCTACAAACATCATGAGGTGTACAAGATTCCTTGTAATTGTGGAAAGGTGTGTGTAATTTTCAAACTAGGAGAAGCTTCAAAATTCATAAAAATAATAATAAAAAAAAAGCATGTTAACAATATTGAGAACAAGAGTGAAGAAAAAGCAAACTCGCAGAACATCATGCATAATTGGCAAGCTTCCTCCATGTGTTAGAAGAGAATAATTTCATCAGATTGTTCAATGAGATATTCCGAAGTCGTTTGCTCACATAGTACACTAAATAAAAACCAAGGACTTGTACTTTGTGACAAGTCCTTTCAGAAGGCATTAATTAGTATATGTAATATTCACAACCTCTCCTGTGCTAACAATCGCATACTGAGTTTTTATAACAATGTGTGAGAGTGGTCTGAAAAGTTCTTGGCTTCGACCATAGATGGCAACACTATTGACAAGATTTTTTTTTTTCTGAGTTGGTACATCTATCATAAGCATCCATATGAAATTGCAAGTCATTCTATTAAGTAGTTTATTTTATACAGCTGTCTGAAGCAAAAGTGTTGTCTGTATCCCTTGAAATGGATAAAATTGTATTCACCAGACAGTTCTTTAACTGGCTCAGATTTGACAGAAGTGGACTTTGCTCCTGGATCTGTTTTTCTAACATGTCCCATACATTCTCAGTGGGGTTCAGATACTGCCTTTATGGTGACCAGGGATGATGGTGGAAGTTGCTGTCTTGTTCGCTGAACCACTGCTGAACAATTCTTGTGCGATAACAGTAGCATTTTCACTTATGAAACAACCATCACCTTCTGGATAAAAATTCAACATTGTAGGATGGACTTGATTGGCAACAATATCCAGATATTATTTAGAGGACACCTGACCTTCCAGCAATATCTGGGGATCCATTCCATACCAACAGAACATGACACCATCTCCAGAACTTTCATTTGTTTGCTTACAAGGCAAGCTGGATTCATTGCTCCATGGGGTTCCCACCAAACTCCCTGTCTACTGTTGGTACAGAATAAGGTGTACTGTGACTCGTCAGACAATGTGAATTTTTTCAGTCTTCCAGAATCCACTCATGGTGTTCCTGACACCACTTTAGACAAACTTTCCACTTCTTCATAGAAATCTGGTTTCGTATAGTTATGTGACTGCCAATATTGATCCTCTTTAACTTCCTGTGCATAGTTTTGGTGAGATATGGGTTGTGAACAGCCTTCACTTCATTAAATGTTTTGGTCAATTGCTGCACATGTCCGTACAAACTTTCTCAGACGATGGTGGTCTTGTTCCTGACAGACTATCTTACGACCACAGTTACGTTTCTTAGACAAGCAATATTGTTTATTTTTCCACTGATTAAACACTTGGGATATCTCACCTTTTGAGAAACCAGTCAGCTCTGCTGACTGATTTCTCAAAAGTATGTAGCCTTATATCTCTGTATCCCAAAGTGTAACACCTTGCATTTATTAACATTAAAACTATAACCCCACTTGTTTGTGCATGCTAAAAGTCTATTCAAATTTTCCTGTAGAGAATTAACATCAGCATTATTCCTTGATAATTCTACCTAACTTTGCATCATCAACAAACATCTGAAGATCCCATGTCAATCCACATGAAATATCATTAACAAATAAGTTAAACAGTAGGACCCAAGAACAGAACCCTGAGGAATAGCATTGGTCACCTTCCTTTTCTGAGACACTGCTCCATCATGCACAACTTGCTGATATCTTTTAGAAAGCCAGTCTTCAGTCCCTCTTACCAATCTGCTGTCTAATCCCATCTTCTGCAACTTCTACACCAGTCTGTCTCTACTATCTTTTAATTACTAACTATTATACTAACGGAATTAACTCGTAAATTATTCTTTATTTGTAGAATTTTCACCTCAGTATCACAGGCATTATCAGTACAGGTACAAGGCTAATTAAACAATAACCTGTTATATTCACAAAGCACCACCTAAGTAGCTTAGCTTAAATTTCCTAAATTTATTTAATTATTTATTTATTTTTTTAATTATTTCAATTTAATTATTCAATTATAATTAAAATTTTTTTTATTTTTTATTTTTAATAAATATATATGTGTATACAATTATATGTTAGGAAAGATTTGCTGCTTTATGAAGTACTATCTCCCATAAGGGGGAAAGACATAGACCATCGGATCTGTTTAGGTTAGGGGAGTGAAGTAATGTTTCACATGTTTCTTTGTATAGCCGTTCCATTAGGAACCGACTTTTGTGAATGACTTTTGTCTTGTTCCACTCAACTCTCTGTCTGGTGTTGATGGCATGTTCTGCAATTCCAGACTGTTCGGGTTCAAGGTACTGGATGTGCGACTGGTGTTCTTCTAACCAGACCTGAGCAGATCTTCCTGTTTGTCCGAAATATGATAATCCACACGAGCAGGGAATCTGGTAGACACCTGGATAGCTGAGGTGTGGGAGCTTGTCCTTTAGAGGCATTAGGAATGTGGAGATTTTTCTGATGGGTCGAAAAGCCACACAGATATTTATGATTTTAACACCTTAGCTATGCGTTCGCTAACCCCGTGTAGGGATAGGTATACGTGTAGGTTCTTCTGTACTTGAAGAGGATGCTGGAGCACGACTACTTAAAGCTCTTTTTATGAAGGATTTTTTATAGCCATTGGATATGAAGGAGGAATTAATATACTGTAATTCTTTTTTGTAAAAGTTCTTCTGAAGAACAAAAGAGTTGGCTCTATGAACTAGTGTTTTTATAGTACCTACCTTTTGGCTGGGATGGTGATTTGATTAAGCATGGCTGTACTGGCCTTTATGAGTCTCTTTCCTATAGACTGTGAATTGTAGATAACCATCTGGTTGGCGAAGAACCACGAGGTCTAGAAAGGCTAACTGCTTATTTACTTCTACTTATAGGGTGAACTGGATCCTTGGATGAAGTGCATTAATTTTTGAGAGAAACTGTTGTAGTTCTTCTGAGGTGCCCTCCCATATGGCAAAAATGTCATCCACATATCTGAACCAAATGTTAGGTCTGGGTGTAATGTTGTCAAAGATACGTTGTTCCAAATGCTCCATGAACCTAACATTTGGTTCAGATACGTGGACGACATTTTTTTTTTTTATCTGAAGGCAAGTTATTTAAAATAACTGTTCTCATATGGATATGGCATTTTTCTTACTAGAAACATTCATTTACAGAAAAATCCAACTGTTTTTTCCAAAAGTGCTGGGAGGAATAAATCTCCTAAAAAGCAGGACTCCTCCCCCTTTCCAGAAACCAGTGTTTCTTCTGGCCATATTGTAAAACATGCAGTCTGCCAGAAGAACATCTGTTTACAAACTAAACTTTTCTCATAGCTTTAGTTGTTTTGGCTGTAATTCAAAATACCCAACCAACCCCATTGGCGTACAAATTAAGCAGCAGTTGCTCTAGGACAGAGATCTATGACAAACATCTTCTATGCTTATCTTCTTATCCAGATACTGCTCTCTGATGCCTGTTAGCCACCTTGTTATTATTATCCATGTATCCATTATCTTATTCACTTTATTCAGATGCTTTCCATACCATTTTATTCACACTTATTCGTATCTTATTCACTTTATGCAGATGCTTTTCATACCATTTTGTTCAAATGTAGTATGTAATGAATGCTATTGCATAAACTCTAAAGTCTGAGAAAGGGAGATTAATAAAAAAAATGCATTGACTATGAGTAATTACTCAGACAAGATCTCCTCATAAACAGTGCTGTTAAAGCATCTTATCTGCATCCATCATTCCTGAGCTGAGTCCTGACTTATGATTGGGGTTTTAAAGACCTTAATCAGAAAAAAAAAGTCAACTTACTGCATCCAGAACTCCAGCTTCATACACTGCCTATATCAAAGCATGGAAATCAGTCACCAGGAGATCCAAATCCAATTTTATAAACACCACCAGCAGAAAACTTGCCTCCTGTCTAAATGAAGTCATGCCTTCTGGTTGCTTGCTAAGGCCATCGGATGGAACTTCAAGTATTCCTGCACTTCCACTTCTGTCTTATCCTGATCACTCTTACTTCACCCAAAGATAAAGCTGACTTCCTGTATAGACGATCAAGGGAAATTACCTCCTACTATACAGGAATCCAAACATTGTATGCCTTCTATATTTTTTTGACAAAAATGTCATCAGAAAACTACTAAATAACTTGGATACTAAAACGTTTCCTGGTCTTGATGGTATTTCTCCAGTTGTTCTCAAACATTGTGCCCTAGAGCTTAACACTCATACCACCAGTACAGATTCCACCATTCAAGATCCACAGCTCACCTTGTAGCTTACATCACTCACCCCTAGACAATTATCACGAAAGGTTCAGAGAAACCTGTGCTGTCGCCCTTGACATTTCCAAAGCTTTCAACCATGTGTGGCATTGAGGCCTACTAAACAAATTACCATTCTTTGGTCTCCCTGCCATCATCTGTAATTGGGTAGCTAGCTTTCTTGCTTCTCTGCAAGTCATGGTAAATGGCTTCCTCTCTTTGAGCTTCACCACCAATGCTGGAGTGCCTCAAGGCTCTGTGTATTTAAATGATCTACACACACAGTAAGCACTAATCCCATCCACAGCTTGGCAGACAATACTTTCCACCCATCCTGTTCAATTGACAAACCATGCGGTCATCTGATATCCCAGGCTACAAGATCATCTACAACTAGTGCCTTAAACGTTGTTACTATCCTCCAATGGGATAAGTACAACCTTATGTTCAATGCCATCAAAATAGTCTTGCCTTTTCTCATGCAAAAGAGATCCCAGCTTGCCTATCCTTACCCTCAGTAATATACAAGTAATATACAATCTGGACAAGATTATATCTCTTTGCTTGGACTGATGTTTACCTCCAGTCTTTCCTGGCATAAACACATCATATCAGTGACCTCCTCAGCATCCAAGAAACTTGGTATTCTCTTTTGTTCAACAGCCTATTTTACACCCAACCAACTTGTCACTGTATACAAATCCCAAATCCATCCATGTTTAGAATACTTCTCATGTTTGGGTTGGTGCACTAAAACTTCCCTTAAAATCCTTGATTCCATCCAGAATCATGCAATTAGGCTCATTACAGAATTCATTTCGACCCCTATCTCACAGCAATTTAGTACTGTGTCTCTTCTACAGGTACTTCCATGGTCACTGCTTCAGTGAATTGGCAGCCATCATTCCTCCACTTTCTGTTGTGCCTGTTAATTCACCACCAATGCTGGAGTGCCTTGGTGCAACTGCCCTCTTTACTGTGCAACTGCAAAAATACCGAACCTGCTTCTATTCATTCTTTTTTATTCTGTCTGCTTCTGTCCTGGAACAGCCTTCCTCAAGAATTATTCCCAAACAACTACAACTGCAACTCTTCAAAAAAAGATGTTAATAATAATAATAATAATCATATGATGATACACAGCCGTGACTCCCCTTTACAGGGAGTTATGGCACCTTCTCAGTCCCCCCCCAAATTTTATCCGGGCTCCAGAACCGGCATAGCTCACAAATCAGACCTATGGCTGGGTCAGTATTCCTGACTGTAATCCGTGTGTGTTCACTGGACTGGTTTGCCTGCTTGTGGGATGAAAAACTCCAGATAAACTGGTGGGAAAACCCTGCTGTCCACGCCCAAGACTAGCTAACTTGGCTATGGCTGAGGAAGATCTTTAAGCTCCTCACTGCGTCGACAGGAATCGAACCTAGGACACTCCTTCCCCAGGCATATGGTTGTGAAGTGCATAGCCACTAGGCTAACCACGCAGACAAAGACATTAATAAACTTCTATCTCAGTCCTCTTCTGCACTTCACACATGCCACTGATGGGTCCCTCGACCTCTCATCTATATGTGTGTGTGTGTGTGTGTGTGTGTGTGTGTGTGTATGTATATATATATATATGTATGTAGAGTTTTTTACCTTGGGTATAATATATGTATGTTAAAGATACCAAGCTATTTTAAATATAAACCTGGTTTTTTACTCCGTTTCCCAAGTAAGCAAACGGACAAGTCAGTCAAGTTTGCACCTGCAAGTGTTACAAGTCTAGCTGACCCTGCAGGTAGTGCAACTCGTGGTAAAGGTGGAATAAGCTCTGATCACTATTCTTAATATTTACCCTTAATGAAAAGCACATCTCCTGGAAGCTATGTGTGATGCTATGTATTAAAGGCAAGGGGCCACTACCCAGACTGGTTTCGACCTTTATTGAGGTCTTGTCAGTGGGAGCCAGGCTAAGAAATACTAAGTTTTAAGTAATACAGAGCTTATAAATATTTTACCAAAACAAGTTACCATAAGGTGCTTTGACCTTATTAAATAAAAATCTCAGGATGAGAGATAGATGTAGAGAGTTTTTTACCTTGGGTATAATATATGTATATTTAAAATAGCTTGGTATCTTTAACATACATATAGTTTTTTTACTTTGGGTATAATATATGTATATTTAAAATAGCTTGGTATCTTTAACATACATATATATAAGGGCAGACTCGGTCTTGAAAAAGAAAAATGAGAGTGAAAATCTGGTTTGCTATACATTGGCAACATAAGAAGGCTTATGATAACAAATAAAACAGTTCATAGGATTTTTCAGATGCAACGTGGTGAAGCCTATGAATGGTTTGGATTGTGAAAATGTGTAGTAATTTTAATCTATCAGATTTGTAGGTGGGATGTACTGCATTTGAAAGAATTTAGGGTTAGGTGCATGAGAGACTGGTTAGTTTGTGTAAACAACAATTCTTTTCCTGTCTTTCTCATATCTAGCTTATCTTCTTTTAAGTAATTCATCCTTTACTAATATAATCAGCTCTTTCATTGTCTCCAGCTACATTTTTTCTTGTAGATAAGCTTATACATTGGTTATATATAGCTTTTAATTTTTCAGGAAATGACAATGTATACTAGAATATTAATTAAAAAACTTGAATCAATACCTTCCTATATTTTGGCAGTGTTACGTTGCCATCATCAGTGGTCATTTTTACAGAAGCAGATTGCCACCACCAACGTTCTCCTGGCCGACACTAACAATGCTATCCATGTGCTAGAAGCAGAGCTTGCCACGATACTTAACGTTGACCTTTGGATGATCCTTTCTGACATCTCAAACACTTCAGCAGATAGAGAATTTCAAAGAATACAGTGTAGGCACATTAAGAAATTTGAAAGTCTACAAAAAAACTCTGCTTCCAAACCTCACAATATGGTAATGAACCTATCTTCTATTACCCTGAAACAATTAGTGCACTGGCATGTGGCCATAACTTTGCAATAGCACCTGAGAAAATTCCAGCAGAGGAAATAATGATATTTCATTAATTCATTATTTTGATTATTTTCATTATTTTGAAGCTCTGCGAGAGATAAAAAGCAACAACAGAATAATAATCACCAAAGCAGATGAGGGAAATGCCACTATGGTTTTAATCCAATCAGATTATTCAGGTAAGCTTGCCTCTTTACTTTCAGATAGTTCTACCTCCCTCCCTATAGACTATGATCCCACAAGCACACAAATCAGAGCACTGCATAGACTCCTTATCATGTGGAGGTTACAAACAGACAAAAACCTTATAACTCTAGACCCCCCCCCCCCCCACTCCCAGATTTGTGGATTACCAAAAATCTACAAACAGAATGTACCATTACGTCCCATCATGGATGGCATTATTGATTCATCCACATATAAATTAGCCAAACATTTAGCCAAAGTGCTCACACAATATACTGGCAACACATCTTCACACATAAAAAACTCTGCCCACTTTAAAGCTAGTATAGAAAACCTCTCACTCCAACACACTGACATAATGGTCAGTTTTGATATCTATTTCTTATTTACAATGTCCCATTCAAAGATACCTTAGGCCTTGTCCAAGACAAGGAAAATTCTACAAACAGAGGGGGCAGCCATGGGTTCTCCTCTCTCTCTCTCTCTCCCCCCCCCACTCCTGACCAACTTCTTTATGAAGACCTTTGAAGAAAAAGTCTTAAACTCTGCCCAACATAAACCCACTGTCTGGCTACACTATGTGGATCATGTGTTCTTCATTTGGTCTCATGGCCTGGATACACTCCACAGTTTCTTAACACATAAACAATCAACACTCCAGGATCCAGTTTACCTTGGAAAAGGAAAACAAAAACAACAGTCTCCCATTCCAAGATACTCTGATTACACACCAGCCTGATGGATCCCTAGCATTCTCCCTTTACAGAAAACCTACACATACAGGTAGGTACATTCACCAGCAGTCACCTCCATCCAACAATATGGATTATAAAACCCTATAGAATAGTGCAAAATTAATCTGTTCAGATAACAGCCCTAACTACTGAACTTGACCACATCATAACACTTTCTTAGCAAATGGCTACAACCTCCCCTCCAAAAAAAAAATATTAAAACCATGGACTGCAACCTTCCTCCCCTCAAAGCAGAGATTACTCAAAATCTATCACCATTTCATATTTATTCCATAAATCCTAAGGAAATATGACCTTACGACTAGTTACAGACCACATAAGAAATTGGCATCTCTTATCTGCTTCACCAAAGACCAGCTACATCCCCTAGACCTACCAGGAGTATACCAGGTCCCTTGCATTTGTAATACTGTCCTACTATGGCCAAACAGGCAAGACAGCCAATATCAAGATATCTGTACACAAGGGCTACATCCAGTTCTACCAATACAGCCACTCGGGACTTGCTGACCATGCTTTGGACACCCACAACAGGATACGCTGGGAGAAGGCCACACTATTACACTGCAGCAAATACAAGTATGAAAGACTATTTGTCGAATCTATCTCAGCTTTCAAAAACTTTCCAAATTTCAATAAATTTGGGTACATGAGACTGCCCCAAATTTGGAAGCTTACATTTTAAGATCATCTGCTGAACAGCCAAGACAACCTAATTTAGCCCACTAGGGGGTGCAGCAATGTAACGTTGCTGAAATATAGGAAGGTATTAATTAAAGTTTTTAATTAATATTCTAGTATACGTGTCATTTCTTAAAAAATTAAAAGCTTTTTACATCTTTTACACTTTCAGATACATCTTGAATCTGTATTCCTGAAAAATTGTCCTTTAATCATTCTTTCATTAAACACATCCATGATATAGAATCTCCATGCTATTTTATCTCTTGTTCAACTATGTTTTCTCTTTTTTTCCCCTCCCTCTCATTTTCATACACAATTTGCTACATTCCATGTGTTGTTTGCCATATTTTCCAACTCAAATTTTCTTTACAGTTAGACTCTACATAACCTTGCAATTTGATTTGTGATTTCTCTGCTACACTTCAATTTTGCCTTGTCTCTCCTTCACCTGTTCTCACTCCTTAAACATAAAATATTCCTTTTGCCTTCATTCATATCCCTTTCACTCAATTTCACTCTCATAGCTTTGCATCAATGTGTATTAGACTTTTTAAGCTAAGTAGAGTTACCAACTACTGTTATTACAGGAATCATATCCAAATTCAACTTCCAATTTCAGTTCCAGGTTATATATTATTCATCTGCCATATTTTATTTCATTGAAGAACCCAACAGAACATAGCTCTCAAAAATTGAAGTGTATATATATATATATATATTTTCTTTTTCAAAGACACCTATTCAAGTTATAGTAATTGGCTGAAGGTAACCAAATTTGATTATAGGCATTTTTTTTCATTCATATGGTTCTTTGAAAATTATTGATTTGATTAGTTTTTTAATGTCATTCCCACTCCATAAAAAGGTTCGAAACCTATAGTACGTGGAATGAGAATTAGATAATCTAGGAACTCTTTGGGTAGAGATGTACTTTTTTCATGCTACTTTGGCCTTCAATAAGTAGTGCTGTGGTCTCCCACTGGATGATGAAAATCATCTACCATCTAAATGGGGGATTATGCTGAAACAGCTAAGGCTGTAAGGTGTCTGTTAATTACATGTGTTCTCTTGCTGCTTTTGACTATCATGGAATGAAAAAATCCATTTATCTAGGAGGAATTACTCTGCTGCTTTTATATGGATAACTGGCTCATTCACTTTCAGTTAGAATGATTTCTTCCATCCTGGATGAGATTTGAACCTAGTTTTTTTTTTTTTTCTTCTTTTTTTAACTAAAAAAATTATGACTGTTTGAAGATTTTTTAATTTAATATTGTGTGATATGTTACCCAGAAAATGTTGAATCAATATTAAACAATGCTTTAATTAAATATTGTATTGAGTATTAAGGCTTAGGTGCTGGTTTAGATTCAGTTAAGTTTAATGGAATGAATAGATCACAAATAAGTAATTTAAACACATTTAATAGTTCTTATATTTAGTCTGTCATAGATATCTTCAGGGATACAGTATTAAAATTGTATTCATATGCAAAAACAATGTGAAAGAAGTTAACCTAGAAGCCTCAGGTCCTACGAGAGCTTCCCTTTATTGGTGCTGTTGTGACTAGCCTTGACTGTTATGTGGGAGGTTTAAGAATTAATGTTTTCGAAATCTTGGGAATTTTAAAACCACCATATTTATTTAGATTAGATTGTTTTTTAAAATCTGCTGCTGATTCTAAAAAAAAAGTGTTTTCTATTTGCTACAGAAGCCTCTGATTGAAGAAAGTGAACATGTGGTCTTGACTTAGGAGGTATCAAAATATGTGGAAATTCTAGTTTAGAAGGTATATATGTGGAACTACAAGGCAGGTGATTATGATACGCTTAGGAGGCAGCTTGAAGCAGTACCATGGCATAAAGATTTGCAAGGGATGTTCATAATGCATAGGGGAGTACCCAATGTCTGGAGGGTAAATCGGGTAGGGGTTTGATGGATGAGTACTATCATTAAGCATGAGCTGCAAAACAAAGAATGTTCTGGAGGATATATAAGGAGACAGATGACCAGCTAACTCATGAAAAGTACAAGGATTAGGCAAGAAAGATGATCAGTATGGTAAGGAAGGCAAAATCAGATTATGAGAAGAAATTAGCCAAACAGGTGAAAGAAAATCCCCAAAAGTTTCTTCAGTATGTGGCAAATATGATGATAAATGACTATGGAAGGATAACTTTAATGGGTGCAGATACAGAGATGTAATGGAGGCAGATGAAATTGTTGAGCTACTCAGTGACCGTTTTGCAAGGGTATATCATCCAAGTGAAGATATTGTTATGACAGAGGTAACAGGCACTGATGAGAACAGAGGTTGATGAAAACTGGAGGTATTGCAGAAGCTGAGTGCAAATACAGCTGTGGGATTGGATGTGATATTGGCTTGCCTTTTAAGAGAATGTGCAACAGAACTGGCAATGACGTCAACTAGGCTGTTTAATTTAAGTCTCAGCTCTTGCAAAGTCACAAGAGAGTGGAAGCAGGACAAAATAATTCCTTTGCATAAGAGAATCTAAATCTGTGGCAGCAAATTATAAATCACTTAGTATCTCAGGAGTGGTAGTAAAAGTACTGGAAAAGTTGGTCAAAAAGAGAATTCAAGAATGGATGGATAAGAATATGATGCTCTGAAGGACAGCACAGCTTTGTGAAGTCAATCATGCCTTAGTGATCTACTAACTTTTTATAATTGAGTGACAGATGAGTTGGTTAAAAGGAATGGCTACACGAAGATACTGCTGGATTTTGCAAAGGCGTTTGACAGGATACCACATGGAACTCTGTTATGCAAACTGCAACAATTGGGGATGGATAGGAAACTGGTGATATGGATAAAAGGGTGGCTGTTAGACAGATACCAAAAAGTAGTATATGGAGGAGCAGATTACAGGAGAAGGCAGGTGATTAGTGGTGTGCTGCAGGACTCAGTGCTTGGACCACTGCTGTTTAATTTGTACATAAATGATCTAGGAAATAATCTGACAGGAGATATATGGTTGTTTGCTGATGATGCAAAGTTGGGTAGAATAGTAATTAATCAAGGTGATGTAAATAGGCTGAGAATATGGACAAAATATAATGGATGTTAATTTAATGTGGAAAAAATGTAAAGTTATGCATTTTGGGATACAAATATTACAGGTTTGTATTACACTGAGGGAACTGTACTTCAGGAAATTGATAAAGCCAGGTATTTGGGAGTAGTAGTAGTAGATAGAAAGTTGAAGTATAGAGGGCATATTGCCGAAGTAGTCAAGGTAGTTCACAGTATTACTTGGTTATTGAAGAACACACTAACAAGTAGAGATAAAGGAGTTATAATTTTTATTTATAAAGCCTTGATATGAGCACATCTGGATTACTGTGCTTGGGTTTGATCACCTGGCTTTCTTGGGAATGAGGAAATGGTGGTGGAGAGAATCCAGAGGTGGGTGACCAAGATGGTGAGTGGTCTATGGAATGCTTCATATGAGGATAGATTGAGGGATTGTGGATCGCAGAAGTTGGTTGATTGGTGAAAAAAAAAAGAAAAAAAGAAGGGTGGTGGATATGATAGAAACGCATGGCATGAGGACTATATTTGTTGCTTGGAGAGTGATGAATGAATGAATGTAATGGATCGCCTAAATCATTTGTGAGTGTTTTGTTTGTTAATGGTTTCAAGGAGAGGTCCAATAGATATTGCGTTTATAGTTTGGGTCTTCCACAGTGAGTCTTAAGACTCCATGGAGGTAGCTGTGCAATAATAATAACAACAACTGCAATATAGTTTTAACCAATTAAACAAAATATGTACAAAACAATACCAGCCACTTTGAAGCAACTTGTGCCTCAATATATTCTCATTAGCTATTGACAAATAAATAACCAGCTATCAGAATATTATTATTATTATTCGTGACACCTCCAAGGAGTCTGAAGACTCAACGTGGGAGGACATCTTCTATGCAACTGTATCCACCACTACACCAAACCTCTACTACCAATCATCTCCATCAACGCCATCTACCGCTCACCACCACTAGTATTTTTTGTCTGTAAATTGCGTGTGTTCTGAAGGGCCGATTTGTCTGTATGTGGGATGAAAAACCTGAGTTTCTGGGAGGAAAAACCCTGCTACCTCCATACGTGATCGACTGACTCACCTTCAATTGAAAAAGTCCACGTATCGAGTGTTTATATTATAATGATTGCTTTATTAAACTAATTTAAATATTTTGAATAAGTAATAAAGTATATCCAGTTATTAATTTTCTTAGGGTTTTGTTTTTGTTTCTCCTCATATTTTATGCTCTTAGCACAATGGTAACCTACTCAGAAATGTCCGACTACTACATTTAACATAAGTATAAAAGAAATAAAAAAAAAGTTTCACGTTAGTCTTCATGCCTTTTAAACTTTTACAGTATACTTTAATTGGACCACTGCTAATACAGAAAGTGAAATAAACAAAACATGTAAAAAAAAAAAAGAAAAGGAAAGTTGCAATTCTACACAAAATAAAGGAATAACGTTTGACATCTGGACATATTGCTGCTTGTGGCAAAAAATGGAATCAAGCTGCTCTGAAATTTATAATTCAGTTATGCGAGATACTTTGTGGTTTGAATAATATGGAGTCATTATATATATATCTCATAAAGAAGATGAGATGAGATATATATATAGTGACTCCATATTATTCAAACCACAAAGTATCTCGCATAACTGAATTATAAATTTCAGAGCAGCTTGATTCCATTTTTTGCCACAAGCAGCACTATGTTCAGATGTCAAACGTTATTCCTTTATTTTGTGTAGAATTGCAACTTTCCTTTTTTTTTTTTTTTTTTTTTTTTTTTTACATGTTTTGTTTATTTCACTTTCTGTATTAGCAGTGGTCCAATTATATATATATTGACAGGCTAGTTTAAATTTTTTTTGATAGAATTTTTGTGTAAAACTAACATTTGGGAACTGTCTTCGTAGCCTACCTACACCTTTAGAATTTCAAATGAATAAACAGTTATATAATTCACTGATAATTAAGAAAAATTCTATAACTGGAAAGCAAAAAGTATTTTCCCATCTAACATAACTTTGGTTTCTCTAGAAAGCATATGTAATGATTTGTTATGTGTTCAGCAGATGGTAATCCAGAAGTACGAGAAGATTTGTCACATACTGCTCCGCGGGTGAGTTCTGAACGACATTATTTGTGTCGCGTCCCATGTGAACTTGTTAAATAGAATCACTCTTACAGAAGTTAATAACTATTTATTAAGAGTTCACATACTCTTAATAAATAATCATAACTAATCTAAATGTATTTTTCAGGCTGAAATTGAAAAAGCCATGGAAGCATTAAAGCAGGCAGTTGATGTGTGTAACAGGCGCAGAAGAAAGACAGCAATGAATTATGTGACAAAAATTATTAAAAGACCAGACTATAATCACTTTACAGAAGGTAATTAATGTTGAAGTTTTTAATGTTTTTACCTAACATTGCTTGAATACTTGGACTCCCAAGACTCCAAGCATTCAAGTATTCTTTTGTCTTGTGACTATATATTCACGGTTTTTCATTCCACAAAATATTTTTTCACTTCATTATACCACAAATGGTGTACTTTTTCCCTCCCACTGTCTTTACCCTAAGCAGAATTTCTCCTACAATATCTATCTAATAGGGTTTTTTTTTTTTTTTAGAAGAAATGACAATGGCAATTGAAGTGAAAAGATTTATTTGTATGGAATTTTCACCCAACTAACAAAGACATCATTGTATACTGATTTCTTCTAAAATTTATTTCTTGTAAAATACTTGTGTTTTCAGTTTGTTAGGTAATCTAATTGGTTCTTCAACCAACTTATTTCTAAATCATATTACCTCTTCTATCTATCAAGCTCCACAGAGTATATTCCTTCACTCTGTCCTCTTATCTAGCTTTGCAAAGTCCTAAAGCTGTCTTAATCACTTGCCTCTGAATTCTCTCTAATATATCCTTATCATCCATATATTCATTTGACAAGATCTGTGCACTGAAATTCAGATCTGGACTGAGAATTATGCAGTAGCATTATTACCCATGTGAAGAGTGGATTCAGCTAGGAATTCCCCTGTGGCATGAATATTTATCAAAATGTTATATTCAGGAAATGACAATCAAGGAAAAGAAGGAGTCACCATAGTATTCAACACAAAATATGAGGCTAATCTTCTTGAATGGCAGGCAGTCTCAAGTAGAGTAATGTGGGCAAATATCAGAATGGGGAATTGGACAATGAGACTTATTTGTGCCTATCACCAAGTGCAAGACAACCACTCTGTTTATTGGAAACCTGAAGTGGCATGAAAAGGTTTCATGTTTGGTTTCTGGATTACTCAAACTTTAGTCACACAAACAGTGCTAATACTAGGACATATATAGTGCACCTACTTTGGATTCGCCAAACTTTTCGTGTTTATCTAAAGATAGGTGAAAAAGATGAGCAGATCCTCTGTTGAATGGTGAAATGATCACTCTGGTGAAATTCATACCATTGGTCGTTTATTAGTTGACCACTTTCAAGTTATTGTAGGAGTTCGATGTTGATGATTTTCTCCATTACTTTTGAGAGTACTGAGGTGAGAGAGATTAGGAGATAGTTTGATGGCATGGATCTATCTCCCTTCCTGGGAATAAGTTGGACATGGGCTAATTTCCAAAGTTAAAATAGATGACAGTGGAGTAAGAGAGCATAGAAAGGTGACAGAGAATAAGAGTAAACTCTTTACTGCAAATCTTCAAGGTATTCATGCACTCAAGGGCAAGGGTTTTTTTGGCATCTATGGACAGGATTTTTCTAATTACTTACTGATGAAAGGTCAGAGTTGGTATTGAGTGTTGGTTGTTTGGGAACATTTACCAAAATCATTTATGCAGGCATTTGAGGAAAGTATGATGTCAAGAGAGTGGCTTTTTCTATGTTATGGTGCAGTATATTCTTCTGTGTGCAGTACTGGTGGAAGACAGCAGTGTTTGGCAAAAGTTGTGGCCAGTTGGTTTCACAAGTGACTGAAATTCACAGCTATCATTTAGGCACGATGCAAGTTTCCTGCTTTTTTTGGCTCTTTGGAAATCAGTTTTTGATGCATCAATGATTGTCTTGCAGCTTTTTTGGGGTTTACTGTAAGTGGTGAGAAGGGGAGAAGTTCTTGATGATAACCAGTTGCAGCATGCTTGGGTTGACATTTGTACAGCCTTTTGGTGGATCTTCCATTAACTAAAGTTTACTTAGGTAATGGAAAGTTAGCATGGAATGGGGAACACTTTCTTCCACTCCAGAGAGGATTACTTCAGTGATGCATTTGATGCATGTGCTTGGGTCTGAAGGCTGAAAGCAATAATCCAGCTAAAGGAATAAGGCATAGAAGTCTGAGATCTACCCAATTTGCATTCTTATAATGCCAGGTGATTCTTGGTTGAGAATGGCTGTTGTGCAGCTGCTACAGATTTTCAAGATTCAAACCAGATAAGTTGTGCAAAATTTCATATGAAAATCAACATTAAAAAGAAATTTAATTATCTACTCATATTAATGTAATATTAATTAAAAATGAAATATTAAATGTATAAATTACGTAAAATGTGTTAGCCATTTATGCATCATATTTTGCTAATATGGCATATTAAATATGGAAATAGGTAATAAGTAGGATAGGATGCTAGTTCAGTGAATTTATATGGATTAAAGAAATCCATCAAAATACCCAATATTGTGGCTCAATCAGTATTGGCCCAGTTACAATATTAGGTTTCAAATTCGGCCTGGGACACACAGAACCTTTATCTTTTATAAGGTTTCTTTATTTAAATGTCACTTAGGCAGGAAAAATCCTGATACCGCTAGCTCATATATAGGTTGCAGGGTTTTTCAACTTCACTGACCTGAAGAAACATGCAATTTACGGCCATAATATGCTGTTCTTATATATTACTTCTGCTGTAATTTCAAAACAACTGAATATTAGACATAACATTAGCCTCCATAGCTCAGTCAGCATAGATGACACCCTTTAATTGGAAAGACATGAGTTTGATTCCCGTCAGTGATGTGAGCACCTTTATCTGGTTTCTTTCAACTAAAGGTGAGTTAGCCAGTCTCATACGGAGGTAGGTGGTTTTTCACCTGGAAACTCAGGTTTTTTTTGTTCCCCAGAACAGGCAAACTGGCCTGTGAACACATGCATCTACAGACAGGATACACTGGAAGGCATAGGGCTAACCTCCTTATCCTTGATATGGTAGCGGTTAAATGTAGAAAATCCTCAACACTGCAAGGTAAAAAGAGGAGGGAAGGAATAATGGTAACAAGACTATAACATTATTAGTATTCAAGAATGTGTTAGCAAAAAAATTAATATGGTGTAATCAATAATCAGGATAAAAATGATAAAGATGAGGATAATTCTGGTGAAGCACATTAACTATAATAAGGAACGAAACTTCGTTGAATTTCTGGAATAAATTATCTATAAACAGGAATGAAATAACTAATTTATGAGGGGAGGAGACTGAAAAGTTCTGATAAACAGCTTGAACAAAAATTAATCAATTGTCTTCTTGTATATCCTAAAAGAAAAAGAAAATTATTACAATTTGATGAAACATGGGGGATAAAGGGCTTTAAGATATTTTCTTTCTTGTGGTTATATCAATTGCTTTAATATAATTTTTGTTCTAGGTGTTTATCAGAACTTTTCAGCCCCCTCCTCATAATAACTAAATTAAGATTTACATCCCGACACTTCACCAGCTCAAGCTAGCATTATCATTTTAAATTGTGCACTCAGTGGAGAGTAGAAGTACAGTAACCGTCATTACTAGAAATAAAGGACATATATGTTCCGTGTGGACAGATAAAAGTACATAACATGCTTTGGATGAAGACCATTTCATCAGGTGTGAAAAAAGTGAAGCTACTACAGAGGTTATTATTATCTGAGATCTTCAGGGGGTAAAGGACTCATCAAAAGAGGCTATACATCACCCAAACCAGCTGTTATACCTTCTCTTAAATTCATTCACACTAGATACACTCATTACCCTTAAAGGCAAACTATTCCACTCGCTGAGTGTCTTTACCCCTTTTTTGACTGTGAACAAACTTAACTTCCATGGATGCCCCTTCCCACCTTCTCTTCCTGCCTTCCATGTAACAAAAAATTTCATCAGACATTATCATATAACACCCATTCAGAAGTTTATAGACATCTATCATATCACCCCTCTTTCTCCTGTTGAACAGTCCTTAATCCACATACTCACAATCTGTCTTCATAATCTAAATCCCATAATCCTGATATAATCTTCGTAACTCTTCTTTGCACAGTTTCTTTATCACCTCAGAACCTGGGAGATCAAATCTGCACACAGTGATCTAGGTGTAATCTTATCAAAGCCTTATAAAGAAGCAAAATGACTCCTTTATCCTTATGAGTCAAGATTTGCTTCAACATCGCAATTATCTTCTGGAGTGGTGTAGCTAGGGAAGAGCGGAGGGGGGGTGGTCCGTCCTGGGCGGCACTTTTTTGGGTATGGCACATTTCAATTGAGACACAATTTTATTCTTCGACAATTCTTTTATTTATGTTAACTTAGTCATTTTTGTTACTTAATTAATAATTAGTTTTTAACAACTCTACTTACAACTAAAATAAACATAAACATAGTGAATATGAGACATTTTCTTTGGATTTTATTGAACCATTATTAACAGTCAGAATAAACAGTGTTTTAATGTATTTTCCTATACGTCGTTTTGACTTTTTTGTAGTATTTTTGGTGTGTATTGAGAGGGGCAGCAAACTCAGGACTGCCTCGAGCAGCAAAAGTTCTTGCTATGCCACTGATCCTCTGAGTTGTTTTTGCAACTTTTGCTGTGACCTATGAACTTCAAATTCCTATCAACGATTACACCAAGATCCCTAGCCTCATCAGTTTCTTGTAGCATATAATATGCCGCTGGAATTCTCATTGCACCAAAGTGCATAATTTTACACTTACCAACATTAAACTGATAGCCATTTTCGTTTGCCCAAATTTTCAGCCTATTCAAATCATTTCGTAAATCCTGGATATCAGAAGCATCACTGATTGCCCTGCCTATCTTTGCATCATCAGCCAACAATTGTACCCTCCTGTTAAACCCATTCTAATGCCATTAATGTATAGATTCAACAACAACAATGACTTAAGAACCGGATCCTGAGATACACTACTGGTCACCTTATATCTGGTAGATTCACATCCACCGTATACCACTTTTTGATATCTGTCTGTCAACCATCCAATGATCCAAGTGAAGAGTTTATATTCCAATACCATATTCTCAAGTTTATGCAATAGCCTTCTATGTTGTATCCTATCAAATGCCTTTGAAAAATCCAACATTATCATAGTGTATCCATTCCCTTTATCAAATTTGGCCACTGTTATAAAATATGAGCAACTTGCTAAAACATGACCTTATTTTAGTAAACCTATGCTGCTCATTGCAGAGTATAGCTTATTTGTCTACCCATTTCTCTATGCAAGCTCTTACCAACTTCACTACTGATGTGTAACATCAGTAATTACACATCAGTTTTTGCACCACACTTGTACAATGGAACTATCATACATTCCTTTCATTCCTGTGGTATTATTATTATTCAGACCTCCATGGAGTCAAGACTCATCGCGGGAGGTCCTTCCTAGGAAACACAGTCTATCAAGACTCATCATGGGAGGTCTCACCTAGGAAGCACAAAGTCTATCATACCACTCCTTAAACTCATTGATTGTTCTCGCTCTCACCACTATCAGGCAATGCATTCCATGGTTCAACCACCCTCCATGCAAAGAAACCACTCACCCTCTTTTGCTTGGTCATCATTCCTTCCTGCTGTTCAACCAAGCGAAAGAACTCCCCAGTGTCACCCCTGCAACCACCTCTCAATAGTTTAAAAGTCTCAATCATATCACCTCTCCTCTTTCTATCCACCAAACTCTTCAGTCCACATTCCCTCAGCCGATCCTCATAACTAACATTGTACAGTCTTGAAACCATCTTTGTTATCTGCCTTTGTACCCTTTCCACAGTTAATTTATCCCCTTCAAATCCTGGGGACCAAATCTGAGAACAATAGTCTAAGTGTGGTCTGATCAGGATCTTATACAACGGAATGATAACTGTTTTATCTCTGCAGGTCAGCATACTTCTCATTATTGCAGCAATCCTCTGTGTTACCTTCACCATCTTTGCAATATGTCTCCTAAATTTCAGGTTTCTATCAATCATCAACCCCTGATCTCTTGTCTCCCATACTTCCTCCAGTATAGCTCCTCCAATAGAGTATGCAGCGTCCCATCGATGTGTCCCAAACCTCAAGACCTTACATTTTGCTGCGTTAAACTGATACCTCCATTCATTTGCCCATCTGTCTAGTTTATTCAAATCCTCTTGCAGGGCTACCACATCTGCACTATTACTAATAACCCTTCCCAGCTTCACATCATCTGCAAACAACTGAATATCCCCCTGCAATCCACTGACAATGTCATTGATATAAAGGTTAAACAATATAGGTTTCCAATACTGGTCCCTGTGGGACCCCACTTGTAACCCTCTGCATCCTTGAAACTGCCCCACCATACACAACTCTCTGATGCCTATCAGACAACCAATCCTGAATCCAGTTGACCAACCTGACATCCAAATCCATGTGCTGCAACTTAAATATCAGCTTATCATGTGGCACCCTGTCAAATGCCTTTGCTAAATCCAAGAAAATGGCAGTATATGCCTTTCCCTCATCTATTGCTCTTGTAACTTTATTATAAAAGGCTAGCATATTACTAAAACAAGAGCACCCCTTCACAAATCCATGTTGACTCTCACAGATAACATTACCCTCATCTGTTCAACGCTGTATACAGCCTCTTACTAATGATGACACACACAAACTAGCCTATAATTAGACACATCCAGTCTGCTTCTGCCCTTATGCAATGGCACTATCTTATCTTCCTTCCATTCCCATAGCCAGACTTTCATTGGAAAGTCAGGTCAAAGGAGCTGTCAGTTCTTTAGCACATTCTCTCAAAACTCGTGGTGAAATACCATCCAGTCCCACAGCTTTACTGACATCCAGAGTACTCAGTATTTGGAACACACTCTCCTCCTGCACCTCTAAACCTCGAACCTGCCCTATCCCTCTAGTATTAAAATTTACTTCTGCAGGATGAAATACTCCAATAAAGTGTTCATTGAACAATTCCACTATGTCCTTTGTATAGTGGAATTGTTCACTCTATTCCCATTTTTATCCCACACAATGTCATTCTTCCACAATCATTTCTTTGAGTGTCATTCCTGAGACTCGAGTTATACAAACATGTGAAAGGCCTAGCCAATTTGGCTGAACATTCCTTTAGCAAACTTACTGATATTCCATCTGTCTCTATTGACAAATTCTTATCCAGGTTATGCAGCAAATCTTCTAACTCATTTTCATGCACCTCTAATTCTTCATCCAATGTAAAAGTAGCACTGTGCACGTATTACATACACTTGGTTGATATATCTTATCAAAGTGAGCACTCATTAATTGAACAATCTCATTAGTTTCTGCTAGAGTACCATCTGCATTCAATAAAGTTATTCTTCCACATTCATTCTTTCTTTTTCTTGAGGCATAACGTCAAATTTTTTTGAATTGCCTTTAGCTTGCTTAGCCAATTTCTTTTCATACTCCGATTTAGCTTTCTGCACAGTGCTCGTTACTTTTCTTGCCTGAGTTTTATATATTTCATAACTCCTCTCATTGTTATTCTCATGATATTTGTTATGAAATGATGGTAATTCTGCATAAATTTTGGTGCACTGCCCTATCCACCCATCAGCAATAATTGCAAAATATCACCGCAGAGAGCACCACTGTCACCGTTCATGCATGTTATTGTCTTTATTCTGGAGGTCATTGTAATTCTCATTGCTGTTGAGTGTGTACCCTAAAAATGCCTTTGATAATTCTAGCTTGAGCTGGCAAAACATCATGTTATCATGTTGTAAATACTTAATTTTATTCCTGTTTCTGTAATTTATTCTATAGTAGTGATTCATACTGAATCACTACAACTACCGAAATCTGAATATTCAAGTACAAGAAATGAAACTACTTTAATAACTAATTAATTGGAGATTATATATGTTTTGCAATATATTGTATTGTGTTGTGTTCTCAGCTAAATTTGAAAACAGATTTAAAAAGCAGAGGACTTACTTATCTGTGCAGTAGCGGCAGTCAGATATAAGGATAGTTGCGAATGCCAAAATGTTGTAGATGATGATGATAATAAGTGTAATAATACCATGGATTATTTTGCACAGTTAAGTATGATATGCGATTTGATTAATCTCATATAGTCTTAATGTTCGGAATCCTCTTTTCCACAGAACAGCCTGTTTATCTGAAATACGATTACACTGACATGACACTTACATTATAGTGAGAACAGAAATGAAATGTTCAAAACAGTCGATCAGTTTTTGTCTTGTTTTTGAACAGTTCTTATATTTATTGATTTAAGTATTGTTTTAAATGTACATCATTTCTTTTCTCTACAGAGGAAGTTCATGCAGAGTTGTGTTATGCAGAGTGTTTGCTGCAAATTGCTGTGTTAACATTCGTTGAAGACCAAAGTTTAGTGAATTTTGTAAAGGGTGGTTTGCGAATAAGATCTTGCTACAGCTCTTACAAGTAAGAATTGTGTGTGTGTGTGTGTTTATATATATATATAAAGTTATCAAAAATGTTTTGCCACTTCTGATCCCATTGCATAAATTCTGGTTACTACTTTCTGTTTAAAAATACTGTCTACAAACAGAACTTTGGCTTGTCCATGGGCAATCCATTATCGTCTATATTAGCAAATTTATATTTAGAAAGCTTTGCAGAATAAGCAATCATTTCCTTCCCAGTAAAGCCAGGGTTATGGGAAAGATATGCTGATGTTTTCTTAATTTGGAGCCATGGACCAGATTCTTTACAGGGGATCCTAAACCATTTCAACTATGAACACTGAAGAATACAATTTACCTTGGAATTGGAAGTTAACTCTTCTCTCCCGTTCGTAGATGTCAAATTCACTCCTGTTTTTGACAAACTGAAGATCTTGATTTATAGAAAAACCTACACATAACAACAGATATTTTCATGCACAATCTTATCATTATCTGTCCTAAAAACTTGGCATCATTTCTGCATTAGGTAAATGTGCTCCCTCCCTCCCTTCTTAGTGAACAAGAGATCACTAAAGAACTATAGTTCCTTCTTACAAGCTTTCAGAAAAATGGTTACCCTACACAGACTGTTCATAGGCTGCTGTTAGCTAAAATTCTCAAGAAATTTAAAATCCGCACTTCTTTTACTCCTCCAGCCAAACTCCGTTCCTTACTTGGTACACCTAAACCGAAACATGATAGCTAAAATATCCTAGAGTTTATTGTCTCTGGTGTAATTGCAGTGTTCCCTATTTTAGTCAAATGAAGGAATCCTTTGAGTTGTGTATGGAACATATGAGAGACATCATGTATAGCAGCAGAACTAGAGCCAGTGCACTATCTAATCACGTTTTTAATTCTCCTTGCCCTAACGAGGAAGATTCTGTCATCCATCCAGTGATCTGGAACAAATCACTGGATCAATCACTGCCTCTTGTAATGTATATGTTTTTGTTTCTTTTTTTCATGTTATGCACCTGATGAAGTCTAAGAAGACAAAACTAGTTGTGTGCTCACATAATGAATAGTATTTTTTCTATTTTGGTATCTCTCAGCTTCATCATTAAATTTTTTAATCACACACATTGTAATATTCGTGTAATATGTCTTGTAGGAAATTGAATGAATGCATTATCTTAGTTAACATAATTTCATTAGATATCAACAAATGCTGTATGGCCATTCTATATCTGATGTGCAATGCATCTTTCCAGGCATACTGTATTCATTGCATTTCTCAAAAGTTTAACTCTCTGAAGACCTGTCACACCTGATACATCATCCATTTCATTGAAAATCTGCCACTTTTCCTTTATCTAGGTGCCTTAACCCCTCGTTATTTTGACTGTATTTTTGCTTCTGTCAAAACTCTTGGAGTTTAAACCTCTACTGATCCTCTAAAAACAACTGTGTTTTTATCTGCCTTTCTGTATATAAGAGAGTTTCAACGGCTGTAACACCTTATCTCAAAAGCAGCTGTCCTTTTCCTATTAGATGTCTTTAGCTTTCAGCTTTTGCATCCATAAGTGTCTACTGGAAAAAACATCAGAATCATAACCTTCATTATTGAAGCAATGGATCCATCTTTCCATACTGACTTCTTTGGTTATTGTCCTAGCCATTCCTAATCTTTTTCTGATGGATTCTAAATACCCAAATTTACTGACCTCAATTATTTTTCCATTAAGGTACATTGCTTCACAGGGCTTTCTCTGACCAGATCTCTTTCAATTTAATGAAATTAATTTACACTACATTTTTATAAATTTTAATCTATAAGTGTTATAGTAGATAGAGTAATCCACTGTGTTTAATGTATCATTCACTGCATACCTTTTAACATTAAATTTCATTCATGTCCAAAAATGTACATCAATAACAGTATTTGGATAACTGAACTAACTTTAAGTAACATTATGTTGCTTAAAGTGATTCAGTTATCCAAATTCATTTTGACACGGAAGTTTTTTGCCAAGCCTCTCTCTATATTTTTTTTCTCTGTAGTAATTTAGATGATGTAGAAATTGAAAGTTCTTGAAGTTGTGTATTTGTTTTCTCAAAGACTCCAATGAATAAATACTGTGAAAATATTTTCCACATTGGTTGTGCTACAACCGCTTAAAATTACAGCTTTCCATACTTTTTTTTTTTAACATTTAAAGCTTCACTTGTTTTAAAAATAGCACTTTGTCTCATATGTAGAAACATATCACTGCTCATTGATTTAGCTTTCATTGTCTCCACGAATCTAACTCCCAGTGAAAAGAAGGTAAAAACTAGTTTGGGTAGTGATCCTTCCCATAATGTATAGCAATATACATGTACATGTCAGAAAGGAAATATGCTGTGCATTATTAGATGCTAAGGCAATTAGTGTGAGGTCAATAGTCTCAATATACAAGCAGTCTAGTCTTGAAGATACTTCATGTCCAAACTTTGCTTGTTCTTGGGTAAAGGATTAAAAACAAGAGTATGATTTCTTGTGTATTATAATTTAATGTGAACATGTTCACATAAACTTTGTTAGTCTTTTCAAATATTCTGTATGACTGATAGTTACCTTGGTTGTTGCAACAACAACACTCAGTGTTTATTTACACACACACACACAAAGCTAATTCTCTTTTTTTCACAGCTTTTTTTTTTACATGATTTCAAAATAACATGGTTTAGAAAACAAAACAATTCTATTTTTACACAGTAAAAATAGAATTGTTTTGTTTTGCGCAGGTTATGCAAATATGCATAACCTGCGCAAAAAGAGAGGGTGAAAGAATTGATAGTTGTGGCGGGTACGAATGAATTGAAAGGAGATAAATTTTTTATGAGAGAGGACTTGAACGTATTGTTAAAGGTAGCAAAAGAAAAGAGTGACAGAGTTAGGATGGTTAGTCTGTTGCCACGGTACAACAGAGAGGAGTTTAGAAGGAGAGCCATAATCACAAATGACTTTATGCGCAAGTTATGCAGACGGTGTGGTGTGGAATGAGTTTGATGGGCGATAGGATTTATACAAGATGGACGGCCTGCATTTGAATGGATTTGGTGTGCAGAGACTTGAAAAAGTGTTGCTGAATGAAGTGAAAATGGATGTGCAGAACCAGGGAAACTCGAACTACCCAGGAGGGGGGGAAAGTGAATATGCAGACATCAGTGAGACAGTTGAGTGTAAGAATGTATATAATGTACCCGAGCCAGTACTAAGGACAAGAAATCGGAATGGGATAATTACAATAATGCATCAAGATAAGGGTGGGACAAAGGGACCTCTGCATGTCATGTATACTAATGCCAGGAGTATTAGGAAAAAGAAGGAAGAATTTTTGGCCTTGATTGACTCTTCCTGGCCACAGGTTATTGGCATTAGTGAAACATGGCTGACAGAAGATGATATAGTTAGTGGGATAGAATATGTAGGTTATAGTGTGTTTAGGAGGGACAGAGAGAATAAAATGGGGGGGAGGAGTGTTATTGATGATAGCTGATGAACTGCAGCCAAGGAAAATTGAAGTTGTATTGCAGAATAGTGAAAAGAGCTCATTTGAAGCTATTTGGTGTGAGATTGAGACTGGCAGAACAAAATATACAGTTGTGTGCTGCTATAGACCAGGTGATGGAATAGATGGTGGAGATAGTATGCATAAACAAATTGATGAAATGAGTGGAAGGAGGGTAATTATTATGGGGGATTTCAACTATGGTAACATTGATTGGAAGGAGGAGAGGACACATGTGAGGAAGCAAATGGATTTTATTCAATTATTAAGCGATAACTATCTGAGACAGCATGTAATTGAAAATACTAGGGGTTTGAGAGTGCTTTAACCTGGTAATAGCATCTGAGAATTTGACTGTAATGAATATGACCATGTTGCCACCTATTGGTGAGAGTAATCATAAGGTCTTGACCTGGGAGGTGGCTAAAGATGTGGAATTTTCGATTAAGACAGGGTATATGTGGAATTACCATGCTGGCAAGTATGACAAGCTTATGAGATTGCTTGGATCAGTGCCATGGCATGTAAAACTGCAAGGGCTGGATGTCAATAGAGCATGGGGAGTGGTCAAGGAGCATTTACAGGAGGTTATGGCTGATTGTATAACCTAGGGTCCGAATAGTAAAACAAGTAGGGGTTAAATGGATGAATAACATCATTAAGCTTGAGCTGCAAAAAAAAAAAACTGTGGAGGGAATTTAAAGAGAAAGGTAACCTGTAGGCACATGAACAGTATAAAGCGCAGGCCAGAAGGGTAACGAGTGTGGTAAAAAAAAAGCAAAAGCTGATTATGAAAGGAAACTAGCTATGCAAGCTAAAGAGAATCCCAAACAGTTCTTTCAATATGCTGCAAGCAAAAAAAAAAACTGTACAAGGCAGAATGATTTTAAGGAATGCCGATGGTAAGGAGGTCACTGAATCAGTCGATGTAGTGGAATTACTGAGCGAGCACTTTGCAAGAGTATATCATCCAGGTGGTGACATTGAAAAAATGAAGGAACCATTAGTTTATACAGGAATTGTGATGAATGAAGTGGAGGTGAATAGGCTATTACAGAACCTTGATGTGAATACATCTGTGGGATTGGATGAGGGAGTCCTTAGACTCATCCCTTGACGAGTCTAAGGACTCCCTGGAGTCACCCGTAATAATAATATTTTGATTCAACACAGTTCAAATAGTGCTTATTTTTAAAATTTTTGTTTGAATTCAATTCTGTTAAAAAGAGTATTTCCATTATAATTATCATTTCCTAGAACAGTACATATGTAAACTTTCATGCTATAGTCATACAGGTATGTATTAAATTTTGAAGTTTTGTACACTTAATATCAAATTAGTAAAATTAATTATTGATTATTTTCAGATATTTTCGTAACATTACCCCATTAATCATGATGTCAGATAATTCAGTTAGACAGAAGATGAAGAAAATAGTTATTTTTTTTAGAAACTAGGATCCAAATTTTAGATCGTTTAGCAGCTGGAGAAGGTTCAACATCCTTTGGGAAATATTTTGGATTGAATGAAGCTACCATGAGAACGATTAAGAAAAATGAAGAGGCCATTAGAAAATCTGTTCCTTATGGAACAAAATTTGATGCCAAGTCATCATTGTATACGAGAGACGTTATACAAATGAAGATGAAAAAGGCCCTAGTGATGTGGATAGAAGATTGCTTCACAAAAAGGAATACCTTTAGATGGAAATGTCATCAAACAGAAAGCATTACGGTTGCACAAACAGATTCAGGAAAAGAAGCCAACAATATCCAACAACAATTGTGATTTTTCTAAACACTGGTTGGCTTACAAAATTTCTCAAAAGATACACGCTTCATAATATAAAAATAAAGAGAAGCCACATCTGCAGATAAGCTGGCAGCTAGGGAATGCCAAAACTGTCCAAAATTATTGAGAATGGTGGCTACACTCCTGATCAAGTTTTTAATGCAGATGAGTCCAGTTTTTGGAAAAAAATGCCAAGTAGAACTTATATAGCGAAATCACAAAAAAGTGTTGGTGGCTTTAAAGCAGCTAAGGATCGTGTGACTATTATTTTGCAACAATGCTTCAGGAGATCATATATTAAAACCATTACTCATTAGTCAATCCCTGAGACCGCAGACAATGAAAGGTGGAGATTTTAACGTTATCAGTGCACTGGAAGGTAAACAAAAAAGTTGGGTTACAAAAGAAATTTTCAATGAATGGTTCCATCAATGTTTTGTTCCAGAAGTTAAATACTATTTTATGCAAAAAAAAATCTGGACTTAAAAGTTTGATTGATTATAGACGAAGCACCTGGCCATCCTGTTTTAGAACACCCGAATGTGGAATTTTATTTTCTGCCACCTAATACAACATCCTTAATACAACCACTAGACCAGGGTGTGATCGCTACCTTCAAAACATACTACATAAGAATAACATTTGAATACATTTTGGGTAAACTAGATGAAGACAATTTCCTGACAGTTTTTGATGTGTGGAAGAAATTTTCTATTTTGGATTGCATCAAATTTGCTAAGTTGGAGTTATCAGAATTGAAACCATCAACTTTAAATGCATGCTGGAAAGCTACTTGGCCAGAATGTGTGAAAAGAAAAACCCTGTACCTTTTGTGTGCATACATTGTTTCACCCTGATAACTTAAGAATGTGAAATTTTCAGTTATCATGATGTAACAAGAGAAGAAATAAAAACCCTGTATAGATAACTAAGTAAGCAAGCTTGTTCGTAAGCAGATATCGTTAAAAGCATTTGAAAGTAATGAATACAAAAAATAAAAAGAAAGAAAAACATACTTGCATCCAAGTGAAAAATATAGACGAAATTGTTTGTTGAACTAAATAAAAAAAAGAAGGGAAATTTATTACAGTTGTGATATGATAAAATAAGGTTAAGTAAAGCAAAGAAGATTAGTCATAGAATTTTGTATGTGAGAGGCTAGTTTTTACACTTGAAATAAGAGATTAAAGATTCGAGTTAATTCTTAGAAAATTTTGGAAAGGGGATTAATTTAGTATAGATGACATAGAGGTTAGCTTAAACAAAAACCAAAGCTCAAGGTCATAATTCCCGAATTGAGACTTCGTCATGTGTCAGTCGCATGCACACGGACTGCATGATGTTTTGACAGAAAAATGCCACTCTAATTGGTCAGTGAAATCGACTCCAGTAAGGGGGGAAGAAAAGAAATTGAAGGAGGTGCTGGTAGGGGCCATTGTATAAAAGGGTTAGGACCCCCCCCCCCCTCCCCCACAAGGACTTTTTTTCCTCGGAATTTTTCTTCATGAGAGTCTTCGGGTAGGTCTCACGCGGTTTTCCTGAGTGACGGGTTAGGAGTTTTCTCCATCCGACACAATAAGGAAACAAAGTGTGCGGGATTTCGATTCCTTGTTCCTATTGTAAGAAACGAGGGACACCATTTAGTTAAAAAGAGAGAAGATAATGTCAGTGTGTTTCATCGTCCAGTGATCGTAACGAGAAAAATTCTATAAAGGAGTCGGTGCCCATGTCGTGAATTTCACAGCCATAGAATAGATGATCCTATGTATGTCCTTGATTGAAGAATGTAAGGTAAAGATTGTGAAAGCCCATCTTAGTGCTAAAAGAACTTAAGAACGATAAGTTATAGAAGAGTTCGTCCTAGGAAGGTAAAACATCGGAAAAAGGTAGAGACCAGTGTAGAAGACCCAAGTCAAAAGGTACTGTAAAATCTCGTGTCAATTCAAATCATATGTAACTGTAGTCATTGTTCAATTACTGAACAGTTGAGAGGATTAATGAGAATTATACAAGGACTTGGAGTACATGTCAAACTAGAATAAAAACGAGCTTGTTATTATTAATTAATACGTAATTCATGTGCCTAGAGATTTATGCATGTACATTGTATTTTAATTAAGAGAGGTTTAAAGGTCAAAAGTGTGTATTAGCTCAGCGAAAGGATAATTTTAATCCATATTGTCTTAGTGAGAAAATTAGAGTAACTGATTATATATGTCCTAGAAAATACAGAATTATAGCATGATCAAACCAGTAAGGGGTTAGACAGAGGATCAACTAGTTCTAGGATTATACTTGTTTGTATGTCTAGAATCTGTTATGGCGATATGATCACAATTCTCATGTAGGATCTTAACCTAATACTTGTGTTTAGCTAATGAAAATTTGTATTATATATTCTTAGTATCGAATTGAGTTTTATTTGATAAAGAATGAATTGTACCATGTTTAAGAGTTCAATAAACTTTTGTTCATTGAAAATACAGTTGTCTGAGATTGCCGTTCAATGCACCACTTGTAACAATGTACGAACCTAATCGCGCGCGGGGGGGTTAAGTTAAGAGATAAAGGTCACGACTGCATATTAGTTTCACACTCAGACATATTTTGGTAATTGCTCCTTGTTTTTAAATTTTATATCTTAAACTAAATGTCCTGAAAGGCGCAGTATAAAATAAATATTTAGGGACACTAAGGGAAGAAGAAGCTTGAATATTTGTATTTGGGTGATATCTCATATATAAATAAGATTTGGACAAAGACAAGTAGAGTTTCACATGTAAGGATAGTTACAAGCCTAATAATTGTAAATTGGGACACAACAACATACATAGTTTATATACAGTATGATACAATATGAAAAGAGAAAAGAGATTTATGTTAAAAATTAAATATTGCAAATTATGGTCTTCCAAGTCTCTCTATCTTGAGCTAATTGGTAGATGTCTGATGGAGTTTTGCAGTTCAGCCTAATGATGGTTTCACATATGTATTGCCAAAATTGTTTGCACGATCTTCCTCTACTGCGTTTGCCATCTTCTGGTTTGTACAGGATGAGGGATTCCAAAAAAGGGCGAGACTTCAGGATGTCCGAGTTGTAGTTTTTTGATTATACTCACAAGTGTTTCTTGCTTAGCCAGATTTAGCACTGCAGAGTTAGTGATGCGGTCCATCTAGGTGTATCCAAGGATCAGTCTGAGACATGTAGTTCCAAAGGAGTTAATTAGATATGTAGTTTTTTGGTGCTTATTGTCCAGGTTTGAGAACCATACAAGGAGATGGATCTACTGGTTGCATGGTATAGTCTTAATTTTGTCTTTAATAATACTAATGATGATTTCCAGATGGGGCGGAATTTGTTATGGAAGACTAGAGCCAGCTGTTTACGTTTTCTGATATCAATTTCTGTATTGCTGATGCACGATCCAAGGTATTGAAAGTCCTTTACTCTTTCTAAGGGTTTATTGTTGATAGGAAGTATAAAGATTTCACATCCTATTGAGAATACTTTGGACTTTTGGATGTCGATCTGCAGACCAATAAGTTTAGCCTGTGCCTCTAGTAGACTGAGATGTTTTTTGTGCATTTGTTAGTTCTGTATCAACAATAAGTACAACATCATCAGCAAAGCTAAGATCAGTTATGTGCATGGTGTGGGTGGATGTTTTAATGTTAAAACCAAAATCTTCTGTGTTAATGGTCCGGAAGATGTAGTCCAAGCATATTAAAAACAGATAAGGTGCTAGTACAGTCACCTTGCATCACCTTTTGCATACAACTGAATATTCCAATATCACCAGATTAGCACATGCAATTGGCGGAGAAGGATTTGATGATTTTTCGTCTCCAGACATTGAAGAATTGATGATTGCTAAAGCTGTTAGTGATGACGAAATAATAGAAGCTGTCCTTGAGAATCTCGATGAAAAAAGTGATGATGAAGAGATTCCACTCACTACAAGATTTAATTAAAGAAGGCTTCAAATGGCTAGTAAATTGCCAAGTCATTTTCTTACACATGATCCAAATACTGAACAAACTGAACAGTTTAAATGTGAACTGAAGTCATGTATGGTGTGATATGAAGAATTATACAAAGATCTAGTCAAAACAGGATCTCAATGATTAATTACAGAATTTGTGGTAAAAAAAATTGGAAATTAGTGCTAATTTAGTTCCTTTTACTGAAGAAAGCGTTTTACCATTGCAGTATGAACAGGACGGCCAAAGTGTTTCAAGTGATGGAAGTGATTTAATTCCAGTCTCAGTCTCATACAAAAGAATGTGGCTATTGTCAGAAATTGACGGAGAATAAAATTTAACTAATAACCATATGCGCGGGTTTATTTGGTTCTTTTCAGATTTCTGCTTTATTAGTAACACACTGTCCTTTAAGAAAGATATGTATATACTAAAGTATTTAAAATAAAAAATATTCGATTAAAATTAAATAGAGTTTTATTCAATGCTTTTCATGTTTTGTTTGAAAATAATTATTGTTCGTATCCATTTTCACATCTGGAACCATACTATTTTTTAATATGCGCTGTATTCTTTTTTACACATTCTTTCTGGAACCAATCTACCGTGTAAATGGAGAATTGTATGTATGATTCACACACAAAAGGGCACAAGACCTATAGTATACTAGTGCTGTGTATGAGCGAGAGAAATAGAAGAAAAGGAGGAATCTGGTCACATTTTACTTGAATAGCTGAGGGTTGTAATTTTTGGGGAAGGCAGAGTGGGGGAGACTGTTCCAAACAGTCTCCCCCACTCTGCCTTCCCCTTTGGTTTGGTGAGTTTAAAGATGGACTGTAAAAGGTTGTTGTTGGTTAGCAGTTGCTCTTGTGGAAGGGAGACCATAGGATGGCAGTTTGTTAAGTAGACCACTGGGCCAAACCTGATCAAATGCCTTTGAAATGTCTAGGGCAACTATGTGAGTTTCTCCAAATTTTTCCATGGCTTCAGTCCAGAGGTGGGTGGTAAAGTAAGATCAGCTGTAGATCATGAGTAGTGGAATCCATACTGCTCATCACTGATTAGTTGGTATGTCTCTAGGTTGTTCAAGAGTTGGTTATGTTGATGACCTTCTCCATAATTTTAGAGAGAACAGAAGTGAGACCAATTGGATGGTAATTCATTGGTTGTTGTTTAACACATTTCTTTGGGATGGGCCAGATGTGGATCTGTTTCTATGTTGTAGGGTAGATGCTAGTTGAATAGAATAGATTGAAGAGGCAATAAAGGATAGGTTTTGGGCGACACAATGCTTTAACACAATAGGTTGGATACGGATACTACCAGATGCTTTGTGTTCAAGTTATTAAGGATTTGCCAGATTTCTTTTTGTCAGAAGACTATGGGTGAAATGAAGGGAGTCATTCTTGGTGGAGTGGAGGGAACTTTGCCCAGGTCATCAACGCAGGAATTGGAAGAGAAGAGTGATGCCACTAAGTTGACCTTGTCTTTAGGTGAGATAATTACAGTACCATCCAGATGTGAGAGTGGTGGAAACCTAAGTAGACAGCAGTTGTGCCTGTTGGACTTGGCAAGGGACCAGAAAGAGTGACTTTTGGGTGAGTTTGCAGCATTTGGTCCTGTCAAAGTCTGACTCGAACTTGGTGATGATTCTTTTACAGGCTGCAGTATAGGCAGAGTGAGCAGCTGGAGTTTTGGTCTTGAGCTATTTGTGGTAAGCAGAGGTTTTTTCCTTTACAACATTAGCACACTTTTTTTTTTTGAGAATCAAGGCTTGGATAGTGGCTGAGAATTTGGAGTGGAATTTGGGATGAAACCTTCATTTCTGTGAGGATAATTTCTGTTGTTTGGTCTGAGCAGGTGTTTGGATCAGAAGAACTGAAGCAGTAGTTGGACCATGGGAAGAAGGAATAAAAGTTATAGAGGTTTTTCCAGTTGACACCCGTATAGTGCCAAAGGACATGAGACTGGGAACTGGTGGGTGAAGATTGTTCAGTGGAAAAAGAGACTTGTATGAGGTTGTTGTCCAAGTTGCCAAGAGGAGAACTGACAATCGCAGTATATTGGAAGGGGAGCTTGTTAGGAAGAGGTCAAGTGTTGACAAATTGGAGGGGATTGTTAGGTATTTGGTAGGAATATTGATGATCTGAGATAGGTCATTGCTGATAGCAAACACCTCAGCATCCCTGCCTGCTTGATCAGCAAAACTGGAGAAGAGAGGCCTTAAGAGTTGTTGACATTGAAGTCCCCAACAAGGATGATCTCACTATTGGGGTATTTCGACTGCAGGAAGTCATGCTTTAGAGAGCGATAGTTGAAGAAGTCAGAGTGGTTGACAGAGTTTGGAGAGTGAGAGAGAGAGAGCATATGAAAAGGGCAGGTTGATTTGGTAGGGAAATCTTGAACCAAAGCAGATCAAACAGTGGGGATTCAGGGATTTGCAGTCTCTGGCAGGTTATGTTGGGTGGTTTTGATGAATGCACAAGTGCCGCCCTTGTGGCAAAAAGAAGTGTACTACAAAAATTACTGCAGACCTCAAAAAAGAATTTTTGAGGTCTGTAGTAAATCGCATTTCTTTGGGTTGTGGTCTATTGTATTTGAGGAAGAAGAGATAAAAAGAAAGTGGGACATGGAGTGAGAAGGGATAGACTTGCAAGCATACTGCCCACAGAGGGAACTCAGTCTCCTGTCAATATGTGACCTTGACAGTTCCCCGTGCAGCCACAGTATTTGGTCTTCCTCCAGTCTTTAACTGGCAAAATATGTGGTTGCAGGATTTGACACTAGCTGATCGGGAAGCCTCCAGATTCATTACTAACTGGTTTGGTTTCTTGTACTAACTAGCGGCCGGCCTGCGGAACCATTTTGCTGCTGTATTCTCAAATGGGGGGAGGGTCCAGGGTCCCCTACAGTGAGAATGGTATATCATTGAGGGGTATCACTTTCACTGCATATTGGAAGAGTGGGGGGGGGGTAATGTAATATTAGTTTAGTTTATTTCACTCTTATGAAGAAGTGTGTCATAATGTACATGGAAAAAATAGTGTTCAAGTGAGTGTTCAAGAAACAAGTCTCCATGTGGCATATATACAGACATAAACTTTCAGTATGTTTCCCAATCCACAAAATTCTCTACATCATCCATAGCAAATCTTAACTCCATGGAGATCTAATGTTAAAATCTTTTATGCTTTTTTGGCATAATTGTAGGCATATATTGTGCCCAATCCAATGGAGTAGGATGACTAGTCCTTATTCCTCATATGCTATTCTGTAAAGAGTGCATATTCACAGGCTGGTGTTTGCTTTTCCATAGGATGAAAAATGCTTTCTGTGAGGGAAAAACTGTGATGCCTCTACATGATTCTAGTTATCAAAGGTACCTTGCAAGGATTCCTAATATCATGGTCAGATTTAAACCTAAGTCACTTTCCAGTGAAAGGTGTGCCCTGTTACCTTTCTGTCTTCAGTATGGATACACACAGTGCAGATATTAGTGAAAATTAATCAGGTGAAGTACTCTACATAGTCTTCACTGATCTAAATCTGCACTTAGGATGTTTCCATCCTATTTATAGATTTCTTAAACTTCATCATCAGTTTTCTGATATATACCCTTAAGGTTACTATGACAGCACTATGTGATTAAGGTTACATTATTTTTAATCTCTATCAACAATTTTCCTCCAAATTAGTCTATTACTCATGAATACTCCAATATTATCATATCTAACATTTTGTGCTTCTAAGGCACTTCTGACTGAATCAGTCCACCTAGACCTTGGTCTTCCTTTAGGTCTCTTTCATGCGATCTTGGCATCAAACACCTGTTTTGCTAACCTTTCCTCAACCATTCTATTTGCTAAGAATGTAAAGTTCCTTTATAATATCGTAATTTTTAATATGATTCTGCAATTGATTCCATCTGTTCAGACCATAGAACCCTTATATCTGTGGTCTCTATTCTTTGATCAAGCATTTTATTTCTTAACCCAATTTTCAGATCCATAATTCAAAACTGGTTTGAACACTGTCTTGTGTATTGCTAGTTTGACGTTTTTGCTAATTTCTCTCTTATTTCATATACGTTTATTCAGCTGGCTACTCACTGTATCAGCTTTTCTTATTATGTTCCAGATTTGACTTTCCATCTTCACTAAAAGCTGTGCCTGAAATATTTTACTTGTTTTACAGGATTTCCATTCAGAATGCAGTTGAAGCTTCATGTTCCTGTCTATTTTCATAGTTTTTTATATATATATTTTCATGCCAAATTTGCTACAGCTGTTATTCAATTGAGTTAGAGAATCCTGGAGGCTAGCACTAGATTTGTTTAGTAGTACATCATCTGCATTAAGCAAAGAACTAAGTTTGACATGTCCAATATTCACAGAATATTATTCTGTGATATAGTATTTCACAGAATAATATACTGTGATAATATCCTTAATATTCTTTGATATAATATCCTTCTGTGATAATATTCCTTTTACAGAATAAAATTATTTTATCAGTGCATAGCTGAGGATCATCAATTCTTTGTGATTTTTAATTTATATGTTGACACCTCTGGTTTCCTCTAGGGATATTTTCAATACACTTTTTCTCTTGGGTTTTAGAAATGTAAATTATGTTCTAAACTATGCTTCTCATATTTGACTGTATTGTTTATGTAGTTTGCTTGTTTATACATTTATTTTATTATTTCCTAGTATTTTCTACACTTCTTTTGCGCTTCATAATGGTCATGCTCCTTTTTGCTAGTAAAATTTTTCCCGCAATCTTTAAGTTTGTGTTTGTTTGATTGATTTCAGATTTGTGTATGTTTTTGTTGGGTAACACCTGTGATTTAGAAAATCTTTGGTTTACATTTAATGTTAAAGAACTCATATTTTGAAATATTTTTTGCATTGGTTTTCATTTTTATAACACTTAGATTCTTATGAATGCTTATGTAATGATTGTAGCATTTATTTTTATTTATTCTCTCTCTCTGTTCAACTTATATTAATGTTATTTATTTTACATTTCATTTATTGTACTTGGTATGAGAATTTCACACTTTAACTGTCATGTCAACCATCAAATGATGTCAGCAGAATTAGGGAACAGTGCCACACCACATACCATGAGGTGACATGTATTACAGAATAGTCCTGACTGATTGTGTTATAGAGCAAGCAGTGCACTGTGGTTGGCTTCCAATATTAACATGTTTAAAGGATCTCTTTGCAAATACCTTTAACATTATGGCAATCACTGTGTTAATATTGTTTAATATACTTCTTTTATCACACTCTTAAACATTTAAATATGCAAATATCAATTGATAGCTGCATTATAAAATATTCCTTTCATATTGTTTTACTTTAGAGAATGTATGCATATAATAGAGGGTAGAACATGGGACAACCTATGCAGAAAGCGTCATTTTGAAAGTGGTGTACGTATGGGAGTTGGAACTTTTAACTTGGTAAGTCAGTTTATATATTAATACATTTTTTAAATATATCATATATTAAATTAACATATTAACATATATGATTTCTTTTCTCAGCTCTGAGGTATTTAATTTTCTAGTTTTGTGGAAGAGGAATTAACTATTAAGTAATTATATGTAATGTATTGTGCTTGATTAAGTTAGTATGATGCCAGAATATGATCATGTAAATTTATAGGCTACGTGACAAGGAGAAAATTATCCATTATTGTACCACCATATACCCCATGAACATTTCATTTTTCAGGAACAAATCAATTCAAAGGCACAGTAACGATTCAAATTAATGAGTTTTATTTATAATAAGCTGAAGAAAAAGAAGTAAAATAAATTGAGAAGGAAAATGTTATATACATAAAAAAGGGAAAAAAAAATGTTTACACTAAAATAATATATCGAAATATACAAAGTATGCTCAAAAGTTTCTGGAATGATGTTTTTGAGTGCCAGGAGGAAAAGCATATGTTGATATGCTGGTCCACCCGTTTTTGTAATTACATGTTTATGGTTTCATCACTTTTGGCTCACATCGACATCTATAAAGGATGTCATTGTGAGCTGAGATCTCGCAAAAGCAATCCCAGCTCACCTACGCTTACCCTTAGTAATACACAAATCACCAGACAAGATCAGATCTCTTTCATAGACTAACGTTTACTTGCAGTCTTTCCTGGCATAAACACATCACATCAATAGCCTCCTCAGCATCCAAGAAATTTGGAATTCTTTTTCGTTGAAGAGCCTATTTTACACCAAACCAACTCTTAACTATATATAAATCCCTTGAATATGCACATGTTTAGAATACTGCTCACATGTTTGGGGTGGTGAAGCTAAAACTTCTCTTTAAATCCTTGATGCTGTCCAGAGGTGAGCAATTAGGCCCATAGATGATCCCATACTTCAACCTCTATCTCACAGGCACATTATTTCTGTGTCTGTTCTACAGGTACTTCCATGGTTACTTATTCAGTGAATTAGCAACCATCATTCCTCCACTTTTTGTTGCACTTGTTAATACAAGAACAGCAGCTGTCCAGCATCCCTTTACTGTGCAACTGCAAACATATTAAATCTGCTTCTCCTCTTACTCTTTTATTCCATCTGCATCTGTCCTCTGGAACAGCCTTCCTCATGAAATATTCCCAAACAACTACAACCTGCAATGCTTTAAAAAAGAACACCATCAATAAATTTCTATCTCAGTCTCCATCTGCACCCCACAGACATCACTGATGTGCTTATAGATTCCTCGACCTCTCATGTGTGGATCAGTATTAAAAAAAATACTGCTCGCACATCTAGGGATTGCCCAAAGAAAAAGGGAAAAAAAAAAAACACTAGAAAATTTTCCAAAAATCTTTTCCTAAGTAAAATTCATTTTTTTATTTATGTTGTGTTGTGTCTGCTATTTCTATACTACTTATGAATTAGCAGTCACATAAGGTGGGGAATAACCTATAGTTCTCGGGAATCGAGGCCACTGTGAACAAAAGGCGAAGTAGTGCTCGGGTGGACCTAGCGCTACTTCGTTTTCCCAAGCTCAAGTTGTGGTATAAAAATTTGAAAACTGTTAAATAGCTCCATGCAAAAATGCCATTGCAGTTTTGAAGTGTGACAAAATGATATATTCTAACATCTATAACTTATTAAAAATATTTGCAATGCTTCTGGTAACAACATGCGTCAGTGAAAGGTCATTTTCTGCCTTACACCTTTTAAAAACCTATTTAAGATCTACCGTGGCACAATCACAATTGAACGGACTGGCTTTGATTGGCTATATATACACAGAGAGATTAATGTAACCATGACTGAAGTAATTCAAGAGCTTTGTGAAAAGAAAATTGGATTTTATTCTTTAAATAAATTTTTATAATCACTTAATGAATTTTATTGAATTTGCATTAAAAATATTTTTATTTATTCAACTCTTTTTCCCCCAAGATTAAATCCTGAGTGCGCGACTGGTCAAGTGTTATACTATATATACTGTTCATACAGAAATGGTGCATTATAGCATCGGATGCTCATCACAAAAAAATTGAAAACCACAAGGGTTATTCTTTGCACCTAAGAATACAATACCAAGAATATGCTGATAATGCAGAGACATACGAGAGGGAGTTGGACTAGCTCCATATATTTTCCTATTGAGGAATGTTGACTGATCTTTATATATATATATATGTGTTAAAGATACCAAGCTATTTTAAACCTGGTTTTACTCCATTAACAGGATTTTCATATGAAAGAATGATCATTAACTCGGTTAACATACATATTTTTATGAAGAATTGAATGACTAGAACCGAGATTTAAGTAAAAAGGTTTTAATATAAAAACACTACTAGTTTCGGCCTGTAACAGCCTTCATCAGGTGACATTATAAAAGAAAGAAAAAACACTAAACACTGAAGGTTAAAAGCCTATGAACAACATAGAGAGTCTCTATACATAATTAGCATGAAAACGTTGTAGTTGTATTTAAAGCTGTTCTTTTGTTTGTTGCATTATTGGGAGAGTGCATGCTTGCAGCATCATGTGAACGCCAGTACATGATTACAGCTGAATGACTATCTGGGAGGTTGTAGCTGAAGTTATTATTTAGATGAACAGGATTGAAGATGATTTACTCTAGATTCCACGATTTTTCTCTCTAGTTCATCATTGCAACGGAAGATGTTAGTAGATTTTTCCCAGCAGACTTTGTGACTTTGGTTTTCATCATTAGGATTAGTCGAGAAAAGGATATGACTTGATAATGCACTGGCTCGCTATCTCTTGTAAGTAATGTCCCTCATGTGTTCTTCCATATGCAATTCGACAGATTTGTCTGTCTGCCCAAAATAAGGAATATCGCAATCACACAATATTTTATATACACCAGGGTATTTGAGTTGATGATGACAAGGTTTTGGGTGGCTTATTAAGAAATGGATCTTTGGAAGTAGAGTGAACAAGGTTCTGATATTGTATTTTCTTAGAACTTTTGCTAATTTATGTGATACTGTACTTATGTAAGGAATGTATATATATATTGCCTTTGAATCTATTTGTTTCTTCTGAGTGATGTCTAGGAGGATTAAGAAGGAATTTTTCAATTATTCTCTTGGAATATCCATTAACTTCGAAAGAAATTTTCAGATGGTTTATTTCTGTAAGAAGTTCGTTTTGGTCATCCAGAAGAGAACGGGCTCTATGTCCCAAGGTGGAAATTATTCCAAGCTTATGAGGAGGGAACCGATGGGACTGACTATGCAGATATCTGTTGCTATGTGTGTGGACTTTCTATATATCGATGTTTTGAGTTTACCAGAAGAGCGAGTCAGTTTGACATCAAGCAAAGACGAGGAATTATTCGTTTCAAGCTCGGCAGTAAACATAATACTTTGATGTCAGCTATTGAGATGTTTGAGGAAAACCATAAGGGATTCATGTCCATGGCTCCAAATAATGAAGACATCATCTACATAGCATTTCCAAACTTTAGGTGTTAAAGGAAGAGATAGCCTTGGTTTCAAAATCTTCTAAGTAAATATTTGCGAGTACAGGGTATAAAGGATTACCCATAGCCAGTCCATGATTTTGTTTGTATATATTATCTTGAAATTTGAAGTAACCGGACCTGATGCAATGTGTAAGCAAGGCTAAAATTTTTTTTTGGATAACTTATCCTTGAGTAATGTTAGGACTTCATCTGTTGGGACATTAGTGAACAAAGAAGTTATGTCCAAGCTAGCCATGATGTCATCTTCATTAACTGTAATATCCTTGATGTATGTAACAAATTCTGTAGTGTTCTTGATAAAGGATGGTGACTTGCCTGAAAAACGTTTTAGGTATTTGGCAAGATATTTTGAAAGATTGTACATCAGAGAATTGATACCTTCTACAATTGGGCATAATGGGGTGTTCTCTTTATGGATTTTAGGAACACCACGTATGCGAGGAATTAGCATATGGAGAGAGCGTAGAGATGAGCGCACGTTTTGGGATAATTCAGTTGTTGTTTTTAATAAGTTAGTCATTCAGCTGTAATCATGTACTGGCGTTCACGTGATGCTGCAAGCATGCACTCTCCCAACAATGCAACAAACGAAAGAACAGCTTTAAATAACTACAACGTTTTCATGCTAATTACGTATAGAGACTCTCTATGTTGTTCATAGTCTTTTAACCTTCAGTGTTTAGTGTTTTTTCTTTCTTTTATAATGTCACCTGATGAAGGCTGTTACAGGCCAAAACTAGTAGTGTTTTTATATTAAAACCTTTTTACTTAAATCTCGGTTCTAGTCATTCAATTCTTCATATATATATATATATAAATTTAATCCAGCTGTGTATGTGTTATATCTGTGATATCATTTTAAATTTGTCATATTTTAGTAGAAAGTTAGCATTCTAGGAAAGTCTACATTTTTATGCATTTGCTTCTATAAAATTTTTAATTATCCACATAGAATTAACTTATACATTTTATCTAGACTTATCATGAAGATTCAACTGGGACAAAAAAAAAGTAGGAAAAAAATATAAATGTTGACATTTACCTAATTGTAATGAATGGTGGCTTTACTGGGTATGCTCCAATTTAGGTTAGGATTAGTACTGTACTATTCTGAACTGATTGATTCAGCTATGGAGGTATGTGGTGAAGTTGTCTGCAAGGATAGAAAAATAACAACAATACAGTGGATACAAGATGTTAAAGAAGCAGTCCTTGACAAGAAGAAAGCATACTGAAAGTTCCTAGTAAGTAAGTTGGCAGATGTTGTGAAAGAATACAGAGAAAAATGTAAGAGAGCTAAGTTATTTGTAAAAGTAGCTAAACAAAGTCATGGAAAGACTTTAGTAAGAATATAGAAAACAAATATCAGGAAGGTATCAAAATGTTCTGGAGGCTATTGAAAAAGATTAGAAATGGAGAAAGAAGTATGTTGACATCAAACCTAAAGATAAAGAGTGTGAATTACTTTGAAAGACTGTTAAATGAAACAAGTAGTGACAGAATAGTAGAAAGTTTTCAAGAGGAATGCAAACCAGAGTACATGTCACTACTTGAGGTAGAAACAGCCATCAAAAACTTGAAATGTAGAAAGGCTGGAAGCTGGTAAGTAATATTTGACCAGAAATGCTTAAAAATGGAGATAAAAAAAGTTTTGCATTGGCTGCACTGCATAATTCAGAGGGCCTGGTTAGAAGGTTGAATTCCAGATAATTGGAGTAGAGCAGTTCTTCCCAAACTTATGGATGAAAGGTGCCTTTGGAAAAATTAAAATATTTCATGAACCCTCATTGAAAAAAAAAAAAAAAAAAAAAATTGTAATACAGACATATTATTATAATATTTACTGTATTTATATTCAGTATAAACATACACAATGAATATTGCAAAAATCAAATGCAAATATTACATTTTTAGCATCTCACATACACATTTGACATGGCACATTATCTTATATTTTTATATAAATAGATATATTGTTATTGTACATTTGTAGTACAAGCACAAAACGTAAAACGATTAGTAATAAACAAAGTAAGAATTAAAAACATAAAAGAAGTTTAATAACAATTTAATGTGATGGGGAAAAAAAAGAAATAATAAAAATTAAATATAACTATTACACTTTTTTTATAATGTTAGTCAAGTAGCTTTTTATTTTATTGTCCATGTTTCGCCAATTTTTCTATTGGCATCTTCAGGGAATACAAACTAGTAAGCTATATGAAGGTAACAGACTAGGTTATAACTGATGGTTGTAATTTATACAAAAAATTAGTATTGTGTGAGACAATGCACGTGTCTCGGGAACGTGATTTATTCGTTATGGCTAATGATGTAATTATAATATCAGAGTAGCATTCAAGCCAATCAACACTATTCAGAAATTTTTAAGATCACCGAAAGACCCTCATCCATTCTACCAGTACTCTGGAGTATATAATATACCTTGCTCATGTGGTATTAGTTACGTAGGTCAGATCTCTAGAAGCTTTGAAACGAGAAAGAAAGAACACATAGGATATGTCAGAACAACAGACAAGACATTTCAGGCCTTTCTTGCCACTTTGCCTCTACCAACCATCACACTGAGTGGGATAAGAGCCTTATGCCCTATATAGAAGATAACTACCTACCATTCAAGCACCTTAGAGGAAGCGGCTACAGTCGCCCGTAAAACTGAAAACCTAAACAAGAATCAAGGTCTAACCTTACCAGAAATTTGGAAAGCTGTAATCAGATCATTAAACATCAAAGAAATGAACTTTCATGACAATTACATCATGAGCTATAACGAATAAATCGCGTTCCTGAGACAAGCGCATTGTCTCGCACAATACTAATTTTTTGTATGAATTAGAACCATCAGTTATAACCTAGTCTGTTACCTTCATATAGCTTACTAGTTTGTATTCCCTGAAGATGCCGATAGAAAAAATTGGTGAAACATATAGGACGATAAAATAAAAAGCTACTTGACTCACATTATAAAAAAAGTGTAATAGTTATATACATAATAGTCAAGAAAAAATTCCACACAAAAATTAAATATGTTTACTTAGTTTTAAAACATTTTAAATTTGTTTTCATTATTTCACGGCCCCCTCAACAAAACTAACGGCCCCCAGTTTGGGAAGCTCTGGAGTAAAGCTCTCATAGTTCCCATCTATAAAAAAAAAAAAAAAAAGGAATAAAACTGAATGTGAGAATTGTAGAAGAATTTATCTACCAAGTGTTCCAGGTAAGATTTATGCAAGCATACTTGAAAAGAGGTTCCAAAAAATCATGAAAGAGAAACTTGGAGAAGAACATGCTGAGTTTAGGCCAAATAGAAGTTGTCAAAGTCATATTTTCAGTTTATGACAAATAGTTGAGAATCATTGGAATGTGACAGTGATCTCTGCATAAGTTTTGTAGATCTGAAAAAGTCATATGACAAGATGCCCTGAGAAAAGCCTTTTCAAATACTTATATGGAGTAAATGGAACATTATACAGAGCAATGCATAATCTATATTTAAATTTTAAGTCAGCAGTTAGAATTGAAGGCAGTACAGGAAGAGGGTTTGATGTAAAAGCAGTGTTTGGTTTATTTCGATTTACGGTTGAAGCAACTCATGGGCTATGAGGCCAGTGTATTATGTATATTAACTGTGTGTGTTCTAATAGTTGGTTTGCCTGTTCTGAAGGATTAAAAACCAGAATTTCCAAGAGGAAAACCCTCTCCCTCCATATGAGGCTGGCTAACTCACCTTTAGTTGAAAAGCCCTGATAAAGGTTCTTCGTGTCCTACATGGGATTCGAACCCAGTTCTTTTCAGCCAAACAGCATCGTCGAAACCGATTGAGCTAAGGAAGCTCAAAAGCATGTGTAAGACAAGGATGCACATTATTTCCACTGTTATTCATCATCTATGGATTGCATTATGAAAGAAAGTGGCATTAAGCCTAGTAATTAAACCTGATGTTTGGCTGGAAAGAGTGATTTGAAAGGAGAAAAGTATGGCATGAAGGAGGAGTGAAAGAGTTACAGGACATAGCAAAAAAAAAAGTGAGGAAGTTAAGATAGTGAATCTGTTGCTGTGGTATGACAGAGTAAAGCTGAGAAGGAGGTCCATACTAGCAAATGACTCGATGCATAGTTTATACAGGAGAAATAATGTGAAGTTTGTGGATGCGTGGAGTGAGTTTGACAGGTGAAAGCACGTATATAATTGGTTTGCATCGGAATGACTTTGGTGTTCAGAGTCTGGAAAAGGTGTTGTTGAATGAAGTCAAAGTGGATGTGCAAAATCAGGGAAACTAGAACTTCTGGGAAGGAAGCTATTGAGTGAATATACAGATATCAGTGAAACAGTTGAGTGTAAGAATGTGCATGAAATGCCTAAGTCATTACTACTGGTAACAAACCAGAATGGGATAGTAAGTATAAAGCGTCAGGATAGCAGAGGGCCTAAGGGGCTTTCATACTTTATGTACACTAATGCTAGGAGAATTCTAAACTAGGGGGAGAAGTTTTGGGCATTGATTAGTTCATCCTGGCCAAAGCTCATTTGCATTAGTGAGACATGACTAAAGGAGTGTTTGAGGGAAATAATGGCACACTGCATATCTAGAGTCAGGAGAGTAAATCATGTGGGAGTTAAATGGACAAATACAACCATTAAACTGGAGCTACAAAAAAAGAAAAAAATTGTGGAGGGAATTCAAGGAAAAAGGTGACCAGCAGGCACATGAGTAGTACAAAGCACAGGTAGAAAGGCAAAAGCAGACTGTTAAAGGAAATTAGAACTGTAGGACAAAGATAATCCCAAATGGTTTATTTCATATGTTGTAAGTAAAAGGAAGAATGTTTATACTAGAATGATTTTAATATGCAGATGGCAGGGAGGTAACTGAATCAGTGTCAAAATAGTAGAATTACAAAGTAAACATTTTTCAAGAGTATGTCATTCAGGTGGAGATATTGCAATAACGAAAGAGGCAAAGACTTGTATGGGAACTTAAGTAAAATATAGGGTATAGCATATTACAGAGCCTTGATGAGAATACAGCTATGGGATTAGATGGTATACTAGCTTGAGTTTTACGTGAAGGTGCTAGGGATTTGTTGTTGCCTTTTGACCACATTGTTTAATCTAAGTCTCAGCTCTGGGTTAGTCCCAAATTGGTGGAAAAAAGGAGAAAATAGTTCCACTGTATAAAGGCGGCTCTAAGATTGATCTAACAAATTACTGACCAATCAGCATATCAGGAGTTGTTGTGAAGGTGCTGGAGAAGTTGGTCAAGAGCAAAACACAGGAATAGATAGATGGAAATGGGATACTGTATGGGGGGGGGCAACATGGTTTTGTGAAGAGCAGGTCATGCCTCAGTAACTTGTTCATGTTTTATAATACAGTAAGAGCTGAGTTGGTTAAATGTAATTAGTTTACAGTGATACTGCTGGATTTTGCAAAAGCCTTTGACAGGATACTTCATGGAATTCTAATCAGTAAACTGCAGCACATGGGGATGGATATGGGGTTGATGAGGTAGATAACAAGGTGATTGATGGAGAGTTATCAGAGAGTAGTTTGTTCAGGAGGTAGAATTTAGAAGAGGGCATGTGACTAGTGGCATGTCATATGGCTTGTTCTTGGGCTGTTACTGTTTAATTTGTACATTAATGATATAGGAGAGGATCTGAGAGGAACTGTTCAGTTGTTTGTCGATGATGATGAAAATTTGAGTTGAGCAATACTTAATACAGGTAATATATTACAATTTTGCAGGATGATTTGAATAGACTTGGAGTTTGGGCAAAGGAGAATGGATGTCAGTTAATGTGGAAAAAGTGTAAGGTTATGCATTTTGGGGGGTGAAAAGATTACCAGCTGTATACCACCTTGATGGGAACTGTACTCCAAGAAATTGACGAACCCAGAGATTTGGGAATGTTGGTGGATAGGGAGGGGGTGAAGTTTAGAGGGCATATAGCAAAAGTCGCTAAAGGAACTCATCGGATTACTTGGTTACTTAAGAATACTTTGATGAGCAGAGACAAGGTTATCATTCCTCTTTATTGAGCCTTAATAAGACCCAATCTTGACTACTGCATGCAGATCTGGTCACCTGGGTTTCTTGGTTGAGGAAGAGGATCAAGAGGCAAGTGACTAAGATGATAGAAGGTCTATGGAATGAACTTTACAAGAACAGGTTGAAGATTTGGGGGTTGCAGAAATTGGTTGACAGGCAGAAAAGAGATGTTATGTGATTGAGACCTACAAATTCCTGATTTTTGTTTTTTAAAGATTAATATAGAGGAAATATTTTAGAACAGGTCTGGTGGTGGGAGAAGTAGGGACCATCCTTGGAAACTGAGCAAGAGTGTAGTTAGCAAAGGTATTAGAACTAGTTTTTTTTGTATGGAGGGTAGTGAATGAGTGGAATGGATTGACAGAGTCTGTTGTAGGTGCCACAACTGTGAATGAATTGAAAGCAAAGTATGATATATACTGGGCAAAATGTTGGATAGTTCTTGGCATGATGTTTGTGTTCTCCTTGATGAGTTAAGGATTCCATGAAGTAGCCCCTGATAATAATTATTATGGACTACCCCATATAATAATTATTTTTATTAAGAATAAATATTGGAAATAATTAAAATCGGAGATATCAGCGTTAGCTCATTGTTTGATGCAGATGAGGTTGTACACCTAAATACATCCAGTCTTAGCATTCACTATCTAATTTGCATAATACCTGAAACAAATTTGACATGAAAATCAAAAGAATCAAAACTATGAAAATCGGCAGGAACATAGGACAATTAAGCTGCTTCTGAATAGAGCCTATAGAACAAGTAAAATATTTCAGCAATTTAGGCACAGTTTTTATTGTTCCTAAATTTCCAAATTAAATTTGGAAATGGACAACAAAATAATCAAAGCTGGTATGGTAAGTTAGCCAGTTGAATAAATTTGTATGGAATAAGAGAAAAAATAACAACAACAAACTAGCAGTATACAAGAGTGTTCAAACTAGATTTGAGTTATGGCTCTCTGTGAGTTGGGTTAAAAATAAAGCACTTGATTGATGAGTTACTGAGAAAAATTAGGAGAGCAAACAGGTGGTATCAATGGCAAAATCACATTAAAGAAGATATTGGAAAGGAACAGGATATTGTTGCCATTCAAGAACGTATGAGTAGAGCTAATGTAAGGTAGTATGGTCACTTAAATAGAATGGGAATAAGAGAGAAATTAGCAACAACACCAAACTAGTAGTATACAAGAGTGTTCAAACCATATTTGAGTTATGGCTCTCTGAGAGTTGGGTTAGAAATAAAGCACTTGATCAAAGACTAGAGAACACAGATGTAAGAGTTACTGAAAAAAATTAGGAGATTGAACAGGTGGTATCGATGGCAAAATCATATTAAAGAAGATATTGGAAAGGTTAGCAAAGAAGAAGAGGAAATGTTAACAAAACAGATGTTTGATGGCAGGAAGGAGACCCAGAGGAAGACCAAGGTGTAGGTGGATTGATTCAGACAGAAGTGCCTTAGCAGCATGAAATTTTATATGCATCATTGTTGGGAGGAAAATTGCTGATAAGAGGTGAATAATAATGTGAACTTAATCAGGTAGTGCTATCATAGTAGCATGAACACTCCCTTGAGGGTCCCTATCAGGAAATTGATAATTATTATCATTATGTGACACCTCCAGGGAGTCCAAGGGACTCATTGAGTGAGGGCACCTACTCTACAATTCTGTCTCCACCACTCAATCCACCAACTACAGTGAACCGCAACTACAATCATCATCTACATCAATGCCATCTACCTCCCACCACCACTAGTATTTTCACAGACAATCATAAACATCCATGTCCACAGCAGGATTCAAACCTGCAGCCTTTTGGCTAGAGAGTGGATATGCTAACCACTTGATAATGATTGGATAATGATGATCACATCTAGAGTTCATTATTTTTTGTCTTGCATATAATAACGATACTTATGTATAATAACTATATATATATATATATATATATATATATATATTCATTTTTCTAAATTAACTGACTTAAAACCCGTTAATAGTACTAATCATATATATATATATATATATATATATAAAGACAAGTGTATAGTAAAAAAATAAATAAATAACCCGTTAATAGTACTAATCATATATATATATATATTCATTTTTCTAAATTAACTGACTTAAAACCCGTTAATAGTACTAATCATATATATATATATATATATATAATACACTTATATATAAAGACAAGTGTATAGTAAAAAAATAAATAAATAACATCAAAATTTACAATAAAAAGTGTGCAAGGGTTTAATAATATTATATATATTATATATATATATTTTTATGAAAAAAATTGAATGACTAGAACCGAGATTTAATTAAAAAGGTTTTAATATAAACACACTACTAGTTTCGGCCTGTAACAGCCTTCTTCAGGTGACATTATAAAAGAAAAAACACTAAACATTGAGGGTTAAAAGACTATGAACATCATAGACAGTCTTTATACATAATTGATTATGTATAAAGACTGTAAAAAAATTGAATGACTAGAACCGAGATTTAATTAAAAAGGTTTTAATATAAACACACTACTAGTTTCGGCCTGTAACAGCCTTCTTCAGGTGACATTATAAAAGAAAAAACACTAAACATTGAGGGTTAAAAGACTATGAACATCATAGACAGTCTTTATACATAATTGATTATGTATAAAGACTGTCTATGATGTTCATAGTCTTTTAACCCTCAATGTTTAGTGTTTTTTCTTTTATAATGTCACCTGAAGAAGGCTGTTACAGGCCGAAACTAGTAGTGTGTTTATATTAAAACCTTTTTAATTAAATCTCGGTTCTAGTCATTCAATTTTTTTCATAAAACTATGTATGTTAACCGAGTCAATGATCATTCTGTCATATATATATATATATATATTTTATGATAATATGATAATGTGCAAGGGTTTAATGATATTATTATATATATATATATATATATATAATATCATTAAACCCTACCTGAGGATATATATATATATCCTCAGGTACATTATTGTGGGATCTTATGATATTAATAGGAGTGATGTAATCAACAGTTTACATAAATTCACATGTGATATTGCATTATTGATGCCTTGATTATCTACTTCATATAATACTTTGTTTTGAACACTTGGATGCTTGAATTCTTTGAAGCTTCAGATATAAATTCATTTATGCATTTGGATAGAAATTATTCAGCATTATCTTCTTTAGTTTTTTATGTTTTATTTAATTCTTTTAGATGATTTCTCAGCTGCCATCACGAGTTCTGAAGCTTTTGGAATTTATTGGCTTTTCTGGAAACAGGGTAAGTATTTTCCATTTGAATAAAATCAGTTGTTTAACATTCACACAATTTTGTGGCTGTTTTATGCAGTCATAATCATGTGGGTTGATTTCTGTGATCCTGATTTTTTTTAAAACAGGTTTGGCCAGTTATTTAGCATCATCATAATTATTTTATTAAGTGATAAGGAAGTTAGCAAATATACCTTAAATTATTGTGCTACAGAATTAATGGTAGTTTCCTTGTAGTAACAGATTTGGCAATATTGAAAAATATGAGGAATGTTCAAAAGTAATGTCTGTGTGCACCTAGTGCATGGATTACAAGTGACCTTTAATTATATATAGCTTTGGTTTGTGCTGTCATTTCTCCTCTACAGTTTTGTATACAGATGGTATGGGATTGTAATTTTATTTTATTTCTGGTCTTATCACATTCACAATGGATGAGTTGAAGATGCCAAGAAATTATATTCTTGGTTTAATCCTTTATTCAAGTGTAAGCAAATGATGTTTGCACATTAAGTATCTTCATGACTGGGATACTTGTATATAGAGGTTAATGACTTCACACCAATTGCCTTGGTATCCCATAATGCAAAGCACACACCCTTTCAGATGTGTATAATTCAATACACTTCTGCATTACTTCAACCTTGGTTATCTCTTCTGTATCTAGCTCCCACTGATGAGACTTCAATAAAGGACAAAAGGGAATGGCCACTACCAGTGTGGGTAGTTGCCTTTCCAATAATGCCATTATACATATCTGAAGGGGGTGTGTACTTTGCATTATGGGATACTAAGACAATTTTCTATTAATGTTTTAAAGTGCAAAGAATTTTTAATAGATGGGGGAGAGTTGCCTCAACTTCTTAAAGACTCCTCCACTTATCAGATCATAGATTGGGATCTTACAAAATCCCAAAAGGAAAATGGTGCATAAATTATTAAAAAAACATTACATCCTGACCTAAAGAAATGGCCAAAAAACTTGAAACCACTTTGGATATATGGGGTCCCTAAAATTCACAAACCCATTACCTTTCATCCAATAGTAGGTAGCATAGACAGTCCCTCATCTACAAACCAGCTAAACATTCATCCAAATCACTTTCCTCCTTTACAAGCAACTCTCATCTATTCTTTGAACTTTAAAAAAACATTAATAGAAAATTTAACTCTGACAGATTCTGACATCATGGTCACTGTTATTATCACTTCAATTTTCACTGTGTACCTTTCTCTTGACCTTATTAAGCCCCCCCCCCAACAACCAAATTATTCAGATTCACCACATATGTAGGTTATTTCCTATGGAAAGAAAAAATATGCGAACAGCTAGATGGGACTGCTATGGTTCCCCCCCCCCCCCCCCCCCAAGCAAACTTCTATCCGGAGCATTTTGAAAGCCTGAAAGCCACTCTCTCAACACAGCCGCACAGAAACCAACAGTTTGGCTACTCTATGATGATGTGTTTGCTAATCTAAAATTTACCAAAAATTCAGGAGACTTATCATAAGATCAACTCCTATATAGCCGTGATGCTTCTTCTGTTTTACAACATTAGAGGATGTCAAATTAGGACTCTTTAGATCTTTTGTCTGTTAAAATTTGAATTGTTTCACTTACTCATTGTCGCATATAAACTATAACATGCTGCTTTGTGCTCTGAAGATGGTAATTTGAAATTCGGTGAACTGCTGGCCTGGTTGGTTGAGTGATTAGCGTATCTGCTCTCCAGCCAGAAGGCTACGGTTTCGAATCCTGCTGTGGGCATAGATGTTTGTGATTGTCTGTGAAAATACTAGGGGTAGTGGTGGTGGTGACGGCAGGTGGTAGATGGCATTGGTGTGGTTGCAGTTTGTTGTAGTTGGTGGATTGAGTGGTGGAGACAGAGTTGTAGAGTAGGTGCCCTCCCTTGATGAGTCTTTGGACTCCCTGGAGGTGTCAGGTAATAATAATAATAAGAAGAATAAGCCATTTAATAAACATCTTTTTTTTAAAATAGTTTGTTTGGTGTTGTTAATACCATTTAAAATAAGTTATGATGCATTTGCTGTTTGGCCTCATGGTCTATGATTTAGAGGATGCCAAATTAGGACTCTTTAGATCTTTTGTCTGTTACGATTTGAATTGTTTCACTTACTCATTGTCGCATATAAACTATAACATGCTGCTTTGTGCTCTGAAGATCGTAATCTTCAGTCTAGTCACATTAGATACATTTTTGACACATCTTAACAGCCGACATTCTAAAATAAACTTCACCATATAAAAAAGAAATAATAGTAGTCTCCTCTTTTTAAATACACTAGTGACATGACTTCTTAATGGCTCATCCTTTTCCATCTACAGAAAACCCACTCATACTGGTAGGTATTTTTTTTTTTTTTATGTTGCTCCCATTCATGAAAGGCTATTTGTAAACCTATAGTACATTTTGTCCTGTGGGTGGGATAGAAATACACACACACACACACACACACACACATATACATACAGGTATCCCTTGCTAAACGCAGTTTTACTTAACGTGGGATTTGATTAACGTGTCTAAATTAATTGCGGCAATCCCTTGATATACGCAGCAAGAGTTTTGATTAATGCACCTTTAACCCTGTGGAGCTCGCAGCTGATCTGACAGATACATGCAAAATGTTTAATATAAATATACTGTACTTACACAATTCAGTGTATAGCTTGGAGGTCATGAGTAGCTGTGCATTCATATGTCACGAGTGATATTCCGCACTGTTTTTGCTGGCAGTTTGGTTTAACACATGTTATGTAAAGGTTTGTGATATTTGACAGTAAATCGTATCTGAGAGATACCGCTACCTCCGATGTCAGCATAGTATGGTTTAGTTTTTTTTTTTTTTTTAATTTTTTATTCTTTGTTCAATAATTTCTAGATTGTAACTGAAAATAAATAAACCATCATGTATTACTGAAATAGAGAGCCAAAGGCTTATTTATCATACATCTCCTCTAGGAGATGTGCTTTACATTATGGAAAATACTAAGGAAAGTGATCTGAGTCTGGAGTTTGCATTCGCCGAAACTTTTAGTTTCTATATATTCGGCAGGAAACTCTTGTAGTTTCTATATATTCGGCAGGAAACTCTTGTAGTTTCTATATTCGGCTAAGAAATAATGTTGGATTCAATATTTATCATACATATCCTCTAGGAGATGTGCTTTACATTTATGGAAAATACTAAGGAAAGTGATCTGGAGCTTACTCCACCTTTACTACGAGTTGCTTTTGCTTGTATCTGCCGAAACTTTACTTTTAGTTTCTATATATTCGACAGGAAACTCTTGTAGTTTCTATATTCGGCTATGAAATAATATTGGATTCAATATCCACTTAATTTGTACCATTATGTATTATATTTGCAGTGTTTTTTCTTTATGGTTTATTGCTTGTTTGCCGAGGTCTGGAGAGTCATATTGCTTGTTATTGTAGAATTTATGCCGATAAGAAAAAAACTGAAACTGTTCAAATGACGCTTGATAACTTCTTTTGATAAAAAAAAAAATTGCAGTAAATAATGTAGGTACAAGTATTTATTAAACATTTACTTTGCATTCATTTTTTTATCTTTCCATAAAGAGTAGCATATAAAACGAATTATTAATACAGTAATCGATCATGGACGAATTGTAATTTTTACCGTTGATTATTAGATTTGATTAACGCGATTTTGATATACGCGGTAACATCGAGGGATTAATTAACCACGTTAATCGAGGGATACCTGTACAGTGGTATCTCGCTAATCTGAACTAATAAAAACCGTGCTCGTTCGGATTAGCGAAACATTCGGATTAGCGACCCCTCCCCCCCCAAGAGACGACAATAACTAGCGTTTAAGACAAAAATAATCAGATTCTAATGGTACATCAATTTAACTCTGTAAATAAATGAAGTAACTGATAGAAAAAGCTACTGTACTGTAATGTAAAACAAAAAAATAATACAGTACACGAGTTTATTATAGTAAAAAAATTAATTTGCATGTACCTATATTGTTGAGGATTCTGATTTAATAAAATTGCTTGGTTCAGTACATAACTTAATTTGCATAAAAAATATCACTTTCTTGTACACAACACAAAAAAAGTTTCATAAAATAACACGAAAAAAAGTTTTTTTATTTCTTTAAAAAAGTCATTGATTTTCTTTTGCTTCTTGGAAGTTAAACTTTTTTTGAACTTCTTCTCGGAACTGCATTAGCAACACACTTTTGTGGAATGGTGTATCATCATTCTGCTTAGCACATTCTATACACACATTAAAACTATCAGCTGCCTCTTCATGTTTTACTTTTTTTTCTTCGAGTTCTTCATCGTCATCATCGTCTTCTAATTCAATTCTGTAATTATAATTTCAGCATCTGATTTAATTTCGAATTCACTTTCGGTTCTACCTGTATTCCGTGATATCTGTTTGTGAAATTTCAACATCTGGATTTATGTTGTTAACCAAATTATGCACATTTTAAATTTCCTCTTTTTGTGTATATTTGTGATTCATGCCTACAATACAGTACATACTGTAATAAAAAAGCAAACGTGAACACACACAAGAAATCAAAATAGGCCTCCAGTATAATGTACAATCGACAGTATGTAAAAAAATACACTACTGTAATAATAATAATAATAAAATAAATAATAATAGTTAAAATAATAATTATTAAATAAAAATAATAGTACACAAAATAATAATACGTAATAAATAAAACTTTTGTTTTCTTTCAAACTGCAGTTCAGATTACTGGAGGGTTCGGACTAAAGAGGTTCGGATTAGCGAGATACCACTGTGTGTGTGTGTGTGTGTGTGTGTATATATATTATGGATATTATTTCTGGGAAAACTCCCATGTTGCTCCTCTTAACAAACTATTATATTTATGGCTATTTTGCCTGCTTCTGTTTAGGGGTGCCACTGTTTAAATGTCACTGGCTTTTTACTCACGGATTTTTAGGGCATTGTAGATGTATATTTACCAATAAATATATGTAGCATAAAGGAAGAGAAATTTACACGTACCTTTTTCTGGGTGTTGTGGCTTTTCTTCTTTCTGCGATGTCCAAACTGCTGTGTGTTGGGGTGGGGTATTAGGCAATGTGGGAGAATTAAAATAGAAATGGAAAAACCCGGGTTTTTTGAATAATACAGGGTGTTCCAAAATTCACGCAAGATTTCAATTTAGCGCCATTTGTGCAGTAAAGTGTTGCCAACGAGAAAAAAAAAGACAGCGTGACAGCTGACAGGTCAGGGTTATTAAAAATGGAGTGCTACACGAAAGAACAACGCATTTTCATTGTGGAGCAATATTTTAAAAATAATGAAGGTTTTTGGCAGCTACAGTACTCAATTTTCGTACAAAATATGGTCGGAATAGTGATTTAACTTCATCAACTGTGAAAAGATTAATTAAAAAATTCAAGGAAACTGGATCAATTAGTGATCTTATACACTCTGGCTGTCCTTCAACAAGTCGTTCAACAGAAAACATCGAAGCAGTTCGGGAGAGTGTTGCTGAGAGTCCAGGAACATCAATTCGGCACCGTGGTCTTGAATTGGGCATTTCGAGAAGCTCTCTACAGCGTATTCTCACGAAAGATTTGCATCTTTATGCTTACAAAGTTCAATTGACTCGAGAACTGAAGCCTACTCACCACACACAGCGAAGAGAGTTCGTTGAATGGATTATGGAACAACAAGTGGATGCTTATTTATCGAACAAAATCATCTTCAGCGATGAGGCTCATTTTCATCTTGATGGCTTCATTAATCGACAAAATTGTCGCATTTGGGGTTCAGAAATTCCACGAGTGATTGTTGAGAAACAAATGCATCCACAATGTGTCACTGTTTGGTGCGGATTTTGGGCTGGAGGCATCATCGGTCCATTCTTCTTCGAAAATGCGGCTGGTAAGGCAATAACGACATGATAATCCAGTTTTTTGTACCTAAATTGCAAGATATGGATGTGGACGACATGTAGTTTCAACAAGACGGTGCCACATGCCATACAGCCCGAGAAACTATTCAATTACTGCATGAGTCATTTCCTGGTCGTGTAATTTCTCGTTTTGGTGATCAGAATTGGCCGCCCAGATCATGTGACTTAACGCCATTGGACTTTTTTCTTTGGGGTTTTTTGAAGTCTAAGGTTTGTGCCAACAAGCCCACAACCACCCACGCCTTAAAGGACGAAATTGAGCGCTGAATCAACAAAATTCAGCCACATTTATACAAAACGGTCATGGAAAATTTCGACAAAAGAGTGCGTATGTACCAGCATAAGTGTTGGAGGCCATTTACTCGATATGCTATTCCATGCGTAACCCTATACTGTATACTTTATGAATCAATAAGAAATTACAATTTTTAATTAAAAACCTTTTTAATTAAAAGGTGATTAAAAATTAAATTTTTAATTAAAAATTACTTCTTGCATGAATTTTGGGACACCCTGTATATATATATATATATATATTGTATTATATTATTAGGGATGGGTGGAGCGTTTTTTATATTTATATAGGGTGGGAAAGGGTGAAAGGGGTTTAAAACAGCAACTGATTTTTAGAGGGGGTTGACGGGGTGCGGTCCGTTTCAACTTTGCTTGGTCGTCGTCTGAACACATGGGGGAAGTGGATGCTATGTCAGGTCGGTTAGGTGCTTCTGCTTTTGAAGTGTTTGTGTTATCGCCTATTGGTCAGGGTTGTGACCTCAATTTTATGTTGTGAAGCTTCCAAACCTCGGAGATTATGTAGGGCTTGTGGAAGTTTATAGAGTTCGCATCACATTTTATGGCTATTGTTTCCAATATTCTAAGATTTCCGACATTGTTTCATTGTGTTGTTTGTCTACGAGTACTTGTCTGTCTACAAAGACTGGTACCCGATGAGGCCAATAGTCCCCTACAAAAACACCACCACAGCACCTTTATCAAAATTCGTAGCGAAACTTCTCAAACCATTAATTACAATGTCTAACTTCATGATAAAAAACACAGACGACCTTTTCAAAAAAATAAAAACCTAACCCTATCCCAGGAAGACATCCTCACTTCATTGGATGCGGCCTCTTTATACACCAACGTGGACGTCCCCAGAACTTTAGACATTGTACACACACTACTCACAGAAGACCACACCCTACACTCTCGTACTAAACTAATGCCGAATGACATTATTAACTTAATAAAACTAATAATCTCGGCAAACTTCAAGTTCAACAACAACATGTACATTCAAATCCTCGGACTCCCCATGGGCCAAAACATCAGTGGACAACTAGCGGAATTATTCCTAGCACACATAGAATCACTCCTACTACATCCTCCCTCCTCCCCCTGGCATCACCTTTTATGGCAGATATGTGGACGATATTCTGTGCATTGGAAATCCTATACACATCACCACCTTAAAAGCGTTCCTAAACAGTTACAGCAACAGACTAAAATTCACCATAGAAACCGAACAGAACAAATCCATCAATTTGTGAAACTTGACATTAATCAGAACATACAACAAAATAGCCACGAACGTATACTACAAACCCTCACATATCGGAAACTACCTCCATTTCCACTCATACCGTCCATATTTTGTTAAAAAAATCGGTCATCTTATCACAATTCGTAAATGCCTACAAATTTTCAACCAATCAGAGTAATCTAAACGCAGAAATAAAAAAACTAACACAGATCTTCAAAAATCGCAACTATCCTACACAACTAATAAATTACGCAAACAGGACAGCCCAAAACCGCCAAAACAACCCAAGTACCAAAATAAACTTCCCAACACAAAAAATTATCGAACTACCATACACCCAAAACACATACAAAGCCTATAAATACATCTTCAAACATACTGACTACAAACTGGTATTCACCAAAAACCAAAAATTGGCAAATCTCCTAAAACCCACTAAATCTCACACACAAAAAGAAATATTTGAACACCACCACAACGTAGTCTACAAATTTCCCTGCCAAAAAGACTGTGATATCACCTGCACAGGTTGTACCATCAGATCTTTATGGGCAAGACTACAAGAACACTTCCACGATTTTAACATCCCCATTCCAGAACATTTAAACACTAAAAAATGGTGCATCAAAAAGAAAAATCGAATACAAAGCACAGGAAAAACAGAAATAGCTGTTCACGTCCTTGAACAAAAACATACCTTGCAGATTGACAAGGCCATCATCGTAGACAGACAAGACTCAATGAGACAATGCTTAGAATATCGGAAACAATACCCATAAAATGTGACACGAACTCTATCAACGTCCACAGGCCCTACATAATCTCTGAGGTTTGGAAACTTCACAACATAAAATTGAGGTCACAACCCTGACCAATAGGCGATAACACAAACACGTCAAAAGCAGAAGCACCTAACCGACCTGACATTGCATCCACTTCCCCCCCATGTGTTCAGATGACGACCAAGCATAGTCGAAACGGACCGCACCCCTGTCAACCTCCCCACCCTCTAAAAAATCAGTTGCTGTTTTAAACTCCTTTCACCCTTTCCCACCCTATATAAATATAAAAAATGCTCTGCCCATCCCTAATAATATAATATATATGTGTATATATATATATATTATTCAAAAAACCCAGGTTTTTCCATTTCTATTTTAATTCTCCCACATTGCCTAATCCCCCCCCCCCCCCAACACACAGTAGTTTGGACATCGCAGAAAAAAGAAAAACCACAACACCCAGAAAAAAAGGTATGTGTAAATTTCTCTTCCTTTATGGTACATATACATATACTTATTGGTAAATATACATCTCCAATGTCCTAAAAATCCGTAAGTAAAAAGCCAGTGACATTTAAACAGGGGCACTCCTAAACAGAAGCAGGCAAAATAGCCGTAAATATAATATATATATATATATATATATTTTGTATTTTCATTTATTTCTTTTACATATGCTGGAAATCCTGCTTTAGAGACCAAACTTTTTCAAGCCACTTCAGGTCTCCAATAAGCAGGGTAGTGGTCTCACACTTAGCAATGACACATTCATCTTTCACCTTAGTGACAATCACAAACGTCCATGCCATGGTGGGATTCGAACCTGCAGCCTGTTAGTTAGAGAGCAGGTATGCTAACCACTCGGCCAACCAGGCTGGTGTAAATTTACATAAACACACCATTATCCTTCTCAACAGTGTGATCATCATCAAAATGCTTACTCACTGAGCCAGGGCTGTTTGTTTAAATGACATAGCCCTTGAAACTGAGTTGAGGAACCTTCGCAACACCTTTTTAGCCAGTAGCTACAGCCTATATAAAATAGACAAAAGATTGCATGCACTCTCCTGCCCCATCCCTCTTACTCCCAACACAACAGGATCACAGCAAAACCATTCCCATTCCATACATTAAGGATACATCAGAAAAAATAGCTCAGTTTTTTGCAATTATTAACTGCATAACATTTCAAACCTTTCATTCAGCTAGCTACTTTTATACATTCTCCTAAAGGTCAATTGCATCCTCTTGAACATCCAGGAGTGTATAAAGTTCTTTGTGCCTGCAGGTTAGCTCACTTTGTGCAGACTGGTAGATCAGTTAACATCCATCTTGAAGATCATAAAAGTTACATCTGAGATCATCTGTATGGCAACTTGGGATTGGCAGCATGTGCTTTGGATACTCCTTCACATAGGATCAGGTGGAGAAAAAGATCTATATTATATAGAGGGTTTTACAGGTCTGGAAAGTTATTCTTAGAATCAGCATCCCTATGAAGCACTCTCCCAATCTCAACCAGTATGGTTGCATTCATCATCAATCATCAGTGCTTTCCATGCCTACTGGCACATAAGGCTGCAATGCTCGTTTTCCATCTGCCTCTGTCCCTTGCAGTTGTGATTGCTTCTACCCAGCTTGCCTATCCTGCCTCATTCATTTCAGATTTCATCATTCTTCTCCAAGTATAGTTGTATTAACTTTTCAGAAATCTGGTAGACTATCATTTTAAGACCTAATAGCTAGACTTTTCTAAATTAACTTTGTAGTTACCTGACTCATAGAGGGCACCATTTAAGACATCAGGTGTCATTTACAATTTAAATTGTTTCTAGAATTACTTGGTTCAGTGCTGTCACAGTTATCATTGTTCTGTGATGATGCTGGGTAGAAAACCAGTGACATATTAGCAAGTTTAGTAGTATATTTTTCCTCTTGATGTTGGTTATACCATTAAGCATTAGTATATATAAAAAAAGCTGTTGTTAAGGAGGTATTGGAATAGGCTTACTGTGTCTAGGGGTTTTTTTTTTTTTTTTTTTTTCTTCATGTGACTTTCACAACTGGACCTGTAACACATCAGTACCATGGGTGGGTTAAGGACTTTTTTTTTATTAGTTCTTATAGTTTTTTTTTTCATTTTTTTGCAACTGTGACCTGGTTCAGCAACTGTGCTATAGTCAAGAGACTGGAGACAAACTTGGAACTTTTGCAAGCCACTTCAAGCACCCAATAAGTGAGGCAGTGGCATCACACTGGGTGAAATTCTCCATCACCTAAGATGTAGACAGTGTCCTTGTTGGAGTTCCCCCTCATGATATTATTTTTAAAGGAATGTTTGACCAGACTAATAGTATCCATTTTTTAAATAACGAAACCTGTGGTGTGATCATAATTAAAAGAACACACATTAACCACAGTGAAAATTATTTAATTGTAAATATTTCATCCTGAGTATCTTAGGACATCATCAGTACAGTAGTTTAAAACAATAATAGGAATAACATACAGTTAGGGCGCATGATTACAATAGAATCTCATTAAATGTGCGTAACGTGTTACAGAAGTAAAAAAAAAAAAAAATTATTTAACACAATTTTGTATGACAATTTCCCATACTTTAGGAATAGTAAGAACGTCGTTGCAGTTTAAGTTTGGTTTGTGTAGTAGGGCTTCAGGACTTTCTTTGTATAAACATTCATGTTTATATAAAGATCTATGTAAAAGTTTAGACTTTTCCCAATGGATCCTATGGTTTGGATTTTCAATTCCGTGTTGAGAGAGGTCAGATTTCTGTGGTTTAAAAAGACGAATGTGGTCTTGATGTTCCGAGATGCATTTCTGAACAGACCTACCTGTCTGTCCAAAGTAAGACAATTTGCATGAGCATGGAATCTCATAAATGCCAGGCAACATCAAAGGTGAGAGTTTGTCCTTAGGAGAAGGTAACAAGTTGTAAATTTGGTTGATAGGTTTGTATGTTATTCCTATTATTGTTTTAAACTACAATACTGATGATGTTCTGAGATACTTAGGATGAAATATTTACAATTAAATAATTTTCACTGTGGTTAATACCTGTGTTCTTTTAATTAATAGTATCCAGTCCTACTAGCATATTACCATAGGCTACAAAAAGGTCTGTTTTATGAACAAAAAAAGTTGAAAGCATCCATCCAAAGATTCAGTTCACACTGGAACTAAATGTGAACAGGTTCCCTTCCTTTCTGGATGTGCCAATGTGCCATTCACTAACCTACTTGTGTGTACAGAAGAAAAAGACAGGCACACATCACCAATCACAAAAAGAAAAAAAAAAGGATATAAAAGAATATTTATTAAAATAAAGAACCAAAAGCCTTCATTATGGCAATGCACAATTTTATATATGGAGACTATAAAAGAATAGTCTCTATTTTCAGTGATGATTGCAGGATATAAAATATTGACATTACTTATAATAAAATTAGTTTATTCCTTTATCCAAGTGGGAGCAAACAAAGTTTGCACCTGAAAGTATCTTCAGGACTGGGGTAAGGTGGTACAACACCAGGGCAATTCGTTGCAAAGGTGGAGCAAGATACCAACACTCCTATCTCAGTATCTCCTATGCATTAAGGCCACTACCTTCCCTTAATGCATAACATTATACATATCCGCAAGGAGATGTGTTTTGCATTATGGGAGATACTGAGATAGGAGTGTTGGTAGCTTGCTCCACCTTTGCAAGGAGTTGCCCGTTGTTGTACCACTTTACCCCAGTCCTGAAGATACTTTCAGGCACAAACTTTGTTTGCTCACACTTGGATAAAGGATTAAACTAATTTTATTATACTCTAACCAAGTGAAAAATAAACTTTCAACATCTTTCTCTAAATCCAGAGTAATTTATTAAAAAAGGGTGGCACACCATTTGGCAACTCCTATAGGTAGAGATGACCTGCTAATGCTTCTGCTTGGTATCTCCACTTGGGCCTGGCTCCCACTGAAGAGACCTCAATAAAGGTCGAAACTAGTCTGGGTAGTGGCCCTTCCCTTAATGCATAACATTAGACATATCCGCAAGGAGATGTGTTTTGCATTATAGGAGATACTGAGATAGGAGTGTTGGTAGCTTGCTCCACCTTTGCAATGAATTGCCCCGGTGTTGTACCATGTACCACCTTACCCCAGTCCTGAAGATACTTTCAGGTGCAAATTTTGTTTGCTCACACTTGGATAAAGGATTAAACTAATTTTATTATACTCTAACCAAGTGAAAAATAAACTTTTGACATTACCTAGTTTGTCACTATAGCAGTGAATAAGTGCACTTCCAGTTTGGCAAAAAAAAAAAAAAAAAAAAAAAAAGTCTGCACATCTGAATCTACGATAGTGTCACTTACAGTTATAAAGATGGAAGTCTCACTTTTCTATATAAGAAATGTCACAGTCAGGATTTTGTCATTATAGACATTGCTTATTGATTTCCAAAGTATATTTGTAATGTTATTTTTTAATTGTGTTTTAAATTCCACAAAAACAAATTGAGCTATTGCTAATAACTATGGCTCATAAGGTGAAGTAGTGTTGAGTATATGTACATCTGTAAGAATAATTTATTAGCTTTTCATATGTTGGTTTCTACAAAACATCACTGACATCTCACTTGCAATACACAAGCATAAAGCAGTGAATTATGCTCATATTTGATGTTCAGACTGATGTTTTGATAATGCTGTGGCAAAATAAATTGTATGACTACTGTGGCAAAATAAGTACTAGGACGCTCCCAGATTTTGAATGAAACATTCTAAGATGTATATTTTTGTCATTATATGTGGTATTTAAACACATATATTCCTAGAGTAGATAGTACATTTGTATTCTGTCAATGTCATATGGAGAAGAACTTAATGGATTTGAGAAGTGTTATTATAGGATACCATATCAATTCTATCCACAGGTGTCAGTGTTGAAAGACTGTACCACTGAAAATCCACGGTAGGCAATGTTATCAGTTGGTAGAAATATAAGGGCACTATTTCAGCCAAGCAATGCACAAGAAGCTAACCAAGAAATCATTGTGCTTGGAAGGGTGGTATGGAAATCTTAGTCCAGTGTGGAAACTGTAGAGTTCAAAGATTTTATACAGGGGTTGAGGTTAGTATCAGCTAAGCAAACAAAGTTTGTGTGGTTTTTTAATGATAAAATTAAAATATTCATAAGAATGAACAAAAAATGCTTTATTTGGAAAAATAACCTTTTCCCAGTGAGATACAAGTTTATGGATTGACAGTAATATAGAATAAGGGAAATGGATATACCAGTATTTCTGGAATCTACCAAGCCATTTCGCACATGGGCGATTGTTTTTCCCAACTTGTACAGATGTATGCAAGTTGGCTTGTATTACAGACAGGAAGATGTTGAAAGTTTTTTCACTCGGTTATACTATAAATTAAAGATGCCAAGAAATTATATCTCAATTTTATCCTTTATTCAAGTGTATGCAAATATAGTTACTTGTATATAGGGACTAATGTCTTCACATCAAATGCCTTAGTATTCCATATTGTAAAGCACATATCCTTATGGACATGTATAATGCAATGTATTATGGGAAGGGCCACTACCCAGACTGGTTACGACCTTTATCGAGGTCTCATCAGTGAGAGCTAGACCCAGAAGAGATACTAAGATTGACATAATGCTGAAGTCATATATTTTCAATATACAGGTATGAAAGGATGAAAACCAAGAATATATAATTTCTAGTGGTCCTTCCCATAATACATTTGAAAACCACATTCCCTCAATATGAGGTCATATTGAGGGAATGTAGTCTTCAAAGTTTGAGAAATAGACAAGGGAGAGGTGATATAGTAGAAACATATAAGATGCTAAGGAGATCTTATAGTATAGATACAAGTGAAATTTAGCAGTTTGTGACAGGTGGTGTGGGGAGAGGGAGATGGAATCAAAAGAATTTGGGGCTATCTCTGGAATCTGAATAAAGGTGTGGAGATCCAGTTTTTCTCATGCATATAGTGAATGTGTGTGTGTGTGTGTGTGCAAGGAAAGATATAAATTTTTTGGTATTGTATGACTTGGAGATGTCCCTTCCTTGTTAAATCCCTGAACTGCTTAGTGGAGTCCACATAAAAATTATTCCACTCTGTTTCCAGTGCTTCTCAGTTTTAAAATTGCCAGTTGGCTTATGATTGTTCAGTGATAAGCAGAGGGCAAGATGTCTAGGGAATGCGGAGAGTGGAATAAAATTTCCCAACTATGGTTGTGGAGCTAGCTGTAGTCACTTGTGCTATGTTAGGTTTTGCATTGTGTAAAGAAACAATGCCACTGCAGTTTACCTGTGCAGACTGGTAAACTGCAGTGAACTGTTTGGAAGGAACTGTTTTTTTTTTTTTTTTTTGGAGCAGTACCTTATGAATTTGCTGCAGTTGTGCTGCCAAGTTTTGCAGAGTAGAAGTGTATAATGGATGATACTAGCTGTAGATCATTCAAACCATTTTTGTACTGTGTTCACGCAGTGAACACAGTACAAAATACATAAATGTATTTTTGTATGTAATAGTACATAAATGATACTGATACACTGTATCAGTATCATTTATGCTTTTGTAGTACATTGATGGATAAGTGTCATCTATTCCACATATGTTAATTTGAAAAGTTAATTTTGTTAAATTAACTTTTCAAAACTTGTACAAACATTTTGGTCATCTGATAGTAGTACAACACTACCTAAAAAGACTTCAGCCTTGTTTTCTGCAGAAGGGCAGCTGTACACAAGCCAAACATCAGTCATGACAATCAACACTATAGTGATGTAAAGAACTTTGTGACTACTCCATAGGGTACTGGAAGTCTGTGATATGAAGCACTGAATCATGTTACAAATTTTCTAATAGCAATGGACAAAGCTGTTACTGGGATGGATGCTTGGGGAACATCTATGCCTGAGTGCATTATTCTACCTGTGAAGTTTGATGGTAGAAATTGATTTGGAATCTATTTCACTTGTGATGACCTTTGGTTTTGTTAAATATATTATTCACTTGAAAGGAAACCTGGATACTACTTGTTATACAAATTTTTTTGCTGTGTTTTAATAAAAAAAAAGTATATAATATTAACAGAGGATTCAAAGGTTGCCTATAATATCTCTGCGTATGTGAAGGAAATCTTGATAGTTCTGTTGTTCATGTATGTATGTATGTGTGTCCAAATTTTTGGTTATCTAATCCATGTTAAAATACTTTTCTCCAAAATGCATAGTTTTTGAAAGAGAGCTCAGCTATTCTGACAACATGGCCAATACCATCTAACATTACCATGTTAACAGTAATGCCACCTATTAGTAATGTATAAAAATAGCTTCTGACCATGCGTATAATAAGAAATCGAATATATTAATATGGGTTCATGGATATGCTAGAAGTATACAGGCAAATATTAACAGTGATTTTTCTTCAGGAAAATCAGTGTTAATATTTGCCAAGCTGAAGATGCTGTTTTAATTTATACTAAAGTAAATAAGCAGATCCTTGATGTACTGCTATAGTTTTATAATGAAATATAAATTTATGTTTATATTTTAAGGTTTTGGGATTAAAAGAACTGGAAGAAGGATATGCTATTAAAGACAGTCTTCGTTCTCCGTTGTGTGCCCTCATCCTTGTTGCTTACCATACAATTGTTACTTATATTTTTGGTAAGTGATTAAAATGTTTAATTATAAGGATGTTGGTGAATAAGAAAATGCTAAAGAATTCTGCTGAAGATAACTAATAAGTAAATGAAATTAATAAACGTATTAATCAATATACCAACATTATTTTGTTATAATGCTCCCCACATAAGAAGTAACAGACTCTATAATACACCAGTGCTACATGTGAATAGGGAGAGGAGAGAAGGAATGTATTAGCTTATCTTTATACATACATTATTATATATATTATAGGCTTAATTTATATCAGTTTATTGGTTGTATGTTTGTATTTTAACTATTAACATAATTTCTGTAATCTTGTGTAAAATGTTCAGTTTGTTTTTAGATTTGTAAATCTTACAATATAAACTTAACAGCAAATATTCTTAATATAATAACATTTACAGGGTGCTTAAGGGTCAAAGCTGTATAACTGAGAGGAGACATCCACATAGTCTTTAGAGGAATGCAGAGAACTGACCAGGGCTTCTAACCTAATGCCCAATCCTCACCTTCTCATGTTGCACCCTGTTAGGTCTCTACCTAAATACTGAAAGAATGAGGATGAATTGGAAATTTGGGATTTAGCCAACCAGATTGTATTCTTATTGGCTTAAACCACAATATTAAATGATGGTACAACATGACAGAATTTCAATCCGGCTGGGGTTGAAATTCTGTTTTAGCCGCCTGGTTAAACAAGGCCCCTGTTTTCGCCACAGAGCAAAGCGAAAAGTCAGCTACTCGATCAAATCCTAAAACGCACCCTAACTCAATATCACCAGAGTTAAAGATCAGTACTATCAGCATAAGCCTGAATGGCAAAGAAATGCTGCTAGCTGAGGAATTAGATAAGTACCAGATCGACATAATATGAGTGACTAAAATAAAAAAGACATAAACTGCTGAGATGTTCCTGAGCAATAAATACAAAATGTTATATTCAGGCAATGATAATCAAGGAAAAGAAGTAGTAGCCATAGTATTCAATGCTAAATACAAGGCTAATCTTCATGAATGGCAGGCAATTTCAAGTAGAATGATGTGGGTAAATATCAAAATGGGGAACTGGACAATGAGATTTATTTGTGCCTATGGTCCCACAGAAGGTTTTACTAAGGTAGAAGTGAAGAAATTTTTTGAGGATTTAGAGAAAGCAGCTGACACAATGAAAAATGAAAAGTTGGTCTTGTTGGGGATCTAAATAGCTGAGTAGGAAATGATTGTGAGACATACAAAAAATATTTTGGGAAAATTTGGAGAAAAGAGCAAAGTTAATAATAATGGCAAACATCTGTTGGATTTCTGCTCAGGACATGGACTGGTTATTACTAACACCATGTTCCAACATAAAAATGTGCACAAATTCACATGGAGAGAAGAGGCAAGGAATAAGAAAAGTCTCATTGACTATGTTATTGTTTATAGTGATATTTTTGCTCTGATGCAGGACACTAGAGTGTACAGAGGATTTGAAATTGGAAGTGATCACCATTTAGTCCTGAGCAGGATAAAATTGAATTTCACATTGAAAAGAAGAATATGTAAGAAAGTTTTAAAGCGAATAAAAGTTGAGCAGCTCTCAGATGTGAACTGTAGACTAAAATACACAAACATTATTCAAGAAAAAAATGAAAGCGTTAACAGGAATCAAACCTTGGAGATTCAGTGGCAAGCTCTGAAGAAAACATTGATTGGTTCAGCCAGCATGTGGTGAGGTTGTCTGCAAGGATAGAAAAATCAGGACTTTATGTGGGCACAAGAAGTTAAAGAGGTAGTGAAGGAAAAGAAGAAAGCATACCAAAAGTTCCTGGCAAATAAGTGAGCTTGTGTGCTTAGAGAATACAGAGACAAAAGTAAGAAAGCTAAACACTGTATAAAAACTAGCTAAACAAAATCCATGGGAAGACTTTGGTAAGAACATAGAAAATAAACATGAAGAAGGTGGGAAGATATTCTGGAGATTGTTGAAGAAGCTCAGAAATGGAGGAAAGAATGCTGTAAAAGGAATTAGAGATGATAAAGGTGATATGAAAACTGGAGAAAAAGATATCAAGAATACATATACATACTTGAAGTAGAAAAAACCATCAAAAGTCTGAAATGTGGAAAGGCAGCTGGAATAGATGATATTTGACAAGAAATGCTCAAGTGTGGGGATATAAAAGTCTTACAGTGGCTGCACTGCATATTTCAGAGTTCCTGGACAGAGGAACGAATTCCAGATGATTGGGGTAGAGCTCTCATAGTACCCATGTATAAAAATGGAAATAAAACAATGTGAGAATTACATAGACATTTCTCTACTGAGTGTTCCTGGTAAGATTTATGCCAGTATACTTGAGAAACGATTGAGAAGAATTATGGAAGCGAAGCTTGGTGAAGAACAAGCTGGATTCAGTCTAAATAGAGGCTGTCAGGATCAAATTTTCACTTTATCACAAATAGTTAAGAATTCGTGGGAATATAACAAGGATCTGTATTTAAGTTTTGTAGATCTGGAGAAGGCATATGACAAGGTGCCAAGAGAAAAACTATTCAAAATGCTACAGTTGAATGGTGTCAGTTGGGGCATCATATCAAGCAATTCTTAGTCTTAATTTGAGTTGTAAGTCAGCAGTTACAATTGAAGGAAGTACAGGAAGATGGTTTAACATTAAATCTGGTGTCAGACAAGGATGTCCCTTATCCCTGCTGTTATTCATTATCTATATGGACCACATGGTGAAGAAAAGTAGCACTCAACCTGATATCAAAATTGGAGATGTTAATGTCAGCTCTTTGCTTTATGTGAAGATGGTAAATTAAATTAAGATTTAAAAATCGTAATTTAATTAAAATAAGATTTTTAGTGAAGATGGTAAATTAAATATGGAAATAGACAACAGAATCAATAAAGCTGGTATGGTAGGAAGTCAACTAAATAAAGTATATGGAATAAGAGAGAAATTAGTCAAAACACTAAATTTGCGGTATACAAGACAGTGTTTAAACCAATTTTAACTTATGGATCTGAGAGCTGGGTTAGAAGTAAAACACTTGATCAAAGGCTAGAGACCACAGATATGAGAGTCCTGAGAAAGATTAGGGGCATGAACAGATGGCATCGATGGCAATATCATATTAAAAACAAGGATATTAGGAAAGAACTTGACATTGTTAGCCTTCAGGAATGTGTTAGCAGAGCTAATCTCAGGTAGTAAGGTCACTTAAACAGAATGGGAGAGGACAGATTAGCAAAACAAGTGTTCTCTGCCAGGTTGGCAGCAAAAAAAAAACCCAGAGGTAGATCAAGATATAGATGTATTGATACGGTAAAAAGTGCCTTAGAAGATTGAAATATAAGATCTGACAATGTTGGAGTCTTGACAGGTAACAGATTGATTTTGAGGAAAATTGCGGATAGGAAGTTAGTAATGATGTAAATTTTTCATGTAATACTATCATATCCTGTACATCCCTTAAGGGTAAATGTCAGGAAATTGATGATGATGATAATAACATTTACTGGTATACTTAACATATTTTTAATAATCAGAATGAAAATGAAAACAAATATAGTATTCTTTTATTTATATAAAATTGTTCTCTTAAATTTGTTGTTGGGAATTACTTTCCACTGAAAAACTTAAAGAACTATTTAAATAATAAATCAGTTGCTCATCATGGTTGAATGATCTGTCATGCATCATTTAATTTATTTAAGAAAGAAAGACTCAGACAGTTGTTTTTGAGGGGTAAAGGATGTAACTCAAGTTGTTCCCTTCACAAACTTGCAAGCTGGTTCAACAAGCATCTATGAAGGTTAAGAAACTAATATGCCACTGACAGCTCTGGCTGGCAATGGCATATTAGTTTATTCCAAACAGATGGAAATGTGGTTTAGGTGAAAACACATCATCATATTCCTGGCATCTATCCTCAAGATGTACAGGATATATTATTATTACCAACAGACCTCCATGGAGTCAAGAAACTCATCACAGGAGGTTCCACTCTCACCTACACGGCTCATCTTACCTTGACTTAAATGCATTCACTGTCCTTGCACTCACCATACTCTCATGGAATGCATTCCAATCACCTACCACTCTCCATGCAAAAAATCTACTCCTCGCCACCTTACACCCACCTTATACATCTTCAAGGGTTGGCCTCTTGTTCTCTCCCTGTCTCCAGATCATCATGTGTTGTCTTTAGCCAGGAGGTTGACTACCATGATGTGACTCATGGTTGACTATGAACCTAAGGATGATATGGTGAGGATCTTATCTATTCCACATTGTTGTGAGTATTCATGGCTGTTTCTGTGTGTGTTCACTGAGCTTGTTTGCTGTTCAGATTAAATACCCGAGTTTCCGTGTGAAAAACTCCCTCTACTTCCATATGAGAATTGAATGGAAATTGAACCCAGGTCTTTCCATCCAAAGGGTTTCGTCTATACTGACTGAGCTATGGAGGCTCTTATCTCCAGATATGCTATGAAAAATCTCATCCACGTTAATCTGGTAATTACCCTTTACCAATTTATACAACTTGATCATGTCTCCCATCTTCCTTTTATCAACTAGCCTCTGTAATTTGCATTCTCTCAATCTGTCCTCATATTCCATTTTCCAGAGACCAGAAATCAACTTAGTCGATTGTCTCTGATGAACTCTTTCCACTATCTCATCATCCTTTGTAAAAGCAGGTGACCAAATCTGTGCACAGTAATCCATATGTGCCCTGAACAGTCTTGTACAATATAATCAAAACATCCTTACTTTTACACATCTGTGCTCTCATTCCCATAATCTGCTGTATCGCCCTCACAATTTTAGCAAAATGTCAATGAAATTTCAAGTCCCTATCCACCATCACCCCTAGATTTTTCATCTCCTCCACCTCCTCTAAAATATCCCCACCAATCCTATACTCTGCATCCCATGTTTGCTTCTCAAATTTTAAAAACCTTACACTTTGCTACATTAAACTGACATCCCCCTACACACTTGCCCATTCAGACAGTCTGTTTAGGTCCTCTTGCAAAGCTTCAGCATATGCTATACTTCTCATAACTCTCCTCAACTTTGCATCATCTGCAAACAGCTGTATATCACCATTTAAACAACATTGTCATTTACATCCAAATTAAACAACATTGGTCCCAAAACAGCCTCCCCTGGGACATGTTACTAGTAACTTTCCTCTTCTGGTATATTACTTCTCCATACACAATCTGCTGATACCTATCAGACAGATAATTTAACTACTAATTTGTCATATGGCAATCTATTGAAAACCTTCCCAAAATCTAAATATACCATTGTATATGCATCCCCCTTGTCTAATGCATTTGTTACCCTATTTTAATAAGTAAGCAGATTACTAAAACACAATCTTCCTTCAGCAAAACTATGCTGTCCATTAAAGAGAATTCTGCTGCTGTCAACCCAGTTCTGAATCCTTGTCCTCACTATCTTCTCCAATATCTAAGGGCAACTTCAGACAAGCAGAGTGGCCTATAATTCGAAGCCTTAGTGTTATCATACCTTTTATGATGCCAAACAATTTTGCCATCTTAAAAGGTATGATAACACTAAGGCTTCCTCTATCGAAGATTCATGTTAAAAATGTAAGTTAAAGCTGTTGTTGTTGTTGTTGTTAAAGCTGTTGCCGTCCTGGCTGGCTGAGTGGTTAATGTATCCGCTCTCCAGCCAAAAGGCTGCAGGTTCAAATCTCACTATGGGCATGGATGTTTGCGATTGTCTGTGGAGAAACTAGTGGTGGTGATCGGCAGTAGATGGCATTGGTGTAATTGCAGATAGTTGTAGTTGGTGGATTGAGTGGTAGAGAGCTGTAGAGCAGGTGCCCTCCCTCGATGAGTCTATGGACTCCCTGGAGGTGTCAAATAATAATAATAATAATAATAAATCCATGGAACATTCCCTCAAGATACATAGTGATATGCCATCAAGTCCCATGGCTTTGTCGATATCAACTTTACTCAATTCCTCATATACCTCCTCCTCATTCACCATCATTGGTTTCTTTTTCATTCCCACTGCTCTCAAGTTCTGCATTATGTTCCAGTCACAAGGATCTAATGAACTGCTCATTAAACACCTCTACTCATTCTCCCATTATCAGTGATCAGCATCATCCTCATATAATCATTCTATCTTCTGCTGACCACATATTGAAAAAACTCTCTAGGATTTCTTTTAGCCTCATTTGCTAACTGCTGCTCATTCTGCACTTTTGCTACCCTTATCAAGCGAGTCACCTTCCTTGCTTGCTCTTTGTACTTCTCATGTAACTGATTATCGCCACTCATCTTGTGCCACCTCCATAATGCCTTTTTCTTCCTAATTGCATGCTTCACCTCTTCACTTATCCATTTTACATTTACCTTATTTAATCTCCTGACCTTTGGAATAAACTGTCAATGCATCTGCCAGATATTTCCTCTGTATAGACCAGGCAGCATTGATTTCCTTCCCATCCAATTCTTCATTCCATGATATAGTTGCAAGCTGCCTTCTGAGTTTGAAATAATCACATGCCTTATAGCTTCACATATAACCCTTTCTCACAAAAGTCCTGATATGTCACTTTCACCAACTGAAGAAAGATGTGACACTTCATTTATAACAGTAGCTTTTGATGAGATAATTAAATCCAAGACTCTTGAACAATGTGTGGCCTCTGATACATACTGCTTAACTTAGTTGTTTTGAGCTCCACAGAATACGTGGAAAAGATGAAATCACTTCTAGAAGACACAAACATCTATGGAAAGTTAGAATGAGATCCCATAGGATATTTCCGTAATGAAACCAATAATTGAATAAAAAATATACTGAATTAGTCTAAAAAAATAATAAAAACCTGGAATCTAGACATCCTCTTGTACCTAGAATATATCGAGTCCCTAAACTGCATAAACAAAATTTGTCATTGAGACAATTGTTAATGCAAGATTCTCTTCGATTTCTTATTATCTAAACATCTGGCAAATCTACTCAAACCTCACATCAGGCAAACATCCTTCTATGTTAAAAACACAATACATTCATAGAAAATATCATAGGCATCACATTGGCTCCTACAAATATAACTGCAAGCCTAAACATAGTAAATTTTTCACAAATATTCCAAGAATGAAAATCATGCAAGCACTTCAGGAAATTTTCTCACTAGACACAGTGGACCTTTTAAAACATTGCATTAATAGCACTTTTTTCAAATTTGAATAAGATTTTTTTTTCAATTGAAAGAAAGATTAGCTATGGTCTCTTGCCTCTCTCCTATGTTTGCTCACCTATTCAGCAAACATAGGAAATTGAAAAAATATCCTTTCAGTATCAAGAAACAACCAAAAATTTGGCAAAAATATGTCGATATTTTTATCATCTGGCTCAGTTCTGCTACCTTTTTGGAAGATTTTGTTACTTTCTTGAACAACATTCATCATCAAATCAAATTCACAGTTGAATTAGAAAGAAATAGGTCTTTACCATTTTTAGATATATTATTTTTCATGTCAGAGCAAAACGCACTCAACTTCTCAGTCTGCAGGAAACCAATTAAGATCGGACGTTATCTATGTGCAACTTCTCATCACCACCCAGCACAAAAAATAGGCGTCATCCATTCCTTATGTGATAGAGTCTACAGAATTTCCATGAATATAGATAAAAGATACCAAAAGCTACAGTATTTTAATTCTATCCTTCCAGAAAATGGCAACAGCAGAATATTAGTTGAAAAAATTCTATCTCATCCTCCCAAAACAAAGAATAAATAAACCACAAATATAAAGAAGCAGTGATTCTCTCATATATACAATCAATCACAGATAAAATATCAAGATTGCTTTGCCAAAAAAAATCTAAAAGTCGCTTTCTTCCCAACCAATAAAATTTCTGGTCATCTGAAATCTCCTAAACCACCACCACATCAGTCACTTAAAAAACCAAGTATCTACAAGATCATTGCAGTTGTGGACTACACTATATAGGACAAACTGACAGATCTGGAGAGATACACCGATTGGAACACATCAAGAATGTTGAGAATGAAAGAAGCACAAATCAGGGCTTGCAGCACATACAACAGATACATGTTTGCCAAATGCTTAACATCGATTACTACTTTTACTTAAGAGTATTCAAAGAATCAGCTGAAATGACGACTGACAATCCACTACAGTGTAACAAAAAAAAAAAAAAAAAAGGGGATGATTTTGCCTCAGATCTGGTCCTCTTTAATCCATCACGGCAGACTAGTATATACCAGCAGTATACAGCAACCCACGAACCAGCATAACAGGCGAATGAATACTCCATTGTTTAAATGTTTTCAAATATTCTTCACTAGAAATGTTAACTGTTATTACTTTGCTTGTAGTTTTTTAATTTATTTATGTTATTTTCGGATGAAGTGAAACAGTTTTTTCATGAAACTAGTTGAATTAAAGCAATTTCTTTTTGACTTCTTTGTGATTGGTTTAATGACGGAAAATAGTGATTCTGTTTCAGGTAGTTGTACCTTAAAAACTCAAGAAATTCATTCTCTTTGGTTCCTGATGCTGTCTCATCTTTCTAGTCTCTGTTACCATAATGGAAATTGCCCATAATGATCGTTTTCTTATTAGCCATCAATTGCCTAAACATTTCCTTCTCACTATCTTTCACATTACCAGTTCTATAGCAACACCCTACTAAACATTTCATTCTGTCCACTTCCAATTCACACCATACTGCTTCAAACCACTGTCAGTATTTGCTCTATATTATGATAGTACTAAATGAAAAAGTTACATCATTGCTAACTTCATATGAACAATTTTCCTCCAAATTAATTTGTTATCTGTTGACTCCAATATTATCAGATCTTATGTAGAAAGTTTTTTAACTTGGGTATGCTATGTTAAAGATACCAATCAATTTTATAAGCTATATTTTAATCCTTTTTTCCCAAGTGAAGCAAACAGACAAATAAGTCAAGTTTGCTCCTGAACGTAGTTCAAGTCTGAGGCTATTCGTAGTAAAGATGGAGTAAGCTCCAATCACTTTAACATAGTATACCCCAGTTAAAAAAACTTTCTACATCTTACTCTCATTCTGAGATTTTTATTTAATAAGGTCAAAACACCTTGTGGCAACTTGTTTCAGTAAAATCTATGAGCTCTGCCTCACTTCACCCTTCACATTTATGGGTCTGGCTCCCACTGACGAGACCTCAATAAAGGTCGAAACCGGTCTGGGTAGTGGCCCTTGCCTTTAATGCATAGCATCTCCGAAAGGGGATGTGCTTTGCATTAGGGGGAAATACAAAGGAAAGTGATTGGAGCTTCTTCCACCTTTACTACGAGTTGCCTCAGACTTGAACTACGTTCAGGCGCAAGTTGACTTATTTGTCTGTTCGCTTCAGTTGGGAAAAAAGGATTAAAACCTAACTTATAAAATTGCTTGGTATCTTTAATATCAGCTCTTATATTTCTCTCTTCTAAAGCACTTTTTACTTTATCAATCCACCTAGAACCTTGCCTTTCTCTGGATCTTTGTCCTGGTAAAGAACACTTGTTTTGATAACCTTTCCTCTCTCATTCTGTTTGTTACCATACCACCTGAAATTAGCTGTACTAATATACATTCCTGAATGCTAACAATGTCAAGTTCTTTACTAATATCATGATTTTTAATATCATACTACCATTGATGCCATCTCTTCACTCCACTAATCATGTGGAGTGAAGAGATGGCATATCTCCAATAACTCTCATATTTGAGCTCTGTAGTCTTTAATCAAGTGTTTTATTTCCAACTCTGTTCTCTGATCCATAAGTTAAAATCATCATCATCATCAAATTCCTGCCATGTACTCTCAAGGGGTGTACAGGATATGATAGTACTACATGAAAAAAATTACATCACTATTAATTTCCTATCTACAATTTTCCTCCAAATCAGTCTGTTACTTGTCAAGACTCCAACATTATCAGATCTTATGTTTCTATCGTCTAAAGCACTTTGTACCGTATCAATCCACCTATATCTTAGTCTTCCTCTGGGTCGTTTTGCTGCCAACCTAGCAGAGAACACTTGTTTTGCTAATCTTTCCTCGTCCATTCTGTTTAAGTGACCATACCACCTGAGATTAGCTCTGCTAACACATTCCTGGATGCTGACAATGTCAAGTTCTTTCCTAATATCCTCGTTTTTAATATGATATTGCCATTGATGCCATCTGTTCACGCCTATAATCTTTCTCAGGACTCTCATATCTGTGGTCTCTAGTCTTTGGTCAAGTGTTTTACTTCTGACCCAGCTCTCAGATCCTTAAGATAAAATTGGTTTGAACACTGTCTTGTATACAGCTAATTTAGTGTTCCGACTAATTTCTCTCTTATTCCATATGAATTTATTCAATTGACTTCCTACCATACCCACTTTGCTGATTCTGTTGTCTATTTCTATATTTAATTTACCATCTTCAGTAAAAATCGTGCCTAAATAGCCGAAATGTTTTACTTGTTCCACAGGTAAAATTCTCCATTCACAACACAGTTGACATTTTCAATGATTCTGCCTATTTTCATTGTCTTTGTCTTTTTATTGCTGACCTTCATACCATATCTATTACAACAGCTATTCAATTTAGTCAGAGAATCTTGCAGACTTGTAGCAGATTTATTTAGAAGTATAACATCGTCTGCATAAAGCAAATAGCTGACATTAACATCTTCAATTTTGATATCATGTTTAATACCACTTTCCTTCATAATGTGATCCATATAGATAATGAATAACAGAGGGGATAATGTACATCCTTGTCTCACACCAGATTTAACATTAAACCATCTTCCTGTACTTCCTTCAATTCTAACTACTGACTTACAACTCAAATAAAGATTAAGTATTGCTTGATATAATGCCCCATTGACACAATATAACTACAGCGTATTGAATAGCTTCTCTCTTTTCACCTTGTCATATGCCTTTTCCAAATCGACAAAACTTAAATACAGATATTTGTTATATTCCCATGCTTTCTCAACTATTTGTCGTAAAGTGAAGATCTGATCCTGACAGCCTCTATTTGGCCTGAATCCAGCTTGTTCTTCACCAAGCTTTTCTTCCACAATTCTTCTCAACTGTTTCTCAAGTATACTTGCATAGATCTTGCCAGGAACACTCAGTAGGGAAATACCTCTGTAATTCTCACATGCAGTTTTATTTCCCTTTTTATATATGGGTACTATGAGAGCTCTACTCCAATCATCGGGAATTCGTCCCTCTGTCCATGCTTTCTGAACTATGCAGTGCAGCCACTGTAAGACTCTTATACCACCATACTTCAGCATTTTTGGTGGAATATCATCTACTCCAGCTGCCTTTCCACATTTCAAGCCTTTGATGGCTTTTTCTACTTCAAGTATGGATATGTATTCCTGACAGCATGCCTGGTCAATGTTTTTTACCACTGTGCTGTCATCACTGCTTGTTTCATTTAGCAGTTTTTCAAAGTAATTACTCCATACTTCAAGGATATCTTTTTCTCCCATTTTCATGTCACCTTTATCATCTCTAATTCCTTTTACAGCACTCTTTCCTCCATTCTTAAGCTTCTTCAACAACCTCCAGAATATTTTGCCACCTTCTTGATATTTATTTTCTATATTCTTGCCAAAATCCTCCCATGACTTTTGTTTAGCTAGTTTTACACAGTGTTTAGCATTCTTGCATTTGTCTCTATATTCTCTAAGAGCACAAGCTGACTTATTTGACAGGAACTTTTGATATGCTTTCTTCTTTTCCTTCACTGCCTCTTTAACTTCCTGTGTCCAACAGGGAGTTCTGATTTTTTTATCCTTACAGACAACCTCACCACATGCCTCTCTGGCAGAATCAATCAGTGTTTTCTTCAGAGTTTGCCACTGAATCTCCAAGATTTGATTCCTGTTCTCAAACTCTTTCATTTTTTCTTCTTCAATAATCTTTGTGTATTTTAGTCTGCAGTTCACATCTGAGAGCTACTCAACTTTTATTCGCTTTAAAACTTTCTTACATGTTATTCTTTTCAATATGAAATTCAATTTTATCCTGCTCAAGACTAAATAGTGATCACTTCCAATTTCAAATCCTCTGTACACTCTGGTGTCCTGCACCAGGGAGAAAACATCACTATCAACAATAACATAGTCAATGAGACTTTTCTTATTCCTAGCCTCTTATCTGAATGTGAATTTGTGCACATTTTTATGTTGGAACATGGTGTTAGTAATAACCATTAAATGTCCTCAGCAGAAATCCAACAGATATTTGCCATTATTATTAGCTTTGCTCTTTTCTCCAAATTTTCCCAAAATATTTTTGTATGTCTCGCAATCATTTTTACTCTGCTATTTAGATCCCCAACAAGGACCAACTTTTCATTTTTCATTGTGTCAGTTGCTTTTTCTAAAGTGTCAAAAAATTCCTCCAATTCTACCTTAGTAGAACCTTCTGTGGGACCATAGGCACAAATAAGTCTCATTGTCCAGTTCCCCATTCTCATATTTACCCACATTACTCTACTTGAGACTGACTGCCATTCAAGAAGATTAGCCTCGTATTTTGTGTTGAATACTAGGGCTACTGCTTCCTTTCCTTGATTGTCATTGCCTGAATATAACATTTTGTATTTATTGCTGAGAAAGATCTCGCCAGTTTTGGTCTTTTTTGTTTCAGTCACCCCTATTATGTCAATCTGGTACTTATCTAATTCCTCAGCTAGCTCCATTTCTTTGCCATTCAGGCTTCTTACGTTGATAGTATCGATCTTTAACTCTGGTGATGTTGAGTTGGGGTTTGTTTTCAGATTTGTTCCAGTAGCTGACTTTTCGCTGTTCGCCCTGGTTCCCTGGCGAAAACAACGGGGGCCTTGTTTAACCGGGCGACGCCCCAGCCAGCATGAAATTTTGTCATGTTGTACCATCATTTTTTATTTTGGTTTAACCAATAAGAATACAATTTGGTCGGCTAAATCCCAAATTGCCAGCCCATCCTCGTTCGTTCAGTATCCAAGTAGATACCCAACAGGGTGCACGAGAAGGTGAGGATTGGACATTAAATCAGAAGCCCTGGTCGGTTCTCCGCATTCCGTTAAAGGCTATGTGGAGGTCTCCTCTCAGTTATACTGCTTTGACCCTTAAGCACCCCCATAAGTTAAAATTTGATTTGAATTTATAGGGGTACAGCATAAATTTGCTGTATAAACTCAGTTATACAGCAAAGCTAGTTTAGGGTTTCAACAATTTCTCTCTTATTCCATAGAAATTTATTCATTTGATTTCCTACTAGCTTTGCTAATTCTGCTGTCTATTTTCATTTTAATTTGCCATCTCCATTAAAAATCGTGCCTAAATAACTGAAATGTTTTATAGCTTCTCCATTCAGAATGCAGTTGATGTTTTAAATGTTTTTGCCTATTTTCAATGTCTTTGTGTTTTTATTGCTGATTTTCATACCAAATTTATTACCCCAGTTACTCAATTCACTTAGAGAATCCAGCAGACTTCTACTGGATTTATTTAGAAGTATAGCATCTGCTTAAAGTAAAGAGCTGATATATGATAGTACTATATATATATTAAAATTCAACTGACTAGAACCCAGGAAACTATAACAAAAAACTTTAATAAATCGCAACTAATTTCATCAGTGTTCCAACTTCTTCCGGTGAGTAAGAAATAACATAAGACTTATAAAAATAACAAGGTAAAAAACACGGACTTTCCAGCTTAATAAAAAAGAAGCAGAATAGTAACAGTCATATTTGAATAGGTGACCACGTGCTACTGTTGGCATGAGTTGAATGTGTGTGACAGCTAATTTTAGAGTGCCAGTATTGGATTATTGCGCTATGGGAATCAGGCAAATTGTAGCTTAGATTGTTGTTCAAGTGTGAAGGGTCCAGAACTATTTCTTTCGTTTATATATATGCAAGGATGAATTTGAAAGACAAATTCTAGAATCCAAAGAAATAGTTCCTGTTCGTAAGACCACTGCTGCTGCTTTGAATATTCTGGATCTGTAATCATCCTCTATATATGGTAGAGCTGTTTTTCCCAATCTATCGCGTGGTTAGAAGTTGAGAAGTGATGCGCCAAGCCTGAGTTATCCACTCTGTTGTGATTAACATCCCCAACGTGTTCTTTCTGTCTAATTTCCAGGTTTCTTGAAGTTTGGCCTATGTAGGAAAGACCACAAGTTCATGGAATTCTATAAACACCTGCATATTTGAAAAATGGAACCCTATCTTTAGGTGATCTTAAAAATTGTCAAATGGTTGTAGTTGGTTTGAACACAACTCTGATGTTGTAAGGCTTTAAAATTCTGGCTATTCTGGTGGAGACTGAACTAACATAGGGAATGACAACTGATGGAACGTACTGAGTAGCTATTCTATGTTGTTGGAGATTATTTTTATAAAGCAATTTACTGATTATGTTAGAAGGTTAACCATTTTGAGTAAGCATTTTTGATATTTGAGAAAGTTCAGTACGAACATCTTCATCTGTGACTACGTTTTGGGCTCTATTCCGTAACATATGGATGATGCTGTATTTTTGTGTATGATGATGATGATTGGAAGTAAAATGCAGATACTGTTCAGTATCTGTTAGCTTTTTATATATAGTAAGTTTAAAATTATCATTCTCTTGTCTTTTGACCAAAATGTCTAAAAAAGGTAGTTGTTGATTGTTTTCCAATTCCAAAGTAAATTTGGTTTTGTTATGAAGCGAGTTGATTTTATCTAAAAACACATGTAAGCTTTCTATTTTTTCTTTCCAAATGATAAAAACATCATCAATGTATCTCCAGCAGATTGATGGTTTTGGAACAATGTTGGCTAGAATTTCATTCTCAAGTTTTTCCAGGAACAAAATTGCACGTGGACAGGGAACTGCCCATGGCCAGACCCTCAAATTGTTGATAAACGATGTTGTTGACTTTAAAGAAATTGGACTTCAGGCAGTGATTGAAGAGTTGTGTGATATCTCTAGGAAAGAGATCCTTTATAATGTTAATGACCTCCTCAACTGGAACGTTCGTGAATAAGGAGACCACATCCAAACTGGCCATTATGTCTATTTTTGAAAGTCTAACGTTCTTGAGTTTCTCGACAAAGTGTTGAGAGTTCTTCAAATAAGACTCTGTTTGTCTGATTTTTCCTTTAAGTAGGTTGGCAAGGTGTTTTGCTAATAGATAAGTGGGGGAGAATCTGCCATCAACGATCGGACGCAGTGGAACTTCTTCTTTATGTACTTTGGGAGCACCATAGAGGGGAGATGTTATTGGATGTGAAGATTTAAGTTTTCTTTTTAACTCTTCAGGCCAACTATTCATTTTCCGAATTAGAAGGTTTGTCTCGTTATGGTTAGTCATAGTTGGATCTTTGTTAAGTATTTTGTATGTGGAACGGTCTGATAGTAAATTATTGATCTTACTAATATAATCTCGAGTTTAAAATGACTGTGGTGTTCCCTTTGTCCATCTTAGTAATTATTATATCTTTGTTCCTTTGCAAGTTGTGCATAGCCTTTCTATCGTAGGGAGTGGTTTTGCTGTGGCAAGGATGATAGTGCTTTGGAATCTAATAACATGAGCTATAGCCTCTGATATTAAATTAGTGGTGTGATAGTAAATTATTGATCTTACTAGTATAATCTCTATAGTTTAAAATGACTGTGGAGTTCCCTTTGTCCATCTTAGTAATTATTATATCTTCGTTCCTTTGCAAGTTGTGCATAGCCTTTCTATCGTAGGGAGTGGTTTTGCTGTGGCAAGGATGATAGTGCTTTGGAATCTAATAACATGAGCTATAGCCTCTGATATTAAATTAGTGGTGTGATAGTAAATTATTGATCTTACTAGTATAATCTCTATAGTTTAAAATGACTGTGGAGTTCCCTTTGTCTGCATTAGTAATTATTATATCTTTGTTCCTTTGCAAGTTGCGAATAGCCTTTCTGTTGTAGGGAGTTGTATTTAGTTTGGGTGGTTTTGCTGTGGCAAGGATGATAGTGCTTTGGAATCTATGGATGATGCTGTATTTTTGTGTATGATGATGATGATTGGAAGTAGAATGCAGATACTGTCCAGTATCTGTTGGCTTTTTATATGTAGTAAGTTTAAAATGAACATTCTTTTGTCTTTTGACCAGAATGTCTAAAAAAGGTAGTTGTTGATTGTTTTCCAATTCCAAAGTAAAAAAAATTGAAGAACTTTATAAGAAGAAATACAATTGTAATAACTGTTTCCCAGATGATAGAGTGATTTTTAACATGTCACATTACTGCCTTTTTAAACAAGAATCCGAAATTCTAAACAAAGGGTTCAACTTTTCGATTGCTCCCAGACACATACCTAGAATGGACTTTATTTGTGGTATTGAAAAAGGTCTTTATCCTCTCCCGGAGGTTATAGCTAATGTTATTAGATTCCAAAGCACTATCATCCTTGCCACAGCAAAACCACTCCCTACGATAGAAAGACTATTCGCAACTTGCAAAGGAACAAAGATATAATAATTACTAAGGTGGACAAAGGGAACACCACAGTCATTTTAAACTCCAGAGATTATATTAGTAAGATCAATAATTTACTATCAGACCGTTCCACATACAAAATACTTAACAAAGATCCAACTATGACTAACCATAACGAGACAAACCTTCTAATTCGGAACATGAATAGTTGGCCTGAAGAGTTAAAAAGAAAACTTAAATCTTCACATCCAATAACACCTCCCCCTCTATGGTGCTCCCAAAGTACATGAAGAAGTTCCACTGCGTCCGATCGTTGATGGCAGATTCTCCCCCATTTATCTATTAGCAAAACACCTTGCCAACCTACTTAAAGGAAAAATCAGACAAACAGAGTCTTATTTGAAGAACTCTCAACACTTTGTCGAGAAACTCAAGAACGTTAGACTTTCAAAAATAGACATAATGGCCAGTTTGGATGTGGTCTCCTTATTCACGAACGTTCCAGTTGAGGAGGTCATTAACATTATAAAGGATCTCTTTCCTAGAGATATCACGCAACTCTTCATTCGCTGCCTGAAGTCCAATTTCTTTAAAGTCAACAACATCGTTTATCAACAATTTGAGGGTCTGACCATGGGCAGTTCCCTGTCCACGTGCGGATTTGTTCCTGGAAAAACTAGAGAATGAAATTCTAGCCAACATTGTTCCAAAACCATCAATCTGCTGGAGATACATTGATGATGTTTTTATCATTTGGAAAGAAAAAATAGAAAGCTTACATGTGTTTTTAGATAAAATCAACTCGCTTCATAACAAAACCAAATTTACTTTGGAATTGGTAAACAATCAACAATTATCTTTTTTAGACATTCTGGTCAAAAGACAAGAGAATGATAATTTTAAACTTATTATATATAAAAAGCTAACAGATACTGAACATTATCTGCATTTTACTTCCAATCATCATCATCATACACAAAAATACAGCATCATCCATATGTTACGGAATAGAGCCCAAAACGTAGTCACAGATGAAGATGTTCGTACTGAACTTTCTCAAATATCAAAAATGCTTACTCAAAATGGTTAACCTTCTAACATAATCAGTAAATTGCTTTATAAAAATAATCTCCAACAACATAGAATAGCTACTCAGTACGTTCCATCAGTTGTCATTCCCTATGTTAGTTCAGTCTCCACCAGAATAGCCAGAATTTTAAAGCCTTACAACATCAGAGTTGTGTTCAAACCAACTACAACCATTAGACAATTTTTAAGATCATTCCATTTTTTAAATATGCAGGTGTTTATAGAATTCTATGCACTTGTGGTCTTTCCTACATAGGCCAAACTTTAAGAAACCTGGAAATTAGAGAGAAAGAACACGTGGGGGATGTTAATCACAACAGAGCGGATACCTCAGGCTTGGCACATCACTTCTCAACTTCTAACCACGCCATGTGATAGATTGGGAAAACAGCTCTACCATATATAGAGGATGCTTACAGATCCAGAATATTCAAAGAAGCATCAGTGGTCCTATGAACAGGAAACAACCCTCAACCGAAATCAACAAGCAGTATTGAAAGACACATGGAAAAATCTGATTAATTCATTAAGTATAGCGGAACTACAGCTAAAAACTATGTTACGCGTGTTCACAATAATAACTGAAGCATCTCGCTACATGCCCACATTGTCACATGAGCTGTTAAATTTGGTGTACTAACCATTGTAAACGGTTCTGTATTAGTTCTTTTTTTTTTTTTACATTTATTATTTTTTTGTTCACCATTTTTAGTCTTGACAAAGCTAGACAGTAGGCTAGCGAAACTAGTAGGCGTTCTTGTACATAGTTGTATTAAACAGATGGTCTTATATAAGAATAAGTTTTGTGTTTATTAAATATACAAAGACCAAATATGAATAATCTTAATGACTAGTTTTGATATCTGGTTTAATTCTTTCTTTTGTAGTATAATCATCCATATAGATGATGAATACTAATGGGATAATGTACACACTGTCTCACCTGATTTAACATCAATCCATCTTCCTGTACCTCCATCCATTTCCTCCCATCCATCTTCTTCCTGTATCTTCTAACTGCAGACTTGATACCTACTTGATACCATTTTTACATCATATAACTGTAGTGTTTTGAATAGCTTTTCTCTTGGCACTTTGTCATATGCCTACAAAACTTAAATATAGATCCTTTGTATATTCCCAAGTTTTCTGAACACTTGGGAATATTAAGACATCCCAAAGCCTCCCGAGACTTCTCCACTACTTTTCTTAAAGTGAAAATTTGAGCTTGATAACCTCTATTTGTCCTGAATCCAACTTGTTCTTCTCCAAGCTTCCCTTTCATAGTTTTTCTTAGTAATTATCTGAGCCCTCCAGGGAGTCAAGAACTCATCGCGGAAGACCCAACCCAGCTATCATATCTTCCCTTAAATTCATTTATACTAGATGCACTCACTACCCTTAGCGGCAAATTATTCCACTCAAGTATACTTGCATAAATTTTACCAAAAACCCTCACTAGGGAAATTCCTCTGTAATTCTCATATTCAGTTTTATTTCCCTTTTTATAGATGGGTACAATGAGAGCCAAACTTCAATCATCTGGAATTTGACCCTCTGACCAAGCCTTCTGAATTATGCAGCATAGCCACTGTGAAACTTTTATAACTCCATATTTGAGCATTTCTGATTTGCATATCATCTACCCTAGCTGCCTCTTCATATTTTAGATTTTTGATGGCTCTTTCCTACTTCAAGTATTGATATTTATTCCTGGTGAGTGTTACCATCAGGGGTTGAAATTGTTTTGAATCAAAATAAAATGTTCATTTTGAAGCAATTCATAAGGAACTTTAATTTTTCTAATCACATGAATTGATAATCCCAGATAGAAATTTTTTTGTTATTGTGAATTTTTTAATCTATCTGGAAATTATATTTCTGGTTTGGATCAAAAAATTTCACTCTCAGAAAATAATGCTCCATCAGAAAAAACAAAACAAAAAACATATATTTATTTATTTTTATGTAAATTTATTTTTTGAACATTCAGGAATTTAAGAATTGTTATAGTGAAAAAAAAATAATGTAAAAATAGTATTTTGTTATCTGTTGTTACTATTAATAAGTAAAAAGAATATTGATCATTTAAATTTATGGAAATAAAAGAAAAGTTTTATTTGTACAGAAGATATAAGCTGTGTGTGCACATGTGTGTTAAATCCATGACACACACACACTCACCAGCTACTGAATTAGAAACTTTAATTTTACATAGGCATGCGGCTGCCAATACCTTTCCTTTTTAGTTCCCTACACATAGTTTGGTGAGATGTGGATCGGGAACAGCCTTCATTAAATGTTCATTGTGATCAACACTCTTGATGGTTACTGATCAGCAGCAATCTTAAATAGTTGCCTAGAACACATGGTGATGCACAAGACTAAGTATTTTGCATATACACTATGTAAGTGATGTTTACATACATCTGCTTATGATTTCTAATTCAGTGGCGGGAATGTGTATATATAAACATGTTTTTTCAGGCGGAGCAATATTGTCTGAGAGAGAAATTATTTGCTCCAAACCGAAACGATTTAAAACAGCTAAAAAAATTTTGCTCCTCTGGCTTAAATCCTCAATGATAGATATCTCAAACCTAAACATCAATTGTTTCAATAGGATAGAAATATATTTACAAAAAGAAAAAAGATATTTCTACAATGATTGTCTAGGGATCAAAAAGGACTTGTTCTTCGGAAATTTATTTCAATCCCTGGTTATCATCAAGACTGCTTGTTTCATTTAGCAGTCTTTCAAAGTAATTACTTCAGACTTCTAAATATATTTATCTTCAATTTTCATGTCACATTTATCATCTCTGATTCTTTTTACAATACTCTTTTCTCCATTTTTAAGCTTCTCCCATTCAGTTTAAGCAGCCGTATCACTTTAGATTAGCTTTAATCACACATTCCTGAATAGCAGTGTCAAGTTTCTTCCTTATTCTCATTTTTAATATGGCTCTGATATTCATATCATCTGTTTATTCCTTTAGTTTTACTAATAACTCTTATATCTGTGATGTCCGGTCTTTGAATGGTTTTCAAATCCATAGGTTGAAAATTGGTTTGAACACTGTCTAGTATACTGTAGTTTACTGTTTTGACTTTCTTTCTTATCTCAATATAAATTTATTCAGTTTATTCCCTATCATGCCAATTTTGCTAATTCTGTCTGTTTACAGATTTAATCTTCACTAAAAATTGTGCCAAAATAGCTGAAAGTTTTTACTTGATCTATAGATTCTCCATTCAGCATGTCTGATGCTTTCAGGTCCTGTTTATATTCATAGTCTTTGTCTTTTTATTTATTGTTGATTTTCATATCAAATTCATTACTGCAATTATTCAGTTTAGTTAGGGAATGCTATTGACATGCCGGTGATCAGAATACATCTTAAAAATTATGGAAACAACTACCGTGTTAGAGTAAAACTTCAGTTTAATATAAACCAAAATAATCATTCTATGTTTTGACCTTCACATAGGTCATCATCTAAAGTATACACATATATATATAAAGAAACAAGCTGCATTACAAACTACATGGTATGCTAAAGTTACTGGTCAACTTTAAAACCATTCGCTTGACCTCTGGTGGGAAAAAAAAAAAAACTTTCTACACAAAGCTAGAGTCCTGTTATTATTATCTGTTAGGTCACAAAATTAAATTAAGTTAGAGAGCAACATGTTCACAGAAAAAAGTTACTCATATAAGTATACATATAAATTAAAAGGAACCAGTATGGATGGTGGCCAATAAAAGCTAAAAAATTGCTTCAACTACTAAAGTCAGGGCTTGCTGGAAAACCTGAAGAACTAAATTCTTGGTATTTTTATGTCACCATTATTGTTAAGATTAGGGCGGTTAATCAAAATTTCACAGGCTTATCTAAATTTCTGTTCATAGGTTTTTGTATGATGTAAAGAACAAGTACTTTTCCAATCAGTTTGGTATAGGGTGTTAAGAGCGCAATCTGAGAGGCCTGTTTTGCCAAATTTGTTAAATTTAACGTGTCTTTTTTGTTCTTTTTTATGGTTAGAGATTGTTCATCCAGTTTCCTCAATATAAGGTAAATTACAGCAATAGATACAATAAACTGCAGAGTGAGCCAATGGGGGAAAGAGGATCCTTAGAGGAGTTGAATATGTTTTTTAATTTTATAGGTAGTTTAAAAGTGGCATTAAGATTATAATGGTGTAGAATTCTATTAATTTTTTCTGAAATATATAGGATAGCTATGGTTTTATTGTAATCTATATTATTTTTTTATGAAATTTTATGAAGAACTTTATTAATAGTATTTTTGCTATAGCCATTATTTATAAATGTGTTGCCAATAATTTGTAATTCTTGTTTAAGAGCTTGTTCACTAGAGCAAATTGTTATAGCTCTGTTTTTGAGGGTGTTAATGACTCAAAGTTTTGCGAAGGGTGGTCATATAAGTAAGCATTGTATATATTGCCCGATATATGTAGGTTTGCGGTAAACAGTGAAGAATAGACTACCTGATAGAAGATGTGTGACCGGTATATTAAGGAAAGGAAGTGAGTTTTGATTTTCAATTTCTGATATGTGTTCATGTTGTTTGTTCAGGTGGCTAAGGAATATGCTTAACGTTTGGTTGCCATGTGGCCAGATAATGAAAACATTGTCAATGTATCTAAATTAAACTGTAGGTTTTAAAGTAAAGGAATCTAGAGCATGTTGCTCAAAAGCTTCCATATAAAAGTTAGCAATTGAGGGGGGGGGGAATCATGGTGAGTCCATGGCTGTACCTTCTTTTTGCAGGTAAAAACTATTTTGCCATATGAAGTAACCGGAATGTAGTACATGGGTAAAGAGAGCCATAATGTTGGGCTGAAATTTGTTTTGTAAGAGAAGAATTGTGTCATCCACTATCCATGTGTCACTGATTAAGATTTATGAAAGGGGCAGAAACATCAAAACTGATTAATAAATCATCTTTGCCAAGTGTTATGCTTTTAATTTTGTTTACGAAGTGTTGTGTGTTCTTTATATAGGAAGGGACGGGAAATGACCTGCCAACTCTTTGAGTGAACGATACCCTCAACTATCAGCTGAAGTGGAACGTTATGTTTTTGTACCTTGGGGACACCATATATTCTGGGAGAGTGGGTGTAATGGGGTATTAGTATTTTAACAGTGTCCCACAGCCAAGAAGTGACAGACTTAAGTAATTTTGCAGTTGTTTTTCTTAATGGATTATAGTTCTCAAGTTGATAGGTGATTGGAAAAGTACTTGTTCTTTACATCATATTCACTGGTCTGAATGGAAATTTAAAGAAGCCTCTGAAATTTTGATTAACTGCCCTAATCTTAACAATAATGGTGGCATAAAAATCCTAAGAATTTGGATGGCACACATTCAGTCCACTTAGTTCAGTTTTCCAGTAAACGCTGACTTTATGCAATTTTTTGCCTTTTTATTGGCCACTATCCATACTGGTTTGTTTTAATTTATATGTATACTTATATGGGTAACGTTTGTGTGAGTGTGAACATGTTGCTCTCTAGCTTAATTTAATTTTGTAACCTAATAAATAATATTAATAACAGGACTCTAGCTTTGATGTAATAAGTTTTTTTTTTTTTCATCAGAGGTCAGGCCAATAGTTTTAATGGTTGACCAGCATCTTTAATATACCATGTAGATTGTAGTGCAGCTTGTTTCTTTGTATATATGTGTATACTCCAGATGATAACCTTTATGTGAAGGTTGAAACATCAAGTGATTATTTTGGTTTATATTAAATGGAAGTTTTACTCTAACACATAGTTGTTTCTATAATTTCTAAGAAGTATAACACCGTATAACACCTGCATAAAGTAAACAGGTGAATTGAACATCTCCAATTTTGATATCAGGCATATCATCACTTTCCTTCATAATGTGTTTATCAGTAATGAATAACAGTGGAGATAATGTTGTGCACTCTTGTCTCACACTTAATTTATCATTAAACCATCTTCTTGTATCTTTTTCAATTCTAACTTGATCTACAACTCACATTACAAACTAAGTATTGCTCAATATGATGTCCCATTTACTCCATGGAATTGTAGCATTTTGAATAGCTTTTATCTTGGCACCTTGTCATATACCTTTTCCAGAACTAAAGTACAGATTGTTATTCTCACAGTGTCTGATCCTAATAACCTCTGTTCGACCTGAAATCAGCTTGTTCTTCTACACAGTTTACTTCACAGTTTTTCTTAGCTTCTTCTCAAGTATACTTTCATAAATCTTACCTGGAACACTTAGTGAGGACATTCCTTCTTTTGTAATTTTCACATTTTACTTATATTTTCCTTTATACAGATGGATACTATGGAAGTTTTATTCTACTCATCTGGAATTTGAACTTCTGACCATTTATTCTGGGTTATGCAGTACAGCAATGCTAAAACTTTTATTCTTCCGTATTTGAGCATTTCTTGTGGAATATCATCTGCTCCTGATTGCATTCCTCTTGAATGTTTTTTACCACTTTTCTGTTACTTATTGTTTCATTTAAGTCTTTCAAAATAATAACCTCAAAATTTAGGATATCTTTATTTTCAGTTTTCATGTTACCTTCATCATCTCTAATTCCTAATACTGTACACTTACTCCATTTTTCAATAGCCTCCAGAACATTTTGCCACCTCCCTGATATTAACTTCTATATTTTACCAAATTATTTGCAAGTCTTTTTGTTTAGCTACTTTTACATACTGCTTCACTTCATTATATTTTTCTCTGTATTCTCTCTCTCAGCACATGCTGTATTAAGCTTTTGATATGCTTAATATGCTAGGAACTTTTGATATGCTTTCTTCTTTTCCATAACTGCTTTTTTAACTTCTTGAGTTCACCATGAAGTTGCTCATTTTTCTATCTTTGCAGACAACTTTAGTACATGTCTGCACTGGCTAAACTAATCAGTATTATCGAGTTGTCTTCAGATATGTTCGTTTTTTTCCTTGAAAAATTGTACATTTGAGTCTACAGTTTATTTCTGAAAACTGCTTGATTCTGATTCTTTTTAAAAACTTAAACTTTTCTTTTCAGTGTGATATTCTTTTTTATCCTGCTCAAAACTAAAGGGCGAATCTTCCTATTTGAGATCGCTTGTATATTATTGCATTCTAGAGTTATCATTCCTCTTTATAAAGCCTAGATATGAGCACATCTGGATTACTGTGCTTGGGTTTGTTCACCTGGGTTTCTTGGGGATGAGAAAGTGGTGGAGAAGATCCAGAGCCAAGTGACCAAGATGGTAAGTGGTCTGTAGAATGCTCCCTATGAGGATAGATTGCAAAAGTTGGATGATAGGTGAAAAAGGAGAGGGGATAGGATATGATAGAAACATTTAAGTTACTTAAAGGCTTTTATAGGATTGATGCAGGGGATATGTTTCAGCACTTGGCTGTAGGGAATAGAATAGGAAGTCATCCCTGACAGTTAGGTAAGAATGTGGATAGCATGGAGGTTAGAGTGAAGATATTGCTAACAATAACATAGCCAATGAGACATCTTATTTTTGTCTTTTCTCCATGTGAATTTCTGCACATCTTTATACTTTAACATATTAGTAATGACTATTCAGTGGCCTGAACAGAATTTCAGAAACTACTTAATATTAGTATTAGATTTGCTCTATTTTTTTTTCAGATTATTATTATTATTATTGCATGGACATCTCCATGGAATCCCAAGACTCATCGTGGGTGGCTTAAACTATCACCACAATATCTGTCGTACTTCTCCTTGAAACCATTAACAGACAAAGTACTCATGACTGATTCAGACTCTCTCAGTAAAAAAAAATTAAATCCTCATGCCCATGCTAACCACACTATTATGCAACTTCCACGAATGACCTCTTGTTCTGTTGTCTGTAATTAAATGCTGAAACATTTCCCCTGCATCAATCCTATAAAAGCCTTTTTTAAGTAATTTAAATGTTTCTGTCATATCCCCCCCTCCCCACTTTTTCACCTATTAACCAACTTTTACAATACAAAAAACTTCAGTCTATCCTCATAGGGAGCATTCCACAGACCATGTTGGGCTGCTTCTGGATCCTCTTCACCACTTCCTCATTCCTAAGAAACCCAGGCGATCAGACTTGTGCACAGTAATCCAGATGTGGTCATATCAAGGCTTTATAAAGAAGAACGATAATTCTCCTATCTCTGCTTGTATGTTTTTCAGTAACCAAGTAATCCTGGCAATCCTGATTACTTTAGAAATATGCCTTCTAAACTTCAGTTCTCTATCTACTAATATCTTCAAATTCCTGGCTTCACCAATTTCCTGGAGTATCATTCCTTCTGTAATACACACCTGTAAGCTTTGTATCCCAAAATACATAACTTCATACTTTTCCACCTACTATTCTACCCAGCTTTTCATCATCGGCAAACAACTGAATATCTCTGTCAGATTATTTCCCATATCATTTATGTACAAATTAAACAGCAGTAGTCCAAGCACAGAGCCCTGCAGCACACCACTAATCACCTGTGTTCTGCTCCTCCATATACTACTTTATGGTATCTGCACATCAGCAACCTTTTTATCCATATCACCAGTTTCCTATCCAGCCCCATTTGTTGCAATTTGTATAACAGAGTTTCATGTGGTATCCTGTCAAATGCTTTGCAAAATCCAGCAGTATCATCATCCAACTCAGTTGTCACTCTATTATGAAAAGTTAGTGGATTGCTAAGGCATTCCCGAAGCCATGTTGCTCCTCATAGAGTATCATATTCTTATCCACCTATTCCTGAATTGTCTTTTTGACCAACTTTTCCAGTACTTGTACCCCCCCCCCTCCCATCCATGAGATACCAATTGTTCTGTAATTGCTATTACAGACTTATTCCTCCTTTATGTAAAGGAATTATTTTGCCTTCGTTCGACTTCCTTGGGACTTTGCACAGAGGTGACAGGGACTGATGTGAGAACTGAGGCTGAAGAATTGGAGGTACTTAGGATATTGCAAAATCTGAATGCAAATACAGTTGTGGGACTGGATGGGATCATCGGCTCACATTTTACGAAAATGTGCAGGGAACTGGTGATCCCATCCAGTCCCACAGCTGTATTTGCAATCAGATTTTGCAATATCCTAAGTACCTCCAATTCTTCAATCTCTGTTCTCACATCAGTCCCTGTCACCTCTGTGCAAGGGTATGATCATCCATCTTCACTTGGATGATTATGCCCTTGCATAATCATCCAATTCAAATTTCAAATTCAGTCATTCAAATCATTCAAACGATCATTCAATAGCTCAACAGTTTCATCTGTCTCCATTACATCTCTATATCTGAACCCATTAAAGTTATCCTTCCATGGTCATTCTTCATCCTATTTGCCATATACCAAAGAAAACTTTGGGATTTTCTTTCACCTGCTTGTTTCATTTTTTCTCATAATCTGATTTTGCCTTCCTTACCATACTGATCATCTTTCTTGCCTGATCCTTGTATTGTTCATGTTAACTGGTCACCTGTCTCTTTGTATACCCTCCAGAACATCTTCTTTGTTTGCAGCTCATGCTTAATGATAGTACTCATCCATCTAACTCCTACCTGATTTACCCTCCTGACCTTGGGTATACAGTGCGATAGTGCTTCCTCCAAAGATATCTCTTGACTGTTCCCCATGCATTGTGAATGTCCTTCTCTTAGAGATCTTTAGGTCATGGGACTGCTTCAAGCAGCCTTCGTCTTCTTCTTTTCTGTCTAAGACGGGTTGAGTCTTCTCTTGAGCAGGATCTTCCAGTCTATTCCTTGCTGTTCGAAAAAGTTCCTTATATGTTCTGCATCCTGAGATGTTCTTTATTAATTTCTGCCAGGTAATTTTTGGTCTTCTGGGTCTTCTTTTTTCAGTTGGAAAAGTATTGATTAGGACGTTAGGAAGTCTGTCTGTGTCCATGCATACAGTGTGTCCAAACCATCTCAGTTGTTGTTTTCTAATTTTTTCTATTATTGTCTTTTTATACAATAGTTCTTGTATGACTGTGATGATGTTTGTTTTCTTTTCTATCCAATTTGTTCTATTTATTTTTCTTAAGCATTTCATTTCAAATGCCAGCAGTTTTTCTCCTCTCCTCTCTTTTTTTTTTTTTTTTTTAAGCAGTTTCCTAAGTATGTCATAATCACCTGCTTTGTAGTTCCACGTATACACCTTAACTAGAATTTCCAAATATTTTGATACCTCCCAAGTCAAGACCACATGTTCACTTTCCTCAATCGTAGATAATGTAGCCACTTCAGTTATGGACAGATCTTGTGATCCTACATCAAGATCCAACGCGCGCACACACTCGTATCCTGAGTCCCTTCTGTCACATTCTGCTTCAAGTAGTTATCTCAGTAAATGTATAAAGTCCATTGCCTTCTGGTCCAACTTTTCCTTTTTTTTTTGTATCATCTATCTTCTTCAATGACTCGAATGTTTCCTCTGCTTCTTCCTTATTAGAATCTTTTGTTGAACCATAGGCACAAATAGGTTGCATTGTTGAATTCCCCATTTGCATGTTTTTCCACATCACTCTAGTGTTAAAGATTATAGATACTTCTTCCTTTCCGTGATCATTATTTTCTTAATATAAAGTTTGTATTTGTTATTTAGAATAGTTTCCTCTGATTTTGTTTTCTTTATTTCAGTAACGCCATTTATATTAATCTGGCACTTCCTCACATCTTCTGGCAGTCCTGCTTCTTTCACTTTAATGCAGTTTACATTTATGATGCCAATCCTGAAGTCTTCTGATGATGATTTGAAGTTTGTTCATGTAGCTGACTTTTTTTGTTCAATCTGGTTCTCTAATAAAAACTGCAGGATGCCTTGCTTAATTGAGTGATACTCTGGCAGGAATGAAGTTTCATTATTTTGTATTATTTTTGGTTTCAGCCAATAAGAACAGTTTGGTTGCTAAATACCAAATTGTCAGTCCATCTTTGTTCATTTAGTATCTGAGTAGATACCTGCTTCAGACCTTGAACATTAGGTCTGAAACCTTGGTCAGTTTTCCACATTCCTTAAAAAGCTACACTAGTGGCCAAAATTATGGAAACTTTTGGAAAAGGTTTCCACAATGGAAAGATAATTTAATCAAGAATGCAATGCAATGAAGTTTGTTCAATTATCTGTATTCTATGAAAAGTTATAGCCAAATAACCAGAAAAAAAAAAGCACAACTTGCTTTGGTTGATATGAAGTAGCTTTCCTTCATTTGAATGTAGCCAATGAGCATGAGTGTTTAGAGAGCTAATTAGGTGTCATTTTGTTTTGGCAATGAGCCAATAAGGTCACAGTAGGATTCAGCTATTGATGTCATGCATTGTAGCTGAGAGGAGGACTTTTGTCAGTGTGTTATGTGATTGCTATCAAGTTGGTTGGTATGTTACCTATGCTATGCTTCTATTGTTTTGTTGACCTTTATTTAACATTGCTATGGTTAAATTCCGTTGTTGAGAATATAACCCCTATTTTTAACATTACCTCTATTCTTCTCTACTTCAACAGCTTAATGGACCATTTAGGTCTAATTCTTCCATTACTAGGTCTCTCCATTTATTTCTGAACTGCATATACTATAAGACTGATGCTCTTTTCATCAAGAACATACTCATAGTCAGCAGAACTTAAGACAGGCATCATCACTCTAAGAAGTATCAGTGTAAAAGAAGAATACTCGGCAAAAGAATTAGAGAAGTATCATGCCATAATTAGTGTACTGAGATGAATAAGACTAAAACCAGGTGAAATTCTGCAAATAGCTAATGTATGTAGGCAATAATCAAGTAAAGGAAAGAGGGGAGCTGCACCATTCAACACTAAATGAAGACGAGCTTATTAAATGATGGTCAGTTTCAAGTAGTTTATGTGGGCAAATTTCATAATGAAGAACAATTGGACTTATTTCTGCCTGTAATCCCACAGCTGTGGGATCATGGAGAAGAATTCTTCCTGAAAAGAATTTCTCCACTTCTTCTAAGAAGAGGTGATGGAATTTTTTGAGTCATTAGAGAAAACATCTGAAGGAAAAGCTGGTACTGTTGGAGATTAGAACAGTAGAGTAGGAAAAGAATACCAGGCATATAGAAATATTTTTGGAAATTTGGAGAAAAGAGCAAAGCTAATAATGGGAGAAAGTTGGTACCTCTAGGCTAAAAGAAATACCTAAGAGTTCTTAAGTAATTAGGTTCGAACTACTTAAGTATTTGTGTTCTAAAAACTTAAAAATCTTAGTATTCTGTTGAAAAAATAATACACATAAATTGAAAGATTTATTTCTGTTCTATTTCATCATATTTCTGATATTTCAGTTTCTCCTCAAATTTGTGTCTGGCTTGTGGTTAGTAATTCTTTTCTTCACTCCCACACTTATGTTCAAAAATCTTTCCATTTTTGTTCACAAGGACTAAAAATGAACAAAATAATTCACTGAACTTTGCTAAAAAAAACAAAGTTTATTATTATCTGAACCTCCAAGGACTCATCAGGGGAGGCCACTCTACTCTACAACCCTATCCCCACCACTTAATCCACCAACTACATTGAACCACCACTACCATCATCATCATCTACACACACAACACCATCTAAATTGCATGTGTTCTTGAAGTTCAAGAAGTTATTGGTGTAGCTGAAAGTACAAGTAACCAAAAACATATCTCAAACATTTGAGAACATCATCAAAAGAAATGTAGTGTGATCTAATGTTGAAACTGTGAATTGCTTTGAGCTAGTAGTTTGCATGGTGTCCAACAAATGTTGAGCATTGCTGTTTTTCTTAAAAATTTAAAATATCCTACGATGCACCTGAGCTCACTGCAGTGCCTTGGCCATAGTTTAGAAACCACTACTGCTATGATCCATCATAAAGATAGACACAAATTCGCAAAGGGGAGAACAAGAAATAAGAAAAATTTTATTAACTGTGTCATTGGTGATAATAATATCTTTACACTAGTTCATGGTGTAAATGAATGAATGGAAAGATAAAAATGAATATCCTGTTGAAAAGAAAAAAAATTATAAAGTTTTAAAAAGAAACAAAGTTGAGAAGCTTTTAGAAATGAATTGTATATTCAAATATACAAATATTTTCAGAGAAAAAATGAAATAGTTTGACAACAAGAACCATCATCATCAAATTCCTGCCATGTACCCACAAGGGGTGTACAGGATATGATAGTACTACATGAAAAAATTATATCATTACTAACTTCCTATCTACAATTTTCCTCCAAATCAGTCTGTTACTTGTCAAGACTCCAACAATATCAGTTCTTATATTTCTATCGTCTAAGGCACTTTGTACCGTATCAATCCACCTATATCTTGGTCTTCCACTGGGTCGTTTTGCTGCCAACCTGGCAGAGAACACTTGCTTTGCTAATCTTTCCTCGCCCATTCTGTTTAGGTGACCATACCACCTGAGATTAGCTCTGTTAATGCATTCCTGGATGCTGACAATGTCAAGTTCTTTCCTAATATCCTCGTTTTTAATATGATATTGCCATTGATGCCATCTGTTCATGCCTATAATCTTTCTCAGGACCTCATATCTTTGGTCAAGTGTTTTACTTCTGATCCAGCTCTCAGATCCATAAGTTAAAACTGGTTTGAACACTGTCTTGTATACATGAAAATTTAGTGTTCTGACTAATTTCTCTCTTATTCCATATGAATTTATTCAATTGACTTCCCACCATACCAGTTTTGCTGATTCTGTTGTCTATTTCTATATTTAATTTACCATCTTCAGTAAAAATCGTGCCTAAGTAGCTGAAATGTTTTACTTGTTCCACAGGTTCTCCATTCACAACACAGTTGACATTTTCAATGATTCTTCCTATTTTCATTGTCTTTGTCTTTTTATTGCTGACCTTCATACCATACTAATTACAACAGCTACTCAATTTAGTCAGAGAATCTTGCAGACTTGAAGCGGATTTATTTAGAAGTATGACATCATCCGCATAAAGCAAAGAGCTGATATTAACATCTCCAATTCTGATATCATGTTTAATACCAATTTTCTTCATAATGTGATCCATATAGATAATGAATAACAGAGGGGATAATGTACATCCTTGTCTCACACCAGATTTAACATTAAACCACCTTCCTGTACTTCCTTCAATTCTAACTGCTGACTTACAACTCAAATAAAGAGTAAATATTGCTTGATATAAAGCCCCATTGACACCATATAGCTGTAGCGTATTGAATAGCTTCTCTCCTGGCACCTTGTCATATGCCTTTTCCAAATCAACAAAACTTAAATACAGATCTTTGTTATATTCCCATGCTTTCTCGACTATTTGTCGTAAAGTGAAGATCTGATCCTGACAGCCTCTGTTTGGCCTGAATCCAGCTTGTTCTTCACCAAGCTTTTCTTCCACAATTCTTCTCAACTGTTTCTCAAGTATACTTGCATAGATCTTGCCAGGAACACTCAGTAGGGAAATACCTCTGTAATAATCACATTCAGTTTTATTTCCCTTTTTATATATGGGTACTATGAGAGCTCTACTCCAATCATCAGGAAGTCGTCCCTCTGTCCTGGCTTTCTGAACTATGCAGTGCAGCCACTGTAAGACTCTTTAACCACCATACTTCAGCATTTTTGGTGGAATATCATCTACCCCAGCTGCCTTTCCACATTTCAAGCCTTTGATGGCTTTTTCTACTTCAAGTATGGATATGTATTCCTGACTGCATGCCTGGTCAATGTTTTTTACCACTGTGCTGTCATCACTGCTTGTTTCATTTAGCAGTTTTTCAAAGTAATTACTCCATACTTCAAGGATATCTTTTTCTCCAGTTTTCATGTCACCTTTATCATCTCTAACTCCTTTTACAGCACTCTTTCCTCCATTCCTAAGCTTCTTCAACAACCTCCAGAATATTTTGCCACCTTCTTGATATTTATTTTCTATATTCTTGCCAAAGTCCTCCCATGACTTTTGCTTAGCTAGTTTTACACAGTGTTTAGCATTCTTGCATTTGTCTCTATATTCTCTAAGAGCACAAGCTGACTTATTTGACAGGAACTTTTGATATGCTTTCTTCTTTTCCTTCACTGTCTGTTTAACTTCCTGTGTCCACCAGAGAGTTCTGATTTTTTTATCCTTGCAGACAACCTCACCACATGCCTCTCTGGCAGAATCAATCAATGTTTTCTTCAGAGTTTGAATCTCCAAGGTTTGATTCCTGTTCTCAAACTCTTTCATTTTTTCTTCAATAATCTTTGTGTATTTTAGTCTACAGTTCATCTGAGAGCTACTCAACTTTTATTCGCTTTAAAACCTTCTTACATATTATTCTTTTCAATATGAAATCCAATTTTATCCTGCCCAAGACTAAATAGTGATCACTTCCAATTTCAAATCCTCTGTACACTCTGGTGTCCTGCACCAGGGAGAAAACATCACTATCAACAATAACATAGTCAATGAGACTTTTCTTATTCCTAGCCTCTTCTCTCCATGTGAATTTGTGCACATTTTTATGTTGGAACATGGTGTTAGTAATAACCAGTCCATGTCCTGAGCAGAAATCCAACAGATATTTGCCATTATTATTAGCTTTGCTCTTTTCTTCAAATTTTCCTAAAATATTTTTGTATGTCTCACAATCATTTCCTACTCTGCTATTTAGATCCCCAACAAGGGCCAACTTTTCCTTTTTCATTGTGTCAGTTGCTTTTTCTAAAGCCTCAAAAAAAAAATCCCTCCACTTCTACCTTAGTAGAACATTCTGTGGGACCATAGGCACAAATAAGTCTCATTGTTCAGTTCCCCATTCTCATATTTGCCCACATTACTCTACTTGAGACTGACTGCCATTCAAGAAGATTAGCCTCGTATTTTGTGTTGAATACTATGGCTACTCCTTCAATAAGAATACAATTTGGTCGGCTAAATCCCAAATTGCCAGCCCATTCTCGTTCGTTCAGTATCCAAGTAGATACCCAACAGGGTGCACCACGAGGAGGTGAGGATTGGACATTAGGTCAGAAGCCCTGGTCGGTTCTCTGCATTCCTTTTAAAGGCTATGTGGAGGTCTATTCTCAGTTATACAGCTTTGACCCTTAAGCACCCCTGACCCTTAAGCACCCCCAAACCTGGGAACTTTGAAGAAAACTGATTCATCCAGGGAAGTATGAGGTGAAAGTTGTTTGCAGGGATAGAAATATTCAAATTTCATGGTGTACTCAATAAGTTATAGAGACAATCCAGGAAAAGAAGAAAGCAAATCAAAAGTTCATAACTAGCAGGTGCCCTGAAAGAATGCAGAGAAAAATAAAGCTAAGCTGTATGTAAGAGTAGCTAAACAGAAGTTGCATGAAGACTTTAGTAAGAATCTAAAAGATAAATATCATGGGGGGGGGTAGGAAGGTTCTGGAGGCTATTGAAAAAGTTTAAAAATTGGAAGAAAAAGTACTGTATTAGGAATCAGAGATGAAAAAATGACATAACTGAAGAAAGATATTTTGGATGTCTGGTAATTGCTGTTCTGGTTGGAGAAGTGGTTAGCATACCTGCTCGCCAACTGACAGGCTGTGGATTCAACAACATGCATATAGGTATTTGTGGTTGTCTTTAAGTGGAAGATGAATTCCATCATGCAGTATCAGAATGACACCTCACTTCCTGAAGGCCTGAAATGGTTTCATGTTTGATCTTTAGAGTAGGGTTTCCAGATTATCTAAAAAAAAAAAATACAAAAAAAAAAAAATATATATATATATATATATATATATATATATATATATATATATATATAAAATGAATAAAAATAGGAAAAAAAAAAGAGCCTATCCACAGTACTAATGTACTATATGTTTGCTTATTAAACCCTCTGTGGATGGGAGTAAAAAAAAAAAAAAAATTATACTTGGATACATTGGAGTAGACTAATTGGAGGTACTCGGCATGCTGTAATATATCAATGTGAATAAAGTATTATGACTAGACAGTGTGTCAGTCTGTGTGATATGAGAATGTGTGAGAGAACTTTTATGCTGTTTTAAGCACTTCATACTCTGGGAGTGATCAGGTGCCTTAATTTTTTTTTTTTTTTTTTGAGAACTGTAAATTCAAATGTATTAGCGATCATATCATTAGTTTTTAAGACTGACAACAAAGTGAGATCATAGTCCATTTCTAAATGTGGAACAGTCCAGAAACAGAAGTGATCTTGTTGTCATAATCTGCACTATTTAAAATGACTGTTGAATTTCCTTTGTCTGATTTATCATTGTCATATAACTTTCTTAAAGTGCTCTTCCCTAATGCTGTAATGTTGCTTTTTGGTAGATGACTTTTTTGTAATAAAAAAGGAAGCACTAATGAAGCTTGTGGTTAATGCTTCATCATATTCATCATGTAATAGAAACTAAGTGGCTTTTTCAGTACTTGCTATGATATCGAACGTTGTAATGTGTCTAAAGATAATGGCATAACCAAAGGCTTTGCTTAAAACTGAAGCGTCTATTTCAGTAAAATTAGAGTTTAAAAAAATTCAATACAAATTTTATAGTCGCTAGAGAATTGGCATTTTTATGTACTATTGTATAAATGTTTGAATTTTCTGGACAATCTTTTTCGACTTTCGAAACCTTCTTGGAATGTAGTCTATATCATTCCATATGTTCGTGGATATTGCATTCTTTAGAACTTTCAGTGGAGAACAGATCCGATCTGGATTTTTGTATTTCTCCTCATAGCAGAGCAAAACTTTCATTCATATAAATCCTTCTTACTTTTGCAGAATGCATTTTTTTTTTTCTCCCAGAAAATCAGGTATTATTGAATTATCTTTGCAGTTTTTCAGAAAGATGAACAGTAATACAAGGTTTTACAATGCACAGAACTTTGCATAATGTGTAATCATATGTGTGACTAAACTGTCATTCTAATCTTTAAATTTATAAAAAATAACGACACAGTTGGAAACGTTTGATCTGTTTTGTTTGTGTTAAATATCTTTATGAAGATGCTATCAGCCAAAAAAAAAACAATGAAAAACATGTAGAATATTCAGTTACTTCTACATGTAGAAGTAACATTCACTTTAAATAAATGAAGTGCTATGAGTTTAGCCCACTTGATTATTCATAGTTGACATAATAGTTTTCATAATTTTTTTTTTTTTTTTTTAAAAAGGAATTAAATTCATCATCAGAACCTGAATAAGATTTCAGTTTAAGTGAAAAAAAGTCATTAATGTAAGAGAAAGATTACAGAGTTCTTGAGTACCCTGTCTTTGTTTGCAAAATCTGAAGGAAAGAAACCGTACATCACGGCACTTAGCAGATGATCGAAGAGGAAACTGACAGTTTCAAATTCTCTGGAAATGTCAAGAATGAGCATGAGCTTCTCCAAGCCTTTCCATGACTTATATCCAAAGGTGAATAATGCTGGCTACAAGATTTACTGTGGAGCACTTGTGGAAAATTTATATTAATGATTGCTAATTAATTGGTAGGCCACCAGGTAATAAGTTGCCACTCAAAAATTACATCTGCCATCATCTGTATGGTAAGTTGAGTTCGAAAACATGTATATTACATAGAAGTCATTATAGGTTTGAGAGACTACTTTTGGAATCAACATCAGCTCTGAAGCACTCTCCAACCTTAACAAGTATGGTTGTATTTATTTACCAAAGATCTGGAAAACTATCATTTTAAGACCTGATAGCCTGACTTCTCTAAGTTAACTTTAGGGCACCCACATGGTGCTATGCATGGACATTAGTTCTGTTGTCAGTTACAATTTAAATTATTTTCCACAATTACTTAGTTTAGTTAGTACTTAATGAGAGTACTTAATACTGAATGAGATTTTTGCTCTCTTAAGGTTTCTACCTGGTCTCTGAAGAGAACCAACCAGTTCGAAACAGCTGTCAGGCCAGTGAAACCTTATCAGAATGGACTAATAAAAGGGGAATATATAGATGCTTGGGTAGCGCCTATGTCTTTTAAGGCAACTCGTGAATGCTGAGGAACGTATTCGCTTAAGCTCTCTGGTCAACTTCTGAAACTTTCATAGTTTCTACGTTCGGCTTTAAAATAATGCTGGATCTAATATCCATTTTGCTTATGTAATTTTGCATCACCGAACTGAAGCCTTTTGGCTCTTTATTTTAGTAATTACTTTTATGCACCGACCAAGAGTTCGCTTATGAAAAATACATTTCTGACATTTCAAGTTCCTTAGTATTGAATGAGAATTTCTGTTCTCTTAAGGTTTCTGCCTGGTCTCTGAAGAGAACCAACCAGTTCGAAACAGCTATCAGGCCAGTGAAACCTTATCCAAAGGACTAATAAAAGGTGAATATATAGACGCTTGGGCAACTTCCTGTGTCTTTTAACTAGTCCACACTAAGGTAACTCATAAATGCTGAGGAATGTATTCCCGCAAGCACTCTGGTCAAATTATGAAACTTTCATAGTTTCTACATTTGACTTTGCTTGATTTTATATTCACTTTGCTTATGTAATTTTGCATCACTGAACTGAAGCCTTTTGGCTCTTTATTTTAGTAATTACTTTAGTAATTAGTCTGTCATGGTTACAGTTGGTCTCTGATGATTCTACAATACATTAGCCCTATAGATCTTAATGTATGGAAGCGAAATGTGGACAATAAAACAAAAAGACAAAGATTAACAACAGCAGAAATGAGGTTTATGAGAAAAACTGCAAAGTATACCCTATTTGATCACAAAAGAAATGAAGAAATTATGAAAGAATTAAACCAAGAACCAGTAATATAAAAAATTAAAAAATATAAACAAATGGATGGAACACGTTCAAAGAATGAAAACAGAAAGATTACCAAAACAAGCCTTAAAGTACAAGCCATCAGGAAAAAGAAAACCAGGACGTCCTCTTAAATGATTCAACGATGATTTCTAAGGCCGGAACAGGCCATGCTAGGCCTAAATCCTTAATACACATGATGATGATGACAGTTGGGCTCTGATGATTCTAGGTAGAAAACCAGTGAAATATTAGTGAGTATAATAATGTATTTTTTCCTTTCTTGGTGTTGTTTAAACCATGAATCATTATAATGAGCAGTGAGGTCATGAAGCTTGCTGGTATTGTTGGCTTCAAGATGCTGATCATAAATTGCTTTCAGCTTTTTTCATTTGCATCAGTTTTCTAGAAGAAGGTTTTGTTGAGCATGATAAGGTGCTATCCAAGCTGTCTGCACTTGCCAGTTACTTGATATCAGGATTTTGCAGGCTTCCTTAAATTTCCTTTCATACCAGGTGTTTGTGCGGTATAAAGAGCGGGTGCTTTTCCAGTTGATTTGGTGTAAGGTGTTGAGTGCGTGGTCTGAGAGGTGAAGCAGGCCTCTCAGACCACGCACTCAACACCTTACACCAAATCAACTGGAAAAGCACCCGCTCTTTATATCATAAAAATACCTGATAAACCACCCAAATATAAACAACAAAGATGGCATGAAAAGTCCAAGGATCTGGATGGCACACATTCAGCCTACTTAATATATAAGATCCAGCATAAGTCAGGACTCTAGCCAATCTTCAGCTAGTATTAGAAACCATTCCATACCAACTGGCTGGAATGTACATGATGTTAATATATGTATATAGATAGATACTTGTTGTTGTGCCCAATGTTTTTCTAAAACCAACAGATAACACTAATATTAGGACTCTAGCGTTGATGTATAATTTTTTTTTTCCACCAGAGGTCAGGCCAACAATTGTTGTAGCAATTGGTCAGTGTCTTTAACAAACCATTTGATTGTAGTGTAGCTTGTTTTCTGTATATAGTTGTATGCTCCAGAAGATGAACTTGACATAAAGGTCGAAACGTCGAATGTAGATTTTAGTTATATTAAACTAAAGTTTTTATTCAAACATGGCAGTTGTCTCCATAATTTTCAAAAATGCTTTATTGGTTAGGTTAGTTTAGGTTAGGTTAGGTTAGTTTATAATGAAAAAAGTAAGGAAAATACTTCTTTTGCACTCAATGAAATCAAAAATCATAAACTAACATAACCTAACCTAAACTGACCTAAACTAACCTGGATGTCACATGTCGAGTGTAGTCGTAGTTTGTCATGGGCATGAAAGATAAACGTTGTTGTGGGCTGAACTTAATGATTGTGTACAGATGAATGGGGATTATAGATAAATCAGAGAGGAACTGATCAATGTTTTTCTCCATTGATGAGGAAAGAGGTACAGCAATGACGTTTATCTATTATCCCCATTCATCTTCCCACAACAAACTACGACACTGTAGTTCGACATACGACATCCAGGTTAGGTTAGTTTATAATGATTTCTGATTTCATTGAGTGCAAAAGAAGTACTTTCCTTACTTTTTACTTTTTTCATTATAAACTAACCTAATCAATAAAGGTTAGGTTAATTTATAATGATTTCCAACCGATAAAGGTTAGGGTAGGTTAGTTTATAATGATTTCTGATTTCATTGAGTGCAAAAGAAGTATTTTCCTTACTTTTTTCATTATAAACTAACCTAACCTAAGTGGTTATAATTTTTATTGAGAATGAAAATCTATATATAAAACCTATAAACATGTTTTTATTACATTTACCAGACTCCTCTAGGAATTATTCACTTGAACCGGTTAAAGTGATTAATTCTTGTAAATTATTCACTTTAACTGGTAGTTATTAATAATAACCTGTAATTATTAATAACCGGATTTATCACTTTAACCGTAACTTATACACTAATAAATGAATCGTTATAAAATTTTTATTTTTATGCTAATTAATGAATTAAATTTAACTAATTTAACTGTTAAATTTAACTAAAAATTTAACAGTTAATTTTATGCAGTTATGATTTGATACTGCATCTTTACATTTGTTTACATTTCTCTTGACTGCGAATGGCACCATGTATGGTCTAAGTATTTATATGCATAAGTTTTGATAAATTTTAACTTTTTATAATAGATTTGTGTATATTTTATGGTAGTAAATGATAAAATAGATTAGTATCTACATATATTTTATGCATTTGTGACATACCTAACTTTTTCTTAATTTTTTAAATATTTCTAAGCTACATGGTTTGTCTGCAAGTTTTTTAAAATTGTTCAAAAATTTTTCCAATATATTTGTTTATTTCCGTAATTTATTTATTTAAAAAAAAAAAAAATCCACATATAAGTGGACCCACATGGTTCAAACCCATTTTGTTCAAGGATCAACTGTATACTAATAAAAGATGTGCAGCAATTGTTAAAACATGGCATAAGCATTTTGAGTGCTTAAAACTGCAGTAATTGTTAGGTATGTGAATTCATAGCAGGGATGTGTTAAGAAATATGTTCAATACATTCTCATGATGGATATATAGCAGAAAAAGATTCCAGAAATTTTTTAGAAATAGTTGGGTTCTCATGTAGTTGTTAATAAAGTGCAGTAATCATTAGGCACATGAATTAACTGCAGATTATTATTTTTAAGAGACCTTCAGGGAGTTAAGGACTCATCTAGAGCCACATACTATACTCACCAGCTGTCATACTTGCTCTTGATTTTATTCACACTACTTGCACATACAACATGCAATGGCAATCTATTCCAATCATGCACCACTCTATGAGAGAAAAATCTACCTAGTCTAACCATAAATACTGTTACAACTTGAACAGTGCATAAACTTCTAATCTATCAGTAAATCATTTACAGCAGGGGTCAGCAACCTTTTCAGACTTGCGGGCGACATTAAACTTTTTTTTTAATAATCGGGCCACGAGCATTTAATTAAGATTTGAAAAACAATACTTTTTAAGTTATCAGTTTTATTATATCAATCTTAAAAAACACAGAAATATTTAAAGTTTGAGATTACGAGATAAAGTACGATATTCTCGTAATGACATCTGATGTTATATTCTTTTATAACAGCAATAGTTTTATTACAAATAAGACAAAGGGGATTATCCTCATTTCCAATAAAGAAGTGCTTGCTGTTCCATTCATCATTAAACCTTTTTCCTTCATCAGCAATTTTACGTTTTCTTGAACCAATTTTTGAAATTATTTTTAAGAAATATATATCCTCTGAAAATAACAGTTGATATTATTGAATTATATTAAAATATGAAGCAGGGAACGCGACTGACAAAGTGCGCCAAAATCTCGGTTTTCGTCAGATGAAGTCGCCTGGTTATCCCCACACATGACTCACACGGTTGACTCATGCCAGTTTGCATGCCGATATTATGAAGTATGGGTATAAAATTATTTTTAATTTATTGTTTATCTTATAAAATGTATTATTTAAATAATTCAGCATATGGACCATGTGCTAGGTTAACCTTTTGCAGGCTGCCAGTTGCCAACCTCTGATTTACAGCTTTCAGCACACACAAATCACATGTATAATGTGCATATAGCAGCACTCAATTCAAAATGTCCCCTGTTTGCTTTCATACGCACCTAAAGTCTTTGAGGCCAGATATCAATGGTGGCATGCACAAGATCAAATGGTAATGCTGCCACTGCTCACTCTAAATCCACCTTCAAGTTGGCAATGCTGGGGTGCAGGCTACTCTCTGACCACAATTTGAAGTCCAACAGATTCAGATTGGGACTTCTATAAGGCCAATCAGACAGTGATATGTGGTTGAACACATTTGCCTCCAACCATTGTTGTGTGGTCATTGCCTTGTGTGTAGAGGCTGAGTCCTGTTGGAAGGTCTACTGCCTACCATGAAACAAGGTGTTGTTCAGGGGCCATTACCACAGGTTCCAGCACGGTGTCTTGATACACTTTAGTGGAGGTTTTGACCCCTTTCTTGCAGAAATAGATACCCTCCAATAGATTGCCCCCCCCCCCCCCCACCAAATTATCACTGACATGGGGTGATGACCTCTCTTCGGTGCTATCACAGATTCTGTATGACCATTCAAGGCATACAGAATCGTTTTTGCAGTTAATCGAATTATCAATGGTTGAAAATCTTCTCATCTGTGAAGAGGATATCTGTGTCCTTTCATCACTTACCGCTGGAGAAGTGCCTTTGATTTTATCACCCTCTGCCACGTATGTTGTGGTGTTAGGAAGTGTCTAATTGAATAACAATAGATTCTTACCCCAGGTCATCACTTAGTACACGTGACACAGTTCTCTGAAAAATGTTTGTCTCTCGTGACATCACTTTCTGCATTCTCACAGGATTACCAACCCTCACAAAGCCATTGCATCCTAACGCAGCATGGTTGACCTGTTCTTTGGTATTCAGATATGTCTTCTGCATCATTATAATAGTTAATAGTCTGATACACAAGCATCCCACTGATACAGAGTGTTTTTGGTGTGTTGAAATAACAGGTGTCTGTATTCCAACCTTGTGAAGTGCTATTACAGCTACATGGTTCTCATAATCTCCCAACAGCATGTTAACCCATAGAACTAGAAAACTCTCTCTACTAATAAACATGAGAATGTTGGCTGCACACAGCACCCAATGGAACTGGGCTTGCGCAATTCTGTGGGCAGCACGGGTGTGTGCGTGCGTGCGCAGAAGTTTTAACAGTATTTATGGCAGGACTGTGTAGATCTCACTCTTTTCTTGATAGCATTCCTTCTCAGCTTCCAAGGATGCCCTCTTGTCCTTTCCTCAACCTCCATAAAATGAAAAATTCCATTAACTGAAATCCTATACGAATCTTTCAGAAGTTTGTAAGTCTCAATCATGTCACTCTTCTTTCTCCTGTTTGCTAGCATCAGCATTCTCTAAATTCTCAATCTGTCTTCATAATCAGTATTCCACAATCCTTCTCTCCACTCTGTCATAATCACCACAGGAAACAAGGAGACCAGACTTGTGTACACTAGTCCAAGTGAAGTCTTATCAATGCCTTGTCAATAGGCAAAATGACTTCCTTATCTTTACATGTAGAAGTTTGCTTCATTATTGCAGTTGTCCTCTAAGTTGTATTTGCAATCTTTCCTATATGACCTTTGAACTTCAACTTGTTGTCAACTAAAATTCCAGTATTCCCTAGCCTGATCAATTTCTTCTAGCATAATCTCACCAACATATAATATGACATTGCATATCTAATCTCACTGAAGTGCATGACTTTACATTTACTAACATTGAACTGACAGACATTTTTCCATGACCACATTTCCAGCATATTCAAATCATTCTGCAAGTACTGATTATCAGTCACATTCCTGATTACTCTGCTTATCTTTGCATCATCAGCAAATAGCTGTATGTCACCTGTCAATTCCTTCCTGATGTCATTAATGTACAGATTGAATAACAATGGACCAAGGAAGGACTGATCCTTGTGGTACACCACTGGTTACCTTAAATCTTATAAATTCACATCCCCCATATACCACTCTTTGTTATTTCAGTCAGCCATCCACTTATCTACACTAATATTTTATAACCCAAACCATGTTCTCCAATTTATGCAACAGTCGTCCATGCTGTGTTCTGTCAAAAGTGTTAGCATAATCCAAAAGTGTAATGGAATAGCCATTCCCCTTGTCTGTCTCAATGGTAACATTATTATAGAATGTGAGCAAGTTGCTAAAACATGAACCTTACCTTAGTAAATCCATGCTGTTCATTGCAAAGTACAGACTCTCTGTCAACCCATTTCTGAATGCAACTTTCCTAAAATCTTCGCCACCACCACCACTCCAGAGATACTAATAAGTCAATATTTGGATGCATCAGTCCTTGTGCAACAGGATTACCATACATTTTTTCCACTCGTGTGGAATCTTCCCTGTTCTGAGACTGAAATTATATAGCCTGGTTAAAAGAGTATCAGTTCAGCTGAACACTCTTTTAGCATCCATGTGATATCTTTTCAGTTCCTGTTTCTGAATCCTTATTCAGTTTGTGCAACAGCTCTAATACCTCCTCCTCATAACACCTGAGTTTCTTTATTCACTGAAGAGTTAGTAGTGAGCACAATGTTGCATACACCAGGTTCGTAGCTTTTAGCGAAATGGGCACTCATTTGTTGAACAATCTCTTCTGCATCTGTCACCCTTGCACCATCTGTATTCAGTAGAGTTTTTCTTTCATATTCATTCTTTCTTTTATTTACAGCATAGTAATAAAATTCTTTGGTTTGGTCTTCTTTAGCTTGCAGAGCCAGTTTCTTTTTATACTCAGACTTCTCTTTCTGTACAATAGTTGTGAATCTTCTGGCTTGCTGCTTATAATTTTCATTTGCCTTGTAGTAGGCCTGTTATTGTGAAATTCACATTTCCATTTCATTTACATAATAGTTTGTGAAAAAGTGTGTGTACTAGCATTACATTATTTCATAAACAATATGAAGGAAAAACCATAATTACTTCAGTATTAAAGAATTTTCTTTCTATATATGAAAAAAAAATGCGAGTTTGAGATAGATATGACATTATAATTCTGTGAAGATGTTTCAAAACATGGTAGCAATCACTGTTATCATGAAGGAGTTTATTCTGATGTAGATGTATCTGTTATACAAAAGCTGACTTTTGTACACATCACCTTTCCACATAAGCCAAAGTTGTTGATATATTTGTCTTGCCTGTGGTGCCAAGGTATTATCTTTTCTGACATAGAAGAAATTGATATCAAGTGCAATCATTTGGTTGCAATCTCACAGATGCTTGATTTTTGCAATATGTATATTCTACAAATATTTCCATGGGAAATGTTCATCTGAAATAACATCAATAATTCCCACACTTAGTACTAAGCTTGTTGGAACACATGCAGCTACTGCTCATCATCTCTTCACAGTGCACCTTGAAACAAATAGAACAAGTTTCTTTTCCTCTTCCTTCATCCCTGCAGCTGCTGTATTGTGGAACAGTCTTCCTCCTGTTGTGTTTCCCAAGGAATACAGTATACAGTGTTTCAAATCAAATGTAAACATCATGAAGGTTATTTTCTTGATCATAAATTAGTAAATAATAATATTTGGTTTACCGATCAAGTGTTGATCAGTTTTATTAACCGAACCAACTAGTTTCGCCACACTTATCTGTTGGCATCTTCAGGGCACTTACATATAGGTTTAAACAATCTTACAATTATGCGTAACTGCAAAACTGACAAGAATAACTGTAAAAAACTGACTAGAATAATTACAAATAAAATAGTGTTGAACGTGAGTGAAACACGTATCGAACACATACAAGATCAGCTAGCTGTTGCTGAGGAACTTTCTGTAGTTTGTATTAAAGTTTAAACCTATATGTAAGTGCCTTGAAGATGCCAACAGATAAGTGTGGCGAAACTAGTTGGTTCAGTTAATAAAATTGATCAACACTTGATCGGTAAACCAAATATTATCATTTACAAATGTAAACAAGTTCCTCCTTTCACAACCCACTACACATATGGTACTAATGTACTATAGGTTGATCAACCAACCTCTCATGTATGGGCTTGACATAAAAAAAAAAAATAAAAATCCGTTAGAAAATTACAGTATGCTGCACAGCCATATCACTTGCTGGCCATTGCTCCTTTAGTAGTCCAGAGAGAGAGAGAGATGGAAATCATTGGATGCATGATTAGGACTTTGCAGCAGGTGATCTAGAACTCACAAGTATTAGTGCAGTAATCACGTGAAGTTAATATGTTTTGATAACATGGCATGTTTTCAAAACATCTGGCTACTCATCTGAAGGACCACATCAGACACATGGACTCCATCAAAAAAAAACTCCAATACTTGGTAAATAAATAGTTCTAGTTTTTCTGTAAACAGACATTCTAGCTAGTCTAAATATTGTATTTATGTTCATAAATATTCCTGTAGGCAAAGTTATTGCACTTGTAGATGATCTGTCCCCTCCTGATATCTCTCAACTATTTAAACATTGTCTCACCTTCAATTATTTCCGATTGAATGGGAAAATCTACAAACAACTATCTGGCCTTTCAATGGGAAGCTTTCTATCTCTTCCATGTTCTGACTTATTCATGGAAAACTTTGAAAAAGATTTCCTGCTATCTACAAATCCAAAACAGTCACTTTGGTAGAGATATGTAGATGACATATTTATAATCTGGAAACACAGTGTGGCTAAGATATGCAATTTTCTTTCGTCTATTAACTCCCTTCATTATAAATTTAAATTAACTTTAAAACTTGAAAATGAGGGAAAATTCGCATTTTTTCTAGAAGTTTTAATTTTGAAAAAAAGCAGAAGGAGACCTCTTTCTCTTAGCATATACTGTAGTCCCACTCGTACAGGTCATTACATTTCTCTTCATTGCACCATTATTATTGTTTACAGCATCTCCATGGGGGTCCGGAGACTCAACACGGGAGACTCAAATCAATCATCACACACACAATTCCTATCATACCTCTCCTTGAATCCATTCACTATCAGGGAACTCACAACCAATTCTAGCAATCCAGTCCACTCACTTGCCACTCTATACTCAAAAAAATTTGGCCCGCACACCCTTACTAACCACACTTTTACATAACTTCCATAGATGGTCCCTAGTTCTCTGACTATTTGTCATATATTGAAATATTTCATTTGCATCAATTTTATAAAATCCCTTTAATATCTTAAAAGTTTTTATCATGTCCCACTTTTCTGCCTATCAACTAAACTTTGTAACCCACAAACCTTCAACCCATCCTCATAGGGGGTATTCCACAGACGTGTCGCCATCTTGGTCACTCATCTCTGAATTTTTTCGACCACCTCCTGGTCCCCAAGAAACCCAGGTGACAACAAAATCTGTGTGCAGTAGTCAAGATATGGCCAAATCATAGCCTTATAAAGAGGGATAATAACTTCCTTATCTTTACTTGTTTTTCAACATCCAAGTAATTCGTTGAGCTATATTTCCAGCTTTTGCAATATTCCCTCTGAACTTGAACTCTTTGTCCACCATATCCCTAAGTCCATAGCCTCATCACTTTCCTGCAAACCAATACTGTCAGTATGATACACCATATGACCTTTTCAACCCAAAGTGCATAACTTCGCATTTTGCAACATTAAATTGACAATCATTATCCTTTGCCCGCAATGCCAGTTTATTTAAATCATCTTGCAGGATATCTACATCACCATTATCAACAATTGCTCTCCTCAGTTTTGCATCATCAGCAAACAACTGAATATCCCCTCTTAAATCTTTCTCCATGTCATTGACATGCAAATTAAAGAATAGTGGCACTAGTACCGAACCCTGTGGTACTCCACTAGTCACTTTCATTCTCCCAGACTCCACCCCACTATATACTACTCTCTGGTGTCTGTCCATCAGCCATCCCTCTATCCATGCTACTAGCCTCATATCCATTTCCATCCTCTCCAGTTTATGTAAGAGTTTTCCTTGTGGTATTTTCCCTTGGCAAATGGAAAATACCACATGGTGTGGCAATTACCTTCATCCAGTTTTACTGCCACATTTATTATAAAATGTGAATAAGTTAATAAGACAGGAGCTACCCTTTACAAAGCTGTGCTGCCCACTATAGAAGTATCACAGGCCTATCCACTGTTGTATTTTACATTTCACCAACTTTTCCAATACTTTAACAACCACTCCCGATATATTAATTGGTCTGTAGTTTGCTACCTCTATCTAGCCACATTTATACAATGGTACTATCTTACTCTCTTTCCCCTTACTTGGAACACTGCCAGAGATGAGACTTAGATTAAACAACTTTGTCAGAGGGAATGCCAATTCTCTTGCTCATTCACATAGTAGATGGGCTGATATTCCATCCAGTCCCACTGATGTGTTCACATTCAAATTTTTAATATGCTGCACATTTCATGTTCATCTACCTCAATTTTGATTTGTGTCTGTAAAATCTGGATGATATACCTTTTGCAAAATGATCACTCAGCAACTAAACTATTTCTTTTGGCTTAGTCACCTCAAGCATTTGTTTAAAGTCATTCTGCCATAGTCATTTTTCCTCTTACTTGCTACGTAACAAAAAACTCTTGGGAGTTTACTTTGACCTGTTTGGCTAATTCTCTCTCATAGTCTGATTTGGCCTTCCTTACCATATTGGCACCCTTCTTGCTTGCGCTCTCTACTACTCTTGAGTATGCTGATAACTGTTTTCTTTATATTACCTTCACAGTGTTTTCTTTTTTTGCAGCTCTTGCTTTATAGCCCTACTCATCCACTTAATTCCAGCTTGTTATATCCTCCTGACCTTTGGTATGCAGTCTGATACTGCTATCCTCAAGCAATCTCTTTTCACTTGCTGTGCACTACTGACATTCTTCCTTGTAGCTTCTCAAGCCATGACACTGTTCCAAGATGACTCCCGAGTCTCTCATAATCAGCAGCCTTATAGTTGAACATAAACCCCTTCTTGACAGAGAACTCCATGTGTTTAGCAACTTCCCAGAACAAGACAACATGGTCACTCTTCCCAGTTGGAGGCAGAGGGTCTACCTTGGTTATGGATACATCTGATATTGTTATCAGATCCTAGAACCTCAAATCCCTTGTACCTTCTATAACATGTTGTTTCATGTAATTATCCCTTAGCAATTGTATTAATCTCACATCTATCTTGCTATACCTCTTCTCCTCCATCCAATTGATGTTTCTATAGTTAGTCTCCCATAATAATTGCTTGACCTACACTCATTGTTCTGATTTGCCATTACATGGCATCTATATCTTCCTGTGGACCTCCTGGTCTATAGCAGCACCCAGCAATGTATTTTGTCCTATTTGTCTTATCCCACACCAGACAGCCTCAAATGAACCATCTTCCTCAGACCTAATATCCTCTTTAACTTCTATATATATCACACTATATATTGCAAAAATTAGATATTATACATACACTGAAAAAAAGTGATCTCTATTATAGGAGATGAAGAAATACTAAAAAAAGAATTACATTCTTTTCTATTACTGGTGAGCAATGGATATTCTAGGAAAATGGTATAAAGAATACTATTCTTTACTCTTGCTCCACAACAAATTCCTGATATTTGCTACAGAGCCTCAGTTTCCACCCCTTATATTGGTAGACTCTCTCAAAATCACCAGTTTCCTGAAATCTCATGACATAAGAGTGGCTTTCAAGCCCATTGTGACTATACTAGCTCTATTATTGTACATTCACCTAAAGACCACAACCTTTTCAGCAAACATCCTGGAGTTACAATATTCCATGTTCTTGGAGTGTTGCTTACATAGGGCAGACATCTAGAAGTTTGGAAATTAGACTATTTCTTTTAGACTTTTTTCCTTTTGTTTTAATTTTAATTCAATTTTAATTATGTAATGGTTCATGTTCACCCCTTACTGCATTTTTTTTTGTTCTTCCTAACCCAGAAGTCACTAGCATATGTGCCAATGACTAGTTGGTTTAACCATTTATATTTTCATGACCTGTTAAATCCAGTATCAGTTATCTTTTGTTACTCATAAGAATTAGTGTAGTAACCATGTATTATTATCATTATTGTCATAACATATGATGGCTTTTTGCACCACCTTTGGAGTTAATAATGCCTTGAGTTGCTTCTGCCATGTGGTGAATTAATACCAGTACAGTAATTCACATGATTTGACATTTATGTAATATCTTGTGACCATGTGAGAATTCAAATGATATGCTCTTTTCATATTCAACCCCCCCCATATATGCACAAAAAGTACATATTTTTATGTATGATGTAGTGTTTATTTCTTGAAACACCTTCATTCAGTATTATTTCCATTTTACACATGCTGAAGCTCTAAAGAAACTTGCAATAAAATGAATTTAAAATATGATGTAATGTGTGTTAGGGTGCTATATGTGCCAAAAAGCTTTGGGGTTTATCAACATAACTTTCATATTAGTTCTATAGGAAGGGGAAAAGAAATTAGGAATACATGTTTTTATTTTCTTATGGATAAAGGTGTCATCGGAGAGAGAGAGTAGTGGAATGCAAACAAGTATGCAAAGGCAGAAATTCTTTCATTTTCTTTCACTTAAATTTTCTTATATAGAGAAACCTGTGGAGTATTCATAACTATAAATTCACATGTATGCCACAGTAATTAACTTTTTAATAGTGTGTAAATATTTTGTCTTAAGTATCATAAGGCATCATCTTAACTGTAACAATTGTCTCACTTTCCCAAAAGTCTGGGAAGTTGTTATCCTCAGCTGTATAAAATAAATGTATCAGTCATATTTTAATTTAATTACAGTTCAATAGTATTTAATCCTTAAATACACTACTGTATACATAGAGGGATTCCAATGTAAGCATATGCACCGTTTTTTTTTTTTTTTTTTTTTTTTTTTGAATAATTCCTATTGTTGTTTAATAACTGTACTACTGATGATGTTTTATGATACTTAAGATGAAATATTTACATATTATTAAAAAATTAATTACTGTGGCATACATGTGAATTTATAGTTCTTTCACTAAATATTTGTTTGCAGTAACAAATGATATGATAATGTCCAAGATTTGAGACATATAAAATGTACACTTTTTTTTTTGCTTTCCAACTCCAGTTTTCTCATTTATACTATTTTGACCATTATTTTTTGCCAGACATGAAGCCTTTTGAATTTTACTTCTTTTTAGCATTGTTTGTGGTAAAATTGGAAAATGTAAAAAATTGAAAATATGCTGAACAAACAATAGAAAATATGAAAATGTACATAAAACACTTTTAACGGATTTGGCTCAGCAATTGCTTCTCCAGAAGAAATTAGCAATTCACAGTAGAGATTTTGGCAGGGATATTACTAATCTTGGAGATTTCTTACCTAAAGCTCTTTCTGGTACATTCCCATTTCTTCCATTACATGGAAGGAATGGGGGAAGAAAAAGAGCCACAACGTTGTTCTCGAGTACAACTATTGTTTCAACAATTTAAGTTTTCATAAGAAAATGAGTTAATTTAATAGGTATGATTGACCATTAGATTTATTTTAGTCCTTTATTTAACAACAGCAAAAAAAATCTACAATTTTTCCTTAATTTTCTTGTTGTAGGAAGTGGTGATGGTGATATCGAGTGTTCTGAAAGAATTCTGATTGAAATGTTAGAGAAGTATCCTGAGGTAAATATTGATTTTTATTAGTTGTAATAATCACCAGGAAAATTTTGTTTGCCTCTGATATGATAAATTCACATCTTATTATTATGGCAAGCAAAAGGGGGGGGGGGGTAAATAATTTTATTTACTTTTTTTGTTATCTTGTTTTTTTAGATTTGATAATTTGTGCAGTATATGGTTCTAAAACACGGTTGGTACTATGAATATAGCACTAACTACATTGTAGAAATCAGTAAGCATAAAGTGATGTGAATACCAATACTAACTGCTTATTTATTATAGGTGTGCAGAAAATTTATCAAAAAAAAGGAAAAGAAAAAGCAGTTTGAATATATTTAATCACAGTTCCATGAAAAACCACAAATCATTGAAACAGTAATTCATAGAAGAAATCCACACATTAGTTTGTTCTTCTTTATTTCAAACAAATACTTAGTTTTGGCTGCTTGTGTAGTCACTGCTCATCAGAATGAGCAGTTGACTACAGAGCATTCGATGATGCTCCGTCTCTCTCTCTCTCTGTTCTGAATTTATTAAAACAAGAAGTGGCTATTGCCTACCTCTTCACCATTTAACTCCATATTCATCAGAGCAAGCTTTCTTATGTATTTCCTAAAGAGTATACTCTGCATATTTTCAAATCAGTAGTTACAAGTTTTTTCCTTGGACTCCTTGGAGGGGTCCAAGGAGTCCAAGAACTCATCGAGGGAGGGCACCTGCTCTACAGCTCTCTTTCTCCACTGCTCAAATCCATCAACAACCACAAGCACACCAATGCCATCTACCACCCACCACCACTAGTATTTCCACAGAAATCACAAACATCCATGTAATTCAGGGAGCCTTAAACAGATGGAGTGAATTGTGCCACTTATTTGCTGTGTTTGCATGGAAAATCAATTTGAATGTAATGCTTTTAAGTTTTCCTCTCTCTCTCTCTTTAAGTTTTCCTTACTACCACCTACGCAGAAATTTGCTGTAGGAAACATAGGAAGGTGTTTTTTCCTCTATGAATCTGACAAAGGTTTCTTTAAGCCACATGCAATAATTTGGTGTAAATTAATATGCTTGTACTTTAATGTTGACTGATGATTAATGATGACTATCTTTTGGCTATGGAAATTTCCTCTTTTGACTTCTTGTTGTACAGAGAGCTGGAATTTTTTTCTTTAGATTTTTTTTTTGCAAGAGAGAGAAATGTAAGGTTGTATTTTGTTGTCAGACTACAATTTCCTTGTTTCTGCCATATCTTCTGTTTCCTGCTATTTCTTTTGTGTGATTGAAATGAAGTAGGGGGGAGGGGACATCAGTATTTTCCCCTTAAATTCGCTATAGCAGACCTTTCACTGTAACATACTATTTCTCTGGTCTCTATGGGTTCATTATAGCTAGCATCTGCTCTGTGTGTATGCGTAAATAAAAAATTTAATTGTCAAGAGTTTCTTATGATTTCTTTAATTCACTAGCTCTTTAGATATTCATTTGTTGTCAAAATAATAAAAAAACTTTTACTCACTAAAAAGTGAGGAAAAAGTTAAAGTAAACAAAAAAAAAAAAAAAGTGTAACAGTATTGTTCACACACTGATACATTATGCAGTAAGGATATCTATCTCAATAAAATATAAAGTAAAATCAAGGTCTTTTGAGGAGGTGGGGGAAAAAGACATTCATTCCTGTATAAAATTTATTTCAGTTGGAAAATATACTTTACATATAGCATAGTAGCTGCTGTGCATAATTTCATGCTGAGAATATTGTGCAAAGCCCAGAAAGGATGCTGGGCTTTGCCCAGCAAATCCTTGAATGCTACAGAGAGAGAGAGAGAGAGAATGGTGTATTATGGTGTTTAATAGCCTTGATATTAATAAGACTGTGAGGTTGGGATCACTGCATATTTTTGTGGAATGTGCAAAAGAGTGCTCTTGAGCTGTTGTTTGATGAGAATAATTCAATATTGTGCTTTCTTTCTACTCTTTTTGTGACCCACCCCTGAAAGAGTGGAAGAGAAGCACAATAGAATCACTGCACATGAGTGGTGACAAAACAGGACTTTCCTGTTATAGCCCAATTTGTGAATATCTCAGTTATAATTAGTGTATTGGAGATATTAAGTCTCTGGAATATAGGATTGAGTTAATAGGCATGTTTTCTCCTGATCATCATCATTGATTTATAATGGTTCTTACTTTAGCAGTCTGCTGCAATTAGTGCAGAGTTGCATTTTGTAAAAACACATGGCTAGATAAGTGAGATGCATACAGTGATATTCTTAGTTTTCCTGACAGCATTTGTCAGATTACTGCAGAATAAGTTGGCATATAAGTTGAGGGAGATGGAGATATCTAATGGATTAGTGAAATAGACAAGAGATTGGTTACATGAAATATATCAGTAAGTTATGTGTTATGGGGAAAAATATTCCCAAAAAACATGAAAGTAAAACCATTATTGTTAGTTTTATTTCTTGAGGATATTTCACATGGACTGAGGGGAATTATTTAGTTGTTGAATATGCAAAGTTGGAGAGCATTATAAGGAATGGTACTAATATCAGGTTTATTTAGGAAGATTTAAATTTATTTTTCTTTTGGAGAGATGAGTTTGGTTGTTATTTATTTATTTTATTTGATTTTTACGGGGAAAGATATTGAAGGCCATACTAAGCCAGGACACAGCAGCACATATTGGAAAGACATTGAAGGCCATACTGAGCCAGGACACAGCAGCACATATGGTAATTGGTTAGTAGGACAATCACAAACATCCATGACTTTGGTGGGATTCGAATCTGCAGCCTCTTGACTGGAGAATGGATACACTAACCACTCAGCCAACCAGGTGGCTTAGTTGTTATTATAGTCTTAATAAGTTCAATATTTTGAAATTTGCGGTGCAAGTCCAGAGAGTAACTAAGGCACAGAATGAATAGAATTGTGTAAAGTGTAGGATTACAGTTTAATGAATTTGGTGTGAGTCAGCTGAAGAAGCTGTTGTTGCAGTGTAGAGTATTGAGTGATGTGAACAGGAGATCATAAGAAGCAATAAGTGATGTGAAAGAGCAGGAGAGTAGGACAAGTAAAATTGCAGTGTTTATGAATTTAGAGGAGCATAGTGTGGCATGAGAATGAGAGAACAGGAGTACAAGATTGATAGGAACACAGCAGGAGTGAAGTCTAGAGGGTGGCATTGTAAGAAGAGTGTATTCTGGAAGGACTAATAAATGTATTTATGAAACTGGTCAGCATAGGAGTGGGATGGCCTGAGTTGCAATCAGAGAAATAGAATTTAGGTAAAATTATGGGTTGGTGGCAACAAAGACAAGTGTCCATGGGTAGGTGCGAAGAAGTTGCAACCGAAAAGTGACATAAATACACCAAAGTGAATTGCTGTGTTTTTTTATGAATGTCAGAAGTATGAAATGAACAAGGTGATGTTGCATGGATTGACTGTTGTTGGAATAATTAGAAATACGTGAAACATGGTTGGATGAGAATTGTATATACAGTGGTATCTCGCTAATCCGAACTAATAAACACCGTGCTGGTTCGGATTAGGGAAAAGTTCGGATTAGTGAATTTTCCTCCAAGAGATGACAATAACTAGCGTTTAAGACAAAAATAATCAGATTCTAATGGTACATCAATTTAATTCTGTAAATAAATTAACTGATAGAAAAAAGCTACTGTACTGTAATGTTAAACAAAAAAAAATAATACAGTACAGAAGTTTAGTTTAGTAAAAAATTTAATTTGTATATATGTGTATTGTTGAGGATTCTGATTTAATAAAATTGCATAATTCAGTACATAACTTAATTTGCATAAAAAATATCACTTTCTTGTGCACAACACAAAAAAAAGTTTCACAAATTAACAAAAAAGTTTTTTATTTCTTTGTAAAAAGTTACCGATTTTCTTTTGCTTCTTGGAAGCTAAACGTTTTTCGAGTGCTTCTTCTCGGAGCTGCATTAGCAATAAAATTGTGGGAAATGGCATATCAGTCTGCTAAGCACATTCTATACACTTATTAAAACTGTCAGGTTCCTCTTCATGTTTTACTTTTTTTTCTTCGAGTTCTTCATCGTCTTCTAATTCATTCTGTAGTGTCATGTGTATAATTTTAGCATCTGATTTGATTTCAAATTCACTTTTGGTTCTACCTGTAATCCATTCCGTAACATCTGTATTTATATTTTTAATTATGCACGTTTTGAATTTCCTCTTTTTGTATATATTTGTGATTCATGCCGACAATACAGTTACGTGCTGTACGGTATAAAAAAGCATACGTGAACACACATAAATCAAAATAGGCTTCCATTATAGCCGTACAATTGACAGTATGAAAAAATACTGTACTGTAATAATAATAAAATAAATAATAATAGTTAAAATAATAATTATTAAATAAAAATAATAGTACACAAAATAATAACACGTAATAAATAAAACTTTTTTCTTTCAAACCGCAATTCCGATTACTGGAGGGTTCGGATTAGCGAGATACCACTGTACTTGATGGGAATATAAATGAACGGATATGATATTTTTCATGAGGATTGGAAAGACAGGGAGATGGCTTGCAGGATGATTATCATCATGAATTTACTGATATGTACCCTCAAGGGGTGTTCAGGTTACAATGACAGTACTACAATTAAGTTTACATTATTATTAATCTCCTATCAACAATTTTTCTCCAAATCAATCTATTACTTGTGAGCACCTCCAATATTATCATGTGAGAGTGAGGTGGTGAAAAGTTCTGATAAAAATCTAGAACAAAAATGATATTAAAGCAACTGATATAACCACAAGAAAGAACATATATTTTAAAATCTTTTAACCTCTCATGCTTCATCAAATTTTAATAATTTGTTTTTTTTTTCTTTTAGGATACATAAGAAGACATGTCAGAGATTTTGAGGAAATTTGAAGATACAGAGGTGCAGGCTGTCATCAAGGTTTATGTGCTGAAATTTACCGAATTTTGTGTGAGACTTTAGGTGACTGCCTCAGCACATCCAATAGTTGCCAGATGGGTGGTCGTTTAAAACTGGGCATCCTCAGACAATAGATGCCCCCAGGTCAGGAAGATCTTCCACTGCAATCACACCTGAAAACATTGATATAGTGCATGCCATGATCCTTGATGATAGATGAATACCAGCCAAAAACATTGCAAAGACTCTGGAGATATCCAGGGAATGAGTTGGAGTCTTTATCCACCAACATCTGAATGTGCAGATGCTCTCAACAAAGTGGTTCCCCAAATGTTTGAATGCCAACCAAAGAGAGAATGTGTGCTGTCATCTCAAAGGATTTTGGTTCATTTTGAGACATCAGGTGCAAATTTTTGTACTCATATTGTGACTATTGATGAAACATGGCTTCATCATTATTACTCAGACCAGACAACAGTCAGTGGAGTGGAGACACAAAGGTTCTCCACATTCAAAGAAGTTCTGAATTCAAATCCAGCCATTGTCTTTTGGGTATGGATAGTGTAATCCCAAATACCTTAAAAAAATGTGAAACTGTTACAGCAACAGTTTATTCAAGGAATTGAAGGAGGTACTACCGAAGGAAAAATGCTGCTGGAAACTGAGCAGAGGTGTGTTGCTTTCGCAGGATAACGCACCTCCTCACACTGCTTATGAAACCCAAAAGACAATACACAACTTGGGCTTTCAGTGTCTGCCTCCCACGCTATTTGCCAGATCTCGCCCCATCTGACTATTTCCTGTTCCCAAATTTAAAAGAACACTAGAAAGGAACAAAATTTACCACAGATAAAGTAATATCTGCAACTGAGGACTGAACAAGGGAAAGACTTTTTTCTCAGAGGATTCCAAATGATGCAGCAGCAGCATTGTAACAAGTATATAACACTTCATGAAGAATATGTAGAATAATGTGTAAGTTACATGGTTCTACCTCAGTTCCTCAGTGGTGATTATTACTTCTGACTGAATCAATCTGCCTAGACCTTGGTCTTCCTCTTGGTCTCTTTCCTGCCATCTTGACATCAAATACCATTCTATTTAAGTGACCATACCACCTTAGATTAGCTCTGCTGACACATTCTTGATGCTAATAATGTCAAGTTCCTTTTTAATCTCTTAATTTTTAATATGATTCTGCCATTGATGCCATCGGTTCACTAATTTTTCTGAGAAGCCCCATATCTCTGGTCCCTGGTCTTTGATCAAGTGCTTTATTTCTAATCCAACTGCAGATCCATAACTTAAAACCGGTTTGAACACTGTTTTGTATACTGCTAGTTTTGTGTTTTGGCTAATTTCTCTCTTATTCCATAGAAATTTATTCAGCTGGCTACCCACCATGCCAACTTTGCTTATTCTGTTGTCTATTTCCAGATTTAACCTACCATCTTCACTAAAAACTGTGCCTAAATAGCTGAAGGATTTTACTTGTTCTGTAGGCTCTCCATTCAGAATGTAGTTCTGCTTATTTTCATAGTTTTGGTCTTTTTATTGCTGATTTTCATGCCAGATTTGCTATGGCTGTTATTCAATTTAGTTATAGAATCTTGGAGACTTGCACTAGATTTGCTTAGGAGTACATCGTCTGCATAAAGCAGATAGTTTGTTAGACATCTCCAGTTTTGATATCAGGTTGAATAACACTTTCCTTTATAATGTGATCCATATAGGTGATGAATAGGAGTGGAGATAATATGCATTCTTGTCTTACCTCTGATTTTGCATGAAATTATCTTCCTGTATTTCCTTCATTTCTAACTGCTGACTTACAACTTAAATATAGACTATATATTGCTCTTTGTAATGTTCCATTTACCCCATATAATTGTGTTTTGAAAAAGTGTTTTGAAAAGCTTTTTTCTGAGCTACTTGTCATATGCCTTTTCCGGATCTACAAAACTTAAGTACAGATCATATTCCCACGATTTTTCAGCTATTTATTTGTCTTCATGTGAAAATCTGATCTTGACAACCTTTATTTGGCCTGAACCCAGCTTGTTCTTCTCTAAGTTTCTCTTCCACAATCTTTCTCAACCTCTTTTCAAGTATGCTTGCATAAATGTTACCTGGACACTTAGTTGAGAAATTCCTCTGTAATTCTCACATTCAGTTTTATTCCCTTTTTTGTAAATAGGAATTATGAGAGCTCTATTCCAATCATTGGGAATTCAACTTGCAGGATGATAACAGGATGAATTATGCTTGCACAAAGTAGAGATTAAAGGAGGATATAGTGGCAGTATTTTTGAGAGGAGTATGGTTTTCAGTGGAGCTTTTATGTTGAGCCCATACATGGGTAGGGAAAGGAGAAACTTATTTACATTTGATTTAAAAGCCTATATATATATATTGTATTCATTGGGAAACACATAAGGGAGAAGACTGTTCCACAATACAGCAGTCAGGGTCGTACTTATGCATAGGTGCATGAGGGTTTAGCTGGGGGGCCCTGAAAATTTAGGGACAATTTAAGGGCCCGAAAGCACTCTAGTGCCTTGGACCCTTTCCCACCTCGAGAAAAGTGTAAGCACAGCCCTGACAGCAGTAGCAGAGATTGTGGAGGAGGTAAAGGAACTTGTTCTGTGAGGGGATTTGAGTGGCAGCTGCACATGTTCCAGCAAACTTAGTACTGAGTTGGGAAATTATTGATGCTATGTCATGTGACACTTGTCATGGAAATATTTATAGAATACACATATTGCAGAAACCTTTAAACACCTGTGTTGAAAGTAAGAGAAGTGAGTTGGTAAGAGATGAGTTATTAATCAATCTAATTGCCATCCTCTGTATTGAGTCGAGCATTTCGAGGGAACGGAGGGAGGTGCCTCCACTCCAAATGTGAGAACAGTATTCATTAGCTGGGAGAATTTGTATAAGATTAACAGCTGTTCAGAGGTGAAGTAACATTTTGAGTGAAAGAGAAATCCTGCTATTTTTAGAAGTGAGGAGACAATGGTTGTGATGTGTTTATATCAGGAGAGGCTTGATGTCAGGGTGATTCCAAGAAGAGAAATTTCATCTTGAATCTCATCTGATCTTGAATCTCATCAAATTTCATTTGGAAATTTGAGTGTTGTCAAAGGTAATGCTGGGAGAAAATCGTTCTTTTTTCTGAGAAATAAGGCAGAGCCGAGATTGAAATTGGCAGGTTATCTGAATTCCATTGGAGGGCTTGGAGTGAGGGTGGTGGTGGTGGTTGATGTTCCATAGGTTGTGAGGTGATTTGTGTAGTAGAGTCAGTTGAATGGTGAAAGCATAAGGAACCCTTATGCCTTCAAGGTAGTTTAAGGGTTGGGAATTGATGGTTCTCTCCATTACTTTAGACAGGACTGAGGTGAGTGAGATAGAGAGCAGTAGTTTGATGACAGTGATTTGTCATCCTTCTTGGGAATGGGTTGAACATTGGCCAGTTTCCAGGCTGTGGGATAGATACTAGTGGTTTAAGAGAATATAAACAGGTGACATAGGATAGGAGTTAGTTCTAGTGCATAAACCTTCATGACAATTGGAGGAATGCCATTATGGCTAGAAGACTTTTTTGAGTGTAATTTGAACAATATTTTTGTGATCGCTTTCTGGCAAAAGGATATAGGGTATTGCATGTTGGGCATCTGGAATGGTTGGAGGGGGGGGTGTTTACCGCAGTCAGTTATACATGCATGGAAGCAAAGTGTGAAGCCAGAAGATTGACTTTTTCTGTGGTTGATGTTGCAATAGAGCCATCTGGGTATGATAGGGTGAGAATAATGTTAGGAAAAAGTTATGACCAATTGCTTTGTAAGAGACCAAAAGGCTTGACTTCCGTTTGGACAGGCTGCAAGTTTCCTGCTTTTTGCTCTTTCAAACTATGTTTCAGAAGCATTGATAGTTTTCTTTCAGGCTTGAGTATAAGCACTAAATGAGGATGGAGTACTTGATGTAAGCCAGTTGTGGTATGCTTGATTTTTTATTTGTACAGCTTTGACACATCTTTTGGAGAACCAGGGTTCTCCAAAAGATGTGTCAAAGGAGAGTAGTGTGGGGAATGTATGTTTCCATGCCAGTAAAGATAACTTCATTAATGTGTTCAGTGCATATGCTTGGCTTAGAAGGCTAAAAACAATAGTCCAACCATGGGGATGGTTGGACTGTTGTTTCCAGCTATTATTGGACTATTGAGGCATAGAAGTCACTGAGACTGTTCCACTTTGCACTGTTATAATGCCAAGCTACTCTTGTGTGGGAGTGAGGTGCATGAGGTGGAGACAAGAACTAAATTGTGGTCAGAATTACCTAGGGGCCCACTACATTCACTGTGTATTTGGAAGGATCATTGGTGAGGAAGAGATCTAGGGTGTTTGTGAAGTAGTTAGGGTTATCTGGTATTCTGGTTGGCATGTGAAACAGGAGGTATATGAGGAATTAAGTAAACTTAATATATTACTTGAAGCCATTACTGTTTAACTTGTATATTATTTGATATTGAAAGCAATTTAAATGAAGATATGTAGTTGTTGGCAGATGATTCAAAATTAGAGAGAGCTAGTGGAGCATATGTGACCTTGCAGGATCTGATTAGAATGTGCAAGTGGAGTTCCATTTCATTGTGAAGTTGGTGAATGGGATGCAGTAGTTGGGAAGGAAATTTTGAGGTGGAGGAAATTAGGGATATGAGAATTTTTTTTGTATTACTTCCACACGAGAGGCTGCAAGGTCTGTATCAAGGTTATCGAGATTATAAGCAAAGTAATATGTTCTTATTTATTTTGAAAAGCTGAAAGTTGTAGTCCTTGAGAGATACTTCATTACAATGACTCTTTCAAAGCATAGGTAGGTGGAATAAAAGATGACTTGGGAGTAGCAGGTTTGGTAGTCAGCAAAAGTGTAAAAGGTGTTGAGCAGCCATAGCTTGTTTTGCTGTAGATTAAATGGCAATAATGGATGCATACATTATACAGTAGTGCATAATGGATGCTAGTTCTACTGAACAGTGCTCATGAAAATATCCATAGAAGAGATACACTGCAAAAGATGACCATCTGTGAGATAATGGCAGAAGAAAGAGTGTGTGATTTTAGGTTCACCATCACAATTGTGAGAGCAGCATTCCAAAATTTGGGTGGATTTGTACAGACTAAATAACTGGGCAGATGAAAAGTAACATCTTGAGTGAAAAGGATGTTGAGGATGTGTCTCTCACACACACACATGATGCGATTATGCAAGGAAAGGAAATGAGTGGAAGGAGGGTAATTATTATGGGGGATTTTAACTATAGTAACATTGATTGGAAGGAGGAGAAGACACATGTGAGGATGGAAATGGATTTTATTCAATTATTAAGGGATAACTATCTGAGACAGCATGTAATTGAAAATACTAGGGGTGTGAGAGTGCTTGACCTGGTAATAGCATCTCACAATTTGACTGTAATGAATATGACCATGTTGCCACCTATTGGTGAGAGTGATCATAAGGTCTTGACCTGGGAGGTCGCTAAAGGTGTGGAATTTTTAATTAAGACAGGGTATATGTGAAATTACCATGCTGGCAAGTATGACAAGCTTAGGAGATTGCTTGGATCAGTGCCATGGCATGTACAACTGCAAGGGCTGGACGTCGATAGAGCATGGGAAGTGGTCAAGGAGCATTTACAGGAGGTTATGACTGATTGTATACCTAGGGTCCGAATAGTAAATCAAGTAGGGGTTAAATGGATGAATAACACCATTAAGCTTGAGCTGCAAAAAAAGAAACAACGGTGGAGGGAATTTAAAGAAAGAGGTGACTTGCAGGCACACGAACGGTATAAAGTGCAGGCCAGAAGGGTAACGAGTTTGGTAAAAACAGCAAAAGCCGATTATGAAAGGAAACTAGCTATGCAAGCAAAAGAGAATCCCAAACAGTTCTTTCAATATGCTGCAAGCAAGAAAAAACTGTACATGGCAAAATGATTTTAAGGAATGACGATGGTAAGGAGGTCACTGAACGATATAGTGGAGTTACTGAGCGTGCACTTTGCAAAGGTATATCATCCAGGTGGTGACATTGAAAAAATGAAGGAGCCATTAGTTTATATGGGAATTGTGATGAATGAAGTGGAAGGAATAGTCTATTACAGAACCTTAATGTGAATACATGTGTGGGATTGGATGGTATACCGGCACGGGTCTTGCGTGAAGCGGCTAAGGAATTATCAGTGCCCTTGACTATGTTGTTTAATCTGAGTCTCGGGTCTGGTTTAGTCCCGAAGGCGTGGAAAGAGGGGAAAATAGTTTCACTGCATAAAGGAGGATCCTAGACTATGGTTGCAAATTACCGACCGATCAGCATATCAGGAGTCGTTGTCAAGGTCTTGGAGAAAGTAGTCAATAGAAAAATACAGGAATGGATTGATGAAAATGAGATACTGTACAGGGAGGGGACAGCATGGCTTTGTAAAGGGTAGATCATGCCTGAGTAACTTGCTCAAGTTTTATAACAAGGTGACGGCTGAACTGGATAAGGGAAATGGGTTTACAGTGATACTGCTGGACCTGGCAAAGGCGTTTGACAGGATACCACATGGAATTCTAATCCGTAAACTACGACATATGGGAATTGATATAGGGTTGGTGAGATAGATAGGTTGGTGGTTGATGGAGAGATATCAAAGAGTGGTTTATTCAGGAGTAAAGTCCAAAAGACGGCCTGTGACTAGTGGGGTGCCGCAGGGTTCTGTTCTTGGACCACTGTTGTTTAATCTGTTCATTAATGATATAGGGAAGGATCTAAGTGGAACAGTTCATTTGTTCACTGATGATGCAAAGTTGGGGAGGGCGATAGTGAATGCAGAAGATGTCAAAGTCTTGCAGGATGACTTAGATAGATTGGAGTTCTGGGCTAAGGAGAATGGATGTCAATTTAACGTGACAAAATGTAAGGTTATGCATTTTGGGGTGAAAAGATTAGCAGCAGTATACCACATGGGTGGAACTGTACTCCAAGAGATTGATGAGGCCAGGGACTTGGGAGTGTTGGTGGATAGGGAGATGAAGTTTAGGGGGCACATTGCGAAAGTAGCTAAATCAGCTCATCAACTCACTTGGTTGTTGAAAAATACCTTGACGAGCAGAGACAAGCAAGTTATTGTGCCTCTGTACCGAGCCTTGATAAGACCTCATCTTGACTACTGTGCCGAGATTTGGTCACCTCGGTTCCTTCTCAATGGGGAGGAGGTGGAGAGGATCCAGAGGCGAGTGACTAAGATGATAGCAGGTCTATGGAATGAACCATATGAGAACAGGTTGAAGATTTGTGGGTTGCAGAAACTGGTTGATAGGTGGAAAAGGGGAGATATGATTGAGACATTCAAATTGCTAAAAGAATTCTATAAGATTAATTCAGAGGATATTTTTGAGATCAGAACTGGTGGTGGGAGAACTAGGGGACACCTATGGAAGCTGGGCAAGAGTGTGGTTAGTAGTGGTGTTAGAGCTGGGTTCTTTACTTTTAGAGTGGTAAATGAGTGGAATGAGCTGCCAGAGTCTGTTGTGGGTGCTATGACGGTGAGTGAGTTCAAGGCAAGGTATGATAGATACTGTGAGAATGTCGTATAGTTGTGTGGACAATGTTTAGGGCCTCCCTCGATTAGTCTAAGGACTCCCTGGAGTAGCCCAAAAATAATAATAATAATAATAATAATAAAAAAAGGTTAGGAGTAAGAGTCATTCGGAGTTATGTGAAGGTGGTCTGAAAAGTTCTCGGCCTCGACCATAGATGGCAACACTATCGGCAAGATTTTTTTTTTATAAGTTGGTACATCTGTCATAAACATCCATGTGAAATTGCAAGTCATTCTATCAAGTAGTTTATTTTATACAACTGTCTGAAGCAAAAGTGTTGTCTGTATCCCTTGAAATAGATAAAATTGAATATTGTGAGGTTATAAAATTCTTTGTAAAAGGAGGATTAACGCCAAAAGAAATTCATTCGAAGTTCATAAAAGTTTATGGGCACACTTCTCCTTTGTTTTAGACAATTAAGAAATGGGCTACCGAGTTCAGACGTGGGCATACCAGCCTTGAAGATGATCCACATGAAAGATGTTCAAAAACAATATAACAACACCAGAAATCATTGATCAAGTGCACGATATGATATTGGATGATATGATCGGTGAGTCATAGTGTCTGAAATTGCTGTGACTATAGATATTTCAAAAGTACGTGTAGGATATATTTTGCATGAAGAATTGCAAAAGAAAAAGCTTGCTGTGAGCAAGCATGGCACAAGATGAGTGCCATGCTTGCTCACAGCAGATCAAAAACACACTCACATGAAAATCTCTGAACAGTGCTTGGAGCGTTTTAACAAGCATAAAACTGATTTTTTGCATTGATTTGTTACTATGAATGAGACTTGGATTCACCATTACACACCAGAATCCAAACAGCAATCAAAACAGTGAACAGAATCTGGTTTGTTCAGCACCAAAGAAGACATAGTCGGTTCCATCAGCAGGAAGGGTCATGGCATTGGTGTTTTGGGATGCTAAAGGCATTTTGTTTATTAATTATCTTGAAAAGGGTAAAACAATAACTGGGGAATATTATTCTGATCTTTTAACTAGACTAGACGAAGAAATTCGTGAGAAAGACCCAGTTTGCAGGGAAAAAAAAAAATCATCTTTCATCAGGACAGTGCACCTGTCCACAAAGGTGTTTTGGCAATGGGAAAATTAAGGGATCTGCACTGTGAATTGTTGGAACATCAACCCTATTCTCCAGATTTGGCTCCCTCTGACTTCTATCTCTTCCCAAAACTAAATCTCTTCCTTGCTGGTCAGCGTTTTTCTTTGAATCAAGAAGTGACTGTAGAGGGATATTTTGCAGATCTTAGTGAGAACCACTACAGGGGATGGGATAATGGTGCTGGAGCATCACTGGAAAAAATAAAAAATAATTTGAAATTATAAATTCGTTTTTTTATTGTTAGGCTGAGAACTTTTCCGACCACCCTCGTTCTTGACTCTTAAGTCGAGTTATCAAAGGTAAGGGGAGAACTATGTCCTTTTTTGTGAGAAAAAAGACAAAACTGTTTTGGAAGCATTGAAAGTGATGAGGTAGTTATAGCCCCATTAAAAGATGGTGTGGAAGTCAGTGTTTACGACACTTGTAGGTGATGCTTGAAACTTTAGATGTTTGACCACTGCAAGGTTTGTGACATGTGTAGGATGAGTGGAGAGTATTATTGTCAGCAAAAACTAGGAATAGGGTTTGAGGCCAGTGAGAGCTTTTCATTCCTATATGATGATGAAGGTGGGTGAAATAACACAGCCCTGAGGAATATCTGTATTAATAGGAAAATCTGAAGAGAGAGCTCACCTTCCACTATTACAATCCTGAACAACCTGTGAGAAAAGTGTTATTTTGATTACAAAGGAAAGAAGACATACTGGTAGATGTTTGACACACAGTGGTCAAACATCTACCATGAGATTGGAGTTTACTGTGATAAGCCCGTGATGCCAGATTATATCAAATGCCTTTGAATCAAACCAAGGCATTTGATAGAAGAATGATGGTATGCATGGACCTAAACCATAAGGGGGTCACCTTTCAGAAATTGTGAGGACCTTGCTGTGTAAAGTAAAAAATTATGGTTCTGTTGTAGAGAATCTTGATCATCCACATGTAGATTACTGTGTACACATCTGTTCACTTTGTGTTTTAAGTAGATGAGAATAATATTATTATTACAAGAGCCCTCCTGGGAGTCCGGGACTCCTCAAGGGAGGCTGCATGATCACTTATATAACACCATACCTTCTCTTGAATTCATTCATTCTGTTGCACTCATAACATCTAAAGACAAGCCATTCCAGTCTAGTGCTATTCCATGAGGGGAAAAAAAAAAATCTACCTCTCACCTCCCTTTCTTGACTGTATTTATTTTAATCTTAATCAGGCAACATGTGGGTTACTGTGTACATACTTTTCAGCTTGTTTTTAAGAGGATGAGAATATTATTATTATTACAAGAGATCTTAATGGAGTCAGGGATTCATTGAGGAAGGCCAAATAATCACTCACTCCATGTTATACCTTCTACTGAATTTTTTCATGCATGCTATTTGCACTCACAACATTCAAAGGTAAGCAATTCCAGTCATGCACCACTCTATGAACAAAAAATCTACCTCTCACTTCTTTCTTGACTGCATTCATTCTCAACTTCCATGGATGCCCTCTTGTCCTTTTCCCACTCCTCTATAAAATAAAAAATTTCATCTACTGGTATTCTGTATAACACTTTCAAGTTTGTAGATCTTTATCAGATCACCCCTTTTTGTCCAGTCTTCTAGTGTGCAATCCAGAAATTCTCAATCTCTACTTATAGTCTACATTCCACAATGTAGACTTATAAGTAGAGATTGAGATATCATCTTTAATGCTCTCCTTTGCAATCCCTCTTCACTGTATTTCCATCACCCCAGAAACTGGGAAACCAGATCTGAGTAGAGCAGTCCAGATGTGGCTGTATCAAAGCCTTATAAAGAAGCAGAATGACTTCCTTATTTTTACATTAGTGTTCATTTCAACATTGCAGTTATCCTCTGAATTTGTATTTGCAATTTTTGCTAGTTGACCCCTGAATTTCAATTTCCTGTCTACTAAAACTCCAAGATCCCTGGTCAGTTTCTCCAGCATAATCCTGCCAATATAATATGACATTTGATATCTCATTACAGCCAAGTACATAACTTTACATTTACTAACATTTGAACTGATAGCCATCTTATGCAAATCATTTTGCAAGTACTGCATGTTATTTACATTCCTGATTATTCTTCTAATCTTTTTCATCATCAGAAAATAGCTGGATGTTACCTGTTAAATCCTTCTCAGTATAATTATTGTAAAGATGAAATGACAAAGGACTGTTCTATGGGGTTACACCACTAGTCATCTGATATCTTGTAGACTCACATCGCCCATGCATTATTTTTTGATATTTGTCACTTAATAATCAGCATCTTACAAACACTGCTTCTAAACTGAGAATAAGGAATAATATTCTTAACAAGCTGGCTGGTACATCCTGGGGAGCACATGCGTCTATTCTCCATTCATTTGCACGGGGATTAGTATACTTAATAGCTGAGTACTGTTTAGCTGTCTAGCTGAAGAGTCAGTATACAAGTCCCGGGTGAATATTGTTCATATTATCAATAGGAATGTAATTAACAATATATAGAATGCACCTTATGGAATATATTAATTTCTTTTATGATTGACAGTGTATTAAATTACTATTACATTTTTCATTGATATAATTGCAGTACTGTAAATTTTGATTTGAGAGCTGGTTCTGTATATTTAAAATAATCATTAAAATAACATGAACGGTTCTAAAACTAATGAGTTGTTATATTCATTACTGGAAAGTGTATAATATTATTTAAGGGATTACCTTTTGTAATTTTTGGTTTCATATTTGATACGTATCTTTTTCATTCTTGAAGTTGCTCTCATCATATGTACAAAAATATAGTAATTTAAGTGATTTTTTTCTCTTAGTTTGATTACATGGTTGTAGCTTTTTGTATATTTGTACCTCTGTCACAGAGAATGAATAAAGTATACTACTGATTTTAGGCTGCCCTCTTTGTTTTCTTTTATGGACGTCTGAAGCAGCTGAAGGGAGAAGTGAATGAGGTAGGTTAAAATAACTTTGCATTGTAACTTTTTGCTTCCTTAACTGTTCTGCTATTTCAGTGACATGCTACTGTGGTTGCTGTGAATTCTTTGTATTGAAGTTGGTTATTATCTTCAGTATTCTTCAACTAATGGAAGAAGCAATGTAATGGAAGCCATTTTGCATGCTGATGGCAGCAACAAAATAATTAATAATATGTAAGATATATAATAGGTGTTTAGATATATGAATGACTAAAGGAGCCTACACAATAATCCCAGTGATAGCTTTTAACAAAATGGGCACTCATTTGTTGAACAATCGTTTCTGCATCTGTCACCCTTGTACCATCTACATTCAGTAGTTATTCTTTCAAATTCATTCTTCCTTTTACTTGCAGCATAGTGATAAAATTATCACTATGCTGCATGTAATTAATTCTTTCGGGTTGTCTTTAGCTTGCTAAAGACAACCTAAATCTGCAAGCTAAAGACAACCCCAAAGAATTAATTACATGCAGCATAGTGATAATTTTATCACTATGCTGCATGTAATTAATTCTTTGGGGTTGTCTTTAGCTTGCAGAGCAAGTTTCTTTTCATTCTCAGACTTAACTTTCTGTACAACAGTTGTGACTTTTCTGGCCTGTTATTTATAATTTCATAATGGACATCATTCTTATGCACACGGTATTCCTTCCACATCGTCCTTTTCTTAGCAATCTCTTACTTGATAAGATTATACATCCATTTGACTCCTACCTTATTTATTCTTCAAACTCTCAGAACACATTCTGATATCGTATTTTTTAAATGCTTCCCATGCATTATCAATATTCTTCCCATCCAGCAACCAATACCATTGCATTGAACTCAATATATATTCCTCAGTTGGTCATAATTTTCTGCTTTGTAGTTCAGCATGTAACCTTTTCTGAATGAAAGATTCATAAATGTAGCCTCTTTCCAAGTGAATACTGCATGTTCTCTGTCACCAACCAGAGGCAGAATAGTTACATTTCTAACTGAAACACTCTCTGACACTACAATCAAATCTAACACTCTTTGACCTTGAATATTCTTCCCATCCAGCAACCAATACCATTGCATTGAACTCAATATATATTCCTCAGTTGGTCATAATTTTCTGCTTTGTAGTTCAGCATGTAACCTTTTCTGAATGAAAGATTCATAAATGTAGCCTCTTTCCAAGTGAATACTGCATGTTCTCTGTCACCAACCAGAGGCAGAATAGTTACATTTCTAACTGAAACACTCTCTGACACTACAATCAAATCTAACACTCTTTGACCTTGTGTTCCTTCTGTCATAGGTGCTTGAGGAAGTTGTTGCAACAACTGAATAAATTCAGTTTCATTTTTCTCTTGAGATTTTACTGCTATCCAATCAATGTTTGGATAATTAAAGTTCCCCATTATTATTACCTTTTTGTTTTTACACCAATCACTTTTATTTGGTGATGTATTTCTTCATAACTAGCAACCGATCTACCAGGTCTGTAACAATACCCCACTATATATTTGATCTTGTTAGATTCCACCTCACACCAGATGGCTTCAAACTCACTGCCACAAGAAACGCTGTTACTAATATTACAATCATAGGTCTCAACACTAATTGGTTTCAGGTCATCCAGTATCATTAGCAGCATGCCTCCTCTTCTCCTATCCTGTCTATCCTTCCTAAAAATACTGTACCCTTCACTCGATACCAGTTAATGTCTGATTCTGTTAGCCAGGTCTCACTAATGTCTACAATTCAGCAAACTACCCCTGTTGTTTCTGATACTCCTAGCATTTGTGTACAAACATAATAAGCTACCTCCATTGTTCTTTTGTATACTCCTGTCTGTAGTCTGACACAGTTGGACAACTTGCAGATCTGTTCTTCTCTAGTGCCTTATATATGCAGACATCTTTACACACATTTGATGGGTTCAGACCAGATGAACACAATGTCAAAATCTCTCTCCCCTTGTAATTATTTACATGATAATATCTATTCCCGTTATTAACACGTTCACTGCCATGCTACTTGGGCATAGTTTATTCCCAAGCGCTTTCGCGTCTTCAAGGTAACTACGAGTAATCTTGTAGCCGGCTTATCAGGCAGAATTTTGTTTCATACGCCAACTATGAGTAATCTCGTATCACCCCCAACCATATATTACATGCACTGAAGAATGTGTTTATTGCATCTAGTCCCTAAAAACCTTCAGTTTCGACAGGACCAGTAAAAGAAAACTTACTGATAATGAATTAGAAGCTTATGCTAATATGAACGATGATGAATTTAATGAATTCATCATTGTAAATGGAAGGATAAGAGGGAAGTTCTTTCCATTTCAAATATGCACAAATTTGAAATGGATGAAGCAAAAAATCGGAATGGTAAAATTCAATTAAAACCAAATATCGTTAGGGACTATAATTTGGGTATGTCAGGCATCGATCTTTCTGATCACATGCTTTCTTATTATTCTCCCTTACATAAGACAATTAGATGGCCAAAGAAACTGGCAATACGCATTTTTGATATATACATTCAAAATGCGCATAAATTTTATAATATAATTACTGGAAACGCAATGACTGCGTTAAAATTTAGAGATCAATTTATCTCAGTTTTTTGTTGGAATGGATGAGCTTACAGCATCACAGAATATCAGCAGGAAAAAATATTCGCGGACAAAGCCATGCTGAGTATGTACACGAAAGAAACAACGCGAAACACGTAATTATTGTCCTGTTTGCCAGGAAAAACCACCATTTTGCGTGGAAAATTGTTTTAAAGTGTATCATTTGTAATTTGAATAAATTGGTTTTTATTTTATTGATTTCATTTTATAATTTTTATTGATTTTATCAGTTTTAAATTGATTTACAACGTGTTTACTACGGATTAGCTCGCGCTTGGTATAAGAGGTTGATAATCGACATACGCGTATACTCGTAGTTGGCCTCTGAGGCACATATATAATATACTATATTTAAGTTGAAATTATTTTGCTTCTATCAAGCCCCCTGACATGCTCTCTGCTTTATTCAGAATCCAAGGGTCCAAATTAACGTAATTATACTAAGTGTTAATTAGTGTTTGGCATAGGAGGTCGGTAAATCGACATACGAGTATACTTGTAGTTGGCTTGTGAAGCTCATGTACGAACTACGAGTATCGTAGTTGGCAGCGAACGTGTTAACACAGTTACATAACATGTCACTCTTACAAACATATTATCACCATTCCTCCCATTATAATTTAGTTTGCCTGACTCTCTGTGTTAGGTCTCATACCAGTTATTGGTTTTCAAGACTCCTGATACCAGCTACTGGAAGAAACTTGAACAGCTAGAAGAAGAATGGAAAGGAAATCGAACTTGTAGAAACAAAGAAGACATACAAGCGAGATCTTACTATTTGGGCAGTAATGATCAAGGAAAGGAAAGGAAGGAGTAGTGGTAGCATTCAACACCAAATATGAAGATAAACTTCTTGATTTGAAGGCAGTTTCAAGTAGAGTTATGTGGGCAACTTCTAAATGGAGAAATAGACAGTTAAGCTTATTTGTGTCTGTAGTTCCACAGAAGCTTCTCCTAAGGAAGAAGTGGAAGAATTTTTTGAGTCACTGGAGCAGGCAGTTGACATAAAGAAAATGCACTGTCAATATTCTTCCTGCCAAGGAAGAATATTGAAACACCGTTGGAAATCTGAACAGTGCAGTAGGAAGTGAACTTCACCAGGCATATAGAAATGTTTCGAGAAATTTTGGAGAAAGAGGCAAGGCTAATAATAATGGGAAGTATCTATTAGATTTTTGCTCAGGTTTTGGACTAGTCATTACTAACACCACTTTTAACAACATAAAAATGTGCACAAGTTCACGTGGAGAGAAGACACGAGAAATAAGAAAAGTCTCATTGACCATGTTATTATTGATAGTGATACCTTATATATACTGAACAAGAAGAGCATTTCAGAGCACATCTCTTGTATCTTAAAGAAGTTCAATATCTCTACTACATTTAAGCCTATTAATTCAATCAGCTCTATGATACCATCTCCAAAAGATAAAATTTCACCTTTGTTGCTATTCAATCCCATGCAACTGCCAGTTATTCTACTTTGGACAAACGGGCCTGTCTGTTTCTGTACACATATCTGAACATCAATCCTATGTTGTCTCCGTCCCAGAAACCAACAAATCTAGTCTAGTAATGTGTGGGATTACTAATACTAGCCACAGGATCCTTTGGAATGATACTAAGTTAGTATATAGATATTTCCATAAATACAAGTATCTGTTTAAAGAAATTGCTGGAGTACTTCTACATAGCGCAATTGGAAGAACAACTGTACGTTGGTCCCTTCGATTGCACCAAGTTCGCTTCTTGTCATGATGAGAGGAATCTTTATATGTTTTTTTTTTCCCCAGTGAAGGTGAGTGAGCCAATCTCATATGGAGATAGTAGGGTTTTTTCTCCTGGAAACTCTGGTTTTTCCTCCTACATATAGACAAATTGGCCCTGAGAATACACACAATTTGCACCACAAAAAAAATGAGTTGTGGTGGTGGTGGGCAGTAAATGGCATTGGTGTGGGATGATGGTAGTGGCGATTCACTGTAGTTAGTGTAGAGTAGTTGGAGAGTAGGTTCCTTCCTCAATGAGTCTTTGGACTCATTGGAGGTGTCACATAATAATAATTGTCCTACTTTCAGCCTTAAAATAACTTTCCATGCAGAACTCTGGAAAATTTATCAAAAAACTATGTGGCTTAAATATTATATAATTAGTTTTTTTTAAATAATATTTATGAGCTGCCTGTCCAAAGGCATTAGATAGTAACCCTATCACTAGACATACCCAGCGACAGGCCGGACCTGTCCTTTGGAAATTTGATATACTTTCAAGTCTAAGCCAGTTTGAAGGCAATCTTCAAACCTCCTGCAAAATTAAGGAATTTACTTAATTACTGAGCTCATTCAAAGATCCTCTTCCATACTTTGCTCACCCAGGAATTTACAAAATTCAGTGTACCTGCAACCAGGGCTGGCGGAAGCGGGCATTCAGAGCATGCGGGTCTTGCTACGAAGGGGGCACCACCGCTGGGCACAGTTCATAAGTTCATTTTTAAGAAACAAAATTTTTATCATAAAAACAAAATTCTTAGAATGATCAATATTAAAATAAATAAGGCCAGATACACTGAATAAAAATTAAAAAATATTGTATATTGCTGGCTGTTTATAATTTTGCAGTGAGAGCAGGCTAAATGTAAAGGTTAGATTCTTGCCTGCAGAATCTAAAGTGATACGGTGAACAGTTTTATGTGCAGAAACGAATTTTCATACAAAACGTTTGTTGCTACATAACCAGTCATATGGTTATGTAGTTACTGTAAAAACTCGATTGTAGCTTAAATATTCCAAAGCACATTACATTCGATTGTTTATTTAGGTTAAGTCTCATGTGAATATTGTAAAAATAAACTTTGTTTGTCTCTGTATAGTTTGTTTTAGATGTTATTGTAAATAATACTCCAGAAGTTAACTGTATATACTACTTTAATAAGAATATGTTAGAGTGTTAAAAACAAAGGCAATGTTTTTATCGCCGAAGCTGCATGTAATAGATCTACATGGCGGCATTAGAAAGATTGTTATTAAAATTTGTTTGTATGAGAAAGGCTTGCAGGCTCTAAGTGTAAACATCTGCTAAGTCAGTCAGAAAGGTTTAAATAACTTTCTGATGGCCGGCAACTTACAATTAAAAGAAAGCGGAGGAAAAGAAAAGGCATGCTGAACTTGAAACTTAAGATGAAAGAATCATACTGATTCTTTGGGGGGTTGTCAAACTTCATGCAAAGTCTCAGAGGAGGCATAATAAAAAGGAATTGAATCAAACAGAAGGGGCTGCCCGGATTCAGAGATTGCTGCAGAAGTAGAGGGGGGCCCAGTTCCAGAGACGTCCACAGAGAGAGGAGAGGCTGCTCGGTCCCGGAGGCTGCCTGGTTCCAGACATTGCTAAAGCTGCGCGGTCCCATATGTTGCCGAAGAGAGACAGAGCTGCTCAGATCCAGACATTGGTTGAGAGGAGTTTTCCGCTTCCAGAAAGGAGCTTCTTGGTTTGAGACGTTGCTAGAGAGAAATGACTTCTAGGTCACAGACAGGGCTTTCAAATTACCGAAAGGAGAAGTCCCAAACGCTGTAGAAGAGAAAAGTTTCCAGTCCAGAGAGGGATGCTGATTGACAGTTGATGGCAGTTTCATTTTTTATTGGAGGCGGCAATTCAGGCTACTTGAGACGGAGTCGTCCAGGCATTTTCAGCAAGCCCAAGTAGAGGAGAAAAGGCGAGGCAAATTTCCCGAAGTACCTTCACTCGTAAGTTTTTCTTTTCGCCGTGGGAGAATAATATTTTTCCAGATTTGTACAAGTTCCGCTACGCTCCTGCTGAGATATAGCTGAAGCCAAAATTCCAGATGAAGATCTGAGATGAAAGAATTGCCATGGAACTTTTAGTGAAAGACTTTTGACTGATTGTGAGATACAGAGCCTTTGTAAGTTCAAAACTTTTATATAATTCCTCTTCTAGTTGTATTAGAAAGACTTTTAAGATATATGTTTTATGTTCAATAAGGTTAAGAAGTGTCCTTAAGAGAATCATAACTTAACAGAGAGATTTAGGTAACTTCTTTGCGAGTAAGCTTGGAGTTTAATAAGTAAAATTTGTAAACTGAGTAGATAACTTTTTGTGTTAAAGAAAGTATTTAAAGTTGAAGAAAAAAGGTTCTAAATTTTGCTAAAGAGTTTTTATAGAAGGATAGAGAAAGCAATCTTCATAATGTTTAAATTCATGTACATTTCATAGTAATGTAAATAAATGTTATTTGACTTGTAAACATAGCACGTAATAATATAGACGAGAGATTCTGAGAGAGAGAGAGAGAGAGAGAGAGAAAGCGTGCACAGCTACATTAGAATAACGGAGAATAAAGTATAAAGTAAAGAAAAAAGACATCGCAAGTAATTAATAGAAATTACAGGTATACAAAGTTAAATAATAATAAAAGTTTACAATGTCACACTACTGTTGCTATCCTGTCATTACTGTGACATTGCGATGTCACAGTAATGACATCGCAATGTCACAGTAATGACAATAGTCTGCACTGCACTACTGACAGTAGTGCAGTGCAGACTATTGTTTCTTGTGTGTGTCGTGTTGTGTAATAATTTCTTGTGGGTATAAAATAGAAATGGAATTAAAAAGTTATCCAGTGTGCACAAAATTGTAAGCGTCATGCTGCGAAAGAAGCAGATATTAAGAAACAAACTGGGGCTCTTAATAAATTTGTTAAAATATTAAAATAATCTGATGCAGATTGTAACCCACTTGATAGATCAGAAATCAGAGTTGATACATCATCCAGTTGCATGAAAGTACTATTGCAACTATTGAACAAGATAACAAGATGCAGGTTTTCAGTGAAAAACAGTTAGGAGAAGATTTAGTTGTAGTTGACCACGAAACTAACACATTGTTAGTCTCTGTAAATTTAGAAGATCCAGGTGAATGGGGAAATATTGATGAAAAATTATCAGTTGTTTTAATTGAAATGGGGCCTGTTCAAAAGAAAAATATAATATATCCTAGAGATACATATGGTCGTAAATTTAGCAACACGTATTATAATAGAAAAATGGAAAACGGGGAGCTCATGCCAAGAACATGACTCATTTATTCCGAAAACTTTAAATTCTGTTTTTTGCTTTTGTTGCAAACTTTTCGCACCTACTGAATCGAGTGGTCTTGTAGAAGGTTATAACAATTGGAGAAATTTAAGTACAATTTTTCATAGATATGAGACTAGTTTAACTCACATGAAAAATTTCTTGAAATGGAAGGAACTTGATAAAAACTTAAAAAACAAAACTACTATTGATTGCCAGACTCAAAGCATGTATGAAATGGAAAAGAAATATTGTTTTAGAGCTTGATTGAAAAATTATAAAATTCTTTGGTAGCCGAAATTTAGCTTTTTGCAGATCATCTGGTAAATTATATGAAAGGAATAACGGCAAATTTTTAAAATTAGTCGAACTGTTTGCAAAGTTTGATCCCGTTATGGAAAATCATATTGAAAGGGCCCTACAACGAAACAATAGGTTACACTATTCGAGTAAAGACAGTCAAAATGAAATATTGGAAACTTTAAGTAATGCAATTAGGGTTATTATCAATTCGAAAATCTAAATATTATTCCATTATTTTAACTGCACACCTGATGCAAGTAAAACAGAACAAATCACTATTATTATTCGCTTTATTTCCTGTGACAATGGAATTGTCAAGATCAGGGAAAACTTTTTAGGTTTTGCAGATGTATCAGATTCCACAGGACATGGTTTATGTACAACAAACAATAATGGAACAAATGGAACATTCCCATTGAAGATGTGAGGTCAAGGGTATGACAATGGGACAAATATGAAAGGGAAAAAATATGGACTCCAAAATTTGCTTTTGAACAAAAATCCTTAAGCTTTTTACATGCCATGTGCTGCACATACTCTAAATTTAATCATTAACGATGCAGCCAAAGTGAATATACAATTAGTTTCTTTGCAATTATTCAAGAAATATACAATTTCTTTTCATTCTCTTATGTTTGTAAGAGAATCTACAAACATGAGAGTTCGGCGACTACAAGCGTAAGCTAAAGCACCTTTGCAACGAGTTGCCCTAATTTGTATTACGTATTGAACTACGTGCTTTAGCTTATGCTAGTAGTCGCCGATACGTTTATAGTTATACTATATTCGGCATGAAACTCTTTGATTCCGATCTTTGAATTTCTTATTCGGTTTTAAAACAATGTGGGATTTAATATCTCCTTAATTTAAATAATGTTTTACATCGCCGAAATGAAGCCTATTGGCTCTTTATTTTAAATAATTTATGGGTGCACCTTTTTGACAACTCGTATAGCAGAGTGTATAAGTTCTTTTCACTATACCCTTAGTATTATACTTTGGTCTAGCTACTCACTGATGAGATCTCAATAAAGATCAAAACCGGTCTGGGTAGTGACCTCCCACCATAATGTATAACATCATACATCTCGTAGGAGATGGATTTTACATTATGGAAAACACTAAGAATAGCGAACAGAACTTTCTCCACCTTTGCAAAGAGTTACCCTAGTTTGTACTACGTACTTGAATTACGTGCTTTAGCCTATGCTAGTAGTCGTTGATACGTTTATAGTTATACTATATATGGCATGAAACTCTTTGATTTCGATCTTTGAGTTTCTTATTCGGTTTTAAAACAATGTGGGATTTAATATCCCCTTAATTTAAATAATGTTTTACATCGCTGAAATGAAGCCTATTAGCTCTTTATTTTAAATAGTTTAATGTTACGTTCTTGATAAAAAAAAATTTTATCACATAAAAAATAATAATGTCGTCCAAAGGAAGCAAGTCCGATTCTTCTACAGCTAGCAAGAAATGAAAAACATTGACTTTGGAAACAAAACTCAACATTTTTAAGGATTTTGAAGGCAGAATGAAAATTTGTGAGCTAGCAAAGAAATTTGATCTACAGGAATCCACAGTAAGAACAATCGTAAAAGAAAGGTTTACAGATTTTGGAGGACATAGATTCTAACGAGGAACAGAATTTAATTTTGTTCCTCGTTAGCCACAAGGTAAGGAATAAAATAATCATTAGCTTGCTATGAAAAAATTTTGCGTGACAAGAAAAAGACATTATGCTGTCAGATGAATCTATTAGATTTTATGAAACCATTGACATCGAAATAACTTTCTTTTTTTTTATGTATGAAAAACTACAATTATGATTATATTTCTTAAAAATTGTAGGCGTTTTTGTAAACCTTTGGTCCCAATTAACTAATATTTTGTATGTTTGTATGCAAAATTATACCCGAGTTACGCGAATTCGACTTATGCGCTTTTTGTTGGTCCCACCTACCGCTTAACTTCGGGGTATGACTGTACTATTAACCTTACCTGTTAGTGTAGCAAGCGGTGAACGTTCCTTTTCCAAGTTGAAATTGATTAAAACCTACTTAAGAACAAGTATGTCACAAAAAAGACTTGTTAGTTTGCCGTTAATTGCCATTTAAAATTATATATGTGCAGAATTAGACATTAAGACCATTATTTCTAATTTTGTGAATATGAAATCAAAAACCCCTAAAATTTTTATAAACAAATTTCAAGTATATTTATGTAAATTAATTTATTTTCTGTTATTCTGTAAAGATTTTATTTTTTGAATACTTATATTAAATGGTCTAATTATTTCTGAATTCTTTTCTTATTTTCTTATCTATCTTTAGTTTCTTTTATATATTTTACTAAAAGATAGTTACACTTGTAAAAAATTTTAATAATTTTTAAAAGTTACTAAGAATTTAGTAAAATGCAAGAATTTTTTAAACTTTAGTTCAAATAAATTTTAACTTTAATTAAAATTCATTTTAATTTTGTTAGAGATTTGGGTCGGTGAGAAGGCTATAATCCCTGTATCATTATATTCAACGATTAAAATGAAGTGGCTTTATTGAAATTTGCTTTAACTTTTGAGAATAACTTTTGAATATTCAGGTTTTTAACGATTATCCTGCCTAGTCAACACACCCGGTTCGTTACATTTAGTGAACCAACACGTGGCTGTTCTATCAAAATTTATTTAAGAAATTTCAAATAATTTAAATTTTTATTATCTTAGAAGAACCACCTGGGTCGTTACAGGGGCGCTTAGATAGAAATTGCATGCGGGCGGCAGGAAACAGGGTGCAAGAAAAGATGAACATCGACACCACATTATATTATTCCACTCTGGTAAAAACAGGCCTGTCAGACCATACATTTCAAACCTATCACAGAATTAACTGGAAAGGCACCAAAACCTGGTTTGAAATAAAACTGAAATGCTAAAATATCCAAAATCTTTCAGATTATCTGTCCCATAGTTCCCATAGCTATATTAGTGTACTGTGTGTTTAAAGCTTTTCTGGATGGGATTCACATAAAGTAAAGAAATTGGATTTATTCCAACTGTTGTGAATGAACTTTATTTGGATGTGATTATAATTACAGAAGGGACTTAAGTTAATTTGTAACACATAAGTTTCATATATCACACTTACATATTCATGTATGAGTTAAAGTATCTTTTCTAAAGAGGAAAAAATAAAACTTTAGTATTTTTGTAAAATATTTACTTATATTATTTTGTCATATTAATATCATTTGTAATGCCAAAAACGTTAAGTGATAAGTGTTATGTTTACTAGGCAATTATAACGTACCAGAAAAGTATCAATGTGCAACAGGAGTGGAAACAATTTCATTACCTCTGTTATTGGGAACTTTTATGGTGTAATTGGTAAGTGGAATATTATTTTCTTCAGAGATTAATAGTTTTTGTATTCTTTCTGAGTTTTTGTCTAATTAAATTCTAGCACATTGTTGATAACTATGCACTAAGCAAAATTTTGTCAAAGAGATGCTGAATAATTATCAACCTACTCCTTGTATAATGCTGATGGATTTGCATCTAAATGGTTTTGGTGTTAAGTGTCTAGAGAGAGCTTTGTTCACCGAGCATTCTGATGCTCATATTTAGAAAAAGTTAAGCAAATAGGGTGGTATAGGTGAATAGATGCTATAGTTGCAAGGAGAGAATGCGAAGAGTTTAGTATTTTCAAGGAAGACAGAGAAGATACGATGGGGCAAAGGGTTACTGCTGCTGCTGCTGATAGCAGATGAATTGCAGCCAAAAAGAATAGGAGGATGTAACAGCTGTAAGACAAAATAAACAGCTGTTGCTGCTATAGACCAGCAGAATCCAAGGATGATCTGGAAGACATACGTGGGTGGTCTAAGTCAGCCTCAACCATAAATGACAACACAATCTGCAAGGTTTTTTTTTTTTTTTTCTAAGTTGGCACATCTGTCATAATCATCGATGTGAATTGCAAGTCATTCTATCAAGTAGTTTTTTTTTTTTTATAGAAGCTGTCGGAAGCCAAAGTGTTGTCTGTATCACTTGAAATAGATAAAATTGAGTATCGTACGGTTATAAAATTCTTTCTAAAAGAAGGTTGTGCCAAAAAAACATTCATTCAAAGTTCATAAAAGTATATAGGCACTCTTCTCCTTCATTTTTGACAATTAAGAAATGGGCTGTCGAGTTTAAATGCAGCCGTACCAGCCTTGAAGATAATCCACATGAAGGACATCCGAAAAGTGTAACAACACCAGAAATCATTGATATGTGCACAATATGGTATTGGATGACTGGCAGGTCAAAGTGCGTGAAATTGCTGAGACCATGGGCATTTCAAAAGAATGTGTAGGATATATTTTGCATGAAGAATGCAAATGAAAAAGCTTTGTGCAAGATGGGTGCCGCGCTTGCTCATAGCAGATCAAAAACGCACTTTCATGAAAATCTCTGAACAGTGCTTGGAGCATTTAAACAAGAATAAAACTGATTTTGTGTGTCAATTTATTACTATGGATGAGACTTGGATTCACTGTTACACACCAGAATCCAAACAGCAGTCAAAACAGTGGACAGAAGCTGGTTGTTCAGCGCCGAAGAAGACAAAGTCGGTTCCATCAACAGGAAAGGTCATGGCATCGGTGTATTTTGGGATGCTAAAGGCATTTTGTTTATTAATTATCTCGAAAAGGGTAAAACAATAACCGGGAATATTATTCCACTCTTTTAACCACACTAGACAAAAAAATTCGTGAGAAAAGACCCGTTATGCAGAAGAAAAAAATCATCTTTCATTAGGACAATGCACCTGCCCACAAAGGTGTTTTGACAATGGGAAAATTAAAGGATCTGCACTATGAATTGTTGGAACATCTACCCTATTCACCAGATCTGGCTCCCTCTCATTTCTGTCTCTTCCCAGAACTAATACTTTTCCTCGCTGATCAGTGTTTTTCTTTGAATCAAGAGGTGATTGCAGCTGTAGAGAGGTATTTTGTAGATCTTACTGAAAACCACTACAAGAATGGGATAATGGCACTAGAGTATCGCTGGAATAAATGTATTAGTCTTGAGGGAGATTATGTTGAAAAATAAACATAATTTTGAAATTATAAATTCGTTTTTTCATTGTTAGGCCGAGAAATTTTCAGACCACTGATGTACATCAGCAAATTAGTACAATGAGTGCAGATTGAGGGATTATTAAGGGGGACTTTGACTATGGAGATATAGATTTTAAGAAAGAAAGATCACAGAGCAGAAAAGAAATGGAATTTATACACTTACTGAGATGTGGTGGAGGTGTGCAGTAGATGGTGTTGATGGAGATGATTCGTAGTAGAGGTTCGGTGTAGTGGTTGAGACAGTTGTAGGTGTCCTCCCGCGATGAGTCTTCGGACTCCTTGGAGGTGTCATGAATAATGATAATAATAATTACTTGAGGCAACATGTGATGGAGGGGGCTCGGGATGAGGGAGTATTGGAGGTGGTCATAGAATTGGGCCATTCATATTCATAACCAGGGTTGGCCACATTGCCTCCGATTGGAGGTAAAGTTACCATGCAGTCTTGACTTGGGAGATTGCTGAACATGAGGAATATTGAGGAACATGAGGATTGATAGTTGCCGCCAGAGGGCTACATAGTGTGTAGCGTTTTCAGGGACCTCCCAAAAGCTAAGAGTATAATTTTGAGTGAAAATTGGAATATTGGTTTAAATTTTAACGTAGTATTGTTTATTTTTGGTAGCTTGTTGTGTCTGTGTGATTTTGGTGTGAATTCTGTTTTATTTAAATTAATATTTTAACATAGAAGAGCACATGGCGGCAATGCGACGTAAGATAATGGCGTCCAAAAATACGACGCCTTTGTTCAAAAACTGTAATGTGAGGGAGTTTGTCCAATGTGATGTGTGTGGGATGTATGCATTCCCGAAGGAGGCTGGAGTTTGGATAGAAAGTAATAGTGGTGGGAGAATGTGCAAAAAGTGTAAGCAAAGTGAGGAATTGAAGTATGTGTCAGGTCGTGAAATAGTTATGATTGAAGAAAGCCAGAATGTGAGAAAATAGTGGCTTGATAGGGAATTGTGATGTTGTACAAGATGGCAATGAGAGCGGTGATCAAAGAAAGTGCAATCAACTATACAGAGAGAGAAAATGGTTTAAATGATGAAAAAAATGAGGAATTATTTGTGGGGAGTGATTTCCCGACCACATTCTCTTCCTGACCACAGGTTATTGTCATTAGTGAAACATGGCTGATGGAAGATGTTATAGTTAGTGGGATAGAATGTCTAGGGTATGGTGTGTTCAGGAGGGACAGAGAGAATAAAATGGGGGGAGGAGTGTTATTGATGATAGCTGATGAACTGCAGCCAAAGAGAATTGAAGTTGTATTGTAGGATAGTGAAAAGAGCTCATTTGAGGCTATTTGGTATGAGATTAAGACTGGCAGAATAAAATATATAGTTGGGTGCTGCTATAGACCAGGTGATGGAATAGATGGTGGAGATAGTATGTAAAACAAATTGATGAAATGAGTGGAAGGATGGTAATTATTATGGGGGATTTCAACTATGGTAATATTGATTGGAAGGAGGAGAGGACACATGTGAGGAAGCAAATGGATTTTATTCAGTTATTAAGGGATAACTATCTGAAACAGCATGTAATTGAAAATACTAGGGATTTGAGAGTGCTTGATCTGGTAGTAGCATCTGAGATTTTGACTATAATGAATATGATCATGTTGCCACCTATTGGTGAGAGTAATCATAAGGTCTTGACCTGGGAGGTGGCTAAAGATGTGGAATTTTCGATTAAGACATGGTATATGTGGAATTACCTTGCTGGCAAGTATGACAAGCTTAGGAGATTGCTTGGATCAGTGCAATGCATATAAAACTGCAAGGGCTGGATGTCGATAGAGCATGGGAAGTGGTCAAGGAGCATTTACAGGAGGTTATGGCTGATTGTATACCTAGGGTCTGAATAGTAAAACAAGTAGGGGTTAAATGAATGAATAACACCATTAAGTTGCAAAAAAAGAAACAACTGTGGAGGGAATTTAAAGAGAAAGGTGACCTGCAGGCACACGAACGGTATAAAGCACAGGCCAGAAGGGTAACGAGTGTGGTAAAAAAAGCAAAAGTGGATTATGAAAGGAAACTAGCTATGCAAGCTAAAGAGAATCCCAAACAGTCTTTCAATATGCTGCAAGCAAAAAAAAAACTATACATGGCAGAATGATTTTAAGGAATGCCAATGTTAAGGAGCTCACTGAATCAGTCGATATAGTGGAATTACTGAGTGAGCACTTTGCAAGAGTATATCATCCAGGTGGTGACATTGAAAAAATGAAGGAACCATTAGTTTCTATGGGAATTGTGATGAATGAAGGAAAGAATGGAGGTGAATAATCTATTACAGAATCTTAATGTGAATACATCTGTGGGATTGGATGGTCTACCGGCACGGGTCTTACGTGAAGCGGCTAAAGAATTATCGGTGCCCTTGATCATGTTGTTTAATCCGAGTCTCGGGTCTGGTTTAGTCCCGAAGGTGTGGATAGAGGGGAAAATAGTTCAACTGCACAAAGGAGGATCCAAGACTACTGTTGCAAATTACCGAACGATCAGCATATCAGGAGTCGTTGTCAAGGTCTTGGAGAAAGTAGTCAAGGGAAAAATACAGGAATGGATTGATGAAAATGAGATACTGTACAGTAGGGGACAGCATGGCTTTGTGAAGGGTAGATCATGCGTCAGTAACTTGCTCGAGTTTTATAACACAGTGACGGCTGAACTGGATAAGGGTAATGGGTTTACAGTGATACTGCTGGATCTGGCTAAGGCATTTGACAGGATACCACATGGAATTCTAATCCATAAACTACAACATATGGGAATGGATATAGGGTTTGTGAAATGGATAGGTTTGTGGTTGATGGAGAGATATCAGAGAGTAGTTTATTCAGGAGTAGAGTCCAAAAGACGGCTTTTGACTAGTGGTGTGCCACAGGGTTCTGTTCTTTGACCACTGCTGTTTAATTTGTTCATTAACGATATAGGGAAGGATCTAAGAGGTACATTTGTTCCTCTTAGATCCTGATGATGCAAAGTTGTGTAGGGCAATAGTGAATGTAGAAGTTGTCAAAATCATGCAGGAAGACTTGGATAGATTGGAGTTCTGGGCTAAGGAGAATAGATGTCAATTTAATGTGACAAAATGTAAGGTTATGCATTTTGAGGTGAAATGATTAGCAGCAGTATACCACATTGGTGGAACTGTACTCCAGGAGATTGATGAGGCCAGGGAGTTGGAAGTGTTGGCAGATAGGGAGATGAAGTTTAGGGGGGCACATTGCAAAAGTGGCTAAATCAACTCACTTGGTTGTTGAAAAATACTTTGATGAGCAGAGACAAGCAAGTTATTGTACCTCTGTACAATATCAGGAGTCATACAATACCGAGCCTTGATAAGACCTCATCTCGACTACTGTGCCCAGATTTGGTCACCTAGGTTTCTTCTTAATGGGGAAGAGGTGGAGAGGATCAGAGGCAAGTGACCAAGATGATAGCAGGTCTATGGAATGAACCTTATGAGAACAGGTTGAAGATTTGTGGGTTGCAGAAATTAGTTGATAGGCGGAAAAGGGGCGATATGATTGAGACATTCAAATTTCTAAAGGGTTTCTATAGGATTGATTCAGAGGATATTTTTGAGATCAGGACTGGTGATGGGAGAACTAGGGGACACCTATGGAAGCTGGGCAAGAGTGTGGTTAGCAAGGCTGTTAGAGCTGGGTTCTTTTAAAGTGGTAAATGAGTGGAATGAGCTGCCAGAGTCTGTTGTGGGTGCTATGACGGTGAGTGAGTTCAAGGCAAGGTGTGATAGATACTGTGAGAATGTTGTATAGTTGTGTGGACATGATGTTTAGGGCCTCCCTTGATGAGTCTAAGGACTCCCTGGAGTCGCCTGTAATAATGATAATTCTGTCCAGAAGTGGTATATGTGTAAGTACAAAGCAGGTGATTGTGACAGGCTTAGAAGGAAGCTTGAAGATTTACCATGGCAAAAAAGCCCAGCAACACAACGATGTGTGGTGCAAGTGAGATAGTTAGGGGGCATCTAGGGGAAGTAATATTGTATACCTAAGGTAAGAAGGGGTTAATCAGGTAGGAGTTAGATGGATGAGTAATATCATTAAGCATAACCTGCAGAAGAAGAAAATGCTCTACAGGGTATATAAGGAGAAAGGTGACCAGCATGGCAAAGAAGGCAAAATAAGATTAAGAGAAGAATCTAGCTGAGAAGGCCAAAGTAAATTCCAAAAAGTTCTTTCGTTACATAGCAAGTAAGAGGAAGAATGACTATGGAAAATTAACCTTAACAAATGGTGATCGTCACGAGATAACAGAAGCAGTAAAATAGTAAAGTTATTGAGTGATCACTTTGCAAGGGTATATCATCTAAGTGAGGTTACTACTGTAACATATGGGATAGACACTGATGCAGGAACAGAGGTGGATGAATTAGAGGTTCTTAGGATATTGCAGAATCTCATTTTAAATTCAGCTCTGGTTTTGTGAAAATATGCAAGGAAACTGACAGTGCCTCTGACTAGTCTCTTTAATTTAAATCTCAGCTCTGGTAGAGTTCCAAGGGAGTGAAAAGAGGACTTAGAACCTCCCTTGCATAAGGGAGATTCTAAGACTACAGCAGCAATAGCCAATCAGTATCTCAGGCATGGTGGTAAAATTCAAGGATGGGTGGATAAAAAATATGATACTGTATGAGCGGCAACATGGCTTTGTAAAGAGTCAGTCATGCCTTTCTAATTTACTAAAGTTTTATAATAGAGTAAGCTGTGTTGAATAAGGGAAATGGCTACTCAATAATTCTGCTGGGTTTTGCAGAGGCTTTAAACAGAATACTACATGGAACTGTGTTATGCAAATTATAACAAATGGGGGATGGACATGACACTGATTACGTGGATAAGCGAGTGGCTGCTGGATAAATATAAAAAAAAATGGTATATGGAGGAGCAGGATCTAGAAGAGAGTAGGTGACTAGTGGTGTGCAGCAAGATTCATTGCTAGAACCACTACTGTTTAATTTGTGCATAAATGATATAGGAAATAACTTGAAAGAAAATATTCAATTGTTTGCTGATGATGCAAAATTAGGTAGAGTAATATAATTAACATGATGTGGAGAGCGTGCATAATGATTTTAATAGGCTGTTAGTATGGGCAAAAGATAATGGGTAGCAGTTTAATGTGGAGAAATGTAAAATTATGCATTTTGGGATAAATAGATTGCAATGTGTGTACCACATTAATGGCACTGTACTCCAGGAAACCGATGAAGATAGAGATTTAGGAGAGGTGGTAGACAGAGAGTTAAAATTTAGAGGAAATATTGCTTAGGTAGTCCATATGATTACTTGGCTATTGAAGAACGCACTAACATGTAGAGATAAGGAAGTTGTTATACCTCTTCATGAGGCCTTGATACGTCCACATCTGGATTACTGTACTTAGGTGTGGTCTCCTGGTTTTTTTTGAGGATGAAGAAGCAGTGGAGAAGATTCAGAGATGAGTGCCCAAGATGATGAGTAGTCTGTGGAATGTTCCCTGTGAGGATAGATTGAGGATATGTGGGTTGCAGAAGTTGGTTGATAGAAACATTTAAATTGCTTAAAGAGTTATATAGGAGTTATGTTGGGGATAGGCTTCAGCACTTGGCTATAGGGGCCATAAGAAGGGGTTCATCCCTGGAAGTTGAATAAGGTTGTGATTAGTATGGGTATGAGGACTAAATTTTTTGCTTAGAGCATTGTGAATGAGTGGAATGGGTTGCCAGAATCAGTTGTGAGTTATTTGTCTGTTAACGGGTTCAAGGAGAGGTATGATAGATTGTGTAGATAGTTTCGGTCTCCCACGATGAGTCTTTGGACTCCGGTACCCGTACAATAATAATAATAATAAGTACCCCCTCTTCAAGGAGTGTACAGGATGCTTTACACTCCTTGATGAGGCTGGGATAATTGAAACCTAAAAGTCACTGAAATCAGGTTTCTAAGAAGTCAAGTAACTTCCACTTCTTAAAGAGCTGATTCTACTTATGATATAGTGATTAATTCTTTGCATTATCTTCTGTAACTGTAAATTGCATGTGTTCTTATAACTTCTTTAGCAGGATGAAAACCCCAGTTTCCATCAGTAAAATCCGGCTATCTCTTTATGAGACCAGTTAACTCTCTTTCAGTTGAAAAATCCTGGTAAATGAACTTTTTGCTCTTAAACCTGAGTCTTTCCAATGAGAGTGCATCTTTGTATAGAACTGCATGAAAAGTTTACATTATTATTAACTTAATATTAAATTTTCCTTGAAATTAGTCTATTATCAAGACTCCAGTATTGTAGATATCATATGTTGATCTTCTAAAGCACTTCTAACTGCATTAATCTACATAGAACTTGGTCTTCCTCTTTTTTTTTCTTTCTTTTTTTTTTTTTTTCTGTTATCTTATTAACAAGTATCCGTTTTGCTAACCTTTTTTGTCTCATTTTGTTTAAGTGGAATTACTTCATACAAGAATTAAATTTTCGCTTTAAATAGAACATGATAAGTGCCTTCCATTTCTGAGCATTCCACCCAAAATTAACTTTAAGGTCTTTCTTCAGTTTATTCAAATTAAGTGGATATTGAATCCAACATTATTTCAAAGCCGAATAGAGAAACTCTTATATTCGGCTTTGAAATTATGAAATAATGTCGGCTTAGAAAATATTTGAAATAATGTTGGATCCAATATCCACTTAATTTGAATAATTTTGCATCGCCGAAGTGAAGCCTTTTGGCTCTCTATTTCAGTCTCTCTTCAGTTTTTTTTTTTCTTTCTCTGCAGTGCATAGGAAAGAAAATAAGTACAGAAGGATAGTGAAGAAGTTTTTAAAACATTTTATTATTTGTAAAAAGTTTAAGTTATCATTTATTTATTTAATCCTGTCGTGGATTTCACCATTGTGAATAAGTGTGCAACTATTAAATCTTGTCCATTGCACTTATTGTAAAAATAGTTTGCAGGTGGCATCAGATTTTCTATACTGAAATCTAAGACTCAAGTGAGATCGTAGATATATGTAATTTGCTATAATAGTTTACTGTCTATTCTCAAGAACGCTTCAATATACAAAAACAAAGAACAGTTTAATAATAATATTAAGACACAATTTAAAAAAATGTTATACAATATTCAGAACTTTATTTCAACAACAAACTTATCTTAAATATCAAAAGATAAACAAATCATATCTTATCTGATTTTTGGGCCCAAAATATACTAGCTAAAAAGAACATTATGCGTCTTAACTGCATCTGGACCTCTCTTGGAAGAAACAGATTCTTTATTCCTTTGGCAGAAACAATTTTCTCTTGAAAACCACTTTATCTTGGAAATAACTGTAGATTACTTGTTCTTAGATATACGAAAACTTCAAACTTGACAATAAAAGTTTCAAATTCAAACACTATCTGGCATTCCTCTTTTAATGCCTTGTAGAAAAATCCTACAAAAACATTTCTACTTTCATTGTCAAGATTCACAATCTTTTTCTGCTTCATGTATGAAGGATTTCCAATGATCAAACATTTAAAAATTAACTAGCTCTATCTATTTCCCAAAACAGCCATTAAATCATTACTCTACTAATGGAACTGTTAATATCTGATAAACATTTCTCTTCTTATATGAGAAACTTCATTTATCAAGTTCCAAAGTTCCTATAACTTTCTTCCACAACTGTTATTTCAAAACATCTTTCAATCTGAAAGACTGCTGCTAATGGAATTTTTTTCTCACTTGTTCCAAAACAACTCTTCAATATCACTACGTATCTGTGTATCTCTCTCTCTCTCTCTCTCTCCAACTGTTTACTGTGTTCTTTTTATTCACATATACTCCAGTGTGCGCAATACTTCCAGTTCCACTTCATTTGTGATGTAAAAGAAACCTGCTTTCCATTATATGTTATCTTCACATTGCTTTTTTTGAAAACAGTAAAAACTCACATATTCAGTCAACTAAATAAGTATTTTTAAATATATAGTACTAATTTTAGTCAAAATAAATTACAATGAAATAAATTCACTTCATTAAAAATTAGCACTTCATGCAAACATAATATGTAAACAGTGCATTACTATATAACCCCCCCCCCCACACACACACACACTATGTTGAAAAAAAAAAAGTATTTGGATACCTAGTTGTCAAAGTTTTAATTAATTTCTAGTACTACCTTTGGCCTTAATTAACTGCAACAATCTTTTGGGGCATGCTTTCAACTGCTTCTGATACATTACAACAGGAATATTCTTCCATTCTTTGCACCAGCTACCCTCATTGCTGATGATGGCCACTATAGTCTGTAGCGAATTCAGCATTGTAATTTGTATTGAAGATGTTTGATGGGATTGAGGTCTGAACTCTGAGCTGGCCAGTCCAACACTTCAAAGTAGTGCAGTATGACATGGAGTATTTATTGTGCTGAAACATGAATGGGGCACCACCAAAGTTCTTCCACAGCTTCGGAAGCATGAAGTTGTCCAGGTAGCCATCAGACGTCATGGTTTTGGGCACGTCCACCAATGGACCAAGCCCCATCCAACTGAAACATCCCCATACCATTACCAAGTCTCCACCAAACACGACAGTTTGAATGATGCAGTCCTGCCCGAACTGTTCCCAGGTGATCTCCAGATCCAAAAATGATCATCGCATTCAACATTTACAAGTGTGATTTGTTGCTCCACAGAACCCTTTTTTTTTTAATCATCTACAGTCCATGAATAGTGTGACTTATTCACAGCCACAGCTTTGCCATGGTAACCTAAGGCATGCAACTCTCTGCAGACAGTTCTAATGCTGACAGATGTCTCCACAGCATTTTTCTGGGTTGGCTTCAAGGTCCACTGCTCATGACGTGTGAGATGCTTGAACATTTTGAGACAAAGGTCATTGATCTTGGTCAGTGAGAATCAGTGGACTCCCAGAGCATTTTTCAGCTGTGGTAGTACCATCAACTTTCTATCTATGAATGACAAGCAATGGTGGATTTTGGTATACTGAGATGGGTAGCAATGTCATGGACTGAAAGATCACTGAGATTTGATTCCCAACTACCACGGAAGTCTGTCAGTTCAGCTGAGCATCATCATCAAATTCCTGATATATACCCTAAAGGGGTGTACAGGGTATGGTAGTACTACATGAAAAATTTACATCATTACTAACTTCCTACTTCCCACAATAATAATTCAAATGGCTGTGCTAACGCATTCCTGGATGCTCGCAATAACAAGTTCTTTCCTAATATCCTCATTTTTAATATGATATTGCCATTGATGCCATCTGTTCGTGCACCTAATCTTTCTCAGGAGTCTCATATCTGCAGTCTCTAGTCTTTGGTCAAGGGTTTTTACTTCTGATCCAGTTTTCAGATCCATAAGTTAAAATTGGCTTGAATACTGTCTTGTATACAGCTAATTTAGTGTTTTAGCTAATTTCTCTCTTATTCCATATAAATTTATTCAGTTGACTTCCTACTATATCAGCTTTGTTGATTCTGTTTCTATTTTCATATTTAATTTGCCATCGTCACTAAAAATTTTGCCTAAGTAGCTGAAATGTTTTACTTGCTCTATAAGTTCACATTCAAGAAAGTTGATAATTTCAATGCTTCTGCCTATTTTCATCATCTTTGTCTTCTTATTGCTGACCTTCATACCATATCTATTACAACAGTTATTCAATTTAGTAAGGGAATCTTGCAGACTTGTAGTGGATTTATTTAGAAGTATAACATCATCTGCATAAAGCAAAGAGCTGAGATTAACATCCCCAATTTTGATATAAGTTTTAATACACTTTCTATCTTAATGCGATCCATATAGATAATGAATAACTGAGTGGATGATGTGCATCCTTGTCTGACACCAGATTTAACATTAAACCACCTTCCTGTACTTCCTTCAATTCTAACTGCTGACTTACAACTCAAATAAAGACTAAGTATTGCTTGATATAATGTCCCATTGACACTATATAACTGTAGCATTTCGAATAGCTTCTCTCTTGTTTTTTCCAGATCTACAAAATTTAAATACAGTTCTTTGTTATATTCCCATGATTTCTCAACTATCTGTCATAAAGTGAAAATCTGATCTTGACAGCCTCTATTTGGCTTGAATCCAGCTTGAATCTTCACCAAGCCTCCCTTCCACAATCCTTCTCAAGTATACTTTCATATATCTTACCAGGAACACTCAGTAGAGAAATATTTCTGTATTTCTCACATTCAGTTTTATTTCCCTTTTTTTTTTTTATATATATATATATATAAGCCTTCTGAACTATGCAGTGCATCCACTATAAGACTTTTATACCTCCATGCTTGAGCATTTCTGGTTGAATATCATCTACTCCTGCTGCCTTTCGACATTTCAGACTTTTTATTTCTTTTTCTACTTCAAGTATGGATATGTATTCCTGACTTCATGCATGGTCAGTGTTTTTTACTACTGTGCTGCCATCACTGCTTGTTTCATTTAGCAATTTTTCAAAGTAATCTTTTTCTCCAGTTTTCATGTCACCTTTATCATCTCTAATTCCTTTTACAGCACTCTTTCCTCTTTCTGAGCTTCTTCAACAACCTCCAGAATATCTTGCCACCTTCTTGATATTTCTTTTCTATGTTCTTACCCAAGTCTTCCTATGACTTTTGTTTAGCTAGTTTTACACAGTGTTTAGCTTTCTTACATTTGTCTCTGTATTCTCTGAGAGCACAAGCCGACTTATTTGACAGGAACTATTGATATGCTTTCTTCTTTTCTTTCTCTGCCTCTTTAACTTCTTGTGTCCACCATGGAGTTCTGATTTTTCTTTCCTTACAGACAATCTCACCACGTGCACCTCTGCCTGAATCAATCAGTGTTTTCTTCAGGGCTTGCCACCGAATCTCCAAGGTTTGGTTCCTGTTCTTAAACTCTTTCATTTTTTCTGAATAATGTTTGTGTATTTTAGTCTGCAGTTCACATCTGAGAGCTGCCAACTTTTATTTGCTTTAAAACTTTCTTACATGTTCTTCTTTTCAATATGAAATTCAATTTTATCCTGCTCAAGACTAAATGGTGATCACTTCCAATTTCAAACCCCCTGTACACTCTGGTATACTGCACCAGGGAGAAAACATCATTATCAACAATAACATAGTCAGTGAGACTTTTCTTATTCCTTTCCTCTTCTCTCAATGTGAATTTGTGCATATTCTTATGTTGGAACATGGTGTTAGTAATAACCAGTACATGTCCTCAGCAGAAATCTAACAGGTATTTGCCATTATTATTAGTGTTAAAAAAAGTTGTTCTATTTAATTTATTACTTGATTAGTTTTTGTTTCTCATTTAAAAAAAACCTTATTCAATTAATCCTACTGACTTTTTCCATTGTTATATATTTACTTTCATTATTTATTCTTTTTTTTTCGTGTTTCCAATTCTTGCATTTAAGTCTCCTGCTAAAATTATGTAATCATTTTTATTTATTTTATTATATATGTTTTGTAGCTGATTATAAAAATCAATATTATCCTGTTCTCTTCCTCCTTCTGGGGCATATAAACCAATTATTGTTAAATAGCCTCTATCTATTTTTATTCTAGCTTCTATTATTCTTTCATTCCATAATTTATAATGTTTTAACTGTTTTGAAAGGGAGTTATGAATCCAAATCATGACTCCTGCTTGTGCTCTTTGGTCTCTGTCGACTCCACTGTATATCACATTAAAATTTTCAGTTCTCATAGTTCCTTTTAATTTCTTTTTTGTTTCAGTGATTACTGCTATTTTAAAATTTCTTCCATTTAATAACTGGTCTAATTCTATTTCTTTATGTGCTATTCCTCTTATATTCCAGTTTGCTATGTGTATTATATTTTGTCGTTTCCATTTTCGTTTTCCCTTTTCTTTCCATTCCAGGGTCGTTTCCCATAGATTCAATCCGATTATCTTTTTCTGTCAGCTTACAAGTATGGTTATGTTCTCCATGTCAGGGGACTAGCCTTACGATGGAATAGTTCAGTGGTAGGGCTGCTACCTTAAGGCTTCTGAACTCACCTTCTTCCGAATTTAAACCCATAGGAGGAATAGGGTATATTGAAGGGGAAAGAGTAGATTATAGAAGAAATATAGTAAGGTTTATAGAGAGGACATAATTGTAAGGCCAGAAATGAAAAGACCCCATGGCCCTCGAGTACTCTAATAGCACAAGGGTCATGAAGTAAGAAGAGTTGGCTGAAAAGGCCTTATAGGAAAGATTAAAGTAAGTGGGTCTTCCTCAAAGTAGAAGAAGGAGAGGATAGATCCAGCTAGGGGTCCATGGGAGTGCCACTTCCCTCACAATCAAGATGATTGCCCCTTATCGCCCTGTTGGTCCACGAGTCCTTATTCAGTATATTCGGACCACCCCACCATATATATATATACGCACACACGCACGCGCATGTACACACACACACACACACACACACACACACATGGTGGGCTCCCCTATCCGCCACCCAGGGCACGCGCTCTCTAGGGGTTACAGGGTCCCCTGAGAGATAATATCAATGGAAAAATCAAAAACTATGGCCTTTAAAGGACAAGATCCAGCAAGAACTAAAGTAGTATTAGCTAACAAGATCTTAGAACAGGTGAATTCATTTAACTACCTAGGATGTATGATCACTTATGAAAATGAAAAAGATATAAACATAAAAATTGCAAAATATTTAAAAATAACAGGAGTAATTAACTCTATATTTAAACCAAACCTAGTTCAAAAACAAACCAGGCTAAAAGTATACAATACATTAGCCCTACCGGTCTTAACGTATGGAAGCGAAATCTGGACAATAAAACAAAAAGATTAACAACAGCAGAAATGAAGTTTATGAGAAAAACTGCAAAGTATACCCTATTTGATCACAAAAGAAACGAAGATATTATGAAAGAATTAAACCAAGAACCAGTAATTGAAAAAATTAAAAAATATAAACATAGATGGATGGAACACGTTCAATGAATGAAAACAGAAAGATTACCAAAACAAGCTTTAAAGTACAAGCCATTAGGAAAAAGAAAACCAGGACGTCCTCTTAAACGATTCAACGATGACTTCTAAGGCCGGAACAGGCCATACTAAGCCTAAATCCTTGATACGTATGATGATGATGATTTATTCTTTCTTCTCTTACTTTATCTTATTTTTATATCTAGGAGTGTTTCCTCTTCGGATACTGGCAAATTTATATTTTGCTGTGCCAGCCAGTATCCTATAGCAGAAAAGATCCTTGCTCAGGGATAAAATACTAGAGTCTTAGCTTTCTTACCTACACAATATCTTATTTTAACTGCCTAAATCTATATTTTATATTCACTCTCTAAATCCTTCCCGCCAAAATAGGTTCTATTTTTATAAGTGGTAATTTGGAATCGTAATCAGGCATGACTCAGGTTCAGGAAAATATGACATGTTTATTGGAATATCTAAAACACAATACAAACTCATACACTTAATTATGTTCAATTCTAAATAAACTCGAACTTTCGAGTTTATTTAGTATTCTAAATAAACTCGAAAATTTGAATAGTTCGAATGTGTTAATACATTCGAACTAATTAAAACTTATAAGGCATGCTAAACACAGTAATTACACATTGGGGTATAAATCAAATGATAATAAGTTAAGCTAAATTCCTTCTAGCAGTATTACTCGTAAGAACAAACTATCAACCATTCTAATGTTACCGAGACACTAAATTCTACCTTTCATATCGCATCAAGTTAATCCTATCACATGCAGGTTACAAAAGATCTCTCCTAAACAATTCTTCTTACTCACAAACGAGGTTAACTTTCTAAATAGTGACTATCCACAGAGTTCCTTACTATAAAGTTCTTAATTTCACAATCGTAAACAATCTTCTTTCTTCTAATGAACATTCACACAAAATTAGAGCAATAGCACCTTACCGACTTTTTCTGCATCCTTCTGCACCACGTGTTTGTCTAGATATTTCTCATCTATTTTGGCTCTCTATACGGCAACGTAGGGGTTATGCTATCTTCATTCTTTCTGCTAGAAACGGACTCAAAATCTTTGCGTTTCAGGAACAACTCGATGGGGGCTTTTCAGCGACAACCTGATTCTGCTAGGACTGGAATTTTTACCTTCAGATTTGCATAGAATCCAGCTTCATTTCTTTAGAATGCTCGCTGCCCGACATCACAGACTCCCCCCCCCCCCTCATACGTGAAACTGCCCGCCAACTTTCGAACCACCCAACAGGAAAACGATACCACAAGAGATCAAGAGAATTCCTTGTGTTCCAGGCTCAATCCCCTTTTATACTCCTACTCCTTTATACCCCTTTTGCACATGATCCTTACTAATTTCACCCTTTGGCTTATCCTTCATTTCTACGACGCTGATATACTCGGCTTCATGGAATACATGGTTTCATGATTTTCCGAATAAGCTATACCCGCCAGTGTTACTCTGTACACGTGTAGCTTTAGGCCTTCCAGGAATTAATACTTTACAGCTTTATGATGACTCACAATATATTTTACATAGCTTAAGTAAGGCTTAAAATTTAATTCACATTATCCCTCTTTTTCATCATCAAATTCCTGCCATGTACCCTCAAGAGGTGTACAGGATATGATAGTACTACATGAAAAAAATTACATCATTACTAACTTCCTATATACAATTATCCTCCAAATCAGTCTGTTACTTGTCAAGACTCCCACATTATCAGATCTTATATTTCTATCGTCTAAGGCACTTTATACCGTATCAATCCACCTATATCTCGGTCTTCCTCTGGGTCGTTTTGCTGACAACCTGGCAGAGAACACTTGTTTTTGCTAATCTTTCTTCGCCCATTCTGTTTAAGTGACCATACCACCTGAGATTAGCTCTGCTAACGCATTCCTGGATGCTAAGAACTTGACATTGTAAACAATGTCAAGTTCTTTCCTAATATCCTCGTTTTTAATATGATATTGCCATTGATGCCATCTGTTCACACCTATAATCTTTCTCAGGACTTTCATATCTGCAGTCTCAAGTCTTTGGTCAAGTGTTTTACTTCTGACACAGCTCTCAGATCCTAAGTTAAAACTGGTTTGAACACTGTCTTGTATACAGCTAATTTAGTGTTCCAACTAATTTCTCTCTTATTCCATATGAACTTATTCAATTGACTTCCTACCAGCTTTGCTGATTCTGTTGTCTATTTCTATATTTAATTCGCCATCTTCAGTAAAGCTGAAATGTTTGACTTGTTCCACAGGTTCTCCATTCACAACACAGTTGACATTTTCGATGATTTTGCCTATTTTCATTGTTGTTGTTGTCTTTTTATTGCTGACCTTCATACCATATCTATTACAACAGCTATTCAATTTAGTCAGAGAATCTTGCAGACTTGTAGCAGATTTATTTAGAAGTATAACATCGTCTGCATAAAGCAAAGAGCTGAGATTAACATCTCCAATTTTGATATCATGTTTAATACTACTTTCCTTCATATTGTGATCCATATAGATAATGAATAACAGAGGGGATAATGTACATCCTTGTCTCACACCAGATTTAACATTAAACCACCTTCCTGTATTTCCTTCAATTCTAACTGCTGACTTACAACTCAAATATAGACTAAGTATTGCTTGATATAATGCCCCATTGATACCATATAACTGTAACGTATTGAATAGCTTCTCTCTTGGGACCTTGTCATATGCCTTTTCCAAATCAACAAAACTTAAATACAGATCTTTGTTATATTCCCATGCTTTCTCAACTATTTATCATGAAGTGAAGATGTGATCCTGACAGCCTCTATTTGGCCTGAATCCACCTTCACCAAGCTTTTCTTCCACAATTCTTCTCAACCGTTTCTTAAGTGTACTTACATAGATCTTGCCATGAACACTCATTACAGAAATACCTCTGTAATTTTCACATTGTTTTATTTCCTTTTTTATATATGGGTACTATGAGACCCCTACTCCAATCATCGGGAATTCGTCCCTCTGTCCAAGCTTTCTGAACTATGCAGTGGCCAATGTAATACTCTTATACCACCATACTTCAGCATTTCTGGTCGAATATCATCTACTCCTGCTGCCTTTCCACATTTCAAGCCTTTGATTTCTTTTTTTTCTACTTCAAGTATGGATATGTATTCCTGACTGCATGCCTGGTCAGTGTTTTTTACCACTGTGCTATCATCACTGCTTGTTTCATTTAGCAGTTTTTCAAAGTAATTACTCCATACTTCAAGGATATCTTTTTCTCCTGTTTTCATGTCACCTTTATCATCTCTAACTCCTTTTACAGCACTCTTTCCTCCATTCCTAAGCTTCTTCAATAACCTCCAGAATATTTTGCCACCTTCTTGATATTTATTTTCTATATTCTTGCCAAAGTCCTCTCATGACTTTTGTTTAGCTAGTTTTACACAGTGTTTAGCATTCTTGCCTTTGTCTCTATATTCTCTAAGAGCACAAGCTGACTTATTTGACAGGAACTTTTGATATGCTTTCTTCTTTTCCTTCACTGCCTCTTTAACTTCCTGTGTCCACCAGGGGGTTCTGATTTTTTTATCCTTACAGACAACTCACCACATGCCTTTCTGGCAGAATCAATCAATTTTCTTCAGAGTTATCTATTGAATCTCCAAGGTTTGATTCCTGTTCTCAAACTTTTTCATTTTTTCTTCAATAATCTTTGTGCATTTTAGTCTACAGTTCACATCTGAGAGCTGCTCAACTTTTATTCGCTTTAAAACTTTCTTATATGTTATTCTTTTCAATATGAAATTCAATTTTATCCTGCTCAAGACTAAATAGTGATCACTTCCAATTTCAAATCCTCTGTACACTCTAGTGTCCTGCACCAGGGAGAAAACATCACTATCAACAATAACATAGTCAATGAGACTTTTCTTATTCCTAGCCTCTTCTCTCCATGTGAATTTGTGCACATTTTTATGTTGGAACATGGTGTTAGTAATAACCAGTCCATGTCCTGAGGAGAAATCCAACAGATATTTGCCATTATTATTAGCTTTGCTCTTTTCTCCAAATTTTCCCGAAATATTTTTGTATGTCTCACAATCATTTCGTACTCTGCTATTTAGATCCCCAACAAGGACCAACTTTTCCTTTTTCATTGTGTCAGTTGCTTTTTCTAAAACCTCAAAAAATTCCTCTACTTCTACCTTAGTAGAACCTTCTGTGGGACCATAGGCACAAATAAGTCTCATTGTCCAGTTCCCCATTCTGATATTTGCCCACATTACTCTACTCGAGACTGCCTGCCATTCAAGAAGATTAGCCTCATATTTTGTGTTGAATACCATGGCTACTCCTTCTTTTCCTTGATTGTCATTGCCTGAATATAACATTTTGTATTTATTGCTCAGAAAGATCTTACCAGTTTTTGCCTTTTTTGTTTCAGTCACCCCTATTATTTCGATCTGGTACTTATCTAATTCCTCAGCTAGCTCCATTTCTTTGCCATTCAGGCTTCTTATGTTGATAGTACCGATCTTTAACTCTGGTGATGTTGAGTTGGGGTGGGTTTTAGGTTTTGTACCAGTAGCTGACTTTTCACTGTTTGCCCTGGTTCTCTGGTGAAAACAACGGGGTCCTTGTTTAACCAGGTGATGCTCCAGTCGGCATGAAATTCTGTCATGTTGTACCATAATTTTTTATTTTGGTTTAACCAATAAGAATACAATTTGGTCGGCTAAATCCCAAATGGCCAGCCCATCCTCGTTCCTTCAGTATACAAGTAGATACTCAACAGGGTGCACCATGAGAAGGTGAAGATTGGACAGTAGGTCAGAAGCTCTGATCGGTTCTCCACATTTCCTTAAAGGCTGTGTGGAGGTATCCTCTCAGTTATATAGCTTGACCCTTAAGCACCCCTCATCTGAACATGGCACCTTTATTACCAGACTTGTGCAAACACTCCTTGAATATTTAAAAGAGCCAAAAAGTTTCACTTCGGCAATGCAAAATTATATAAATTAAGTGGATATTAAATCCAAAATTATTTCAAATCCGAATACAGAAACTATAAAAGTTTCGTGCAAAATTTGATCAGAGAGCTTACGGGAATACACTCACCACCATACCAAAAGTTGCCCTAGCCTTTGAAATATTGTTGAATTTAATATCCACTTAATTTATATAGCTCCTTGAATATTTGCATTTGGTAGGAACCAAAGTTTTCATGACATATAAGGTATCCATATTTTCTCAACATAATGGGTATGTGGGTCTGTATACACACACACTGATTTATTGGAAAACAGTAAATAAAAATACAGATTGTACATTGTTTGACATTTAATCTCCTGTGATTCTGCTAAATGAAACATTCTAGAGTTATGATCCAAAGTTTGTATGGCATGTAAGATGTCCAAGGATCCCTTCATTTATCTGTGTGCAGGTGCGATAGGGGAGATGCCCATTCCTCATCAAGTGAAACTTATGGATCAATATCATCAAGAAGAGATTATCATATGCATGAACTGGCCAGCCAGATCTTCTGACCTGAATCCTATTGAGCATCTCATGGATGCTCTAGGTAGACATGTTGCTTCTCTCAACCATTCTCTCCAAAACCTTGAGGAGAATTAGGAGAGCTTTGCACGAGCAATGGTTGTTATTACCAACTGAGCTCCTGGATACTATTATAAACAGTATGAAACATTATTACAAGTGCTGTATTGCTGTGAGGGGTGACCACATTCTTTATTTGAGGCACTTTGATAGTCTTGCATTTTGAACTCCTGTTTTTGACTTGTTTTCATGTACCCATTTGAATTAAACTATTTATTTATAATTTTTGTGGGTGTTTCTCTCGCATTTCATGTCACTGCTTTTCACCAAATTGCATGAAAATTCACCACACAGTTCTTAAGTTTTGTAATTTTTCTCTTGCTTCCTTAATTAAAAAAAAAATAAATAAATAAATAAATCAGCTAACGCCTATTTGTTCCTGTATAGGGAGTCCTTAATTTTTGGAAACAGGAATTTGTATATCCTGTGTCAAAAATCAGGGCAATAATCCAAAGAAGCTCGTTGGTTTCAGATTTGAATGAATAGACCCTTCATGTTGGAAAATGCAGACTACTTGTGGTCATCCTAGAACTAGTCCAACTCTTTAGACTTACTGCCTGTCATTTTCCAGATGCTATTCATTGGATTTTTTTAAAATTTTATTTTCGGAAAAATAGCACATAAAGAAAGCGTGAATTAACGGTACTGCTATGGGTCCCCTTCCCTCTCTTCCCCTTTAGCTTACTTTTACATGGAACACTTTGAAAACAAAACACTTACCATGGTTACATAATAGCCCCTAGTGTGGTTACACTTTGTTGATAATGTGTTTGCCATTTGGCACCATGGACAAGACACTTTAGATGCCAAAGTGTCTTGGCAGTTTGCCAAAAAGTTGGGAGACTGTTAACTTAAGATCATCTCCCACATAGCTGTAATATAGGGTGGCCATAAAATAACTTTCCCTCTTTGGAGGCATCTGTAGCTAAAACCAATAAACGGAATGAGACCAAATTTTATATTGAGACTTTTGAAGGCATGGGGAGATGAATTCTGCAAAAAAAAAAAAAAAAAAAAAAAAAAATTAGTACCAAAAGGCATCGAGAGGGGAAATTTTGGTGCTGGCGGAGCCGAAAGGAGTCAAATATTTGCAGTAAATGCAGGTGAAAAGGATTATGCAAATTTTACTGTCGTACATGATAGCAGCTCCACCAATTCTACTTAAAAACGGATTGGGAACTTTCAAGCAGTTATTCGAATGACGACGAATTGTGCTCAATATGCATCTTACCTTGCCTCAGCGTGCTTTACTTACGTTGTTTTACCTTAAACATTGCAATGCCGTAGCGGCACTTCGGGAATTTAGGAGGCTTCATAACCTCCTTACAGGTCCTATGTCAGCTGTAGCACTGAGAGCTATGATTAAGAAGTTTGAAGAAAATGGATCACTAGGAGTTAGACCTGACAGAGGACGGAAAGCAGTGCAAGAAGAAACAGTAACAGACGTTGCTACTGCAGTGTTTGACGACACAGGGACCAGTACTGGTCCAAGGGCTCGTGCCATAGCTCTCATTTTATCTGCCTTTAATGTAATTATCTGCTTGTTTTCGGCTCTGCCAGCGCCAAAATTTCCCCTAAGTCGACTTTTGGTACTAAATCTTTTTTTTGCGAAATCATCTCCCCATGCCTTCAAAAATCTCAATATAAATGGTCTCATTCCATTTATTGGTTTTAGCTACAGATGCCTCCAAAGAGGGAAAATTATTTTATGGCCACCCTGTACTTTCCTTTTTTTGCATCATTAGAGGCTATCAAATTAGGACTTTAGATCTTTTGTTTCACTTACTCATTGTTATTGAATTGTTTCACTCACTTATTGTTGCATGTAAACTATAACATGCTGCTTTGTGCTCTGAAGATTCTGGTTTGAAATCCAGCAAAATATAAGCCTTTTTTTTCTTCTTTTTTTTATAAAATAGTTCATTCAGAGCCATACTTATGCACACAGGTGCAAGAGGCTCTAGCTGGGGGCCCCAAAAAAATTAGGGCCAATTTAAGGGTGCCAAACAATAAGGTGGATGCTGGAGTACTCTAGTGCCTTGCCCTCTGCCTGCCTGCCTGCCTTGGGAAAGTGTAATTATGGCACTGAGTTTGTTTGGTGTTGTTAATAAAATAAGTTACATATATTCTTCAATTCTGACTGCCGACTTATAACTTAAATATCAACTGTATTGCTTGATTTTGAACAAGTTTTCTCTTGTGCCTTGTCATACGACAACATATCACATTTTTCCATATCATAACATTAAAACATTTAAATTATTAAAATATTTAAATACAGATCCTTGTTATATTCTCATGATTACTTGACTGTTTGTCTTAAAGTGAAATTGATCCTGAAAACCTCTTTATGTCCTGAACCCAGTTTGTTCTTCTGCAAATTCCCTTCTCTTCTACAATTTTTCTTAGCCTCTTAAGTATGCTTCTATAAATCTTACCAGAACACTTAGTACTATGAGAGCACTACTCCAGTCATCCAGAATTCAACATTCTGAGAAGGCCTTCAGAATTATACAGTGTAGAACTAGAAAACTTTTATACATCCATATTTGAGCATTTCAGATTGAATATCGTCCACTACAGATTTCCACATTTCAGACTTTTGATAATATTTATTTATTTATTTTATCCTAAGTATTGATATATTATTATTATTTGACACCTCCAGGGAGGCCAAGGACTCATCGAGGGAGGGCACCTATTCTACAACTCTCTATCTCCACCAACTACAATGAACCACAACTGCACCAACACCACCTATCGTCCATCACTACCACTAGCATTTTCACAGGCAATCACAAACATCCAAGCCTACGGCAGAATTCGAACCCGCAGCCTTTTGACTGGAGAGTGGATACGCTAACCACTTGGCCAACCAGGCCAGCAATATGCTCCTGATTGCATGCATCTTGGATATTTACAACCACTGTACTGTTACTACTTGTTTCATATAATAGACTTTCAGAGTAATTGCTAGAATATTTATAGATACTTATACGACATGTAGAAAAAATATAGAATTTTATTCAAAAACTTCAATATGTTTTATCCAGTGTAACATCATTAGACTAGTAACTACATTCAAAACACAATAATCATTAGAATTAGTAATGTAACATGTGCTTACCAAGCTCATTTCTCAGCTGAGTTGATAAGATTACACTTATTAGAGTTCAAATTCCAGCTGTAAAAGTTTCCATACTCAGATTAATTAAGATTAGATAATTTTATAGCATTTTACATGTTTCAAGGAAAAGATGATCAAATTTAAACCTGCTTCAATGTAGAAGCTTTTTCTGGTTTCAAAGAACTCTGTGCCTAGTGTAAATTGCATGAAAAGCAAGGCCAGACTTGTCAGATTCCAAAAATGCAATATAGCCTTGATGTTCTTGGATAATATGAGTGGGACGCTTAATAACTACATGGTAAGGAGAGAGGCTGTAATGTATTCTTTGTTGATGGCAAGGAAGAAGACAGTTTTCGAACTGCTTTGAAGGAAGATTGAAATTTAAATTGAATTTGCTTAGAATCCATGTTATTTTTGGTTCACAGGTTCCTTTAAGGTAGGTTATTCAAATTCTTTTCATATCATATTGTAGCCTGGTTGATGGATGATAATTATTAATAGTAATTTCACGTATCTATTAGCCATAATATTGTTTTATTTATTCATCTAATAAAAGGGAATCAGAAGAGCAGATCATATGAGCTCTGTGTACAAGACACTATTTATAATACCTGTCTACTGTGATGAATGATGGTGTGAGGATGAGTGAATGTATCTGTTAGTAAAGATTAATTTTCAATAAACTGAAAATTTAACATGACCTGTAAGATTTCAAATTATTAAGGTATCCAAAAAAGGGGCAGGCAGTTGTTGGATTCATGTTCAATAGTGAATTTAAACACAGGAGTACAAAGAGCAGTCTGGTCCCACTCAGAGTTGCAGCCATATACAAGGTTAAGGAAAAGTGCAAGAATTGATTTTCTAGATGCTCCATAAAATAATCAGCTAAAGCTGGTGAGATAGGACTATCCATTGCTGTTCCTTCAATTTATTTGAACAAATTGTTCTGCCATGTTCACACCTTCATTCATCACAGAAGATGGGTATTATCAAGAGTCTTGTACATAGAGCTCATATGATCTGTTTTTCTGATTCCCTTTTGTTAGATCAATTGGATAAAATTAAAAACAAACAAACCAATATCTAATGATTACAACAAAATCCATTCAAAAAATTATTGGTAATTATTATTTGTCAACCAGACTACCATCCAACAGCACAAGAATTCAATACCATACCTTAAAAGAACCTCTGAACAAATAGAATGGATTCTTCACAAATTCAGTGTGTATACTCCCTTCAAACCAGCTTGGAACTGTCTTCTTACCCATCTACAAAGGATACGTTACCATCTTTCCTTACTAGATAACTATCATGTACCCTGCTCATATCGTGTTTGTTGTTTTGGACAAACTGGCAGCTCTGTTTTGATTAGAATCCAAGAACATCAAGACTGTATTGCATTTTTAGAATCTGACAAGTCCAGCCTTGCTGAATCTTTGTATGGTTCCAAATAACTCTGTACCCAGTGTCAATGACATGAGTTCTTTGGAACCAGATAAAGATTCGTCATTGAAGCAAGTCTTATCCTTGAAAGATGTAAAACACTATATCAACCTGTAGGATATCTGCTGTTTAGCAATATCAGATTATCTTGCATTATTATTTTTTTTTAGCGATGGCCGATTTTGAATAAATATATGAATAAAATGGAAAGGATAGCTTTTAATTTTATTATTTACCATGTGTGTGAACATTTCCTAAACTTATATAGCAAAAAATGCACTATTTCTTGTAATCAGAAATTTCTTTAATAATGTTATATATAAGGGAAATCTTTGTATGCTTATGGCCTGTTGCAAACTGTTTCATTGCGATATTTATGACTAAACAAGCACACGTAATAACCACAGTAATAAGTTTTAATAAGTAAATATTTCATTCTAAGTATCAAAGAACATCCTCAGTACAGTTAATTCAAACAATACTAGGAATAACATACAGTTAGGGGTGCATGATTATATTGGAATCCCAATATACATGCAGTAGTATGTTATAGAATTAAATTAAAATATATCTGGAGGGGGGGGGAAATATATTAAAATAAGATAACATATACAAAAAAATTATTATTTTACACAATTTTGTATGACAACTTCCCATACTTTAGGAATAGCAAGAACGTCATTACAGTTTAGATTTGGTCTGTGAGGCAAGGCTTCAGCACTTTCTTTATATAAACGTTCATGTTTATATAAAGAACTATGTAGAAGTTTGGTCTTTTTTCCAATGGATCCGTTGGTTTGGGTTTTTAACTTCGTGTTGTGCGAGGCCAGATTTCTGTGGTTTGATAAGATGGATATGGTCTCGATGTTCCGAAATGCATTTATGAACAGATCTACCTCTCTGTCCGTAGTAAGATAATTTACAAGAGCATGGAACCTTGTACATGCCAGGCAGCATCAGAGGTGAGAGTTGGTCTTTAGGAGAAGGTAACAAGTTATAGATCTGGTTGATTGGTTTGTAGGTGGTAGCAAGTTTGTATTTCTTCATAATTTTTTAAAGATGTTCGGAGATGCCTTCGACATAAGGTACGGGAATCCTATGGGCTTGTTCTTGTCTAGGTTGATGTGTGTGGGAAGTGACTGATGATTTTTTGAGTTGTTTTAAGATTGTATCCATTTAGTATGGCTGTATTTTTGATTATTTTCAATTCTTTGTTTAGAGATTCTTCAGAGGAGCAGAATCTGTGTGCTCTGGTTACTAATGATTTAATGATGCCAAATTTTTGAGATGGATGATGAGCAGAAGAACTGTGAATGTAACGACCTGAAAACGTCGGCTTGCGATAGAAGTGGAGATGGTACCATCTTCTTTTCTTTGGATGTGTAAATCCAGAAAGGGGATACCCTGTGGAGAAAATCTCCACTAATTATTACTGTGGTTATTAATAAGCACAGTAATAATTAATAATATGCCTATCACAATAAATTGCGATATTTTTTTGCCAAAAGATCTCACCTCTAATAATTTAATTTTTTTATTTCTGTAATGTAAACTTGAGAGAAGAAAATATTGAACTTTCTGATGACAGTTTTTTTTGCCATTAAAGTCTTGTTTACAACAAGCAACTTTTGTGTCACCGCATTGCTTACCTCATCAGGCAGTAATGAGGTTGTGCGAAGTTTGTACTTCCGAAGAGGAAGTTGAATTGAGAAGAATAATAGAACAGCTTTTGCATTAATTAGAATGGAGATGACATTCTAAAAAGTAGGAAGTTTAGGGAAGAAATATAGTTTAGTCCCACAACTGGCCAGGACGTCTATAGACATCCAGCTACATCTGGATACGATTCAGATGACCGAAAGAACATGGATAAGAAGTGCAATTGGGCCATCATGTCCTTTCAAAGGTGTGATAATCTCTCACGTTGAAGAGAACACTTAATCAGATGATCTCACGTTCGTAACAGTGTCTCAGTTGCCTATAACAAGAAACGCAGTTCCTTGTTCTATGCTGGGTAACTGGTTCTTAGTTATATTGGATAGACTAAAAATATAGAAATTATTTTTATTTTTGTTTTCTCTTTTTATTGTACAATACAATTTTAATGCCTGGACAAAATGAAGATCCTTGCATAGTTTCTTCACTTAAATATTGCCTTACCTTGGAGAACCAATTTCATTTTTAATTTTTTTGCACTAATTTTTTCTAATCGCTTACTCGACAAAACATTTTCTTTGTGCTTGAAGAAATTAATTCACGATTAAAATATGATAATTATTTGAAATATTATATAAAAGAAACCCGGCTGCCGACGTATCAGATTATGTTATCTTTATTTTTGTTCAAAATCATATTTCGAAGAATACTTCACAGATATCCTGAAGGACACGCTTGGGCTACTTTGCTTTATAGAGAATAACATGAAATTCTTTAATCATATCACTAAATTTTTTTTCTTTATATCGTTCTTTGCACTTTTACCTTCTTGGTTTCCTTGTATAATTGGTCATTACAAAATGAAATTAACGGTTATGATTTAAATTAATCTGTATATATTTTCTGCTAGTTCAGATATTATGCTCCAATTTTAAAGTAAGTGATACTTTTGCTTATATTCTATCATTAGAAATATGTACGAGAGTGGGCTGAAATGTTCTCGGCCTAACAATGAAGAAACGAATTTATAACTTCAAAATTATTTTATTTTTTGAACATAATCTCCCTTTAGACTAATACATTTATTCCAGCGATGCTCCAGCGCCATTATCCCGTCCCTGTAGTGAAGGGATACCACTGAAAAATATCCCTCTACAGCTGCAATCACCTCTTGATTCAAAGAAAAACGCTGACCAGAGAGGAAGAGATAGAAGTCAGAGGGAGCCAAATCTGGAGAATAGGGTGGATATTCCAACAATTCATGGTGCAGATTTCTTAATTTTCCCCATTGCCAAAACACTTTTGTGGAAAGGTGCATTGTCCTGATGAAAGATGATTTTTTCTTCTGCAAACTGGGTCTTTTCCTCACAAATTTTTTCATCTAGTCTGGTTAAAAGATCAGAATAATCTTCTCTGGTTATTGTTGTACCCTTTTCAAGATGATTAATAAACAAAATGCCTTAAGCATCCCAAAACACCAGTGCCATGCATGACCTTTCCTGCTGATGGAACTGACTTTGTCTTTTTTTGGCACTGAACAACCGGCTTCTATCTACTCTTTTGACTGCTGTTTGGATTCTGGTGTGTAATGGTGAATCCAAGTTTAGTTTTAAAGTTTAGTTAAAACAAAATTAGTTTTATTCTTGTTAAAACTCTCCAAGCACTGTTCAGAGATTTTCATTCGAGTGTGTTTTTGATCTGCTGCGAGCAAGCTCGGCACCCATCTTATGCAAAGCTTTTTCATTTGCAATTCTTCATGCAAAATATATCCTACACATTCTTTTGAAATGCCTATAGTCTCAGCAATTTCATGTACTTTGACTCACCGTCATCCAATACCATATCGTGCACTTGATCAATGATTTCTGGTGTTGTTACACTTTTTGAACGTCCTTCACGTGGATCATCTTTAAGTCTGGTACAGCCACGTTTAAACTCATTTCTTAATTGTCAAAAACGAAGGAGAAGAGTGCCCATAAACTTGTATGAACTTGAATGAATTTCTTTTGGCATTAAGCCTTCTTTTACAAAGAATTTTATGACCGCATGATTCTCAATTTTATCCATTTCAAGTGATACAGACAGCACTTTTGCTTCAGACAGCTGTATAAAACAAACTACTTGATAGAATGACTTGCAGTTTCACATGGATGCTTATGACAGATGTACCAACTTAGAAAAAAAATCTTGCTAATAGTGTTGCCATCTATGGTCAAGGCTGAGAACTTTTCAGACCACTCTCGTATGTCTTCATTATTCTTACCAATCTTCCCATGACTTTTGTTTAGCTACTTTTTACACATTGTTTTTCTTTTTCTGTTTTTTCCCTCTCTGTATTTTCAGAAAGCCTACATTCTTGAATTACTTGCTAGCAAATTTTTTGGTATGCTTCCTTCTTTTCCAGGAATTCCTCTTTATAACTTTTTCATTGCAATTCTCATTTTTTCTATCCTTGCAGACATTTTCTGCATACCTCTCTTGCTGAATCAGTAAATTTTTTTTCAGTCTGACACTGAGTTTTCAAGATTTAATTATTGTTTTTTAAAATAATATTTGCATGTTTGAGCCCTCTGAGAGTTGCTCAACTTTCATTCCTTTTTTTTAAAACTCTTATATATGTTTCTTTTCTATATGATACTCATATTTATCCTGCTCAAAACCAAATAATGATCACTTCCTATTTCAGATATTCTGTATACTCTTGCATCCTGATGAAGATATCACTATCAACAAAACATAGTTAATGATACTTTCTCATTTCTTGAGCCATCTTCATAATGTGAAGACGATGGCACAAGGTGCACAAATTAATATGCATTTATGTTAATTCTTTCCATGTGAATTTGCATATGTCTTTATGTTGGAACATGGATTTATTAGTGACTAATCCATGTCCTGAACAGAAATCCATTAGGTAGTTACCATTATTATTGACTTTGCTCTTCTCCCTAATTTTCCCAATGCATTTCTCTACCTCTGGTATTCAATTCTCACTCTGCTGTTCAGATCACTGACTGGGACCAACTTTTCTTTTTTCATTGTTAGCTACCTTTTCTAATGATTCAAAATATTTCTCCCTTTCTTCCTAGAAGAACTTTCTCTTGGACCATAGGCACTAATAAGTTTATCCAGTTCTGCATTTTGAGGTTTCTAATATCGCTAGTTAAAATTGCCTTCCATTCAAGAAGATAATTTTCTTTAATGTGTACTGTATCTGCTACTCGCTTTTACTTGATCATTATTGCTTGAATATAACATTTCTTAGCTGATAATTAGAAGAGTTTGGTTAATTTAAGTTTGGTAATGTGGATTATGTCAACATGTTACTTCTCCAATTTATCTGCTAGTTTCACTTCTTTTTGTTGATTCTTACATTGATCGTGCTTATCTGGAATTCTGTTGATGCTAAGTTTTAGTTTCTTCCAATATCTCACTTTTTTTTCAAAAAAAAAAGTATTGGTCTTGTTTCACTAGATAATGCCTGATTAAAAAGACCAGCGCCTTCTTTGGCAAGGAGAAGATTCAGAAATGAGTAACTAAAATGATGTAAAATGATCTGATGTAAAAGAATAAATCAGAACTTGATAGATGAAAAGCAATATGGAGAGATATGATATAATATGAACAAGTTGGTGAGGATATGTAGAATAAATGCAGAGATCTTCCAGCAGGGAGAAGAAAAGAAAATTATAATCAGGGATCCATCTGAAGTTGAGTAAAAAGTAGTGGACAAGTAAGAGGTTACTTGTTCAGTTTATTCATCATATGAGCAATGATGGAGTGGAATGCATTTTCTTGAGAGGATGATGAATGGATAATTAGTCATTTGACTTTATGATTATTATTATTATAATAGATCTCTTTAATAAGTAGGAAATTGTCATATCTTTTATTATTTCATAATGTAGTTAGTAACCCAACTGTCAAGTAATTACTTAATTAAAATAAATGAATATTTGTTAATTCTAAACAAATGTATAATTTATTTTATAAAGGATTTTTCATCTGTTCATGTATATTAATATTGAAAAATAACTGCTTAAAACTTCAATTAATTCTTAAAGAATTTAATGTGTTTCTCAGTTTCAAGTGTGATTGGAAGGAAGCTGCAAAATGTTCAGACATTTTACGGAGAGAATGTCGCTGGTCTCCAGCTATTTATACTTATGTACATGCTTCTGTTTTGTATATGATAATGGATGATGGTCAGCCAGAATTAAAAGAAGAAATTAGTGAACTCATGAGGTAAATAATTACTTTTGTTTAGTTTTTATTTTCACACACTTTGAAACCCGATTATTCAGAAGTCATTTGTAATACTCACATGCACAGAAAAAAAAAGAAATTATAAAATAAAAAGAAATTTGATATATGAAAAGTAATTCAGCCAGTGCCCATTATTTGCAGTTTATGATTATTTGTTTTTAGTGACAGTTTCAACTTTCATTGAAATTTCATAGTTTCAACTTCCTCCCCTACCCAGCCTGAAGCCAGCTATTCCAAGTAATCAGTTATTAGGATGGAGAGTTAGTTTTAATAAAACTCACTTTACATTTAATAACATTCAGTTTAATAATTATGTATCATTAAATATAGACTGAGAGGATCAGATATTATCCTACTCACTATACAGTCATTATCACACATGATAAATTTTTCATTTATTATTAGTATTTTATTATATTAACTACACGTATGAAAGGTGGTAATACCTCTAGCACCTCAGCGATCAAATAGACAAACTTAATTGATATTTTATCAACAGAAAGAAATCTCCTCAGAATTTCAGGGGTGTAGCAAATATACACGAAAAAATTTGAGATTATTACTGATATTTAAGATAATGTTTTTTTTTTCTTTCCTAAATCACTTAGGGAATTGAACAATGTAGATCCGAATATAAATTAAATTATACTTTAATAAATATTTCCGATATTTCGGCAACGTCACGTTGCCATTTTTAAAAGGAACTTACAAAAAGGCACATGCACGCATGCACTACAACACAGTAACTGAGAATGAAGGTATGAAGCTATCGTTCTCCTAGAAGTCCTGATGGTGCCCTCTAGCAGGCTAAGTAGGTGTTCTTGGCCGTTGGGCTGAAGGTCTGCTGATGTATGCCTCCCAAATTTGAGGCAGTCACATGCAACCAAATTTGTTGAGGTTTGGGGAGTTTCTTAGGGCTGAGGCTGATTCCATAAATAGTCTTTCGAATTTGTATTTGCTATGGTGTATTACTGTAGCTTTCTTCCACCGTATTCTGTGGCATGCATCCAGAGCGTGGGCTGATTCCATAAATAGTCTTTCGAATTTGTATTTGCTACGGTGTATTGCTGTAGCTTTCTTCCACCGTATTCTGTGGCATGCATCCAGAGCGTGGTCTGCAAGACCAGAATGGCTGTACTTGTGAAACCGGATGTAGTCCTTGTGTTCAGAAATTCTGATATTCGCTGTCCTGTCTGTTTGGCCAAAGTACGACAGTTTACAACTGCAAGGGACTTGGTATACACCAGGTAGGTCTAGGGGAAGTGGTTGGTCTTTGGTGGAGCGAATAAGGGATGCCAATTTTCTGTGAGGCCTGTAACAGGAGGTGAGGTCATGTTTTTTTAGAATTTTCAGAGCCATGTGGCCAAATAGCGAACACATCATCAATGTTGATGATGTGTTCGCTATTTGGCCACATGGCTCTGAAACACTCCTCTCCTTCCTTACATACTTAAACAACCAACACTCCAGAATCAAGTTCACCCTGGAAAAAGAGGAAAACAACAGCCTCCCTTTCCTAGACACACTAGTCACCCGCCAGCCTGATGGAACGTTGGTTTTCTCAGTTTATAGAAAACCCACCCATACAGGCAGATACATTCACCAACAATCCCCCCCCCCCTTCACAACAATATGGAGTGGTGAAAACACTATACAACAGGGCAAAACTAATCTGTTGTAACGACATGACCCTAAACACTGAACTAAATCACATCCTCAACACTTTCTCAGCCAATGGCAAACCCCCCCCCCCCTCCAAAAAAAAATCCAAAAAATATTAAAACCTACAAACCACAGCCCCCCCCCCCTCCACAACAGAGATTACTCTAAATCCATCACCATTCACTACATCCGAGGCACCTTGGAAAAAATTACCAATATTCTAAAAAAACACAACCTCACCTCCTGTTACAGGCCTTACAGAAAATTGGCATCCCTTATTTGCTCCACCAAAGACCAACCACTTCCCCTAGACCTACCTGGTATATACCAGGTCTCTTGCAGTTGTAAACTGTCGTACTTTGGCCAAACAGGCAGGACGGCGAATATTAGAATTTCTGAACACAAGGACTACATCTGGTTTCACAAGTACAGCCATTCTGGTCTTGCAGACTACGCTCTGGATACACACCACAGAATACGGTGGAAGAAAGCTACAGTAATACACCATAGCAAATACAAATTCGAAAGACTATTTATGGAATCAGCCTCAGCCCTAAGAAACTCCCCAAACCTCAACAAATTTGGTTGTATGCAACTGCCTCAAATTTGGGAGGCATACATCTGCAGACCTTCAGCCCAACGGCCAAGAACACCTACTTAGCCCGTTAGGGGGCACCATCAGGACTTCTAGGAGACCGATAGCTTCATACCTTCATACCTTCATTCTCAGTTACTGTGTTGTAGTGCCTGCGTGCACGTGCCTTTTTGTAAGTTCCTTTTGAAAATGGCAACGTAACGTTGCTGAAATATCGGAAATATTTATTAAAGTATAATTTAATTTATATTCGGATCTACATTGTTCAATTCCCTAAGTGATTTAGAAATGCATAACCAACATATAAGCCTGTCTACGAGAATTTAAGATAATGGTCTAAAGTAAATTTCAAAGGATAAGTGCTGTCCAAGTAAACATGAATCTGAACTTGTGCACTTCATCTAGTCGGGAAAGCAGTTGAGAGTGACTGTTAATCATTATTCAGAATTCATGCTTAGAATTCATGCCTAGCATTTCTCCTCATTCATTTTGTTTTATATTAATCTCACTCACACATGAGAGGTAACACAGTGGTTGTGTGTGTGTGTGTCCAAGTGGCCAATGAGAAAGAAGGAACTATTAACTTTCTTGAAAAGCTGGGGATTTCATTCATTGGGAAAAGCAGTATGAAGGCTCTTCTAAAGAAAAGAGTCAGGCAGAGTTGATGAAAGTGGAGAAATGGTATTGGTAGTTCAATGGAACAATGTTCATGAAAGTAGCTATGAAAAAAGCATAAAGCAGAAACCAAGCATTTATGAGAAATTGGCTGGAGGGAGTCTATGAAAGTGAGATCACCTGTTAGGCAAAATGTCCTCTTCCATAACAATCAAGAATTCTGAGAAAGGTTTTGTTAGAAGTTGAGCAAAAGTGTACTGCTTTGGGGAAGGAGCTTTTTGTGCTGAGGAGGCTATGGATGTAATATGTTTATTATACTATAGTAAGCTTCATGTCAAAGATGAGTAATATTATTATTATATAGAGTATTTCCATGAAGTCATAAAACTTATCATGGGAGACACACACCAACCATTATTCACACAATACTTATCATACTTCTCCTTAAACTCATTCACCATCATGCCACTCACTACTACCTCTGGCAATCCATTCCATTCATTCACCACTCTCATTATTATCATCATCATCATTGTCATCAAATTCCTGATGTGTATAGGGATAATTATGATAATATACATGAAACTGTTACACCATTATTAACTTCCATTCAACAATTTTCCTCTAAATGAATCTGTTTATCTGTCAAGATTCCAATATTATCAGATCTCATATTTCTGTCTTTTAAGGCACTTTTTACTATATCAATCCATTTACATTTTGGTCTTCCTCTGGGTCTTTTCATCTGTTTAAGTGTCCATTACCACCTGCGATTTGCTCTTATCACATTCCTGAATGCTAACAGTGGCAAGTTCTTTTCTAATATCCTCATTTTTAATGTGATACTGCCATTGATTCCATCTGTTCACTCCACTAATCTTTCTCGTAACTCTCATATCAAAGGTCTCCGGTCTTTGATCAAGTGTTTTATTTCTAACCCAGCTCTTAGATCCATAAGTTAAAATTGGTTTCAACACTGTCTTGTATACAGCTAATTTAGTGTTTTGACTAATTTCTTTCTTATTCCATATAAATTTATTCAGCTGACTTCTTACCATATTAGCTTTACTGATTCTGTTGCTTATTTCTATATTTAATGTATCTTTTTGAGCTGAGGAGGCTATGGATGTAATATGTTTATTATACTATAGTAAGCTTCATGTCAAAGATGAGTAATATTATTATTATATAGAGTATCTCCATGAAGTCATAAAACTTATCATGGGAGACCCTTGATTAATTGACTATTTCCTTACTATATTAGCTAACAATTGACAAGTACTTATTAATTTGGTTTCAACAACTTGATGTGAGTCAGGATTACATCTCTCTCTCTCTCTCTCTCTCTCTCTTGCAGTCCATTCTCATTCTGGATGATCATATCATGAATTTTGAATTTTTTGAATGAATCAGTTCCTTTTCACAGTATTCTGTCATAAGTTCAAACTGGAAAAATCTTGAGTGACCAAGATTTTAGATCAGCTCTTAGATCCATAAGTTAAAATTGGTTTCAACACTGTCTTGTATACAGCTAATTTAGTGTTTTGACTAATTTCTTTCTTATTCCATATAAATTTATTCAGCTGACTTCTTACCATATTAGCTTTACTGATTCTGTTGTCTGTTTCTATGTTTAATGTACCATCGTAACCAAAAATTGTACCTAAATAGTTGAAATGTTTACTTGTTCTATAGGTTCACCATTCAGGATACAGTTGATGGTTTCAATGTTTTTGCCTATTTTCATTCTTTGTCTTTTTATTGCTGATTTTCATACCAAATTTATTACAACAGTTATTCAATTTATTCAGCGAATCTTGCAGACTTGCACTGGATTTATTCAGGAGTATAACCTCTTTTGCATAAAGTAAAGAGCTAAGATTAACATTGCCAATTTTGATATCAGATTTAATACCACTTTCCTTCATAATGTGATCCATATAGATAATAACAGTTGAGATAATGTGCACCCTTGTCGCAAACCTGATTTTACTTCAAACCGTCTTCCTTTACCTTCTTCAAGTGCAAGTGTAACTGCTGACTTACTGCTTAAATAAAGACTACATAATGTTTGATATAATGTCCCATTTATGCCATATAACTATAGCGTTTTGAAGAGCTTCCTCTTGGCACTTCAGCTCAGCAAAACTTAAATACAAATCCTTGTTATATTACCAAGATTTCCCAACTGTTTGTCTTAATGTGAAAATCTGATCCTGACACCTGTATTTGGCCTGAATCCGGCTTGTTCTTCACCCAGCTTTCCTTCCACAATTTTTCTTATCCGTTTCTCAAGTATATTTGCATAAATCTTACCAGGAATACTCAGTAGGAAATGCCTCTATAATTCTCACATTCAGTTTTATTTCCCTTTTTATAGATGGGTACTATGAGATCTGTGCTTCAATCATCTGGAATTTGACTCTCTGATTGGGCCTTCTGAATTATGCAATGCAGCCACTGTGAAACCTTTATACCTCTATTTTTGAGCATTTCTGGCTGAATTTCTCCAGCTGCCTTTCCACATTTTAGGATTTTGATTACTTTTTCTACTTTAAGTATGGATATGTATTCCTGACTGCATTCCTGTTGAGAGTTTCTACCATCATGTTGACACTGCTTGTTTCATTTAGTAGTCTTTCGAAGTAATTCTTCCAGACATCTAGAATAATCAAAGCCCTAACCTCAATCCTACAGAGGCCCTTTGGAATGAACTTGAAAGTTGGATTCAGGTTAGAATGACACGTCCAAACTCTGTGTCTAAACTGACCACTGCTTTGCAGGAAAAATGGAAAAATATATCTGCAACTAGTTACCAGCATCTCATTAAAAGTGTGCCAAGGAGAGTGCACAATGTAATTATGACCAAAGGTGGGCCAACTCCATATTAATTTTGCAATAAATGCAGCATTATCTAAACAGCACTGGTGTTCAGACACTTTTTTTGCCACATAGGATATGGGTGATGGTATGAAGAATGTTTTGAAGCTTCTGTTGGCCTTGCTGATATGAAGACAGTGCTTTGCAGGATTTCTATTTCCTTACTATATTAGCTAACAATTGACAAGTACTTATTAATTTGGTTTCAACAACTTGATGTGAATCAGGATTACATCTCTCTCTCTCTCTCTCTCTCTCTCTTGCAGTCTATTCTCATTCTGGATGATCATATCATGAGTTTTGAATTTTTTGAATGAATCAGTTCCTTTTCACAGTATTCTGGCATAAGTTCAAACTGGAAAAATCTTGAGTGACCAAAATTAGATCCAATTTTGGCCACTCATTTTCAACAATTAAAAAAAAAAAAGTCAGATATTTCACTTGCAAGAACAGTTTCTTTATTTAGTATACATATGCAGAACAGATACAGTTGTTTATTGACATACTGTTATAAAGACATAATTTTGAATACTTTTGGGTCATCTCTGTAGTTATAAATTATTATTATTATTTACTGCATCTCCATGGAGGCCAGAGACTCATTGTGGGAGACCTAAATCAACCATCATATAGTTCGCCCACCGTTTGTAGATCTCTCCTTGGCATTTTGCCAAGAATAGTTGATTCATGCTGAAGGGAAGAAAGAAATGGAGGATGTACGAATTGGTCGCCAACATGCGAAATCACATGCTTTCTTGTCTGTCGCTGTAGTAGTACTAGCTTGATTTTTGTTGTCGCTTTTTGCATTTTTTTTTTTTATTATTAATTTGTATGATGGATCCAGTACAGTCAACAAGTTCAATTGTTAAATGTTTCAGTAGCTCTTGCAAAAGAATATTGAATAATGTGCTGACATTCTGCAAAAAAAGAATAGTCTCCTTGTTCCCCTTTCTGAAGTCATAAAACGTGCAAATGCAATTGCGGGCATATTGGGGCCGACTGTTAAAAGAATTCGTAGGGAATCAAAAGGTGAAGGTAAGCCAAAATTTAAATCTCCTAAAAAAAAAAAGCGCCAGATTAAAGAAAACCATCAAAACCATAGCTTTGAATGATTTTGATAGACGTCATAAGAAGAACTATTCACGAATTTTACGTGGTCAAGAGAAGAGTGCCAACTGTTCCGAAATTAATTCCTGTGCTTAAAGAAAAAATTAATTTTCCTTGGAAAAGAAAAACTTTAAGGAAAATACTTCGTGAAATCGGATTTTGTTTTAAAAAGTCCCAGAATAAAAGGAAACTTATTATGGAGCGAAGTGACATTGTTTTATCTAGAACGCAGTATTTGAGAGCAATAAGACATTTCAGGGAGGAGAAAAGACCGATTGTGTATCTAGATGAAACTTGGATTGATAGTAATTTAACTTATGGAAAATGTTGGCGGTCTAAAGAAGAATGTGGAGTGCTACAAACCGGAAATGCCTCGTGGCGCATAATAATTTTGTGTGCGGGTGGAGAAATGGGTTTTTTACCGAATTCAAACTTACTATACAAAGCCAATTACCATAGGCAAATGAATTCTACGATCTTCGAAAAATGGGCGGAAGAAAAACTGATTCAAAACTTTCCTAAAAATGCTGTTGTTATAATTGATAACGCTTCATATCACCTTATTCGATTAAACAAAGTTCCAAATTGGTCTAATAAGAAGCAAGTTCTTATGGATTGGCTCTCTGCAAATAACATTTCTCATTCCTCAGATATGCGAAAAATTGAATTGCTTAATTTGATCAAAAGAAACTCGCCCACAACTAAACTATTTAAATTCGACACGATTCTCAAAGAGCATGGATTTCTAACTTTGAGGCTGCCACCATATCATTGCGATATTAATGCTATTGAGTATGTTTGGGTAGAAGTGAAAAGTTTCATTCGCCATCGCAACGTAACTGGAGATATTGACATGTCGAAACTTTTTAAGCTTTCAGAACAGGCGATTGAAAGTATTACAGTATTTTCCCCAATAAAATATTGCTTTCATGTCACCTCATTGGAAAATATGTATTGGGACAGAGACGGAATTATCGAAGAATTATGCGAACCTTTGGTGATCAGTTTAAGTGAAAGTGATGGCGATTCGGACACCGATTCAGATGACTATGACGCTTAAAAGAATTTGATAATGGTATTTTTTTCCAGCCTTTTTTTGCATGGGTTTGTTAAAAGAGTCACAACAAGTCATAAATCAGTTTAGGACATTAAAGTGACTCCAACTGTAAGTTTAGAATATCTAAGTTCATTTGAAAAAATTTCTGTTTTTCTGTATAATTATTTTTATTTTATAGAAAACTTTCTTAAAAATAAACTTAGTTAAATTTTTGTTTTATGCTGTACCTTTTTTAATTTTGTTAATACTCTACGTACATTTTTCCAACTGTTATACAAACAAAATAGTTACACTTTAAAAACTTTTGTTCGTAAAAGAAAAGCTAAATTTTCCGACCTGTAATAATAAACAAACACATCCCAGAAGACAGATTAATTATCCTATTATCGGAATGGATTCTCCTTTTTCTGACATGAGCAGAAGTGTCGAGGGACCTCTAATCGGTGGGCGAACTATACACACAAATCCTATCATGCCACTCCTTGAATCCATTCACTATTAAGAAACTCGCAACCAATTCTAGCAATCCTTTCCCTCACGCTCTCCACACAAAAAATTTGGCCCACGCACCCCTACTAACCACATTTTACTCAACTTCTACAGATAGTTCCTAGTTCTCTGACTATTTGTCATATATTAAATATTTCACTTGCATCAGTTTTATAAAATGAAACCCCTTTCATATCTTAAGTTTCTTTTTTTTTTACTAAATAATTTAAGGAAATTACAACATCAACTAATACATTAAAATAAATTTTAATATACTTCAATATTTCGGCAACGTCACGTTGCCATTTTCAAGGAACTTAAGAACAAGACATGTGCACGCAGGCACAATAAACAGTAAGTGAGGAAGAAGCAGGAAGCTGTTATTTCTCCTAAAGTCTTGATGGTACCCCTAGCTGGCAATGTTGGTATTCTTGGGCAATTGGGCTGAAGGTCTTCTGATGTAGGTTTCCCAAATTTGAGGCAGTCTCATGCAGCCAAATTTGTTGAGGTTTGGATTGTTTCTTAGGGCTGAAGCTGATTCCATGGAAACCCTTTCATATTTGTATTTACTACTATTTATTATCGTGGCTTTCTTCCACCGTATTCTATGGCAGGTATCCAGCACATGGTCAGCAAGACCAGAGTGGCTGTATTGGTGGAACCAGATGTAGTCCTTGTGTTCTGAAATTCTGATATTTGCTGTCTTGCCTGTTTGGCCAAAGTAGGACAGTTTACAGCTGCAAGGGACCTGGTATACAATACACCAGGTAGGTCTAAGGGGGTGGGGGAGGTTGGTCTTTAGTAGAGCAGATAAGGGATGCCAATATTTTATATATTCTGTAACAAGAAGTCAGGTCATGTTTTTTTAGGATTTTTGTAATTTTTTCCGAGGTGCCTCAGATATAGGGTATGGTGATGGATTTAGAGTAATCCTTGTTGTGAGGGGGGGGGGGGGGTTGTGGTTTACTGGTTTCAATATTTTTTGGATTTTTTTTTGGGGGGGGTAGCCATTGACTGAGAAAGTGTTGAGAATAATGTGGTTTAGTTCTGTAGTTTGGGCATTGTCATTTGAACAGATAAGTTTACCCCTGTTGTGTAGTGTTTTAATGACTCCATATTGTTGCAAGGAGGGGGTGGTGGGATTGTTGGCAGAATGTATCTGCCTGTATGGGTGAGTTTTTTATAGACTGATAAAACCAAGGTTCCATCAGGCTGGCAGGTGACTAGTGTATCTAAGAAAGGAAGGCTGTTGTTTTTTTTCTTCTTCCAGGGTGAATTTGATTCTGGGGTGTTGGTTGTTTAAGTGTGTTAGGAAAGAGAGGAGTGCATCGGAGCCATGTGGCCAAATAGCGAACAGATCATCAACATAGCAAAGCCAAATGGTTGGTTTTTGTGGGGTAGCGTTTAAGGCTTTCTCTTCAAAAGTCTCCATATAAAAGTTGGCCAAGGGTGGGGAAAGTGGAGAACCCATGGCTGTCCCCTCTATTAATAGAGGGGACAGCCATGGGTTCTCCACTTTCTCCAGTTCTCCAGTTTTTGTAATAGTTTTCCATGTGGTATTCTGTCAAAAAAATGCCTTGTGCAAAGTCAAGCAGTATCGTGGTGTAGCCATTACCTTTATTATTACAAAAACTTAGACTGAAATCAGCCAAAAAAATCACAAAAGAAGAAAAAGAAAATTGATATAAAAAAAATAAAAGAGCTGAAAATAAATGAGCCAAGACACAGCTTAACCTGCGATTACAAGAGATTAACATAGAATAAAATGAAAGAGTGGAATCTCTTTGGAATAGCTTAATGAATGCCATCGTAACAAGTATTGAAGAAGTAGGTTATGTGAATAATGTAAAACAACAGGAATGGATGACAAATGAGAATCTTTCTCTTATTGATACACAAAGAATGTACAAAAACAAAGACCTAACCAAATATACAGAAACATAATATCATCAAGAAAAAAAATAAAAGAAGCAAAGGAAAATTGGATGAAAAATTTATGTACCAAGATTGAACTGCTTCAGAAGAAACATGACTATTTCAATCTGTATAAGAAAATCAACGAAATTTCTGGAAAACTCAGAAAAAAGCAAACGGTGTCTCTAAGAGACGAAAGTGGAAAATTAGTTTTAGGAGAAGAGAATAAAGCACAGATTTGGATAAAATATGTAACAGAACTCTTCAGTGATAATAGACAAACCTATAACTATAAGAGATAACATACAATGACCGGCAATTCTGAAATGTGAAATAGAGAATGCTATAAGATCAAGTAAAGCAGGAAAAGCCAGTGGACCAGATGGTGTGCAAACAGAATTTTTAAAATTAATAGAACCAGATAACATCAAATTTCTTGAAAAACTGTTCAATAAAATATATGAAAGTGGCAAATTTCCACCAGATTGGCTCAAATCTATGTTTATCACTATCCCAAAGAAACCAAAGCAAATTCCGGTGGTGACTTCTGACTTATTAGTCTAATGAGCTGAACATTAAAAATATATTTGAAAATAATTCAGAATAGCATTATTTTCAAAAAAAAGAGAATCCTTAAGGAGCTGGGTGTTTTTTCGTACCTAATTCAGGTGAGTCAGTGTTTAACAGAAACAGATTGTGCTGCACAGTGGGAATACTGTGCACAAGCGCTAACCAATGTCTATGAAGACCCATCCTTCCTCCATAATGTCTGGTTCTCAGACAAAGTGCATTTCCATATAAGCGGTCATGTAAGCAGACGAACCTACAGGTTTCTTGGTTTCTCAAGACCTGAATTTGTCCAAGAGAAATCTCTTCACAGTGAGAGGGTCAATGCATGGTTTGTGCTTTCTGGCCATGGCATAATTGGGTCCTACTTCATTGAAGAGGGTGGTGTAACCATGACCTTGAATAGTGAGCGCTACATCGAGAATGTGTTGGTTCCATTTACCCAAGGATTTGCATAGAATGTGTCATACAAAAAACATTACATTTTGTGCACAGGTATTCCAACATTACACAGCAACCTGTCGCACGTTACTTGATCCCAGAGCCCATTTATCAGAACACTTCCCTGGGAGGCTCATTTTGAGGTTTACAGAATTCTCTTACCCTTCACGTTCTCCTGATCTGACATCACTTGATGCCTTTGTTTGGGGTATGTTGAAGGAATGGGTATTCTACCATGACCTGCATTCAAACCTTGATGAACTAAGGGATGAAATTACATGATTTGTTCAGCTATCCCAACCCTTGTTCTCCAAGATGACAGAGAATCTTTGCATGCAGTGAAACCTATCTTGAAAGACAAGGTGCCCATTTTTCGAGCACATAATCTGCTGTATCCGCTGTTGTTAATGCTTTGACCGAGATTTCACTGATGGTTATGGATGTAGAGATATCATGTGTAAACATGTATTTCTTTGCTAATAAATCTTTACTTTATAACATATATTGTTATAGTTATTCAGGTTTTTTTTTTTTTTTTTCCACCATATTGTAGAATCTAGCTTCATTGGTTAAGAAATATAATTATGAAACATGGCTCTTAGAATTAGATTGATTGGTTAGATTGGTTAATGTACTTTCTCTCCAGCAAGCTGTGGGCATGGATGTTTGTGATTGTCTTTAGGTGAGAAATGAATTTCATTGCCTTTCATGAGACCACCAACTTACTTATTTGGAGACCTCAAATGACTTGAAAAAGTTCTTTATTGGGTCTTTCTAGCAGGATTTGTAGACATGTCAAAAAATACAAAAATAAATAAATAAAAAAATTATTTAAAAAAATCCTTAGTCTACCTATGTTGCAGATATACTACAAGTTTACAATCTTTCATGGGTGGGAGATGCATGAAAAAAAATTAAAAGGTGACCACATTCTGCTGTTTGTTTTGTGTATGGAGGTATATATTGACAGATAAAAAAAAAGAAAATACTGCTGGTTAAAAAAACGTAAGGATATGAATTTATTTCATTCAGAACACTGAAATTTAAAGTGTTGTTTTATGTGTAAGAAGTTAACAGAGCCATCCTAAATCTCTAACAAATTAAATTAAATCGAATGTAATTCAAACCTAGTGCAGTGTAGTAAAATAATATTGACTATGTTAATCTGATATGTATGATACACATACTTGTGATACCACATTATGTGTGTAACTAATTCCATTTATCAATGAAAATTTTATTAGTTAATTGGTGTTTGAGTGTTTAGCCATTGTCAGCCATTATCAATCCACTGCTTGATAAATCTTTCCAAAATTACTCTGACTGTTAGTGGCTTTTCTTCCCTATACCACTCCTGCAAATCTGATGAATTCGCAAATCCATCATGATTATGTTCAGTGTTCTGGTCATTTTTCCTCCAATGGAATTTCCATTACTTCTTTTGCCTATTGTTGGTCTTGTCTTCAAGCAATGTCCAATCCTCTGCCACTTCAGATGTTTCATTTCACTCTTTCTTTAATGTCATGATATGTATGTAGTTTCATTTCTGAGCTAAGTATTCTTTTGTGATCCATACTAAATTGTGTTGTTCTTAGTTTTCTTTGTGTTTATTATCCTGTTTCAAAGCAAAATGTCAATATAGGGAGCATGTATTATTTCAAAACTTTTCTTTTTTAGGCATAGTGATAATTTGCTTTTGAATATTGACCGTAATTTTCCAGTTGCTTTCTGTCCAAGCCATTATTTGTCCTTTGACATCTTCCATGGTATTTTGATCCATTGATATCCATTATCCTGAGTATATGTAACGATTCACTTCTTTGGTTTCATTGTCTTTGATTTTTATTTCTGGTTGCACATAGCTATTGAAAATAACTTGGGTCTTCTTTATGGTTTATCTTTAAGCCAGCTGTTTTTGCTAGCAATTTGGAGTTCTCAAATATGAGTCTGTAGTTCATGTGAAACTTGAAGTAAAGATAATTGTTCATCTGCAAAGCATAAATGACTTAAATATTTCCCATTTATCTTCAGACCTTTTCTTCCCAATCAAGAAGTTTGAATATTTCTTCTAAACATGCTTTGAATAGTTTTGGAGATATTGTGTTGCCCTTGCCTTATACCTATGTATTTCCACATTAGATATGTTTCCATTGAAATGAATTGCTACTGTTGTATTAGTGTATGCCGATTTGATAGTCCTTATATATATATATATCTCCTCCACCTGTTGGTTTTATAGTGCCTTAAGCATTGCACAATAAAACCAAGACATAAATGGTCGTTGGCATTCATTACACCATTTAGTCTGTTTTCCAATTGGAGTATGGACAGGTGTGCTAAAGTCATTTGGAAAACCTGCCTGTTCTTTTTGGCTGTGCAAGGTCTAGCATTGCATAAATTCTATGAGCCAAGACTTTTGTAAACACTTTGTAAATCACCACTAGTAGACTAATGCATCAATTGTTCAAGTTTTTGTCAATTGTACTTTACGTTTTCTGTGCATCAGAAATAACAGCGAACTTTGCCCTTTATGTCATTTTCTTCATGCATGGTTAAACATTTTGCCAAGATCTTGTAGATCACTTCCCCACAGGCTTTTAGAAACTCAGCTAGAACCATCCTCACCTGCAGCTTGTCCATTTTACATGCTTTTGATGCTCCGGTGTTCTAGTATTATAGGTTAAAATAAAAACTCTAAAATATTATAAAATATTTACGATGAGTAATTATATATGAATGAAGATTTTGACACAAGTATTTTCTTCATAGATTATTAGCTTTTTAATAAAGATAGGCTGAAAATATTCATTCTTACTTATTTTGGAATTGGTCTCTCTCTCTCTCTTTCTCTCTCTCTCTCTCTAGTTCCATGTTAGTATTACTAGTAGACTTTTACAACATGAGTTGATTAAGAAGGGAATTAGTAATTAATCCTGAGAGCATATACTATGTATATATGTATTTGAGAAAGAGAGAGAGAGGTATACAAAAAGGTTAGCCTTCTTTGAATTTTAAATGTGGTTATGAAAATTAACTGACTGTTGGCAACTCCAGTACAGCATACTGTAACATGTATCACATTCATATGGAGATTCCTGATTGTTATTCATTGTGTTTAGAGAAATGACACAATATGTGTCTTTCTGGTGCTATGACCAGCTTCTTCAGGAATAAGTTAACAGTTCAGCTGTTAACTTATTCCTGAAGCACATAATGAGATTTATCCCATTTTCTTCACATCGAAGTGTATAAGTCTGATCACATATAGTTAGGAATCAGCCTTGGTTTTTGTTATTATGCATGTGGGTGTATGTTATCTCTATGGCTTCTTTGAATTTTTGTATGCAATCTTTGTAGGAAATATGATGCTTTTTATCTTGGTCCCAATAATGTTGTGTTTTGTATTATCTCCTTTTTTCTGTTACATGGTTGGATATTTAACTCTACTCTCACTGTAGTAACTTAATTTAGTTAGCTTAGCTTATTCCTGAACAAGCTAGCCATAATATCAGTGGACTACTAGAATTATTACTTAATGTTTGGGCTCATATTGTATCATTCACTAAAACAGTCATTACAATTTTGGAGTTTTTTCTCTGGGAAGTTTTTTCTATGAGGTTATCAATATAATGTAATATTCTGTAGCAGGTTCTTAGAATACCTGAGTAAATTCCTGTTACTAAAAGTGTGACTTTTAAATTTCATTGTTCTAAAGCAGTGGTTTCCAAACTTTTCGCCGTGAGGGCCACATTGGGCACTTCAGCACTGTTCGGCAGGCCATAGTAATAAAAACTCTAGAACTAGATATATGAGTTTTATTGAAAGCAGATAAAAACTGATTACAGAGTATGTGAGATTAAATTATCGTATATTAATTACAACGAACACTATCAGCAAATTTTTGCTAGTCGTTAGTTTTTCAACTGAATATACACTGACAAGTTACATGTAACTTTTTTTTAATTTCGTATAACTTCGAGTTTTTTGTCAATGAATACAGATCGGGAAATTTTTGTTTTTATTTCGTTTTTTGCTTGTTAGTTCATTTTAATTATGTTTTTACCGACTTTTTTAAATGTTCTTATTTCGTGCGACATAAGTTTTTTTTGTTGATAAAAAAAAGTTTATTCGGATGTAACTTTTTTATTTCGTTTTGAATTCTTTAAAATTTTTTTTCTTTGTTAGTCCATTTTAACCGACCTTTTACAGTCAGAAAGACCGTAACTTGGATTACGGTTACATTTTGCTATTCGGGAATATATTTTGAACACAATTTTAATTAATGCATTTGAAATCTATCAGCACCCCATGTTTTTTTTTGCGGATTCTTATTGAAAAATTAGTCCAATTGGCGGGCCAGATAAAATCATATCGCAGGCTGCATCTGACCCATGGGCCATAGTTTGGAGACCCCTGTTCTAAAGGAAGCATTAAAATTATTGTTTGTTTACTTTCTGTCAATACATGAATGCACAGTGCACAGTCAAAGAATAAAACAAACGGCAACTATTTTTGTGTGGGTGCTAAGTTACACTTTTAAGGCACTGTCTGCAAGAAAAAAAAATCACCATTTTGAAAATAACGATTTTGTAGATATCTTACTATGAAAATCACTTACATTTCAGAAAAGTTCCAGGTTTGAAACAGAGATTGGCTGGAAAATCTATTCCCTTAGAAAAGTATGTTGTTCGAAAATCTCAGAAATTTTTCTCTCAGGATTGCAAATTGCTGCTTCCTGCAGTTGTAAGTGATTATTTGAAGTCTTTTAAAGGAACATTTTATTTATTTATTGTTTGTTTGTTTTGTGTGTGTGTGGGCAAACAGTAGATATCAAAGAAGTATTTGTTTAGAAAATAACGTCTGGTCTACATCCTGACTTGATCACCACGGTACTTTTAGGAAGACATATCAATATTTGATAGCAGATAGTATTTCGTGTTACAGTTGCATGTTGATTGCAGGTCGATTTATCATAATAGCTCATTCCACAATGTCCTATGAGACTTGAACTATGTATTCTCTAGCAGTCAAGGCAATATCATATAATGTTATTCTCTGATTTTCTATCTAAAGGCCGTGCATTATGGCACAGAGAATTATCCTTTTGGCACCCACAAGGATTTCCAAAGAATTATCCAATTATAAAGTAGTAAGAAATTGTTAGAAAATGATTAAATCAATACATTGTCAGTTGTATATGTCACTTAATGAAAATGTACATCAATACATCAGTATATAATGAAGTGTGGTGATGGATTACTTCATATGCTTTGGACTTTATCATCAGGATTTTTACCACTATGATTAATACATCCATCCATCTATTCATTGAATATCATCAGATGGATGCTGTATGGTCACTCCATCCCTTAGTGATGTGCCATACCATTCCTTGCCATGTGGTCTTGTTGTAAACTTTTGTGGAGGCTTCATCTTTACACTATCCATTTCATTGAGGATCTACCTCCTTCCTCTTTTTGCAGGAACTTTAATGAGTCTTAAAGTTCTACCAGTCCTTTCTGTCACCCATTCATTTGACTGCCTTTCAGTATATGACATCCTTAACAGTCTTCTGTAACACCACATCTCAAAAGTGACTATATTTTTCCTGTTAGATATCTTTAGATTCCAAGTCTCACATCCATTAGTCACTGTTGGGAAAAAACATCTGCATTTAGAATCCTCAGCTTTGTTGCTGTGGGGATAGATTCCTCCTTTCAGATTTTAGACAAATCTTTGAGTGTTGTTTTAGCCATTCCTAATCTTCTTCTGATGTCTTCTGAACAGCAATTCGTTTCTTTCTCTGTTAAGGTACACTTGTTTCCCAGGATCTTCCCTGCATATATTTCCTTTGAGAACCATAATTTTTGTCTTGCTAGGATTAAATCTAAGTCCTCTGTTCTTAGTGATCTCATGAACTTTCTCAAAGAATTTGTCCTAGTTCTTCCTTGTCATTACAACGGAGTACTGTATCATCTGCATACCTCAGATTACTGAGGTGCGCTGATGATAGAGTACTATCCAGTTTCTATGCTAAGCTCATTCAGTGATGCATGCATACTAAGCAGATGAGGAGAAAGTAGGCAACCTTGCCTAACTCCCTTGCCAATCAGTTAATCTAACACCATGACTTCTTGCTCACTGTACAAGTTAGCTATCCACCTGATAATACTTTTCAATCAACCTGATTGAAAAGTATAAAGAATTTAGACTCCCCATTATTTTTATTATCTCACACAGTTTCATATGCTGAACACAGTCAAAATCTTTGGCGTAGTTTATGAAATATATTATCATAGGGAGTCTAAATTCTTTACAGTTTTCAGTTATCTGTCTAAGGCAAAGAATCTGATCTCTGGTATCCTTTTCTTTTTTAAAACTTGCTTGTTCCTCAGACATCTCTGCCTCAACTTTGGACTCAATCCTATATAGAATGATTTTTAATAAAATCTTGCTTGCATGAGATATTAAATTAATAGTTCTATAGTTGTTTCAATCCTTCATATCTACCTTCTTGGCCGGTGGTATGAAAACTGACATCTTCCAATCTCTTGGCCATGATTCTGTCTCTCATATTCTTGTAATCAATTTATGAAACACTCTTATCTCTCCATTCCCTGTGGCCTTAACTCTTTTTGAATTTCATCTGCACTTTGTGCCTTATTGTTGTTAAGCTGCTGTTTAATTGCCCTTTCAACCTCAGGTTGAAATTTTAAGTGGAGGAGGTTCCAAATTGAAATTTTCTTGGTGAGAGAGCTCCTCCAGATTTCCTTATTCTCTTGCTGTAAAATTTTTCACAGTACTCTTTTCATCTGTTTTTGATTCCTACCTCTTCTCTTAGTTTTGCTCCATTCATGTCTTTGACATGCAATTTGGTCTTAAACTTGTGCTTTAGGTCATGAACTAAACAGAATATCCTTTTATAGCTATACCTCTGGAATGATACATGCCAGTAGGTTATAATCTGTAGGTGTTCTCTAAAAAAAGCTGTTAGAACTTGAGGAAAACACAACGTGACTTATCCAGATGAGCTTTTTCTAGGCTTTTTTGTCCAAGACTAAGTTAATTCACCTCGAACAAAGTAGCAGGATTTTGCTTTGATTTGGAAACAATTATTTTTCCATTTCATAAAAGACAATCCAGTTTCAGAACACAGAGAATTAATTTATATAATACAGTGGCAGCTCATCCATCTTAGTTGCTCCAATATAAATTCTAAATATACCAACTCATATTGCTGTTATGTTTGGTGTGACAATGTTGCATCCTTATGACTGTTTGTTGACTATTTACCTATCTATAATTACATTGTTATACCAGATTATTTCTTCACTGTTGTATTGTTATTGTCTCTCTCTTTCTCTCTCTTTCTAAAACATCAGAACTGGTTCATTGGTTGCAGTTGCCCTGCACTGGCCTCCACTGAAGATTACCAGCAATAGCAGTAAAAATCACCCTGAAAGTCATTTTGCCCAACATAACTCATTTGAAATAAGTTGATATGTCTTGCCTGTGTGCACTTTTAGGACTGCTTTGTATATCACTATTGTTTGTGATATTGTCTGAATACTTTTGAAAGTGGCATGTGTGGGAGAGTGATATACAGATTTTACCATATCGTTAGACTGATTAAAATTTATATATATATATATTTTTATGTCAGTTGTGACTGATAAAAATGTTTAGTTCAATGAAATAGTTATACAGCACCATGATTTTTAAAAAAAAAAAAAAAAATACAAAAAAATCATGGTTTTTCATAAAAACCATTCCCTCCTTTCCTGCGACCTTTTTGTATACTCTAAAGGGATATCGATGTGCCACACATTACTCTGGATACAAAAGCACATGCAGAAATACAATCCATCAGTATGTAACATTGAAAAGCGCAGCAGGAGTAGGTAATTCAATGCTATTGAATTTCAGAGTACTTCTTTGCAAGGTCCACATATCGGTGACAACTTTAAAGGCAAGTAGGTGCATCATTGAAGACCATCTAAAGCATTACTTTAGATTTATTTTTATTTATTTATTCGTATGGAGTTTCCTCCTTATTTCTCCCCCATCCCTACTGGAGCGAGTTGAGACCCCTCATGGAGGGTTTTTATGGCTGTAGGTCCGTGTGTTCCCGGCCGGTTTGCCTGCTTGCGGGATGAAAAACCCCAGATAAACTGCTGGAAAAACCCTGCTGTCCATGCACAAGACTGGCTAACTTGGCTATAGCCGAGGAAGATCCTTTAGCTCCTCACATTGTCGACAGGAAATCGAACCTAGGACACTCTTTCCTCAGGCATATGGTTGCAAAGCGCATAACCACTAGGCTAACCACACGGCCATTCTAACTGCTGACTTACAACTCAAATAAAGACTAAGAATTGCTTGATATAATGCCCTATTAACACCATATAACTGTAGCATTTCGAATAGCTTCTCTCTCTTGGCACCTTCTCCAGGTTTACAAAACTTAAATAAAGTTCATTGTTATATTCCCACGACTTCAGCTATTTGTCGTAAAGTGAAAATTTGATCCTGACAGCCTCTATTTGGACTGAATCCAGCTTGTTCTTCACGAAGCTTTTCTTTCATAATCCTTCTCAATCGTTTCTCAAGTATACTGACATAAATCCTATCAGGAATACTCAGTATTATTATTATTAACTATTGTAACCCAATAGATAATAATAATAATAGGACTCTAGCTTTGTAGTAAAGTTTTTTTTTTTTTCCCTTTTTCACCAGGAGTTAGGCCAATAATTGTTGTAATGATTGGTCAGTAACATTAGCAAACCATGTAGATTTTAGTGCAGCTTGTTTCTCTGTATATATATATAGAGAGAGAGAGAGAGAAACAAGCTAAAAAAACAAGGAGCATACACATATATATATATTTATATATATATATACGCATATATATGTGTATGCTCCAGATGATGACCTTGATATGAAGGTCAAAACATCGAGTTGATTTTGGTTTATATTAAACTAAAGTTTTTCTCTAACATGGTAGTTGTCTCTATAATTTTCCATAATGTACAGAGGTGTTTCTCTACTGAGTGTTCCTGATAGGATTTATGCCAGTATACTTGAGAAACGATTGAGAAGGATTATGAAAGAGAAGCTTGGCAGAGAACAAGTTGGATTCAATCCAAATAGAGGCTGTCAGGATCAAATTTTCACTTTACTAGAAATAGTTGAGGGCAGGGGGAATATAACAAGGAACTTTATTTAAGTTTTGTAGACCTGGAGAAGGTGCCAAGAGAGAAGCTATTCGAAACGCAGTTATATGGTGTCAGTGGGACATTATATCAAGCAATACTTAGTCTTTATTTGAGTTGTAAGTCAACAGTTAGAATTGAAGGAAGTACAGGAAGGTGGTTTAATGTTAAATCTGGTGTCAGACAAGGATGTACGTTATCCCCTCTGTTATTCGTTATCTATATGGATCACATTATGAAGGAAAGTGGTATTAAACCTGATATCAAAATTGGAGATGTTAATGTCAGCTCTTTGCTTTATGCGGATGATGTTATACTTCTAAATAAATCCACTACTAGTCTGCAAGATTCCCTGATTAAATTGAATAACTGTTGTGATTGATATGGTATGAAGGTCAGCAATAACAAGACAAAGATAATGAAAATAGGCAGAAGCATTGAAAATATCAGCTGCATTGTGAATGGAGAACCTATAGAATGGAGTAAAACATTTCATCTACTTAGGCACGATTTTTAGTGAAGATGGTAAATTAAATATGGAAATAGACAACAGAATCAACAAAGCTGGTATTGTAGGAAGTCAATTGAATAAATTCATATGGAATAAGAGAGGAATTAGTCGGAACACTAAATTAGCTGTATACAAGACAATGTTCAAACCAGTTTTAACTTATGGATCTGAGAGCTGGGTCAGAAGTAAAACATTTGACCAAAGACTAGAGACCACAGATACGAGAGTCCTGAGAAAGATTAGAGGCGTGAACAGATGGCATCACTGGCAATATCATATTAAAAACGAGAATATTAGGAAAGAACTTGACATTGTCAGCATCCAGGAATGCATCAGAGCTAATCTCAGATGGTATGGTCACTTAAACAGAATGGGAGAGGAATGATTAGCAAAGCAAGTGTTCTCTGCCAGGTTGGCAGGAAAAAGATCCAGAGGAAGACCAAGATATAGGTGGATTGATACAGTAAAAAGTGCCTTAGAAGATAGAAATATTAGATCTGATAATGTTAGTCTTGATAGGTAACAGACTGATTTGGAGGAAAATTGCAGATAGGAAGTTAGTAATGATGTAATTTTTCATGTTGTACTATCATATCCCGTACACCCCTTGAGTTTATATATCAGGAATTTGATTATGATGATGACTTATGGCAGTGTCAGAGAGCAAGACAGATTTTAGACTATTCCTGAAGTAGCAGAAGATTGAATTCCTGCTGATCCATTGTATAATCCGCTATATATGTATGTATAGTATCTGGTATAGTTCCTCTGTCATTATCTTGCACCATAGTTCAGCTTCTTTTCAGTGATTTCATTGTTCCTGAGACTTTTGTGACTCTTCAGACACTACTGCTTTTACATCCTCTTCCCTAAATATATCACAGAGGAAAAGTCTGATCAATATTATCTCTCTCCCCCCCCCCCCCCCCTTTGTTCCCTGTGCCATATATCAGTGCTTCCCAAACTGTGGGCCACAGTCCCTTTGGGGGCCATAGGTTTTGTTGAGGGGGGCTGTGAAATAATGAAAACAAATTGAAAATGTTTTAAAACTAAGTAGATTTTTTTTTTTATCTTAAAAGAAACGTATTTAATTTTTATTATTTCTTTTTTGTTATTTTTTATATTTTAATGAAAAAAAAATCACACTTTGGTGAGGGTTCACAAATTTTGCTTCCTGCATATTTCGGCACTTAATGAATATTAGTAAATATATGCTTATTCATATAAGTTTCATTTCAAAGCAGAAATCTAAGAATTGCAGTTTCAAATATTTCACCTGATATTGATTTTTTGTGTATCAGTATTGAAATACATTCATCACATTAAATTGTTATTAAACTTCTTTAATGTTTTTAATTCTTTCTTTATTACCAGTCATTTTACGTTTCATGTGCTTGTACTACAAATGTACAATAACAATATATCTATCTCTATAAAAATATGAGATAATGTGCCATGTCAAATGTTTATGTAAGATGCTAAAAATGTAATATTTTCATTTGATTTTTGCAATATTCGCTGTGTATGTTTTGTATTGAATATAAATACAATAAATATTATAATAATATGTGTATATTGCGTTTTATTTCTGAGGGGGGGCTGTGTAATATTTTAATTTTTCCAACGGTGGCCCTGACATCCAGAAGTTTGGGAAGCTCTATTATATAGAATGCAACTGTATCTTGGTCACCCTCCCCTCCCTGAATTCTGCATTCATAAGATGAATACAGAATAATGAATACATTATTCTGTATTCATCTTGAATACACATCTGTATTCAAGATTCTTTTATATAACCATATAAAATATGGTTTGGTTCTTTTATATAACCATATAATAGAACCAAAAGCAAAGAACCTTCATGGTTCTTTGCTTTTGGTTCTATTTCTTGTTGAGATTTCTCAACACCTTGTATACTTCTCTTGTTATGTATTGATCATAGTTTTTGTTGATATTCTGGGCAAATTGTTCCTCTGAGCAATTTGCCTTGTCTCCCTATCTTTTTTATTTCATTGCATTTCACTCTGTGCCATTCTTCCACTTCCAGGGAATATCTCCTTCCCCAATCTTTAACATTCTTTTTTTCTTGAATTAGTTTCAATATCCATTGAGAAATCCATCTCTTCTTTGGCTTCTCTGTGTCTCTGTGATCAGTTCCTCCACCACTGCCTTTTTGATTGTGGACACCACTTCGTTTGTATCTTCTGGTTCTTTTTTCATGCTGGATTAAAGTTCCTTTTTTTTTGAGCACATTACTATATACCTTCCCTGTTTCCTTGCTGGATTTTCCATATCTCTCTGACTCTGGAATTATGCCTTCTCTTGAATTTTGAGTATCAGTTTGATATTGGCAATAACTAAGCTATGATCTGACTCGAAAATTAAAAATGAATAATTGGTCATTAAATTCATGGTCCCACAGAAGGTACTACTAACAAATTTTTGGAAAAAAATTGTTAGAAAAGTTGGTTTGAGGAACATTAAAAGAAAATAAAAAGGCTAATAATCATGAATAAGAACTGTTTGATTTTTGTTTGTATATCATGTTCCAGCAGCATAGAAATGTTGTTCATAAAAAATGAAAGGATCTGAAAACAAGAATCAAATCTTGGAAATACAGTGGCAGACTTGGAAGAAAATTGTGTTTCTATCAAGATGTCATGTAGTGAAGTGGTTTGCAAGATAGAAAAATCTGAACTTCAATAGTCAGTGTTCTGGAAAAGAAGAAAGCTTATTGCTAGTTCCTAAATGAGTCAGCAGGTGCCCTGAGAGAATACAAAGAAAATGTAAGAAATCTAAACTATGTATAAAAGAAACTAAACAAGGTCTTGGGAAGCTTTGGGTAAGCATATATTGGGGGAGGGGGTAGAAAGTTCTGATAAACATCTAGAACAAAAATGATATAAAAGCAGCTGATATAACCACAAGAAAGAACATACAAAGATATAAGAACATAAGTTACCTTCATAACTCTTACTAGTATGTTCTTTCTTAAGGTTATATCAATTGCTTTAATATCATTTTTGTTCTAGGTGTTTATCAGAACTTTCCAGCCCCCATCCACATAGAAGATAATTATTAGGAAGGTGGCAGAATATTCTGGAAGTTAATGAAGAAACCTAGAAATGAAAGAAAGAGTACTATATAATAGTACTCTTTATAATAGAAAGAAGGGATAAATAATAATCATTATCATTACACAGGCATCTCTGTAGAGTCAGAAGACTTATCACAGGCTACTCACACTAACCATTATTCACAATACCCATCCTTTACTAACCGCTCTTATAGAACTTCCAGGAGTAACCCTTTTATTCATATAATGATTTTTTTTTTTTCTTTTCTGTTTGTCTTATGGAACTCATTAACTTGTCTATCATGTCCACTCTTTTCTGCCTGGTAATTAAAATTTGCAAACCCAAATGCCTTCATTCTGTTTTCATAGTGGACATTCTACAGACATGTAATCATCTTGGTAACCTCTCTGGAACTATTGATAGAAGGAAGAATTGTTCCATTTCATAAAGCAATGTTTCCCAAATTTTCAGCCCCTGTGTACGACTTCAGAATTTTTGTAATATTCTGAAGTATTCCTTATCAAACAAAGCAGTTTGGGTGAAGGTGTAATAATATTTTATTCAAACATGGATTATAAAGACATTTATTTTTTAACATTTGTGTTAAAATAAATTAATGGCTCATACTCATTACTTTCATTACAACTATTGGATACTGATACATCATGTTCTTTCTCACAATCATTTTCATTTCCTTCACTGTTTTCTCTTGTGTATTTCAAACATACCATTTTTAACTAGTTTTCTATATTAAAGGGTTTAAGAAATACAAAAGATAGATATTAATAGTAATTAATATCTATCTAGAGAGAGAATTATCCATGTCTTTAGAACAGCTTGTACCTCTGTCACAACTTGCGATATAAACACAATTATACATGTATAGGTGGGTATATGGGTTTTGAAAGAATTGCTGATGGCCGTTACATTTTAAGATATGAATGATTCTGAAATTTAGTGGAGAGTTCCGACTGTGTGGTTTAACTCTTTGACTTATTTTTAAAGTCACTGGGAGGCGACCGTGCCATCAGCCAGACACAGCCCTAAAGAAGGTTAGTCAATTTAAAGTAGGAGATACATTTTGTTTAAAATTTCCTTTATTTTTTTTTTTTTTAATTACTGAAAAATTAATTATAAAAGAGACCTGCATTTACCCTCAACAATATGAAGACAAGGATATATATATATATATATATATATATGTATATGTATGTAAAAAAACAAAAAAAAGTAATAAAAATTTGAAAATTTTGAAAAAAAAAAAGTGCCTCATACCCCTGTCCCTCCACCCGAAGACTATTGCCATACCCCTAAGGGAACGTGTACCACACTTTGAGAAACATTGTCATAAAGGAAACCAAAAGACAGAGGTAGCAAACTATAGAATGATCAGCAGCTCTTGAGTGGTGGTAAAAGTATTGAAGAAATTTATTAAATGCAAATTCAGGAATGGGTGGACACAAATATAACATTTTGAGAGGGAGGTTACACCCTTCTTATAATAGTAATAACAGTTGAGAATGGCTAAAGGTAATGGCTCCATGATGGTGCTAGTGTTTTTTTGTTTGTTTGGAGAGCGAAAAAATTGTTAACATATTCAGATGTTATTGTTTGTTCTCTACTACTTTTCCTGACAATGTTTGTCAGCTAACTGATGGCAAATATGTTGAAGTTTGTCTGATTTTTTTTAAAAAATAAATCTATGAGCCTTATTCTGATTTATTTATGTAGAATCTAGTGCTTCACAACATAAACAACACCAGAAGAAAAAAAAAATAATTTATTGAACTTGTTGGTATTTCGCTAGTTTTCTAATCAGTATAATCAGAGCACAAATTACAACTGTGTTAAACACATGCCACTTGGTTAGGTTGTTGCCGAAATAATTCAGATTGTAATTGAAAAAGCTAATGTGCCTATCATACCTCTCCTTAAAACTCATCACCGATGAAGCACTCACAACCACGCCAGGCAACCCATTCCATCCTTGCTAACCAAACTCTTACACAAAATGACCCATCCCCTATTGTTCTTTCCCTTCCTTCCATGTACAGAAAAAGAAGTCTACAGTGTCACTTCTATAAAAACTCCTTTAATAACTTAAATGCTTCTTCATGTCTCCTCTTTTTCACCTGTCAGCTAGTTTTTGAAGCCCACAGATCATCAATATATTCTCATAGGGAGCATTCTGTAGCCATGCACAATCTTTGTCACTTACCTCTGGATCCTCTCCCCATCACTTCTTCATCCCAACAGAATCTGTGTGTTTAGATTTACATGCAGTAGTCCAGCTGTGGCTTTATTAAGTATTATATAGGGGAATAATAACCTCTCTATTCCTGCTTGTTAGTATGTTCTTCACAACCACATAATTTGATGTGCTATTTTGGTTACCTTTGCAGTATGCCCTGTAAACTTCAACTCATTGTTCACAATTACCCACAAGTCCCTAGCTGCTTTAATTCTGTGGCTCAGTTCCATCAATATAGTGCACGGCTTGTGATCTATTCCCAAAAATCATCATCTTAACTTGGCTACATTAAGCTGGTAGCCATTTACCTTTGCTTTTACTGCTAATCTTTTAAGTCTTCCTGCAGGATCTCTGCATCACCTTCATTTATCATTGCTCTTCCCAGTTTAGCATTATCAGCAAACAACTGAATCTTTCCTGTCAGATCATTTCCTCTATCATTGATATACAAATTAAACAACAGAGAACCAAGTGCTGAGCCCTGTGGTACATCACTTGCCTTCTGGACTGAACTTCTTCATAAACCACTCTTTGATATCTGTCAATCAGCCACCCTCTAATCCAAATTACCAGATTCATATCCATCTCAATTTGCTCCAATTTATGCAACAGAGTTCTGTGTGAAATCTTGTCAGACTCCTGAGATGTATTAAAAGAAGCTCAAAGATAGAGGTAGCATATTATAAGCCAATCAACATCTCAGGAGTGTTGATTAAAGTATTGGACAAATTGGAGAAAGACAGAATTCAAAAGTGGGTGGATAGGAATATGATACTTTATCAGACACAACATGGTTTTGTGAAGGGTAGGTCTTGCCTTATTAATTTACTTACTTTTTTATAATAAAGTGATAATGGAGTTGAATAATGGAAATGATTAATTGGTAACACTGCTGGACTATTCAAAGGCATTTGACAAGATTTCAGTTTTTATCTTGCTCAAAACTACATGGTGATCGCTTTCTGTTTTTAATCCCCTATATACTGTTGTGTCGTGAACTTTGTGAAGTTATCACTGTCTACAGTAACATGTTTATGCAATAAGTTTTTAGAAAAATTTAGATCTTAAAATTTTAGCTAATTTAAAATGCCACGCAACTTAAACTAATTTCATTTCCTATTTATTGCTCCAGTCATTGATAAAAGATTACTTTTCTTATTATCTTGAAATAATTGAGAATTTATAATTAATATTAGGAGGTTCGTGATTTGATATGTTAAAGTTGGCTACATGGAATCTTTTTGGGAAATAAATGCTAATCATGAATGTTTCCATATATTTTTTATAATTTATGCAATGAAAATAAGTGTTATCTCATATATATAAAAGAATTAATGAAATATACATCTGTTTGGATTCTTATGCAGATCTCAAGTAAGAACAGCATTGAGTTAATAATGATTAATGTAGGCCTGCTATGATGAGTTTTTGGACTCCTTGGATATGCCTTGAGCAGTTTTGTTTCTCAGGATTTCATTTTGAGTTAATTAACAGTTTTCTTGAACTGAAATTTAAACTTAGCTGTAAATAGCAAAAATATAAAATAATTGAAACTGCATGCAAAATTATTATTAAAACTCCAGGGAGTCAAGTGGCACCCACACCAGCTGTCATACCTTCTCTTAACACTAGATGCATTCATATTTCAGCAGGCAAACTATTCCACTTGTAATCATATCTTGCTCACAGGTCTGTGAGAAAAAAATCTAGCTCACCCCTTTCTTAACTGTACACAAACGTAACTTCCACAAATGCCTCCTTGTCCTCCCCTCACTTTTTATATAAAGAAAAATTTTGTCAGCTGATATTCTATAATGTCCTCTCAAAAGTTTATATACTTCTATTGTATCATCCCCCCCCCTCTTTATCTTGTCTACCAATGTCTTCAGTCCACATGCTCTCAATCTATCCTTGTAATTTGCATTTCATAATCACGATATCATCTTTATAACTTTTTACATTCTACAGCTTCTTTATCCCCTCCAAAACCTATGAGAAGATGAAATCTGCACAGAGCAGTCCAGGTGCAGTCATATCAAGGCCTTATAAAGAGGCAAAATGACTTCCATATCTTTATACATCAGTGTTTGTTTTAACATTGCAATTATTATCATCTGCATATACAAAACAGAATATTCTTCTGTTTTGTATATGCAGTTTCCCATCATAATATTCAATTAGATATCTCACCATGCCAAAATGCATAACTTTACACTCTAATATTAATAAAAATAGAAGGGTCTAAATTAGACTATCTTTTTTCTTCGAGATATATTATCAGCTGCAATATTGAGGCTCATACCTGCTGGTACCAAGTGAAGAGGGTGCTTTCTACCTCACAAAGTTGATTCTCTTCTGTTTTACCTCCCCCCCCCCTTTCCCCATGAATGGACGCCATTGTTTTGTTCTCGGATTTCTTTCTTCTTCACGACTGTTGAATTTAAGGTAGATGATGGTACAAGGCAATTAGCAATGCTACATTGTTTTTTAGATGGAATTGTATTTATTATTTTATATTGACTAATTTTTTGTATCAACTACTTTCATTATTTTTAATATTTTGTGAAGAGAACAAAAGAAGTTTATTACACTTACAGGAATGTTTTTAAAGGAACAAGAACAAAAACCAAAAATATGCATAGACTGGAATAATAACAGGAAGAATAAAAATTTGGATTATTTATAATGTAGTGATATAAAATGTAATGTAGCTGTAGATGACACTCAATCACTCAAAATGAGATGAACTAGTCCTGAAAAGTACTGCCTTTTTAAAAGCTTTCCTGAAGAAATTCACATTTTACACACACACACACACACACCATTGATGCTTCAGTGAAATATGAGTGGAGGTTAATGTAAGCTTGCAATGTTTCTAATGAACACCGCTATTCACACTGCTTATCACTCCTGCATAACAAGTTGCTGCTACTGTATATTTCACATAAAACATTTTGTCTTTCAGTATTTATTTATTTTGAAGTGATCACTTTAAATTCCAAAAACGTTGTGGCCCAAGACCATGATTTTTGAACAACTAATGCAATAAAACAATTGTTTATAGAAGTGAGGGGGGGGAGAGTATTTTATATGGAACTAATATTCAGAAGGAATGATATCTTGGAAAATGATTTGATTGCATCTTTAAATGTTTGACATTTAATGACTCAAACAGCATTTTGCTTAATATTTTTGTCATATAGAAATTCATTTCGCTGTCATCTTTTGAAATATTAGTTAATCTAAAAGTTGTATTTTTCAAAAAGCACAAGTACTTTTTTGCATGCTACAGTAGTAACAGTGAAACTGATAACAATTTGGAATGTTCAGAACTTATTATAAACAGAATTACTTATAAGGATCTACAAATTTCACCAGTTTTTGCAAGTGTAAAATAGTATATACTGTTTGGCTATTTATTAGGGCTGACAGTAATTTAAAATATGCCATACAGCATAGACAAATGCAATACTATATTATTGGATATTGTTGATCAGATGACTCCAGGAATGTGTGTGTGTGTGTGTGTGTGTGTGTGTGTGTGTGTGTGTGTGTGTGTGTGTATTAGGTTGGGGTGGGGATTAGTAAAGCAGGTAGACCTTATAATTAATTTTGTTTGATAGTAAAATTATATGCATTCCATTTCTAATTAAGTTTCAAAGGAAATCAATGTAATACTTTGCTTATAGCATTTAGTGTTCTTAAAAACTGGACATGTGAATCTGTAATATTTTGGGCAGTTAAATCAATTGTTTTTTTATTTAAAAAAACTTACATGCACACACATATTTATTTATTTATATTTGTACAGGAACTTATATATATTTGGAATAGCTTTCCTATGATCGCAAACTCACCTGAGTTAGCAGAAAATATTCTTTCTCTTATTGATAAAACTTTGCCTAAAGTTCCAGGACCAAAAGGTAAACAGTTCCTTATATTTAATTTTCATAATTGTGTTCTAAAAATATTGAACTGATTAGATATTATACTATCTCTCTCTCTCTCTCTCTCTCTGTGATACACTCATATGTTGTATGCAACATGTCTGAGAGTGTCACATTGTAGAAGTTATATGGATGCTTTATGAATGAATAAATGTCTCGTAACCCCTTACTTTTAGAAATTTCAATCTCGGTGTTAAAATTCATTCACGTAAGTAGTTTACCACTAAAAATAGATAAACCGACACATGTATTTTGGTCCATTCCTCTACCAGAAGCACAGTTCTCACCATATAAGAGATTGCAAAATCTATAGTACATTATTGCATATATGCCAGAGGTAAGCTATACTATTGACTTGTTTCTTGAACAATTGGTTATATTTTTAGGATATTCTATGAGGAAAATTATTCCAAAGAACAGATCTAGATAGAATGAAACAGGAGAATGAGAAGTTGATTTGGTAGATTTGAAGTTGAACAGTAAATTCATGTTGACCAAAGCTGCTCATTTTCTTTCATACTCAAAAGAAAATAGAGGAAAATAATGGTGCCCAGTTTAGTGGAGGATGGCCGATGAAAAAAATATCCATAGAAGAAGAGGCATAAGACAGAAACAATGTCTACATGATTTGAGTTAATCAGAGAGCCCTCTTTTGGATAGCATCAAATATTTTTAGAAAGTTTTTTTTTTTATCCACTACCATTGATGTGTAAACAACAATCCAAGGCATTGATGTATTGAGGAATTATATAGTATTATCAGTTTTGAAGTGAGAAGTGGTTTCTTGGGTGTAAATTCTTCAATCTCCCTGTTTTTTGGAGACTAAAGAGGTTGTGATGTGATGTGATTGTATCAGGATAGCTTAGCAGTATAATTCAGCTAAAGAAGATAAATTTGATTTGGTCTGAAGATCTGGATATTATCAAAGGTAAGGTGAAGTGAGAACTTTCTTCCAAGAAATAACACAGGAGCACATTTTGTTAGCATTGAGATTATGACAAACTTGTCCCTACTAACCAATTGAATAATGGCAAGAAGATCAGTTTGTGATCATTATTGATGATGTTGATATTTGGGATGATTGATCATTGTAAGATTTGTGAAATGAAGAAGAGCAATGAAGTGCACTAGAATCAGTGAAGGTTATTTATATTTAGAAGATAGATTAGATGTGAAAGTGCTATAAGGGTACTACATGATTGGCAGGAAAATCTGGAGAGAGAAGCCATCCACCATACCATGTGATGAATGACTGGAGAGAAGGCTAATGATCTAGTTGCAGAGAGTAGTAGTAGGCAGATCATTAAATAGTATTAAGTATGTACTGTATATTTAAACTTATGTTCATATATAAAACTAGGAAAGTTGATTAGCTTTGCATAAAAATAAGGTAAAAGAAGCAAATAATTTATCAGTATTTTGTTTCTAGTTCCTGAGACATTCCAATGGTTAGAGCAATTGTTAAGGCATACAATTCAGAAATGAGCAAGAGCATGAAATACTCAGGCTAGTGTTCAAATGTCATAACTGCCTTCTGCCAAAGGACATAGTCAAACAGTGATAGTGTTTTTTTTTTTTTGGCAGAGAATGACAGTCTCTGAAATCTGGTAGCTTTTTTTTGCAGCCAAATTTGTTTAAATTAGGAGTGTTCTATAGAACATATACCGATTCCTAGAATAGTCTTTTACTTTTGAAGTGACTTCTTCAGTGATTTTTCTTCATCATCCTACACATGAGCACATGCTCTTCAAGTTTGCTTTTCTTAGTTACCCAATGAAGTTGCCAATAACATTCACCTTGATTGGTCTTTATTTTTACAACAGCAAAGACAGTATCTCAATAATAATAATAATAATAAAATTTTGACTAAAGAAAAACACTGAGCACCAACAGATCCCAAGAAGAGTTAGCAAACTGATTATTATGAGAGGCAATAGGGAATTGCTATTAATTTGTCACCTAAGACAACTCTTAAGATGCTTCATTACATGTTAAAACCCTGTCTATTTCAAATAATTAACTGCAAACTAAAAAATGGGACTATATTAGTCAGCTTTGACATCATGGCACAAAAAACAGATGTTTTTCTATATAGGATTTCTGTAAGTAAGTCTGCCCCCCACACACCACATTTTGTTAATATTAACTAAATATTAATTTAAATCATCATTCTGTACTAAAATAATATGGCATAATAAAAAATTTACATGAGCTAGAGTCATTTACTTTAATGACATTGTTTTTTTTTTGCTTGTGTTCTGACCAAAGCTAAACCACCAAAAGCCAACATGCCCAGTAAGGAAATTAAATCTCTACTAGAATTAAAGAAAAACAAGGAAATAATAATCACCAAAACTGATAAAGGGAACCCTACAGTATTGCTTAACCAAAAGGATTACACAGGTAAGCTGAAAGCTCTATTGTTAGATCGGGCTACTTACCTCCCTATCAAGTACAATCCCACCAACTCACAAATTAGAAAACTCCACAGGCTCCTTAAGAAGGTCACTTCTTGACCTGTGGAAATCACTAACAAATTAAAACCATTTAACTACATATCCCCCCCGTATTTATGGACTCCCAAAAATACATAAGGAAAATGTACCATTACGTCCCATAGTGGATGGCATTGATTCCCCCACATACAAACTAGCTAAACATTTGGCCAAAGCTCTCTCACACTATACTGGCAACACACCTTCACACATAAAAAAACTCAGCCCACTTCAAAGCCAGCATAGAAAACCTTACATTCAAGCACACTGACGTAATGGTCGGTTTTGATGTCTCCGCCTTATTCACAAATGTCCCACTCAAAGAATTCTTAGAGCTAATCCAAGCTAAATTTCCTCCCGATATCACAGCTCTATTTCAGTTCACAATGAACTCAAACTATTTCGTTTGGCAGGAAAAATTCTACAAACAAATAGAGGGGACAGCCATGGGTTCACCACTTTCCCCATCCTTGGCCAACTTCTTTATGGAGATTTTTGAAGCCTTAAAAACTCTGCCCCACAAAAACTTACCATTTGGCTTCGCTATGTTGATGATGTGTTCGCTGTTTGGCCACATGCTCCGATGCACTCCTCTCTTCCTAACACACTTAAACAACCAACACCCCAGAATCAAATTCGCCCTGGAAAAGGAAAAAAACAACTGCCTCCCTTTCTTATACACACTAGTCACCCGCTAGCATGATGGAACTTTGGTTTTCTCAGTCTATAGAAAACCAACCCATACAGGCAGATACATTCACCAACAGTCCCACTACCCCTCCTTGCAACAATATGGAGTCATTAAGACACTACACAACAGGGCTAAATTTATCTGTTCAAACAACAATGCCCTAACCACAGAACTAAACCACATTCTCAACACTTTCTCAGCCAATTGCTACCCCCCCCCCCCCCAAAAAAAATCCCAAAAATATTGAACCCAGTAACCCCCCAACAAGGATTACTCTAAATCCATCACCATACCCTATATCCGAGGCACCTCGGAAAAAATTACAAAAATCCTAAAAAAACATGACTTAACTTCTTGTTACAGACCATATAAAAAATTGGCATCTCTTATCCGCTCTACTAAAGACCAACCTCTCCCCCCCCCCCCAGACCTACCTGGTGTATTGTATACCAGGTCCCTTTCAGCTGTAAACTGTCCTACTTTTGGCCAAACAGGCAAGACAGCAAATATCAGAATTTCAGGACTACATCTGGTTCCACCAATACAGCCACTCTGGTCTTGCTGACCATGTGCTGGATACCTGCCATAGAATACAGTGGAAGAAAGTCACGATAATAAATACGTAGTAAATACAAATATGAAAGGGTTTTCATGGAATCAGCTTCAGCCCTAAGAAACAATCCAAACCTCAACAAATTTGACTGCATGAGACTGCCTCAAATTTGGGAAATCTACATCAGAAGACCTTCAGCCCAATCGCCCAAGAATATCAACATTGCCCGCTAGGGGGCACCATCAGTAATTTAGGTGAAATAATAGCTTCCTGCTTCTTTCTCACTTATTGTTTGTTGTGCCTGCGTGCATGTGTCTTGTTCTTAAGTTCCGTGAAGATGGCAACGTGAAGTTGCTGAAATATTGAAGTATATTAAAATTTATTTTAATGTATATCCTAGTTTACGTTGTAATTTCCTTAAATTATTTAGTAAAAAAGACAGTTTTTTATACCAATCCAATACATAGGTCTCAAGACCTATAACACGGCAGTGCTGTGTTTTTAAGCAAGTGATCATTCGGTGTGAAGAAATCTATTTGTGTTACTTGAGGAATTGGAGATTATATTCATTGGGCAAAAAGTATGGGAAAGATTGTTCCAAAGAACAGAGGTATATGGAATGAAGGAAGAGAATGAGAAGTTGTTTCAGTGAGCCTGAACAATATATGGATGTTGACCAATGCCTATGTTTGTTCATAATTAGAGGGAAGTGGAGGAATAGTGGTGCCAGTTCACTGGAACAGCATCCATGGAAATACCCATAGAAAAGACATAATATATCTCTTCTGAATACAATCTTTCCTTCTTTCTTTTCTTCTTGCTCCTTCCCCCCCAATGCTTTTAGAGTTTTTGAGGGATAGGGTTGAATCTTTCCTATTTTGCTATTTCATTTCACCTTATGCTGTGGGAGTCTGCTGCTTCACCTAGTTGGTAGAAGCCCCAACCCACCTGGCCATCGTGGGATGAATTGGGGAACAAAACTTCCCAGATATGTGCAAAGGGCGTCTGCAATCTTATTACTTTTTTCTTGCAGTGACTTCACTCCAGAATGTTAATATGGTTGTGCCTTATAATACATCTCGTGCTGCATCGGTTGTCGCACAGAATAAACAGAGCTGTGTTCAGGGCTTAGACAGAGAGTGCTGTTTGAGAAGTACATCAGTCTCCAACAAAAGTCAGTAATATTGTGAATGAGGAACATAGAAGGGATAGGATTAATCTTAGAAGGGAATTTTACATAAGCATAAGCACATGAAATGTTCGGGTCTACAGATTGATACTCTTGAGATTATCTGTAAAGAGATGGAGAGGTATAAAATTGATATCCTAGGAATTAGAGTCCAGATGGAATGAAGAAGGTCACATCAAAGACAGGATGGTAAACTAGTTGTTTATTCAGGAGGTGACTCAAAGCATCATGGGGTAGCCGTGATACTGAATACAGTTCAGGCAAGAACCCTGCTTATTATAACCCCATTAATAACAGGATACTATGTATTAGACTTAAGGCTCATCCTAATAATTTATTAATCGTTGTAGTTTTTGCACCCCACTCAGGTAAGCCTGATGAAGAGAGTGAGGAATTCTATGAAAACTTACAGACTGTTTTGGACTGCCTACCAACGAGAAACATACTTTACTTTTTAGGGGACTTGAATGCAAAAGTAAGGATTATGCTTAGAATGAAGGGCAAGAGTTTAACATCTCTGGAAGTAGTATAAGAATATGATAAAAAGCAGATTAGGTGTTGATTTTTTTACTTAGAGTGGTGGTGGCGAGTAGAATGCATTGTCAAAGTTTATGGTGATATGAAAAGTGGATGAATTTAAGTATAACATGACACTTTGTGTCATTGTATTTTAAATTGAGATGAGTCTATTCTTGTAGAAAGGCTTATACGCTGGTTAAACATGATAAAATACTTAAGGAATTGAAAGCGTACACTAGAAATATAAATTAAATCAACTTTAATATATACTTTCCGATATTTTGGCAACGTCACATAGCCATCTTCATGGGAACTTAAGATAAAGACGCATGCATGCAAGTACTACATAACAGCAAATGAGAAACGAAGCGAGCAAGCTATCATTTTACTAAAGTCCCGATGGTGCCCCGTGGTGGCTATATTAGGTGTTCTTGGCCTTTGGGCTGAAGTTCTTCTGATATATGTTTCCCAAATTTGGGGAAGTCTCATGCATCCAAATTTGTTGAGGTTTAGCATGTTCCTAAGGGGTGAGGATGATTCCATGAATAGTCTTTCATATTTGAACTTGCTGCAGTGTATTACTGTGGCTTTCTTCCACCTTATTCTGTCGCGAGTATCCAGAGCATGGTCTGCAAGCTCAGAGTGGCTGTACTGGTGAAATCGGATGTAGTCCTTGTGTTCTGAGATTCTGATATTTGCTGTCCTGCCTGTTTGGCCAAAGTAGGACAATTTACAGCTGCAAGGGACCTGGTATACACCATGTAGGTCTAGGGGAAGTGGTTGGTCTTTAGTGGAGCAGATAAGGGATGCCAATTTTCTATATGGTCTGTAACAAGAGGTCAAGTCATGTTTTTTTAGGATTGTGTTGATTTTTTCTGAGGTACATTGGATGTAGGGAATGGTGATGGATTTAGAGTAATCTCTTTTGTGAAGGGGGAGGTGGGGTTGTGGCTAACTGGTATTAGTATTTTTTGGATTTTTTTTTTTTTGGGGGGGGGGGGGGTAGCCATAGACCGAGAAAGTGTTAAAGATGTGATTCAGTTTCAGTGGTTATGGCTTGGTCATTTGAACAGATTAGTTTTGCACTGTTGAATAGTGTCTTAATAACACCATATTATTGTGAGGAGGGGGGGGGGGATTGTTGGTGAATATATATGCCTGTATGGGTGGGGTTTTCTATAAACTGAGAAAACCAAAGTTCCATCAAGTTGGTGGGTGACTAGTGTGTCTAGGAAGGGGAGGCTATTGTTTTTCTCTTTTTCCAGGGTGAACTTGATTCTAGGGTGTTCGTTGTTTAAGTGTGTTAAGAAGAAGAGGAGGAGTGTATCCGGGCCATGTGGCCAAATAGCGAACACATCATCAATGTAGCAACGCCATATGGGAGGGTTTTTTGTGGGGCAGAGTTTTTAAGGCTTTCTCTTCAAAAGTCTCCATAAAGAAGTTGGCCAAGGGTGGGGAAAGTGGTGAACCCATGGCTGTCCCCTCCATCTGTTTGTAGAATTTTTCCTGCCAAACGAAATAGCCTGAGTTCTTTGTGAACTGAAATAGGATGGCATTGATTTCCTCCACTTACAGACTAGCTAAATATTTAGCCAAAGCGCTCTCACACTATACTGGCAACACACCATCACACATAAAAAAACTCAGCCCACTTCAAAGCCAGTATAGAAAACCTTATACTCCAATATAATGGTCAGTTTCGACGTCTCCTCCTTATTCAGAAATGTCCCCCTCAAAGAAACCTTAGAGCGCCTAATCCAAGCTAAATTTCCTCCTGATATCTCAGCCCTATTTCAGTTCACAAAGAACTCAGGCTATTTCTTTGGCAGGAAAAATTCTACAAACAGATGGAGGGGACAGCCATGGGTTCACCACTTTCCCCACCCTTGGCCAACTTCTTTGTGGAGACTTTTGAAGAGAAAGCCTTAAAAACTCTGCCCCACAAAAAACCTCCCATATGGCGTTGCTACATTGATGATGTGTTCGCTATTTGGCCACATGGCCCGGATACACTCCTCTTCTTCTTAACACACTTAAACAACGAACACCCTAGAATCAAGTTCACCCTGGAAAAAGAGAAAAACAATAGCCTCCCCTTCCTAGACACACTAGTCACCCACCGACCTGATGGAACCTTGGTTTTCTCAGTTTATAGAAAACCCACCCATTCAGGCACATATGTTCACCAACAATACCCCCCCCCCCCCCCATCCTCACAATAATATGGTGTTATTAAGACACTATTCAACAGTGCAAAACTAATCTGTTCAAATGACCAAGCCATAACCACTGAACTGAATCACATCTTTAACACTTTCTCAGTCTATGGCTACCCCCCCCCCCCCCCCCAAAAAAAAAAATCCAATAAATACTAATACCAGTTAGCCAGTTAGCCACAACCCACCTCCCCCCCCTTCACAAAAAAGATTACTCTAAATCCATCACCATTTCCTACATCCAATGTACCTCAGAAAAAATCAACACAATCCTAAAAAAACATGACTTGACCTCTTGTTACAGACCATATAGAAAATTGGCATCCCTTATCTGCTCCACTAAAGACCAACCACTTCCCCTAGACCTACATGGTGTATACCAGGTCCCTTGCAGCTGTAAATTGTCCTACTTTGGCCAAACAGGCAGGACAGCAAATATCAGAATCTCAGAACACAAGGACTACATCCGATTTCACCAGTACAGCCACTCTGAGCTTGCAGACCATGCTCTGGATACTCGCGACAGAATAAGGTGGAAGAAAGCCACAGTAATACACTGCAGCAAGTTCAAATATGAAAGACTATTCATGGAATCATCCTCACCCCTTAGGAACATGCTAAACCTCAACAAATTTGGATGCATGAGACTTCCCCAAATTTGGGAAACATATATCAGAAGAACTTCAGCCCAAAGGCTAAGAACACCTAATATAGCCCACCAGGGGGACACCATCAGGACTTTAGTAAAATGGTAGCTTGCTCGCTTCGTTTCTCATTTGCTGTTATGTAGTACTTGTGTGCACATGTCTTTATTTTAAGTTCCCATGAAGATGGCAACGTGATGTTGCTGAAATATCGGAAAGTATATATTAAAGTTGATTTAATTTATATTTCTAGTGTAAGCTGTCAATTCCTTAAGTATTTAGTTATTATGAGATGAGTCTGTTTTTTCCATGGAGGTCCAGTGCTAGTAGTAATAATTAATTTGTAAAATTTATAGTAACAAATTGCCAAATTTGTCTCATTATAGGAAATGAAGATAACCTTTTAGATGATTACTGCCTTGCAATGTTACTTCGTGGTATGTGTTTTAAATGTCTTGGTCGTCCTCTGCAGGCGGAGGAATGCTTTAAAGAAATTTTATCGCTGTAAGTGCATTTTTTCTTTCTTTTTATATTCCCCCCCCCCTGTTTTTCTTTGATAATTTTAATTTAGTTTAGTTCTTTATATGGATCTATTCTGCAACATTTGTCTGTTATGAATTTGAGATGTTATATATAATAATGGAACACTTTTATTCTGTTGGAAACAGAAAATACCGAACATATAAAAATGTTGCCACATAGGCTTACTCAATGAGGCTTTTCCTCCTTCCTGTGAGACTTTACCTTCTTCCTATCCTTTGCAAAAAATAACTTACACAAATCAGTTTCATGATTGAAAAAAGTATTGCATGTTTTTGAATAAAACCAGAAATACTAAAGTAAATTGTATAAATACAGATATTAGAACATACTTACCTGCAGTTAGTGTTCTTTGTATCTATCATAATTCTGGACACACTTTTTCTAGTGTTGAACCTGGACTTTGAAAAATGCACAGTCATGTCATCATTTCTTTTGAATCTGCCTTTAATATTGTTTTAAAATTCCTCATCACTGATGCTTGTGTGCAGTCACTTAATCAAACCGAGATAGCAGAGAAAGAATAAAAAAACAGGAACTCCTGATTCCCCTCCCCCCATGTCTGATTCTCACTTTCCTGCAGTGAATCCTGTTACTACGTGCTCATTTGAATGTTGAACAAGTTGCCAACCTAGGATTTTGTATTGTATAAATAGGGTGTTGCCTGATTATACTATGTCCTTTCTCTGTTTTCATCTGCAACAAGGTAAACAGCAAAAAAGCTACTGGAAAAATCCTAACTATATCTGAATTGAAGATAGCCACTATCTGAAAAAGAAGCAATAACAGAGAAGAAAATGAGCTAGTAAAGGAAATACACCTGTACCCTTGTTAACATAATTGGTGTAAGTGAGACTAAAGTTACCAAAAGCATGTAATGCTTAATCACTATATTAGTGTGGCTGTTTGTTGCAAATTTTGCTACATTTTTATTCCGTTTGATACAAGAATCCTTTAGTAGTTGTTATTGGAGTTTAGTTTTTTTGTTGTTTATAATGTGTTTTACTCCTGGTTTAATCTTACCGAGAGGGCGAAGTCAGAGTCGGATGCATTCAGAGGTAGCAGAGAAGAAAAAGATAAGCTTTCTTTATTTTTATTAGAGTTTTCTACTTTAAATAACATGACATAAAGTAATTTGCATTGGTGAAATTCTACTTAAAAACAAACTTTTTAGTATAGTTGTAGTAGTTTTTAGTACTTGATTCTTAGTGCACTATTTGAATGATGGCGGCCTCAGTCTATTAATGGCTTATCACCAAGTCTTCCCTCATTTAAGGACTACATTTTGCAAAGCATACTATGGGATTTTGTGGTATGCGGCGCTTGTGGCTTATATGCATCCCATCATCATCATCATCAAATTCCTGCCATGTACCCACAAGGGGTGTACAGGATATGATAGTACTACTTGAAAAAAAATTACATCATTACTAACTTCCTATCTACGATTTTCCTCCAAATCAGTCTGTTACTTGTCAAGACTCCAACAATATCAGATCTTATATTTCTATCGTCTAAGGCACTTTGTACCGTATCAATCCACCTATATCTTGGTCTTCCTCTGGGTCGTTTTGCTGCCAACCTGGCAGAGAACACTTGTTTTGCTAATCTTTCCTCGCCTATTCTGTTTAAGTGACCATACCACCTGAGATTAGCTCTGCTAACGCATTCTTGGATGCTGACAATGTCAAGTTCTTTCCTAATATCCTCGTTTTTAATATGATATTGCCATTAATGTCATCTGTTCACGCCTATAATCTTTCTCAGGACTCTCATATCTGTGGTCTCTAGTCTTTGGTCAAGTGTTTTACTTCTGACCCAGCTCTCAGATCCATAAGTTAAAACTGGTTTGAACACTGTCTTGTATACAGCTAATTTAGTGTTCCGACTAATTCCTCTCTTATTCCATATGAATTTATTCAGTTGACTTCCTACAATACCAGCTTTGTTGATTCTGTTGTCTATTTCCATATTTAATTTACCATCTTCAGTAAAAATCTTGCCTAAGTAGCTGAAATGTTTTACTTGTTTTCCACAGGTTCTCCATTCACAACACAGTTGACATTTTCTATGATTCTGCCTATTTTCATTGTCTTTGTCTTTTTATTGCTGACCTTCATACCATACCATACCAATTACAACAGCTACTCAATTTAGTCAGAGAATCTTGCAGACTTGTAGCGGATTTATTTAGAAGTATAACATCATCTGCATAAAGCAAAGAGCTGACATTAACATCTCCAATTTTGATATCATGTTTAATACCACTTTCCTTCATAATGTGATCCATATAGATAATGAATAACAGAGGGGATAATGTACATCCTTGTCTCACACCAGATTTAACATTAAACCACCTTCCTGTACTTCCTTCAGCTGACTTACAACTCAAATAAAGACTAAGTATTGCTTGATATAATGCCCCATTGACACCATATAACTGTAGCGTATTGAATAGCTTCTCTCTTGGCACCTTGTCATATGCCTTTTCCAAATCGACAAAACTTAAATACAGATCTTTGTTATATTCCCATGCTTCCTCGATTATTTGTCGTAAAGTGAAGATCTGATCCTGACAGCCTCTATTTGGCCTGAATCCAGCTTGTTCTTCACCAAGCTTTTCTTCCACAATTCTTCTCAACCGTTTCTCAAGAATACTTGCATAGATCTTGCCAGGAACACTCAGTAGGGAAATACCTCTGTAATTCTCACATTCAGTTTTATTTCCCTTTTTATATATGGGCACTATTAGAGCTCTACTCCATTCATCGGGAATTCGTCCCTCTGTCCAGGCTTTCTGAACTATGCAGTGCAGCCACTGTAAGACTCTTATACCACCATACTTCAGCATTTCTGGTCGAATATCATCTACTCCTGCTGCTTTTCCACATTTCAAGCCTTTGATGTCTTTTTTTTCTACTTCAAGTATGGATATGTATTCCTGACTGCATGCCTGGTCAGTGTTTTTTACCACTGTGCTATCATCACTGCTCGTTTCATTTAGCAGTTTTTCAAAGTAATTACTCCATACTTCAAGGATATCTTTTTCTCCTGTTTTCATGTCACCTTTATCATCTCTAACTCCTTTTACAGCACTCTTTCCTGCATTTCTAAGCTTCTTCAACAACCTCCAGAATATCTTGCCACCTTCTTGATATTTATTTTCTATGTTCTTGCTAAAGTCCTCCATGACTTTTGTTTAGCTAGTTTTACACAGTGTTTAGCATTCTTGCATTTGTCTTGCATTTGTTGATAGAGGGTGAGGATAATCTGTATTCTCTAAGAGCACAAGCTGACTTATTTGACAGGAACTTTTGATATGCTTTCTTATTTTCCTTCACTGTCTCTTTAACTTCCTGTGTCCACCAGGGAGTTCTGATTTTTTTATCCTTGCAGACAACCTCACCACATGCCTCTCTGACAGAATCAATCAGTGTTTTCTTCAGAGTTTGCCACTGAATCTCCAAGGTTTGATTCCTGTTCTCAAACTCTTTCATTTTTTTTCTTCAATAATCTTTGTGTATTTTAGTCTGCAGTTCACATCTGAGAGCTGCTCAACTTTTATTCGCTTTAAAACTTTCTTACATGTTATTCTTTTCAATATGAAATTCAATTTTATCCTGCTCAAGACTAAATAGTGATCACTTCCAATTTCAAATCCTCTGTACACTCTGGTGTCCTGCACAGAGAAAACATCACTATCAACAGGGAGAAAACATCACTATCAACAATAACATAATCAATGAGACTTTTCTTATTCCTAGCCTCTTCTCTCCATGTGAATTTGTGCACATTTTTATGTTGGAACATGGTGTTAGTAATAACCACTCCATGTCCTGAGCAGATACCCAACAGATATTTGCCATTATTATTAGTTTTGCTCTTTTCTCTAAATTTTCCCAAAATATTTTTGTATGTCTCACAATCATTTCGTACTCTGCTATTTAGATCCCCAACAAGGACCAACTTTTCCTTTTTCATTGTGTCAGTTGCTTTTTCTAAAACCTCAAAAAATTCCTCTACTTCTACCTTAGTAGAACCTTCTGTGGGACCATACGCACAAATAAGTCTCATTGTCCAGTTCCCCATTTTGATATTTACCTACATCATTCTACTTGAGACTGACTGCCCAAGAAGATTAGCCTCGTATTTTGTGTTGAATACTATGGCTACTCCTTCTTTTCCTTGATTGTCATTGCCTGAATATAACATTTTGTATTTATTGCTCAGAAAGATTTCACCAGTTTTGGTCTTTTTTGTTTCAGTCACCCCTATTATGTCGATCTGGTACTTATCTAATTCCTCGGCTAGCTCCATTTCTTTGCCTTTCAGGCTTCTTATGTTGATAGTACCGATCTTTAACTCTGGTGATGTTGAGTTGGGGTTTGTTTTCAGATTTGTTCCAGTAGCTGACTTTTCGCTGTTCGCCCTGGTTACCTGGAAAAAACAACATGGGCCTTGTTTAAATAGGCAACGCTCCAGCCAGCATGAAATTTTGTCATGTTGTACCATCATTTTTTTATTTTGGTTTAACCAATAAGAATACAATTTGGTCGGCTAAATCCGAAATTGCCAGCCCATCCTCGTTCGTTCAGTATCCAAGTAGATACCCAACAGGGTGCACCACGAGAAGGTGAGGATTGGACATTAGGTCAGAAGCCCTGGTCGGTTCTCCACATTCCTTTAAAAGCTATGTGGTGGTCTTCTCTCAGTTATACAGCTTTAACCCTTATGCATCCCAGCAGTTGGATATGTTTGCAGGTGAGAGATTAATGAGTGCATATATGTGGAATATGTAGGAAATGGGAAGAACTTTGCAAGTTGGAGATTAGTATGACAGTCCTCAGCAGTGTTGCATCAGAGGCAGGAAAATACAAACCTAGAGAGAGAGACAAGTAGTGTTGATAGAGGTTGAGGATAATGGACGGAATGTAAATGAAAAAATAAAAGTGAAGAGTATGAAAGTCTGAATCATTCTGAAGTTTTCAGAGATGGCCTTAGATGGAAGGATGACTGGCAAGCAAGAGTGGGTAGCTTGCAGAGAGAGAGAATAGATGACTGAAAGAAGAGATTAAGTGAATGGAAGTAATGAATGTAAAGTGAATTAGAGCAGGGGAGAGAGAGAGAATTATGGGTATGATAGAAGAGGAGACAATAGAAACAGCAGAAAAGAGGGAATGAGAAAAATCTGAGAGTGCTGGAACCAGGGATAGAGAGAGAGATGCCAGGACAGCAGGTAAGTATGGGAACAAAGAAAGTGTTAGAGAAGAGAGAATGAAGGGATGCAGGTGAGCAAGGAAGGAACAGAGTGGTAAGAGTTGTGAAGTATGGAGATTCAATGATCCATGGTGTTCAAGACAGAATGCCTGAGGAGTGTTTGCCTGGAGGAATGATAGAAAGTGTGGCTATGGCAATTAATTGGGGTTGAAAGGGTGGATGTGGGCACAAATGACTTGAGAGGCAGTGTGAATCAGGTGGCAAGAGATCTGAGGTTCATGCTTGAGGTTGTATAGAAGAAGACTCAGAGATGAAAGAAAGTGTGTGTGTGTGTGTGTATTGCCCAGGTTTGATATGATAATGAACAGTTGAGGAGAATAGCATTAATAATGAATGGTATGATAGGAAGAATGGAGCACATGGATGCTTGAAAGGCATTTGAGGACAGAAAGCAACTGTATGCAAGAGACCATTTGCATTTGAATGAGGAAGGACATAGGCATCTGGAGAGATTTCTATTCTCTGAACGAGTCAGTGTGTCAATGCAGGGAAACTGGAATTATCGGGGCAAATGGTAACAGGGGTGGCTTCTTGTGAGAATGCTTGGAGAAGGGGGAATACATCGTGTAATACTGAATCCAGTGGAGTCTGGATGGAGGGGATAGGTATAGAAACAGTGATATTTTTATTCTTTATACTAATGTCAAGAGTATCTGGAATAAAGGAGATGAATTGGTGGTGCTGATAGCATCAGCCCGTCCAAAGATTATTGAGATTTCAGATGTGGTTGATGGAAAATAATATACTAACAGGAATAGAAGTAGCAGGTTATAGCATTTTTTGACAGGAAGGTGAAAACGCAGTGATGGAGTACTGCTTATGATAAGTGATGACTTATGTCCTATCAGGGTGGAGGATTTGGAGGGCAGTGGTGCCAATGGTTTTGAAAGCATATGGTGTGAGGTAGGCAAGACAGGATATTTAGTGGGTTGTTGCTACAAGCCAGGGAGCATAGAAGGTGAGGAGCAGGATATGTTTAGGCAGTTGAGCTTGGAGTGCAAGAAGAATGATTGTTATGGGAGATTTTAACTACAGCAGTATAAATTGGGAGGAGGAAACTGCTTGTAGTAATAAGGGAATGGAATTTCTAGAATTCTTGAGGGCAAATGTCTTAGGCAACATGTAGTAGAAGGAACATGAGGTTCAAGAGTTTTGGATTTGTTCATAGCATCAGAAGAGCTGTTTATAACTGAGATGGCATCTCTTTCCCCAGTTGGAGAGAGTGACCATATGATTTTGACTTGAAACATGAATAGACATGTGAGGGTATTAAAGAGAAAGGAATGTATGTGGAATTATTAGAAGCGATATAAGGAGAGGGGTGGTGGTGAGCAGATGCATGAAGAATATAAGACTCAGGCCAGGAGAGTGACTAGTATGATAAGGAAGACAAAATGGAATATGAGAAGAGATTGGTCCTGAGATCCAAAGAAATCCTAAGGAATTTTTTAGCTATGTGGCCAATAGGAGGAGAAATGATTGTGAAAGAATGATGTTGTTGGATAAAAATTGGAATTTTTGATGATGCAAAGGACATAGTGGAGTTGTTCATTGAACACTTTATTGGGGTATTTCATCCTGGAATGGTAGGAATAGTGGGACTGGATGGAATTTTGCTACACCTTGACTTGGCTTTTCAAGGAATGGAAGGTGGATAAGATAGTGCCATTACATAATGGTGGTAGCAGACTGGTATTGTCAAATTATAGACCAGTTTGTGTTTCATCAGTAGTTAAGATCTTGGAGAAATTAGTGAGGGAACATATACAGCATTGGGCAGATAAGGGTAATGTTATCTGTGAGAGTCCACATGGATTTGTTAAGGTGCAGCACTCTTACTTTAGTAATATGATTGCCTTTTATAATAAAGTGACAAGAGCAGTTGATGAGGGGAATAGGCATATTCTGCCATTTTTTTTTTATTTTACAAAGACATTTGACAAAGTACCATATGATAAGGTGATATTTAAGTTGCAGCACATGGGTTTAGATGTCAGTTTAGTGAACTGGATTCAGGATTGGCTATCTGATAGGTATCAGACAATTGTGTAGGGGGGGATATCAATGAGACAGAAGGTTACAAGCGAGGTCCCACAGTACACAGTACTCGGACCTGTATTGTTTAACCTTTATATCAATGACATTGTCAGTGGATTGCAGAGAGATATTCATTTGTTTACAGATGATGTGAAGTTGGTAAGGGTTATTAGTAATAGTGCAGATATGGTAGCCCTGCAAGAGGATTTGAATAACTGTAAAGTTGGGCAAATAAATGGGGGTGTCAGTTTAATGCAGTTTGTAAAGTCTTGAAGTTTGGCATACATTGATAGGAGGCTACATACTCCATTGGAGGAACTGTACTGGAGGAAGTAGAGGATTTGGGGGGTGATGATTGATAGAAACCTGAAATTCAGGGAACATATTGCAAAGATAGTGAAGGTAACTCAGAGGATTGTTGCAATACTGAGAAGGACACTGACCTGCAGAGATAAGGGTTGTAATTTCATTGTATAAAGCCACTATCAGACCACACTTGGACTATTGTTCTCAAATTTGGTCCCCAGGATTTGAAGGGGAAAAATTAACTGGAAAGGGTGCAGAGGCAGATAACAAAGATGGTATCAGGACTGTACAATATTAGTTATGAAGACAGCCTGAGGGAATGTAGACTGCAGAGTTTGGTAGATAGAAGAAGGAGAGGTGATATGATTGAGACTTTTAAACTGTTGAGAGGTAGTTACAGGGTTAACACTGGGGAGTTGTTTCGCTTGGTTGAACAGTTGGAAGGAGTGAGAACATTGGCCATCCCTGGAAGTTATGAAAGGAAGCTTTGAGCAAGAGGGTGAGGAGTGGTTTCTTTGCATGAAGGGTGGTTGAACCATAGAATGCATTGCATTCTATGGTTCAACCAAGTAAAGAGGTAAAATAAAGAATTGTCAAGCTTTATGCAAAATCTGTATTTCCATACCTGGTGATGTATCTAGAGACTTTGAGACTGAAATATATGAAAATGTCCTATGATATAAAAAAGAAAGTGTCTGATTATTTATGAAGGGAACAATGGCTGTGGTTTTCCTGTATACATTGAGTTTATTTTTGAAGATTGACCTGTAGTAAAATAAGAATAGAAATTATTAATTACGTAAACAATAATGTTTAGCACCAGTTTAAAATTAATTGCAAATTCATTGAATTGATTGATGATACAAATTGCAAATAAACTAGCAATGCAGTGATGTAATAAATTTGAAAATATAGCTGTAATAAATATAAGTAAAAAGATAGGTCAGTGATTAATCATAATAGCATAAGTGCAATTCTATACTCCTAGACAAGATGGAGGAACTACTGATTGAAATGATTGCCTTTGTTTTCTTTTGATATTATTGTATATATTGTGATTATACAGTGGTATAATCACAAAATAGAAATATTAGTAGATATTGATATATATGTATATATACTTCACTGGCATTGATAATATTTTAAAAAACAAATAAATTATTATTAAGAGAGGCCTTCAGGGAGCCAAGGACTCATTGATAAAGGCCACATATCACTCATTCTTTTCTTGTATTCATTCACACCACCTGCACTCACCACTTCCAAACACAATCCATTCCAATCTATGAGAGAAAAATCTAGCTTTCAGCCCCCCCCCCCTTCTTGACTGCATTTCTCAGCTTCTTTAGATACCCTCTTGTCCTCATCCCATTTTCCATAAAATGAGAAATTCCATCTACTATACTCAATGACCTTTTCAGAAGTTTTTAGGTCTCTATCATAACACCCCTCTTCCTCCTATTTGCTGGTATTTACAGTCCATAAATTCTCAATCTGTCTTCATAATCTGCATCCATAGTCAATATTTCATTTTTCACATATTATTTTGCACCCCCCGCAAGTGTATCAGCATCGCCACAGAAACTAGGATACCAGAAGATCTGGCCACAGTAATCCAGGTGAGATTGTATTAAAGGTTTGTAAAGAGGCAAATTACTTCCTTATCCATACATGTCAAGGTTTATTTCAGTATTGCAATTATCGTCTAAGTTATATTTGCAATCTTTGCTATATGTCCCTTGAACTTCAACATCCTACCTACTAAAACTCCAAGATACCTAGCCTGATCAGTTTCTTCTAGCATAATTCCACTAATGTCATTGGACATCTTGCCATACTTAAATCTTGCTGAATTTTCCCTCCCACCCTTCCCATACACCACTTCTTGATATCTGTTAGTCAGCCATCCTCTCATCTGCACTAATACTGTATAATCCAGTCTGATATGCTCCAATTTATATAATAGCTCTTTCATATTGTATATCAAAAGTCTTAGCAAAGTCCGAAAGTATCATGGTGTATCCATTCCCCTTGTCTCACTTATTGGTAACATTATTATAAAATTTGAGTAAGTTGCTCAGACATGACAATAAATCCATACTGTTTACTGCAAAATACAGATTCTTTGTTGGCTCATTTCTACATGGGCCAACAGAGCAACCAACTCTTACCAACTTTTCTAAAATCTTCACCACTACTCCAGAGATATCAATAGGTTGATAGTTAGATATATCAGACTTTGCACTACCCTTGTGCAATGAAAACTCCAAGATACCTAGCCTGATCAGTTTTTTCTAGCATAATTCCACTAATGTCATTGGACATCTCGCTATACTTAATCATATGTTAATCATTAAGAACTATATCATATGTTCTTTTCACTTCTGTGGAGTCTTCCCTGTTTAAGGCTCAAATTATACAGCTGGTCAAAGGCAGCCAGTTCACCTGTACACTCTTTTAGCATCCATGCAGATGTCCAATCCGCACTTACCTACACTGAATTCTTATTTTCCATTTTTGCAATTGCTATAGTACCTCTTCATACACCTGAGTTTTTTTATCCAGTGAAGAGATAGAGTTCAGCACCATATTGTATACACTGGGTTGATAACCTTCAGCAAAATTGGCACTCATTAGTTGAACACTCCCGTCTCCGGTTTCTTTTCCTACTCACACTTAGCTTGCTATACAATTCTTCTAACTCTTCTGGCCTACGTCTTATAATTTTTGTAGCTGACATCAGCCATATGAACACAGTACAGCAATCCCTTGATTAATGCATTTTCAATTAGTGCATCTTTTTTCTCTATGCCCAAATGCAATTAATTCGCCTCTGAAATTCGATTAGTGAGCCTATATACATCTTAAAAATAAATGTTACAGATTTAAAAAATTTTCTATCTATACATTTTTTTATGGTTGACTATTTTAAAAATTCACTCACCAGGATGAAATAATTTAGTTATCGATTTAAAACATTTTACAAAGTTATTTTTTAATGGCATACTACACTATTTCCATGTATACTATGTTTCATATTTACTGCCAAAATTTATGCAATAAAATCTGCTAATTACATAACATTTTGCTGATCGTATCTTGTGCGTCCTTTGCAATTTTTTTCCTTACTGTTTCATTTTAAAGTATTTTCCCAACTTTAATCATGAGTAAAAGAATTAGTGAGCAAAAAAAAGTGGAAGTGTGAAAAAGATTTAAAAAGTAATCTCATTGGAAGAAAAACTTGAAATAATAAAGAAAAATGAACAAGACAAATCCACAGCAAAGATAGAGACAGGAAAAGAACACAAAATGGGCAAATCAACTATAAGAGCAATTTTAAGCAAATCTGCTGAATACAAAGAGAAAGGTAAGGCTGCTTCAAGTTTATCATGCATGTAGACCACTTGAACTCAAAAGTATTATAATGATTGAATTAGAGAGACTTCTTTCTACATGGATCGAAGATTGTAGCCAAAATGGATCCCACTAAGCACTAACCTTAATAAATTTTGTTTAATCCTTTATCCTAGTGTAAGCAAACAAAGTTTGCGCCTGAAAATATCTTCAGGACTGAGGTAAGGTAGTGCAACACCAGGCAATCCGAGCATTATGGGAGATACTGAAACAAGGAGTGATGAGATATTGTCACAAGGAGTGATGAGAGATTTGTCCTGAAGATATTTTCAGGTGCAAACTTTGTTTGCTTACACTTGGATAAAGGATTAAACTAAATTTATTATAGTCTAACCAAGTGAAAAATAAACTTCCAAGCACTGACCTTGTTAAATCAAAAGCATTAAGTGTCTTTGCAACCTTGAAAGGGCTATCAAAGATGGAAAAGAAGAAGAATTCCATGATAGTGCTGGGTGGTTTGAGCATTTCAAAAAGAAAAATAGCCTACATAATGTTCGAATCACAGGCGAAACCACAAGTGAGATAAGGAGGTGGCTGCAAATTATCCAGAGATTTTGAAGAAAATTGTGGATGAAGGAGGCTATTGTGACTAACAAATATTTAATGTTGGTGAAACTGGCTTTTTTGGAAGCGAATGCCTTCCAAGACTTTTCTGGCCAAATCGGAGAAATCTCAACCTGGTTATAATGTCGCAAAGTCGAACGAAATTACTGCTAGCAATATGCGAGCCATTTGGAAGCACATTCTTCCACATTGTGCAAATGATTTTAAAGGCTTTTCAAATGAAATGGATAATGTTGTTGAGGAAGTTGCCAACATCTAGCATGAACTAGGTTTTGATAATGTCCAAGAGGTTAATTAAATCTCATTCTGAGGAATTTGAGTGATTCCGATCTACTAAATTTAGATGGACATCAGGAAGATATTGAAAAATATGGAGAAAATTTAACCACTGACAGCCAAAAGAGATTTCACAGAATCAATTTGAAAATATTTTTCGTACACTCAAAGTTTTTAAACAGCAATGCATAGAGGCTGACCCTGATAAAGAGAGAAGTAGTAAAATTTGCAGAAGAGTAGAAAAGGCAATAGGGCTATACCGTCAGTTTGTTTGAAAAAAAAAAAAGAAATAAAATGCCTGCCAAACTACATTAGCTCAATTCTTTGTTAAGAAGTAGAATAATAAATTTATATTCTGAATATGTTTTGTCTTTCAGCTTTATGGTTTTCCTTTAACTAGGCCCTGAGACATACCCTAATTCTTTTATTAAAAAAAAAAAAAAAAAAAAAAAAAAATGAAGGTCAAAAAAGAAATTTGAGGAACAAATTATACCTTTTCCCATTGGTTAATATATTTGATTAGTCCATTTTTGATTAATACACCCATTTTAAAGAATGCATTAGACTCATTAATTGAGGAATTGCTGTATTCCTTCTTACATCATCTTTTTCTTATGAATCTCTGGTTTAACCCTCAAACCAGCCAGGATGTATATATACACCCAGCTAAATCTGGATATGATTCAGTACACCTGTTGAAAGCATATGGATAAGAAGTGAAATTTGGTTGTTCTGTCCTTTAGAAGGTGTGATAATCCTTCATGCTATAGAGAACACTTAACCAGATTATCTTGCAAAGCTGAGTCTCAGTTCTCTCTAACAAGGAATGTAGTTCCTTGTTTTATGCTGGGCAACTGGACTCTTAGTTATATTAGAGAGACTAAAAATATACAAATTATTTTTATTTTCTCTTTTTATTGTACAGTTTTCAATTCCACGACAAAATATAAATCTTTGCATACTTTCTTACTTGAATATTGCATTACCTTGGAGAACCATTGTTTAATGTTTTTGTGCTAATTTCGTCTAATTGCTTACTTGACAGAACATTTTCTTTGTTTTCAAAGAAGTTAATTCATGATAATTATTTGAAATATTATTTTAAAAAAAAAAAAAAAACGGCTGCCGACGTTCTAGATTATGTTATCTTTGTTCAAAATCATTCGAAGAATAATTCAGACTTCCTGAAGGAAATCTGTGAATTATTCTTCAACGACTTTGTTTTATAGAGAATAATATGCAATTCTTTAATCATATCACTAATTTTTTTTCAAAATATCATAATCTACTGTTCTTTGCACTTTCACCTTGTTGGTTTCCCTGTATAATTGGTCTTTACAAAATGAAATAACTGGTTATTATTTAAATTGATGGGGTGCTTAAGGGTCAAAGCTATATAACTGAGAGGAGACCTCCACATAACCTTCAAAGGAATGTGGAGAACCGACCAGGGCTTCTGACCTAATGTCCAATCATCACCTTCTCGTGGTGCACCCTGTTAAGTATAAACGGACGGGGATGGGCTGGCAATTTGGGATTTAGCTGAACAAATTGTATTCTTATTGGCTTAAACTTATATACAAAATGATGGTACAACATGACAAAATTTCATGCCCGCTGGGGCGTCGCCCGGTTAAACAATGCCCCCATTGTTTTCGCCAGGGAACCAGGGTGAACAGCAAAAAGTGAGCTACTTGAACAAATCTGAAAGCACACCCCAACTCAATATCACCAGAGTTAAAGATCGGTACTATCAACATAAGAAGCCTTAATGCCAAAGAAATGGAGCTGGCTGAGGAATTGAATAAGTACCAGATCGAAATAATAGGGGTGACTGAAACAAAAAAAGGCAAAAACTGGTGAGATCTTTAAATGACAATCAAGGAAAAGATGGAGTAGCTATAGTATTCAACACTAAATACAAGGCTAATCTTCTTGAATGGCAGGCAGTCTCAAATAGAGTGATGTGGGCAAATATGAGAATGGGGAACTGGACAATGAGACTTATTTGTGCCTATGGTCCTGCAGAAGGTTCTACTAAGGAAGAAGTGCAGGAATTTTTTTGAGGCTTTAGAGAAAGCAACTGACACAATGAAAAAGGAAAAGTTGGTCCTTGTTGGGGATTTAAACAGCAGAGTAGGAAATGATTGTCAGACATACAAAAATATTTTGGGAAAATTTAGAAAAACGAGCAAAGCTAATAATAATAGCAAATACCTGTTGGATTTCTGCTCAGGACATGCACTGGTTATTACTAACACCATGTTCCAATATAAAAATGTACACAAATTCACATGGAGAGAAGAGGCAAGGAATAAGAAAATCTTATTTGACTATGTTATTGTTGAGAGTGATATTTTCCCACTGGTGCAGGATACCAGAGTGTACAGAGTATTTGAAATTGGAAGTGATTACCATTTAGTCTTGAGCAGGATAAAATTGAATTTCATATTGAAAAGAAGAACATATAAGAAAGTTTTAAAGCGAATAGAAGTTGAGCAGCTCTCAGATGTGATCTGTAGACTAAAATATACAACCATTATTGAAGAAAAAATGAAAGAGTTTGAGAACAGGAATCAAACCTTGGAGATTCTGTGGCAAGCCCTGAAGAAAACACTGATTGATTCAGCCAGAGAGGTATGTGGTGAGGTTGTCTGCAAGGATAGAAAAATCAAAACTCCATGGTTGGTACAGGAAGTTAAAGAGGCAGTGAAGGAAAAGAAGAAAGCATATCAAAAGTTCCTGCAAATAAGTCATCTTGTTCTCTTAGAGAATACAGAAACAAATGTAAGAAAGCTAAACACTGTGTAAAACTAGCTAAACAAAATTCATGCGAAGACTTTGGTAAGAACATAGAAAATAAATATGAAGAAGGTGGAGGTTGTTGAAGAAGTTCAGAAATGGAGGAAGGAGTGCTCTAAAAGGAATTAGAGATGATAAAGGTGATATATGAAGACTGGAGATAAAGATATCCTTGAAATATGGAGTAATTACTTCGAAAATTTACTAAATGAAACTATCACTGATGACAGCACTTCGATAAAAAAAATAACACTGACCAGGCATGCAATCAGGAATACATATCCATACTTGAAGTAGAAAAAAGCTATCAAAAGTCTGAAATGTGGAAAGGGAGCTGGGGTAGATGATATTCGACCAGAAATGCTCAAGTATGGAGATATAAAACTCTTACAGTGGCCACACTGCATAGTTCAGAAGGCCTTGACAAAGGAATGAATTCCAGATGATTGGAGTAGAGCTCTCATAATACCTATATGTAAAAAGGGAAATAAAACTGAATGTGAGAATTACAGAGGTATTTCATTACTGAGTGTTCCTGGTAAGATATAATTAAGTATTCCTGAGAAACGGTTGAGAATTATTGTGGAAGAGAAGCTTGGCTGTCAGGATCAGATTTTCACTTTATGACAGATAGTTGAGAAATCATGGGAATATAACAAAGATCTGTATTTAAGTTTTGTCGATCTGGAAAAGGCATATGACATGGTTCCAAGAGAGAAGCTATTCAAAAAGCTACAGTTATATGGTATTATTGGAGCATTATATCAAGCAATACTTAGTCTTTATTTCAGTTGTAAATCAGCAGTTAGAAATGAAGGAAGTACAGGAAGGTGGTTTAATGTTAAATCTGGTGTCAGACAAGGATGTACATTATCCCCCTCTGTTATTCATTATCTATATGGATCTCATTATGAAGGAAAGTAGTATTAAACTTGATATCAGAATTGGAGGTGTTAATCTCAGCTCTTTTCTTTATGCAGATGATGTTATATTTCTAAATAAATCTACTACAAGTCTGCAAGATTCCTTGACTAAATTGAATAACTATTGTAATATATTGAAAGTTTATTTTTCACTTGGTTAGAGTATAATAAATTTAGTTTAATCCTTTATCTAAGTGTGAGCAAACAAAGTTTGCACCTGAAAGTATCTTCAGGACTGGGTTAAGGTGGTACAACACCAGGGCAACTCGTTGCAAAGGTGGAGTAAGCTACCAGCACTCCTATCTCAGTATCTCCTATAATGCAAAACACATCTCCTTGCGGATATGTCTAATGTTATGCATTAAGGGAAGGGCCACTACCCAGACTAGTTTCGACCTTTATTGAGGTCTCTTCAGTGGGAGCCAGGCCCAAGTGGAGATATCAGGCAGAAGCATTAGCAGGTCATTGTAGCTTCTGCCTGATATCTCCACTTGGGCCTGGCTCCCACTGAAGAGACCTCAATAAAGGTCGAAACTAGTCTGGGTGGTGGCCCTTCCCTTAATGCATAACATTAGACATATCCCCAAGGAGATGTGTTTTGCATTATAGGAGATACTGAGATAGGAATGCTGGTAGCTTACTCCACCTTTGCAACGAGTTGCCCTGGTGTTGTACCACCTTAACCCAGTCCTGAAGATACTTTCAGGTGCAAACTTTGTTTGCTCACACTTGGATAAAGGATTGAACTAAATTTATTATACTCTAACCAAGTGAAAAATAAACTTTCAACGTCTTTCTCTAAATCCAGAGTAAATTATTAAAAAAAGTGTGGCACACCAATTGGCAATTCCTATAGGTAGAGATGACCTGCTAATGCTTCTGCCTGATATCTCCACTTGGGCCTGGCTCCCACTGAAGAGACCTCAATAAAGGTCGAAACTAGTCTGGGTAGTGGCCCTTCCCTTAATGCATAACATTAGACATATCCGCAAGGAGATGTGTTTTGCATTATAGGAGATACTGAGATAGGAGTGCTGGTAGCTTACTCCACCTTTGCAACGAGTTGCCCTGGTGTTGTACCACCTTAACCCAGTCCTGAAGATACTTTCAGGCACAAACTTTGTTTGCTCACACTTGGATAAAGGATTAACCTAAATTTATTATTGTAATATATATGGTATGTGAAGGTCAGCATTAAAAAGACAATGAATATAGGCAGAAACATTGAAAATATCAATTCCATTGTGAATGGGGAACCTATAGAAGAAGTAAAACATTTCAGCTACTTAGGCAAGATTTTTAGCGAAGATGGTAAATTAAATATGGAAATAGACAACAGAATCAACAAAGCTGGTATGGTAGGAAAGTCAACTGAATAAATTTATATGGAATAAGAGAGAAATTAGCCAGAACACTAAATTAGCTGTATACAAGACAATGTTCAAACCAGTGCTTTTTTTCTGGCAGTACGCAACGATACTCAGTACCGGCACCTTTTTTCTTAAGTTTTTAAAAATTTGCGATTTATTGCAAAATGTATTATAAATATTCCGTTAGATGGTACTGTGTTCACGAATTGAATTTTCAGTTTTGATTACTCATAAGTTGGTACCCTACTTTCCTGTTTCATAGGTGGGTATGCAACTAGAAACAGGAAGTTGTGTTCACTTCCGATTGCTTCCAATATCAGTTTATCAGTTCTATATTCACTCTGCAATAGGCAAGTTCATGTGAGTTTTGAATTAATCTAAGTTAAATCAGTGTTCAAAATGAGTACAATAAGTACATAGTTACTTTATGCCAATGAGTAAAAAAAGGAAGGCCGAATTATCAGAAATTGTTGAATCTCCTTGTGATCCTGTAAAACAGAAAACTAGCACTGAAATTACACTTGGTGAAGAGGATCACGAAACCAAGATCGAAGATCCACGTGGTCAACAGGAAGTAGATTCTGATAATGATTGGGCCAAATGTTTCGCACTCTTGCATATAAATGACTTCTGCTAGAGAAACGAGTAGCTCTGTGTCAAGAATAAAATGTTGGACTGTAAAGTGTGTCGTGATGTCAGAAGTCTTGTCGTCGATAAACACATGGGAATGAAAATTTCAGCGGAGTGGGCAAATGGTAAAACCAGTCATTTTGGAGAATCTCAAAAGTTGGAGAATCTCTTTTCTTCATTAAGAAAAAAGATTTACGATTTTAAAGAGAGTGCAGCGCACAAAGCGAAACGACGAGGGTGTATCGGAGGATATGTTAAAAGTGTGAAAGTTGCTGTAATAACATTTTCATGGTGAGTACCGTCACCTTTTTTTCCAGAAAAAAATCACTGGTTCAAACCAATTTTAACTTATGGATCTGAGAGCTAGGTTAGAAGTAAAACACTTGACCAAAGACTAGAGACCGCAGATATGAGAGTCCTGAGAAAGATTAGGGGAATGAACAGATGGCATCAATGGCAATATCATGTTAAAAACGAGGATATTAGGAAAGAATTTAACATTGTCATCATCCAGGAATGCGTCAGCAGAGCTAATCTCAGGTGATATGGTCACTTAAACAGAATGGGAGAGGAAACATTAGCAAAGCAAGTGTTCTCTTCCAGGTTGGCAGTAAAAAGACCTAGAGGAAGACCAAGATATAGGTGGATTGATACAGTAAAAAGTGCCTTAGAAGACAGAAATATAAGACCTGATAATATTAGAGTCTTTACAAGTAACAGACTGATTTGGAGGAAAATTATAGATAGGAAGTTAGTAATGGTGTAAAATTTTCATGTAGTACTATCATATCCTGTTCACCCATTGAGGGTATATATCAGGAATTTGATGTTGATGATTTAAATTGATATGTATATATTTTCCGCTAGTTTACATATTTTGCTCCAATTTTAAAGTAAGTGATACTTTTGTATATATTCTCTCATACAAAATATGTATATGTGCATGCATCAAATGTGAAATTTCATATTTTCACAATAGAATTGAATTTTATTTTGACTTTGATAGTTTTAACCCCCCCCCCCCTTCCACTGCAACACTACCACACACCCGAAAACTGTTATGAACTTTGTGAATCGTGGCAACGCCACGGTTTGCAAAGTTTCGACCGCATCGCAGTCAGGGTGCTCCGTCTCGTGGAGCACCACAGTACCTTAATTATATTCCAAATATAATTAAGGTACTGTGATTTCTGAATAGTAGGGTAAATGATTCTCTGAGATGTTTTATTTCTTAATTTTTGAAACATTCTGTGTACACAATCTCTCCTAACGTAACTGTTTTTCAAATATGCTTATTGTAAGATTGTTTTTTTTTTGTAAATAAGAATACAGTTTGCCAAAACTGTCTATTAAATTTTCATAGCAGTGTGTGCCACAGATTAGAAATTTTCAAAGTAGCATGAATAATATTTTTTTTATTACAAAACAAGTTTGATTTTAAAAATTTCTGCTACAATAAAGTTTGACAGATTTAGTAATATTATTGCCTTTTTTTTTATTCTCCTGTGGGAGAAAATTGGTAAAATGTCATTCGTATAATTATAGCAGATTTTCTATTGGCAAAAATGGTAAGATAAATAATTTGCCCTTTCATTTCAAAATACAAGGAAAGAACATTGTAAATTCACCCAATGATAAAGAAAATACTACATATTTTTCTTCTGTTATTATCTTGTTTTTTATTGTAGCAGAAAGAAGAAATTACTGCACATATGTCTTTTGTCAATACAAGAGTGCAAAAATTTGTAGTTTTGATTAATTATAGCTAATAGAGAATTCATGCCAGAAAAAATATTTATGTAATAGTTCTAACATCAGCAGATATTAACATTTTCTTCTAGTTTAGATACGTGACATTATTGAAGTAGTTAAACTTTTGCTACTATTTTACACTGAACTGCATGAGCATGTTCCAGAGGTGATTTATGTTTGTAACAATTGCCTGCAGATTGAATAGGTCTATAACCCCCCCCCCACACCAACCCAAAAATTAAATGATTATGTAACACATATGCACCTTTTCTCTTAAAAAATTCAAATCTTTTTTCAAGATAATTGTATCAAATAATTTTTCAATAATAAAAGTGAAACTGATTATTTTAATAAAGAAATCATTTTTGGCATAAATACTACATCAGCCTGTAAAAGAAATGTCATTTTTTCTGTTATGATGCCTACAAATCAACAACCAAAAACCAATCAAGACATTCTTGCTTGAAGTAATTTAGTGTGACTTCTGGGGGAACTTTCTCTCTTATGTTTCTCAAAAGCAGTAAGAGTAATCTAAGGCTTTAGCCTTTCCTCCAGCTAAGAGGATTATTGTCAAGCATTTCTAAGACGTATTTTAGAAATAGCAACCAGCAACAGTAGAAGTAGTAATATTTAGATTTTTTTTTTTTTTTAAAAAAGGAAACAAAAGTAACATAACTGAACTTTCTTTTGTGTAGTATGCATAAGCAGTTTTACATATTGAAAATATAACATACTATTTCTAAATCTTAGAATAATTTCAGCAGACCATTGAACAGCTGATTTCAGATGCAAAGAAATAGTACAGAATTAGAAGCTTTGAATATGTAACAATATTATTGCTTTATTTCTTTTGTCAAAATGGTAAACTGAAATAAGAGATTTTGAATACTGTTTGAAAGCTTTCAAACCAGTATAAATTTAAAGTAGTCATGTAACTGAGTTCCAGGAGAGGAGGGGAGGGGAGGGGGGAGTTGCAGTAAAAAATCTTAAAAATGAGCATAACTTTTGAATCATTCCATACAGGGATATCCTTCCTATTATATTTTCAACGTATCTACAGTGGTTAAGCACTGGATATTATAGTAATGTTCATCCTAAAAAAAATCTGTTGCAGTTTTTAGCAAAAGAAGGCGAAGTGTCTCTGGTAAAATACTATTGGATATGAATTTTTGATACTAAAAAAAGACACAATCAGAAACTGAGTAATGCAGTTTATAATCATTTGTTGTTCATAAAAAAAATAAAAAAATCGTTCCTAAAATTGAAATGTGATGATCCATATAAAGGTATTTTGCAAAGAAAGAAAGCAAAATGTCATATTTATTTCACTAAATGTTATTTAAAAATATAAATATTTGACAAAATATTTTAAATGCAAACAAACATTTGAAAATTTGCAAAAAAAATCTATATTGTCAGTAAAGTGAAGGAAATTTACTATACTAAAATATATTCATTGCAAAAGCTGATCTGTGGTCATTTCAGGATTGATTATTTATTTTGGCAGATGTGAAACTCGTTTTTATTTTTGGGAAGAGACACAATAAATAAATTATGCAGCAAAAAAAAAAAAAAAAAAGAAAAAAAAAAGATCAAATATCCTACTACAGTAAAGGAAATTCCAAGTAACACAGTACATGTAAAGACAAGTGATACAAAAGTTGCTCCACCACAGTCAATCCGCTAATGGCTCTAAAATCGCCATTAAGGGATTAACTGCAGAGGAGGGTAAATACTTGATAAAAGGTAGAATGCTGATGATCCATGAAAAATGCTGGGGTGGTCTGGCTATTTCATCCACCTCGGCCAGTAGGAAGGTTAATAAGATTGCACAGAAATTTCATTCCTACGATATCTTCAAATTCTAGAGATGCTTTCTGATATTGCATCTTCTTAGTATTTTTGAAATGCCATGCATTATTGATATCATTTCATTCTAGCAACTGATACCATGGAGCAGAACCCAATATACTTCTCAGTTTATCATAATTCTATGCTTTATAGTTCAGCACGTAACCTTTTCTGAATGGAGCATCACTAAATGTAGCCATTTCTCAAGTCAGTACTGCATAATCATTGTCTAGTATTTAGGCTTATGCTGGTTTAAAATCATTATTAGGTTTAATTGAATGAATACAGTACAGAGGAACAATAAAATGCAAGTTTATTAGATCCTGTATTTCTTCTGTCGCAGAGACATTGTAAAAGTAAAAGCACTCAAAACTGTAAGTGGAAAAAAATTAGACTAAAAGTCTAAAGTCCTGTGAAGGGGACACCCTCTGTGAGTGCTGTTGGTTAAACTTAGCTGTTTGACAGGAGGCCTAAGAATTAAAGTTTCCCAATTTTCTTGGGGAGTTTAACACAATCATATTTATTAAGATTAGAATCAGCAGATTTCTTAAACCAGAACTCCATCCAACAGATCTAAGACTCTTGACCCTGTTGGAAGTTTTTTCCCCCCACTTGGTTAGACTATAATAAATTTAGTTTAATCCTTTATCCAAGTGTAAGCAAACAGAGTTTGCGCCTGAAGTATCTTCAGGACTGAGGCAACTCGTGGTAAAGGTGGACCAAGCTCGCATCACTACTTGTCTTAGTATTTCCCATAATGTAAAGCACATATCACCACCGCTGGGTGTGGCTCCCACTGATGAGACCTCAATAAAGGTCAAAACCGGTCTGGGTAGTAGCCCTTCCCTTAATGCATAGCATTATACATGTCCGAAAGGAGATGTGCTTTACATTATGGGAAATACTAAGACAAGTAGTGATGAGAGCTTGGTCCACCTTTACCACGAATTGCCTCAGTCCTGAAGATACTTCAGGCGCAAACTCTATTTGCTTACACTTGGATAAAGGACTAAACTAAATTTATTATACTCTTGACCCTCATGTGCACTCTCTTACATATTGCCTAAGATTGTTGTCTCTTAAAGAACTCAAATTCATTCTCCTTATTCCGTGATGCTATCTCTTCATTCTGATCAATATTGCATAATTGAAATCATCCATAATGATTTCCCTTCACTTGCTCACTAAGCCAAGTTCTGTATACATTTCTTTCTCTCCACTTTCCCTTATAGCAACCAAATAACTCATTCTGTGAACCTCACCTCACACCATACTACTTCAAAACCACTGCTACTTTTTGACCCTTGTATCTGAACTTTGTGGGGGGACATAATTGCTCCACTGTCATCAGCTGCACTTCCCCTTCCTTTCTTGCCCTTTCTGTTCTCACAAAAAAAACATATCCTTCCATTTCTATTCTTATCAAGATATCATTCTCATCCAGTCATGTTTCATTTATTCCAACTATATTTAGACAAATAAACTTTAATCAATGCCACAGTTTCATCTCCCTTATTTCTTGATACTCCTGGCATTCATAAATAACCATAACTGTTCATTTCTTGGTACATGTCCAGCCCAAGGAACTTGAACAGAACTGGTTATGTACAGAAATATTGTGCCTATGGACTTTAGTTAGGACATTTGAGTAATTTGTTATAGTGAATTTGTTGTAATGTTTGCTGTATTGAGAGTTAACTGTAGTATATTAATTTATTTATTATATTATTAATTATTATTTAAATATTCTTTTGTTTAGCGAAAAGAGAATAAAAGAGGATATCTATGTTGTGCCTTTTGCTATGGCTGAATTGGGCTTTATGATGATGGAACAAGGGTCTACTTCTGAAGCTAAAGAGTGGTTAGAACCTGCCAGGTCATAAATATATTATAATTGTTATTATATAAAATATATTTAAATACATGTATGTAAAAACATTTCAAAATAGTGGATTACACAATTACTAGCTGCACTTGAGACTTAAGCTGAAACTAATAGTAATTATAACTGTAAGTCAGTCGTGTGTTTTGATATTTCTTCTATACCCTTTGCTAGGGAGACAAAAGCTTTAGCCTTCTTTTTAGGTGCATTTCACAAAATGTTTGCTACCTATTAGATTTGTTTTTTCTGTCCAATTGTATATAAAACTCCACTCTGGCTGGATGGAATTTTTTCAAATTTATCATTTAGATCTTTACTAGAATATATAAAACAGATTTAATCTTTTAAGTGAGATAAGTTTTGGTATCAAAACAATGCAAAATGAAACAAACAACTGCTTTTGCTGGGTGAAATTGAATGAAATTTTGGGATCTCTACTAAAATTTGTAGAATAATTTCAGTATTTAGTGTCAGTAATTTTTAGTATCAGAATTAGGTAATGATTTGAAAGTATGCAAAATTATATATTACGATTCCAGTGGGAGTCGACTTATTTTGTCACTGTTTCACAGTGATATTGGGACAGGAAAAAAAAGTCATAATAAGAGAATTTCACAATGAGGACCAGTTTTTGTTTTTTAATAAAAATTATCTAAATGTTGCTATTATAAAGGTACACTAAATAACTTGTAGTAAAGAATATGTAAAAAAAAAAAAAAAAAAAATCTATTGTGGCCTTTTTTTTTAAAGATTTTTTTTTCAAGAAAATATGTTTGTTAAAATCAATACAGCTATAAATTACACTTTTATTCAAAAAAGAAAGAACAAAAGGAAAGAAAAAAATGAAAATTGAAATGAAAAAAATTACTTACTTTGATGTAATAATGAGATATCCAATGTCCAATTATATTGGTGATATTATACTAGAAGAAACTGATCAGGCTTATTAATCTTGGAGTTTTAGTAGATGGAATGTGCTTGGGAGATATAGCAAAATTAAACCCTTTGGCTAATATATTTTGCTCTATTTGAGAGAGAATATGCAAAGAAAGATTACTTTTTTTTTTTATCTACTGGTAACGTTGTTTATTGTTTCACTTTTTCTTTCATGAGATGGGTAAATTTTTTTCTTTTAATGTTAACATCTTTTTTTTTTTATTGCTTTAACTAAGGTGAGTCTGTCTATTGCATTCCAAATATGTTGGAAGGCATAGTGCTAAATGCAAATGGCAGTCATATAGATTTTTGTCTATTTTTGCTAAAAAAAAATCGAATATTGGATATTCTTTCTCGTGGAAGTGCTAGAGAGCTCTATTATGAATATATGTTAAATTTCTTAGTTCCAAATTGATTTTTCATTCTTAGAAACTTATATTGTTCTGCACATTTTAAGAAATTTCAGTTTGTTGAGAAATATTTTCTGCTTAATACACAGTTTTTCATTGCAACTCATGAAATAAAGACTCACCATGAGCACTTATTAAGTTAAAGTTTCCTTGGAATAAAGTATCCATGCTTTTGTGTCTGGCAAATACCATGTGCAACTTTTTTTAAAGAAATTATTATTTAATTACTAGTTTAAAAAAAAAAAAAAACAGATTTCTGAATTTCTTTTTCTTCTTTATCATCTGGTTCTATCTCTGGCCATTTCTATCATCTTTCGATAATTGTGATTGTTCCTTCGAAGACTGTAGCCAAGTTCTTTTTGGTCTGTCTCTTGATCATCTTCCTTCAATTATTATTATTATTACGTGACACCTCCAAGGAGTCCAAAGACTCATTAAGGGAGTGCACCTACTCTACAACTCTCTGTCTTCACCACTCAATCCACCAACTACAGTGAACTTGTATCCTCTGCACCGATGCCATCTACTGCCCACCACCACTAGTATTTTCACAGACAATAATGAACATCTAAGCTCACACGGGAGAGCAGATATGCTAACCTAACCACTCGGCTAGCCAGGCTGGCTGTTATTTTTCCAAAGGTTCCATTCAAGACTGTATTGGGTAACATTTCAAAGGACATTCTCTGGATGTGTCCAAACCATCTTAATTTGCTGTTTAAGAATTATAGCTATGATATCTTTTCTATAGTTTCATTCATGTTTGACTTACTCGTTTGTTTTGTGTTCTGATCGCAAGTCTTATTTATTTTTTGTAAGCATTTCATTTTGAATAATGTGATTTTCTGTATTTCTTTCTGATTGAGTGGTCGTGCCTTGGCTCCATATCTTACTGTAGTTATAATAATGATTTTATAGTATTTTAGTTTGAGGCTTTTGGAAATACTGTTATTTTTCCATATTTTGTGTAATTTATTCATATTAGACCATCCTTTGTATTTCTATTTTGTCGAGGTTGTTAGTAATGAGACTGCTAAGATATGTAAATTGCTTTAATGTAAATATGTAAATGATTTTTTAAGTGTATTGAATTTTTTTCCTCATCTCTTCCTATTTTCATTGTTTTAGTTTTGCTTAGATTTATTTTCATTCCAAAATTTTTGCACTCTTCATTTTTTTTTTTTCCAATTGTGCTTTAGATTTTGCAAGAATAATAATATGGTCTACATATTTAATATGGTTGATATTCATGCCATTTATTTGTAGACCTGGTTTTTCAGCTGTGGATTTGCATATTTCTTAGAGATAGATAGTAAATAAATTTGATTAGAGTGGAAAACTTGCATGATGTCTTTTTCTACTTTGATTTTGTTTGTTTTTATTTTATTAAATTTGACAGTTACTTTGGTATCTTTATAATAATTCACAATAAAAGATTTGTAGTTCTGAATCTAACATCATAGATTTTAAGATGTTCATCATTTTGTTCCTGTTAGTGGAATCAAATATTTGTTTGAAGTCAATAAAACTTCATTATTTAGGTAAATTGTATGTCCAGTACTTTTCAGGCAGAAATCTTCACATGCATTATTCAAAATAGAATCCAGAATAGAAATTAATGAATGAGACAATAGGAGAAGACTAAGCAGGCTTCAGACCTGGAAGGTCTACTATAAAAATATGGTCTATAGTAGACCTATTGTCTCATTCATTAAAGTCTAGATTCTTTTGAATAATGCATGTGAAGATTTCTGAATTAACACTGCTATTATTCACATTAAAATATTGCAAAAAAACCAGAGGATTCCATTAGAGAAAACATTTACCAATCTTATGAAGGGAAACATGTGACAAGCTGTAGAATAAGCTGAGTGAGATATCGTAGTTTTTGACTTGAGCCATTAAACACATGCAGAATTTTTGACTTTGACTGCTCTTGCACAATTGTTGGAGAACCAGGGCTTGGATTTTGAGGGGAGCATAGAATAAAAGCATTCATTCCTTCAAGAATAATTTTGGTTAATGTTTTTTTTTTTCGACCACTATTTGTTTACGAATGTCCTAGTAAATGAACTTGTGACTCTCATAGACAATCTATTTCCTCAAGACATCGCTCAGCTTTATAGACATTGTCTAAATTTCAATTTTTTCAAGTGGAACGGAAAGATCTATAAACAATTGTCAGGCCTTGCAGTGGGAAGTCCTCTAACTCCTCCATGCACAGACTTATTTATGGAAAAGTTGGAAAAAGATATCTTGTCACACACGGATCCAAAACCATCAGTATGGTAGAGATATGTCGATGACATATAGAAACATAGTGAGGCAGAATTACATGATTTCCTAACTTCCATTAACTCGTTTCACAAAAAAATCAAGTTCACCTTAGAACTTGAAAATGAAAAAAATTTCCTTTTTTTAGACATATTAATCAAAAAACAAATGGATAATAGCATTGGTCTAGATATATATCGCAAACCAACTCACACAGACCATTACCTGCATTTTGCCTCTTTACACCATATTTCACAAAAGTTAAGCATTATACACATGCTAAAAAAACAGAGCAGTGTGTATCATAAGAGATGACAGTTTTAACAGACGAATTAGATCTTATCCTCAAAACATTAACAAACAATGGTTACCTGAAAAATTAAAAAGGATTCTTTGCCCCACCCCTCCCAATAGCAAACCCAAGAAACTCATTACAGGACTTCTGTTTCTATTCCTTTTGCTGGCACAGTTTCACAAAGAATTGCCAACCTGCCAAGGCCTCACGACATCCGAGTTGCTTTCAAACAAATAAAGACTGTTCGCAGTATGTTATGGTCACCAAAAGACAAGATTGATTTCGACAAACATCCTGGAGTTTACAACATCAGTGTTCTTGCGGATTGAATTACATATGACAAACTTCTAGAAGTTTAGAAATAAGAAAAAAAGGAGCATATCAGAGACATTAACAACAGAGAAGACAATTCTGGTTTAGCTTTCCATTTTTCCAACACAAACCACAATAGTGAATGGGATAAAAGTACTATGCCATACATAGAAGATGACTACATCTCCTGCTCAATAAAAGGAGCTGCAGTAGTGATCCTTTCAAGAGGTAGCTAAACAGAAACCAAGGGATGATCCTTGGTGACATCTGGAAATCACTCATAAGATTGCTCAGCACATCAGAGTTCAACTTCACAGCCAATTATAGGACGCACCTGCTAAACAATGACTGACCAACCTAATATACTCGCTCCATGTGTTCGTGTAATGGTTTATATGAATTTGATATTTTTCATCCTTCGGTTATGTATAAGTTGTAATTTAAGCTTGTTTTTGTTCTTTAAGCTGTTTTGTATAGAGTTATCTTGCCCAGACGAAGCCACCAGATAGGTGACAAAACTAGTAGGCTAACATTCTGTATCAAAATCTCCAACCTATTAAACCCAGTTTATATTATCTTACAATAATTTTGGTTATTAGATCAGAGCAGACTAGGATCAGATGAATGGAAGCAATAATCAGAAATCTTGAAGATCATCCCAATTTGACACTGCTGTAATGCCATAAGACATGAGGCTGAGATTGTTTGGGAGAAATGATCTATAGAAAAGGAAATGTGGACAAGTTAATGGTCAAACATGTCAAAGATCTTCTAGAAATATGGTAGGTTGGTGAACAATTTGTGTTGAATCATTACTTCCAAACAGTTCATCTTCTTTTCTGATTTGGTCTGTAAAGTTGGATAAGGGAAGTCAGTTCAAATTGAGGAATGCTGAAATCACTGAGGAATATTATCTCTCTGTTAGGATATTAATATTGTATATGACTATATGATCAACTTACAGAAATAAATAGTGAAATAGGTATTCACAAAAGTCATCAGAGTTAAGAGATTGATAGAGGGTATTATTAGAAGTTAGGGAAAGGGATGTGGAATCTTTCTTGTAAAAGATCATACGGGACTGGCATTGAAGTCTACAAGGTTGTCCTTACCCCATTGAAATATAGGGGTTCAGGACATTGACCGACTGAACTTTGGTTTGATAAAGAAATTTTGTGCTAAAGCAGACAGAAAAAAAAAGGGGGGGTGATTTGGGGTTTTGCAATGTCTGACATGGGATGTCAGTTCTGATGACTGCACAAGTGTCACCCTTGTGGTGAAAAGAACTGTGTAACTGTGTAATTTGTGCAGTTGAGGTGGATAGTGTTAGTTGCTTTTGTCAGCTGGGATTCTATTAGGAATATTAATTCTGATTTAAATCAGATAAATGAATGTAGGTGGTGATGCACATAGTTTATATTGCTATTAAGGCCACAAATGTTGAAGTGGACATGGAACTTCTTTTGGTAGGAATTAATGTTGGTTCTTTTTTTATTATTATTATTTTATGTTATTTTATTTGGGTTGGATTTTATTTTATTTTTTTTATTTTTTATGTGTGAGAGAATTTTTATAATCTGCACTAAAATTGTGTTTTGTTGGGTTGTAATCAATCATATTTGGGGAGGGAGGATTAGATAATAAGGAACAGAAGCATGCAATAAGAGATGGCAGGCTTGCACACATACTGCCAACACAGTGGGAACCCTGTCTCCTGTTAACATGCAGCCTTGACAGTTCCCTCTGAAAACCACTGTACTTGGTCTCCCTCCAGTCATGAACTGGCAAAATTAAGTGGTAGCAGGATTTATCACCACTAGCTGATTTTGAAGCCTCTGAAATTGTTATTGTCCTGCATGGCTTACTACTGCCCTCTTGAAAGAGGGGAGGGACAGAAACTGGAACTCCCTTTCTCTAGCAACCAAATATGCTGCAAGCCGACAAAGTGGTAATCTTTCACTGCATGATAAAAGACTATTATGTAGTTGTCTAGTCAGCATTTCCTCCAACTAGGGAAGATATGTGTTTGTTGTGCAATGCTTGCTGAGTACACTTGTGTGGAAACAAGGTATACCATAGAAAGGTGGAGATGACTTGAATGTGAGAGGGCCATATATTGGTCATCAGCAGCAGCTCTTTATTAGAGTTTTGAGCTGAAAAGTGGCATTAATACTTCAAAAAAAAAATGCATATAAGGATTACGGTAAAAGGAAGGATGAAGCTGAGCTGTAGAACATTTTTTATGTTCTTTAATAATTAGGTACTGATAACGTTAATTTGAAAATATGGTAATGTGGGCATTATAAAAAAAAAATAATTTGCATGGAAAGAAATTTCAAAAGAAAAACTTATTTTCATAATTTCCCTTTTTTAAAAAAAAACAAAAAAAAAAGATTATTATTATTATTATCTGAACCCTACAAGAAGTCAAGGACTCGTTGAGGGATGCTATACATCACCCTGCCAGTTGTCATACTTTCCCTTAAACTCATTCACACTAGATGCACTCCCTACCTCTAAAGACAAACTGTTCCACTCACTGCTCTGAGAGAAAAAATGTATCTTTTACCCCTTTCTTAACTGCAAACAAACTTTACTATGGATGCCTCCTGTGTTCTCTCCCTACCTTTCACATAACGAAAAATTTCATTAAATGTTATCCTGTAACACCCATTCAGAAGTTTGTAGACCTCATATCATATCACCCCCTCTTTCTCCTGTTAACTAGAATCTACAGTCTACATACTTGCAATCTTCCATCATAATCCTGGTGTAATCTTTGTCACTTTTCTTTGCATCTTTTTCACAGCTCCTTGGAACTCATTCACACTAGATTCACTCACTGCCTCTAAAGACGAATCACTACCTCCAAGAGACCAAATCTGTGCACAGTAGTCCAGGTGTGGTCTTATCAAGGCATCGTAAAATGGAAAAATGACTTACTTATCATTACATGTCAAGGTCTGCTTCAACATTGCAATTATCCTCTGAGTTATATTTGCAATTTTTGCTATGTGACCTTTGAACTTCAAATTCCTATCCACCATTTGGCAGGTACAAATGATTTGAAAGGAAACAAAAAGGTTATGAGTGAGGGTGTGAAGAAATTGCTTGAGGTAGCAAAAGAGAAGAGTGAGAGAGTTAGGTATGGTAAGTCTGTTGCCGCAGTATGACAATGAAGAGTATAGAAGGAGGGCCAATGACTAATTGCTAATGACTTTATGCGTGAATTATGTTTGATGAGTAGTGTGGAATTTGTGGATGTGTGAAATGAGTTCGATGGGCGAAAGGATTTATATAAAATAGATGGTTTACATTTGAATGGATTGGTGTACGGAGACATAAAAAGGTGTTGAATGTAGTGGAAGTGAATGTGCAGAATCGGGCAAAACTAGAGTTATTATGGGGAGGGAGGTAGATACGCAGATTTTAGGGAGACAGTTGAGTATGTGAATGTGTGTAATATGCCCAAACGAGTAGGAAAGACCACGAATCAGAATGGTATAATTAGTATAAGGCATCAAAATAGGAATGGGACAAATTGGCTTCTGCAATTCATGTATATAAATGCCAGAAGTATTAGTAACAAGAAGGAAGAATTTTTGGCCTTGATTGGCACTTCCAGACCACATGTTATTGGCATTAGTGAAACATGGCTGACAGAAGATGACACAGCTAGTGGGATTGAATATGTGAGGGGTATAGTGTGTTCAGGAGTGACAGGGAGAATAAAATGGGGGAAGGAGTGTTATTGATGATAGCTGATGAGCTACAGCCAAGAAGAATAGAAGTGGAACTGCAGGATAGAGAAAAGAGCACATTTTATGCTATTTGGTGTATGATTGAAACTAGCAGAACTAAATGTACAGTTAGGTGCTGCTATAGACCAGGTGATGGAATAGATGGTGGAGATAGTATGCATAAGCAAATAAAAGAAATGAGTGGAAGGAGGGTAATTATTATGGGAGATTTCAACTATAGTAACATTGATTGGAAGGAGGAGAGGACACATGGGAGGAAGGAATTGGATTTTATGCGGTTATTAAGGGATAACTATCTGCGACAGCATGTAATGGAAAATACTAGGCTCAGAGAGTGCTTAACCTGGTAATTGCATCTGAGAATTTGGCTGTAATGAATATGACCACGTTTCCACCAATTGGTGAGAGTAATCATAGAGTGTCTTGATTTGGGAGGTGGCTAAAAGTGTGGAATTTACAATTAAGACAGGGTACATGTGGAATTATTGGGCTGGTAAGTATGACAAGCTTAGGAGATTGATTGGTTCAGTGCCATGCCATGTACAACCGCAAGGGCTAGAAGTTGATAGTGCATGAGAGGCGGTTAAGAAGTGTCTGCATGAAGCAGTGGCTGACTGTATAACTACAGTCCGAATAATAAATCAAGTAGGGATTAAATGGATGAATAACACCATTAAGCTTGAGCTGCATAAAAAGAAACAACTATGGAGGGAATTTAAGGAGAAAGGTGACCGACAGGCACATGAACAGTATAAAGCGCAGGCCAGAAGAGTAACGAGTGTGGTAAGAAAAGCAAAAAAGGATTACGAAAGAACATTGGCCATGCAGGCTAAAGAGAATCCTAAACAGTTTTTTGATATGCTGCAAGTAAAAGAAAAAATGTATATGGCAGAATGATTTTAAAGAATGCTGATGGTAGGCAGGTAACCGAATCAGTTGATATAGTTGAATTACTGAGCGAGCACTTTGCAAGAATATATCTTCCAGGTGGTGACATTGCAGAAATGAATGAACCAATAGATTATACATGAATTGTGGTGAATGAAGTGGAGGTAAGTAGTCTATTGCAAAACCTCAATGTCAATACATCTGTGGGATTGGATGGTATACCAGCTCGTGTCGTACATAAAGCAGCTAAAGAATTGTCAGTACCCTTGACCATTTTGTTTAATTTGAGTCTCGGATCTGGGTTAATCCCGAGGGGAAAATAGTTCCACTGCATAATGGAGGTTCCAGGACTGCTGTTGTAAATTACCGACTGATTAGCATATCAGGAATCATTGTCAAGGTCTTGGAATTTCATTCTCATCCTGTTTATTCTTCAAACTCTAGGGATATGTTCAGATACTGCCTTATTTAAGCACTTTTTCAAAGATTCCCATGCATTGCTGATATTTTTCCCATTCAGTAACTGATACCATCAGACCAGAGATAGTATTCTGCTAAGTTAATCATAATTTCCAGCTTTGTAGTTCAGCATGTATGTAACTTGTCCTAACTGGAACATCACCATAATTAGCTACCTCCCTGGAAAGTGCAGCATGATCACTGTCACCAACTGGTAATAAAAGTCATATTCTTAACAGAGACTCCCTCTGACATTATGAACAAATCTAACACTCTTTGACCTAGAGTTCCTTCTTTTGCATGCTGCTTGAGAAAGTTGTCTCACAAGAACTCAGTAAATTCTTCTTCTTTCTTTTAATGAGATTTTTCATGATATAAATTTATTTTATTCAGTCAAGTTAACTGTAAGGGTCAATTTAGCACCCATCAGGGTAAATTTTCACTGCACTTCATCGTCCCCCTGCAACTGAACCACTAGGTCTCTAGCAACACCCCACCATATATTTCATCCTGTTAGCCTCCACCTCACACCAGATAGCCTCAAACTCACTGCTACATGGGACATTATTACCATTATTGTTTTCATGTGTTTCTACCCTAACTGAACTTAAGTCATCTGATATCATTACTAGCACTCCCCTCCCTCCTCTCCTATCTCTTCTTTCATTCCTAAAAATACTATACCCTTTATGCTTAATCCCAGTTATAATATTTGATTGTAATAATTCCACTATTGCCAACAATCTTAGCTGAACCAATTATTCTTATCCGGCTGAACTGGATAAGAATAATTGGTTTACAGTGATTCTACTGGACCTTGCCAAGGCCTTTGACAGGATACCACATGGAACTCTAATCAGTAAACTGGAACAGATGGGGATGGATATAGGGTTGGTGAGATGGATAGGAGGGTGGTTCATGGAGAGATACCAGAGAGTGGTTTATTCAGGAGTGGAGTCCAAAAGACAGCTTGTGACTAGTGGTGTGCTGCAGGGTTCTGTTCTTGGACCACTACTTTTCAATTTGTTCATTAACGATATAGGAAAGGATCTGAGAGGAAGTGTTCACTTGTTTGCTGATGATGCAAAGTTGGGTAGAGCAATTGTGAGTGCACAGGATGTCAAAATTTTGCAGGATGATTTGGATAGTTTGGAGGACTGGGCTAGGGAAAATGGATGTCAAATTAATGTGGCAAAGTGTAAGGTTATGCATTTTGGAGTGAAAAGATTAGCAGCAGTATCACCCATGATCACATTGGTGGAACCGTACTCCAGGAGATTGATGAGGCCAGGGATTTGGGAGTGTTGGTGAATAGGGAGTTGAAGTTTAGGGGGCACATTGCAAAAGTGGCTAAATCAGCTCATCAAATCACTTGGTTGCTGAAAAATACTTTAACAAGCAGAGACAAACAAGTTATTGTTCCTCTATATCGAGCCTTGGTAAGACCCCATCTAGACTGCTGTGTCCAGATATGGGCACCAGGGTTTCTTCTTGATGGGGAGGAGGTGGAGAGGATCCAGAGACGAGTGACCAAGATGATAGCAGGTCTGTGGAATGAACCTTATGAAAACAGGTTGAAGATTTGTGGGTTGCAAAAATTGGTTGATAGGCAGAAAAGGGGTGATATGATTGAGACATTCAAATTACTGAAGGGTTTCTATAGGATTAATCCAGAAGATATTTTTGAGAATAGGACTGGTGGTGGGAGTACAAGGGGCCATACATGGAAGCTGGGCAAGAATGTGGTTAGCAGGGGTGTTAGAGCTAGGTATTTTACTTTGAGAGTGGTGAATGAGTGGAATAAGCTGCCAGAGTCTGTTGTGGGTGCTATGACCGTGAATGAGTTCAAGGCAAGGTATGATAGATACTGTGTGAATGTCGAATAATTGTTCTTGACATGATGTTAGGGCCTCCCTCGATGAGTCTGTTGACTCCTTGGAGCTGCCCGAAATAATAATAATAATAATAATAATCCCTAGTCTCATCAGTTTCTTATAACATAAACCTGCTAATATAATATGCCATTGGAAACCTCATCACTCCAAAGTGCATAACTTTACACTTGCTATCATTAAACTGATAGCCATTTTAATTTACCCAAATTTCCAACAAATCACCTTGATTGCCATGCCTAACTTTACATCCACAGCAAACAATTGTACATTTCCTGTTATTATTATTTGTTTATTTAGTGTATGATGATACAATGGCCATGAGGCCCTTTTTTACAGGCCCAACTTAATCCCTCCCCCTCCAGTTTTATCCAGGCTCAGGACTGGCTTAGCTAACGAATCATCTTACCTATGGCTGGGTATTAGGTATTCCTGACTGTAATTTGTGTGTGTTCACGGGGCCGGTTTGCCTGTTCTGGTGGATAAAAACCCCCAGAAAACTCAGTATAGTTTTTTCACCCAGTTTCTCTGTGAAAAAACTATACTGACTGAGCTATGGGGGCTCATTTCCTGTTAGACTCTTCTTAATGTCATTAATGTATAGATTGAACAACGGTAGCCCAAGGACTGAACCGTGGGGTACATTATTGGTCACCTTAAATCTAGCAGATGCAAATCCACCGTATACCAATTTTTGATATCTGTCGACCATCCACTTATAACATGACCTTCCTTTAGTGAACTCGTGCTGTTCCTTGCAGAGTATAACTTGTCTGTGTACCCATTTTTATTTGTGAGTTCTTACCAACTTCTTTAAAATCTTTACCACTATAGCCCAAAACCTGATAGGTCAGTAGTTGCACACACACACACACACACACACACACACACACACACACACACACACACACACACACACAGGCTTTTGCACCACCCTCGTACAATGGAACTATCATACATTCCTGTAGTATCTTTACTGAGCTGACGCAAGTTATACAAACATGTGAAAAGTCTAGTCAATTTGGCTGAACATACCTTTAGCATATGTGCTGATATTCCATCTGCCTGTATTGTCAAATTCTTATCCAGGCTATGCAACAGCTCTTCAACCTCATTCTCATGCATCTCTAACTGTTCACCTAATGTACTAATAGCCTTATACATCATGTTACACCCAGTTGATAAATCTTAGCATAGTGAGCACTCATTAATTGAACAATTTCATTAGCTTCTGATACTAGAGTATCATCTTCATTCAGTAAAGTTATTCTTTCACATTCATTCTTTCTTTTACTTGTGGCATAACAATAAAATTCTTTTGGATTACCTTTAACCTGCATGGAGTATGAAAAGAAATTGGCACATAGCCAATTTCTTATTACTACAATTTAGCTTTCTGCAAAATACTTGTTACTCTTCTGGCTTGCACTTTATATATTTTATAACTCCTACTCACCACTCTTATTCTCATGATATATCTTTCACATAATTTTTTTCTTATGGATCTCTTGTTTAATAAGGTTGCACATCCATTTCATTCTCATCCTGTTTATTCTTCAAACTCTAGGGATATGTTCAGATACTGCCTTATTTAAGCACTTTTTCAAAGATTCCCATGCATTGCTGATATTTTTCCCATTCAGTAACTGATACCATCAGACCAGAGATAGTATTCTGCTAAGTTAATCATAATTTCCAGCTTTGTAGTTCAGCATGTATGTAACTTGTCCTAACTGGAACATCACCATAATTAGCTACCTCCCTGGAAAGTGCAGCATGATCACTGTCACCAACTGGTAATAAAACAGTCATATTCTTAACAGAGACTCCCTCTGACATTATGAACAAATCTAACACTCTTTGACCTAGAGTTCCTTCTTTTGCATGCTGCTTGAGAAAGTTGTCTCACAAGAACTCAGTAAATTCTTCTTCTTTCTTTTAATGAGATTTTTCATGATATAAATTTATTTTATTCAGTCAAGTTAACTGTAAGGGTCAATTTAGCACCCATCAGGGTAAATTTTCACTGCACTTCATCGTCCCCCTGCAACTGAACCACTAGGTCTCTAGCAACACCCCACCATATATTTCATCCTGTTAGCCTCCACCTCACACCAGATAGCCTCAAACTCACTGCTACATGGGACATTATTACCATTATTGTTTTCATGTGTTTCTACCCTAACTGAACTTAAGTCATCTGATATCATTACTAGCACTCCCCTCCCTCCTCTCCTATCTCTTCTTTCATTCCTAAAAATACTATACCCTTTATGCTTAATCCCAGTTATAATATTTGATTGTAATAATTCCACTATTGCCAACAATCTTAGCTGAACCAATTATTCTTATCCGGCTGAACTGGATAAGAATAATTGGTTTACAGTGATTCTACTGGACCTTGCCAAGGCCTTTGACAGGATACCACATGGAACTCTAATCAGTAAACTGGAACAGATGGGGATGGATATAGGGTTGGTGAGATGGATAGGAGGGTGGTTCATGGAGAGATACCAGAGAGTGGTTTATTCAGGAGTGGAGTCCAAAAGACAGCTTGTGACTAGTGGTGTGCTGCAGGGTTCTGTTCTTGGACCACTACTTTTCAATTTGTTCATTAACGATATAGGAAAGGATCTGAGAGGAAGTGTTCACTTGTTTGCTGATGATGCAAAGTTGGGTAGAGCAATTGTGAGTGCACAGGATGTCAAAATTTTGCAGGATGATTTGGATAGTTTGGAGGACTGGGCTAGGGAAAATGGATGTCAAATTAATGTGGCAAAGTGTAAGGTTATGCATTTTGGAGTGAAAAGATTAGCAGCAGTATCACCCATGATCACATTGGTGGAACCGTACTCCAGGAGATTGATGAGGCCAGGGATTTGGGAGTGTTGGTGAATAGGGAGTTGAAGTTTAGGGGGCACATTGCAAAAGTGGCTAAATCAGCTCATCAAATCACTTGGTTGCTGAAAAATACTTTAACAAGCAGAGACAAACAAGTTATTGTTCCTCTATATCGAGCCTTGGTAAGACCCCATCTAGACTGCTGTGTCCAGATATGGGCACCAGGGTTTCTTCTTGATGGGGAGGAGGTGGAGAGGATCCAGAGACGAGTGACCAAGATGATAGCAGGTCTGTGGAATGAACCTTATGAAAACAGGTTGAAGATTTGTGGGTTGCAAAAATTGGTTGATAGGCAGAAAAGGGGTGATATGATTGAGACATTCAAATTACTGAAGGGTTTCTATAGGATTAATCCAGAAGATATTTTTGAGAATAGGACTGGTGGTGGGAGTACAAGGGGCCATACATGGAAGCTGGGCAAGAATGTGGTTAGCAGGGGTGTTAGAGCTAGGTATTTTACTTTGAGAGTGGTGAATGAGTGGAATAAGCTGCCAGAGTCTGTTGTGGGTGCTATGACCGTGAATGAGTTCAAGGCAAGGTATGATAGATACTGTGTGAATGTCGAATAATTGTTCTTGACATGATGTTAGGGCCTCCCTCGATGAGTCTGTTGACTCCTTGGAGCTGCCCGAAATAATAATAATAATAATAATAATCCCTAGTCTCATCAGTTTCTTATAACATAAACCTGCTAATATAATATGCCATTGGAAACCTCATCACTCCAAAGTGCATAACTTTACACTTGCTATCATTAAACTGATAGCCATTTTAATTTACCCAAATTTCCAACAAATCACCTTGATTGCCATGCCTAACTTTACATCCACAGCAAACAATTGTACATTTCCTGTTATTATTATTTGTTTATTTAGTGTATGATGATACAATGGCCATGAGGCCCTTTTTTACAGGCCCAACTTAATCCCTCCCCCTCCAGTTTTATCCAGGCTCAGGACTGGCTTAGCTAACGAATCATCTTACCTATGGCTGGGTATTAGGTATTCCTGACTGTAATTTGTGTGTGTTCACGGGGCCGGTTTGCCTGTTCTGGTGGATAAAAACCCCCAGAAAACTCAGTATAGTTTTTTCACCCAGTTTCTCTGTGAAAAAACTATACTGACTGAGCTATGGGGGCTCATTTCCTGTTAGACTCTTCTTAATGTCATTAATGTATAGATTGAACAACGGTAGCCCAAGGACTGAACCGTGGGGTACATTATTGGTCACCTTAAATCTAGCAGATGCAAATCCACCGTATACCAATTTTTGATATCTGTCGACCATCCACTTATAACATGACCTTCCTTTAGTGAACTCGTGCTGTTCCTTGCAGAGTATAACTTGTCTGTGTACCCATTTTTATTTGTGAGTTCTTACCAACTTCTTTAAAATCTTTACCACTATAGCCCAAAACCTGATAGGTCAGTAGTTGCACACACACACACACACACACACACACACACACACACACACACACACACACACACACACACACACACACACACACACACACACACACACACAGGCTTTTGCACCACCCTCGTACAATGGAACTATCATACATTCCTGTAGTATCTTTACTGAGCTGACGCAAGTTATACAAACATGTGAAAAGTCTAGTCAATTTGGCTGAACATACCTTTAGCATATGTGCTGATATTCCATCTGCCTGTATTGTCAAATTCTTATCCAGGCTATGCAACAGCTCTTCAACCTCATTCTCATGCATCTCTAACTGTTCACCTAATGTACTAATAGCCTTATACATCATGTTACACCCAGTTGATAAATCTTAGCATAGTGAGCACTCATTAATTGAACAATTTCATTAGCTTCTGATACTAGAGTATCATCTTCATTCAGTAAAGTTATTCTTTCACATTCATTCTTTCTTTTACTTGTGGCATAACAATAAAATTCTTTTGGATTACCTTTAACCTGCATGGAGTATGAAAAGAAATTGGCACATAGCCAATTTCTTATTACTACAATTTAGCTTTCTGCAAAATACTTGTTACTCTTCTGGCTTGCACTTTATATATTTTATAACTCCTACTCACCACTCTTATTCTCATGATATATCTTTCACATAATTTTTTTCTTATGGATCTCTTGTTTAATAAGGTTGCACATCCATTTCATTCTCATCCTGTTTATTCTTCAAACTCTAGGGATATGTTCAGATACTGCCTTATTTAAGCACTTTTTCAAAGATTCCCATGCATTGCTGATATTTTTCCCATTCAGTAACTGATACCATCAGACCAGAGATAGTATTCTGCTAAGTTAATCATAATTTCCAGCTTTGTAGTTCAGCATGTATGTAACTTGTCCTAACTGGAACATCACCATAATTAGCTACCTCCCTGGAAAGTGCAGCATGATCACTGTCACCAACTGGTAATAAAAGTCATATTCTTAACAGAGACTCCCTCTGACATTATGAACAAATCTAACACTCTTTGACCTAGAGTTCCTTCTTTTGCATGCTGCTTGAGAAAGTTGTCTCACAAGAACTCAGTAAATTCTTCTTCTTTCTTTTAATGAGATTTTTCATGATATAAATTTATTTTATTCAGTCAAGTTAACTGTAAGGGTCAATTTAGCACCCATCAGGGTAAATTTTCACTGCACTTCATCGTCCCCCTGCAACTGAACCACTAGGTCTCTAGCAACACCCCACCATATATTTCATCCTGTTAGCCTCCACCTCACACCAGATAGCCTCAAACTCACTGCTACATGGGACATTATTACCATTATTGTTTTCATGTGTTTCTACCCTAACTGAACTTAAGTCATCTGATATCATTACTAGCACTCCCCTCCCTCCTCTCCTATCTCTTCTTTCATTCCTAAAAATACTATACCCTTTATGCTTAATCCCAGTTATAATATTTGATTGTAATAATTCCACTATTGCCAACAATCTTAGCTGAACCAATTATTCTTATCCGGCTGAACTGGATAAGAATAATTGGTTTACAGTGATTCTACTGGACCTTGCCAAGGCCTTTGACAGGATACCACATGGAACTCTAATCAGTAAACTGGAACAGATGGGGATGGATATAGGGTTGGTGAGATGGATAGGAGGGTGGTTCATGGAGAGATACCAGAGAGTGGTTTATTCAGGAGTGGAGTCCAAAAGACAGCTTGTGACTAGTGGTGTGCTGCAGGGTTCTGTTCTTGGACCACTACTTTTCAATTTGTTCATTAACGATATAGGAAAGGATCTGAGAGGAAGTGTTCACTTGTTTGCTGATGATGCAAAGTTGGGTAGAGCAATTGTGAGTGCACAGGATGTCAAAATTTTGCAGGATGATTTGGATAGTTTGGAGGACTGGGCTAGGGAAAATGGATGTCAAATTAATGTGGCAAAGTGTAAGGTTATGCATTTTGGAGTGAAAAGATTAGCAGCAGTATCACCCATGATCACATTGGTGGAACCGTACTCCAGGAGATTGATGAGGCCAGGGATTTGGGAGTGTTGGTGAATAGGGAGTTGAAGTTTAGGGGGCACATTGCAAAAGTGGCTAAATCAGCTCATCAAATCACTTGGTTGCTGAAAAATACTTTAACAAGCAGAGACAAACAAGTTATTGTTCCTCTATATCGAGCCTTGGTAAGACCCCATCTAGACTGCTGTGTCCAGATATGGGCACCAGGGTTTCTTCTTGATGGGGAGGAGGTGGAGAGGATCCAGAGACGAGTGACCAAGATGATAGCAGGTCTGTGGAATGAACCTTATGAAAACAGGTTGAAGATTTGTGGGTTGCAAAAATTGGTTGATAGGCAGAAAAGGGGTGATATGATTGAGACATTCAAATTACTGAAGGGTTTCTATAGGATTAATCCAGAAGATATTTTTGAGAATAGGACTGGTGGTGGGAGTACAAGGGGCCATACATGGAAGCTGGGCAAGAATGTGGTTAGCAGGGGTGTTAGAGCTAGGTATTTTACTTTGAGAGTGGTGAATGAGTGGAATAAGCTGCCAGAGTCTGTTGTGGGTGCTATGACCGTGAATGAGTTCAAGGCAAGGTATGATAGATACTGTGTGAATGTCGAATAATTGTTCTTGACATGATGTTAGGGCCTCCCTCGATGAGTCTGTTGACTCCTTGGAGCTGCCCGAAATAATAATAATAATAATAATAATCCCTAGTCTCATCAGTTTCTTATAACATAAACCTGCTAATATAATATGCCATTGGAAACCTCATCACTCCAAAGTGCATAACTTTACACTTGCTATCATTAAACTGATAGCCATTTTAATTTACCCAAATTTCCAACAAATCACCTTGATTGCCATGCCTAACTTTACATCCACAGCAAACAATTGTACATTTCCTGTTATTATTATTTGTTTATTTAGTGTATGATGATACAATGGCCATGAGGCCCTTTTTTACAGGCCCAACTTAATCCCTCCCCCTCCAGTTTTATCCAGGCTCAGGACTGGCTTAGCTAACGAATCATCTTACCTATGGCTGGGTATTAGGTATTCCTGACTGTAATTTGTGTGTGTTCACGGGGCCGGTTTGCCTGTTCTGGTGGATAAAAACCCCCAGAAAACTCAGTATAGTTTTTTCACCCAGTTTCTCTGTGAAAAAACTATACTGACTGAGCTATGGGGGCTCATTTCCTGTTAGACTCTTCTTAATGTCATTAATGTATAGATTGAACAACGGTAGCCCAAGGACTGAACCGTGGGGTACATTATTGGTCACCTTAAATCTAGCAGATGCAAATCCACCGTATACCAATTTTTGATATCTGTCGACCATCCACTTATAACATGACCTTCCTTTAGTGAACTCGTGCTGTTCCTTGCAGAGTATAACTTGTCTGTGTACCCATTTTTATTTGTGAGTTCTTACCAACTTCTTTAAAATCTTTACCACTATAGCCCAAAACCTGATAGGTCAGTAGTTGCACACACACACACACACACACACACACACACACACACACACACACACACACACACACACACACACACACACACACACACAGGCTTTTGCACCACCCTCGTACAATGGAACTATCATACATTCCTGTAGTATCTTTACTGAGCTGACGCAAGTTATACAAACATGTGAAAAGTCTAGTCAATTTGGCTGAACATACCTTTAGCATATGTGCTGATATTCCATCTGCCTGTATTGTCAAATTCTTATCCAGGCTATGCAACAGCTCTTCAACCTCATTCTCATGCATCTCTAACTGTTCACCTAATGTACTAATAGCCTTATACATCATGTTACACCCAGTTGATAAATCTTAGCATAGTGAGCACTCATTAATTGAACAATTTCATTAGCTTCTGATACTAGAGTATCATCTTCATTCAGTAAAGTTATTCTTTCACATTCATTCTTTCTTTTACTTGTGGCATAACAATAAAATTCTTTTGGATTACCTTTAACCTGCATGGAGTATGAAAAGAAATTGGCACATAGCCAATTTCTTATTACTACAATTTAGCTTTCTGCAAAATACTTGTTACTCTTCTGGCTTGCACTTTATATATTTTATAACTCCTACTCACCACTCTTATTCTCATGATATATCTTTCACATAATTTTTTTCTTATGGATCTCTTGTTTAATAAGGTTGCACATCCATTTCATTCTCATCCTGTTTATTCTTCAAACTCTAGGGATATGTTCAGATACTGCCTTATTTAAGCACTTTTTCAAAGATTCCCATGCATTGCTGATATTTTTCCCATTCAGTAACTGATACCATCAGACCAGAGATAGTATTCTGCTAAGTTAATCATAATTTCCAGCTTTGTAGTTCAGCATGTATGTAACTTGTCCTAACTGGAACATCACCATAATTAGCTACCTCCCTGGAAAGTGCAGCATGATCACTGTCACCAACTGGTAATAAAACAGTCATATTCTTAACAGAGACTCCCTCTGACATTATGAACAAATCTAACACTCTTTGACCTAGAGTTCCTTCTTTTGCATGCTGCTTGAGAAAGTTGTCTCACAAGAACTCAGTAAATTCTTCTTCTTTCTTTTAATGAGATTTTTCATGATATAAATTTATTTTATTCAGTCAAGTTAACTGTAAGGGTCAATTTAGCACCCATCAGGGTAAATTTTCACTGCACTTCATCGTCCCCCTGCAACTGAACCACTAGGTCTCTAGCAACACCCCACCATATATTTCATCCTGTTAGCCTCCACCTCACACCAGATAGCCTCAAACTCACTGCTACATGGGACATTATTACCATTATTGTTTTCATGTGTTTCTACCCTAACTGAACTTAAGTCATCTGATATCATTACTAGCACTCCCCTCCCTCCTCTCCTATCTCTTCTTTCATTCCTAAAAATACTATACCCTTTATGCTTAATCCCAGTTATAATATTTGATTGTAATAATTCCACTATTGCCAACAATCTTAGGCCACAATGTATATTCAATAAAGCAATGAATTTAATCCCTTTGTTTCTGATGCTCCTGGCATATGTATGTATCACATTACCATCTGGTTTTTTCTTATAATTTGATATGCGATCTTTGGCCTTGTTGTAGAACTTTCTCTTTTCCCTTCCCAGACACACTTAAAAGGTCTGAACCCAAAGTGTATATTTCCTCCCTTTGCCAGATGTATAACCATATTTAAACCCATTCTTTATTGCTTCTGCATACCATAGCTGATCTTTCACACACATTTTTTCCATTCCTCCCATGATCTAGTTTCCCTGACTCTCTTAATTAGGTCTCATCCCAATAAGTAATTTTTACAGGCTCCTGATGCCAAATCCATTCAAATGTAGGCCGTCTCTTATACAAGTCTTTTCTGCCATCAAACACACTCCATATCATCTACACAGCCTGCATATTGAACCATTTGCTATCAACACACACACACACACACACACACACACACACACTGATCTACAGCCATAAATACTTAACCCCCCCATTAGGGGGCTCAACTCTCCCCAATAGGGATGGAGGAGATAAGGGAGGGAACTCCATACGAATAAATAAATAAATTGTCCTTAACTGTACTGCTGTGTGTGTGTGTGTGTGTGGGTTGCAAACCTACCCAGGTACGATAGACCTTTCATATCCTCTCTCATACTATATTTGTTACTACTTAAATTATTAGTTCAAAAAGAACTACCAACTATATTCTTTTCTGTTACTTTTGTCATATCTTTAATTTTTTCCCCTTGAAAGCTAGAAATAGTGACTCCCTTAGCAAGTGCAAATTTTATGATTGAATCATTGTATTGAATTACCATATTGCCTTTTTCTTAGATTTTAATTGATTTACCCCATTGTTGTTATTATTTCCATGCTCACCACTTTTTTCCCTATTCTTTTTTGATCCTTTTTCTTATGCCATCTAAGTTTCATTAAAAGTTTTTTCACTGTTTTCAGTTTTCTGATTGATTTTAAGGAGCAAGAAGCCACGGTAAGAACAGGTGTGGATTGACTGACTGGCTTCAAGTTGGAAAAGGAGTTAGGCAAGGATATTTACTTTCTCCTCACTTGTTTAGTATATATACGGAGGACATCATGCATGAAGCATTGGATGAGCTCAGGACAGAAATTAGGATAGGAGGTAGATTGATTAGTAATCTGAGGTATGCTGATGATACAGTACTCCTTTGTAATGACATGGAAGAACTAGAACTAATTCTTGACAAAGTTAACAAGATCAGTAATAAAGAGGACTTCAACTCATTCCTAGCAAGACAAAGATTATGGTTCTCAAGGGAAATCAAACAGAGAAGCTCTTGAGAAACAACAAGTGTACCTTAATGGAGAAAGAATTGAGAATGTCAGCAAGTTTGAGTACCTGGGATCCATTATTAATGTGAAGAATTGCTGTTCAGAAGATGCCAGGAAAAGGTTAGGAATGGCTAAAACGACAGTCAGAGACCTGTCTAAAATCTGGAAGGATAGATCTATCTCCATGGGAACAAAGTTCAGGATTTTGGATTCAGTTGTTTTTCTAACAGTGACTTGTTGATGTGAGACTTGGAACCTAAAGAAGTCAGATAAGAAATGGATATCTGCCTTTGAGATGTGGTGTTACAGAAGACTGCTGAGGATATCATATACTGTGAAAGGCGTACAAATGAATGGGTATTAGAAATGATCAGTAGAACTTTAAGGCTCCTTAAGGATATCGACAGAAGAAAGTTAAAATATTTTGGACACATAGAAAGGATGGAAGAGGGACTTCTCAGAACAGTAATAGAAGGTAAAGTTCCTGGAAAAAGAGGCAGGGGTAGACCATCAACGAGATGGATGGATGGTGTGTGTGTGTGTGTGTGTGTGTGTGTGTGTGTGTGTGTGTGTGTGTGTGGAGTGACTGATCTTTAGAGAGTTGAGGCTGCCAGAAAAGCAAACAACAGGACTACATGATGAGGCCTGGTGTGGCACATCACCAAGCATCGGAGTGACCATATGGCATCTGTAGATGCCCAGTGAACATAGAGAGAGATTTTATAATTTCTTTTAATCAGGATATATCCAATGTCAGATCATCTTCGGTTATGTGATCATCATCACTGCTTATCAGGACAAAGGTTCTTTTCAGTAATAACAACCTTAACTTGCACTTTAAACACTGCCTGTTGTGACAAAAGACCATTCTTAAGACTGTTAAAAACTAGCAATAATTTTACAATTATGTTATTAAATGCGTTAGTACAATAAATACACTAAAAAAACTACAGTAACATACTAAATATACATTTCCTTCATGCATCATGAAAATTATGAAAACAACTACTGTGTTAAAAAACTTTAGTTTAATATAAACCAAAATAAACACTCAATGTTTCGACCTTCATATTAAGGTCATCATCTGGAGTATACACATATATACAAAGAAACAAGCTGCACTACAATCTGCATGTCATGCTAAGTTACTGACCAACCATTACAACTATTGGCCTGACCTCTGGTGAAAAAAAAAGAAAAAAAAACAACCTCACTACATCAAAGTTAGAATCCTATACACCTACTGGTGTAAATATACATCAATTAATCTAAGAAAACACTCAATAAATGAACAAAAATCGCTGATCTTTCAGTAGCTTTGTAACATCATATCTTTTCACCAGATAGCCTTGAACCAGACCCATTATACTTTATACTTAAAGAGAACTTGGCCAACCATATATAGAAAAGTATCATCTGGAATACTCCAATCATTTGCATCAGTAGGTGCTGGATCTGAAGTTCAATCAGTGACAAATCATATTTCCATTTAGAAGTAGCAGAATGGTATCACCATGTTATTGCAGGGCTCTGAATAAGAGGATGTAGCAAGCTTTTTTGCTGTGTTGTCTGAAAGTAAATTAGACTTGAAAATAACTTATATGCTTGTTTTCATCATTTATCCAAGTTGAGCACAAAAGTTCACAATCCTCGGATCTTTGGCTGCGATTTTTTTTGGCTTTGGTCTTTCACTGCAGTTTTCCATTTGTTTCATATTTGGCTTAATGCAACAGTTATGAATGATCATCACTAGCATTTAGTTTCTGATAGTTTTAAAAAAGTTATTAAATATCCATATTGACTTCTTAACTGATTCATTTTTAAAAATTTATTTCTTGCAAATGTCACACTTAGATTGATAGTCTAAATAAAAAAAAAGGTTAAATAAAAGCAGCTTTTAATGTGAATTTTATCCATAGAAGATTATGAAATTTCTTGTACATTAGTTCTTTGGTTGGATTAAGAGTTAGATAATCCTCTGGAGATCAGACATTGAACTTTTACAAGCCACTTTGGCCTCAGATAAGTAATCAGGTTTGTGCTATTACACTAAAGGAATTCATGAACATCCATGTATATAGTTGGATTCTAAACTGTAATCTATTGGTTGGAGAGCAGAAGCTCTATCAACTTGGCCAACCAGACCATTTTGTAGCAATTCAACCTTTTGTCACTCCTAGTTAGTAGAAGGTAAGTATTTATTGTTGAATCTCTCATAAACAATGACCTTCCTATAAATTCCAAAATCAGGTGAAAAATCTTAAAGCCAAGACTGATAATTTTTAAACCTGGCTGGTACTATGGACATCTTTATGGGGTTATATGTTTGCTGTTACCCATTACAGCAATTACTATATACCATGTTTTCTCTGTCTCTTTCCCCTATTCCAAGCACCTCCATAGTACATTTGCAAGGCCATCTCCACTCTTGCTTTTTAGATGAAAAGATGCAAATTGAAATCCTGAAATCTCTATATGAGTTAGCCACTCTCATATATAGTTAACATTTTCACTCCCTTCTTTTTCATCCTGAAAAACAGATACATCAACCTGTGAGCCATATGCAGTTAATATATATATAATACTCTAACCCAGGGTTTTCCAAACTGTTCTGTGGAAGGTGAATAAGTGTTCTGCGAGAAGTTCTCCTGGAATTTGTCATTTTAGTTTTCTATGCATTTTTCATGAATAAATATTTTATAGTGTAAATATTCTGAGGAGAATAATATTCGTGAATATGTCAAAGCTCAAATCCAGAACTCCTAATAACATCTGTGTAGCAAATGTTAGTGACCAATCCATGTATTTTTAAATGTGGAAGTATTCATGAATTATTGTTAATTTTCACACATCGAAACTTTTCAACATTTGGGAAAGGGAATACTGCTGTTTATGACTGGTCAAAAAAAATTGCCTGCAAGCGGATTATAACAATGGACGGCGTATCCTCTTTTCTCAAAACTGAAGGAAATGACATCTGTATGGCAAATGTTAGTGACCAAACGGCATATTTTTAAACATGGAAATATTCATGAATTATCATTAATTTTCACACATCGAAATCTTTCAACAATTGGGAAAGAGAATACCACTGTTTATGACTGATCATAAAAATTGCCTGCACGCTGATTACAACAATGGGCAGCGTATCCTCTGTTCTCAAAACTTAAAGAAATAACATCTGTGTTGCAAATGTTAGTAAACAATCAGCAAGAGAAGTATAAAGAAAATTTTTCCACTAAAATTGAAGATCAAGGTAGTCTGTATCCGGTTCTCAAATCTAGTAATACTGAATACTTTCTTCACAAGTTCGTATTGTAAGGTGAAAGTTTCAAAACCGTAGTGACGTGATTTTTTAAAAGTAATAGGCCCGGAGATTTAAATTTTAATATGAATAAGAGACAAGGGACTTTGTTTAATTTTGGTGTTAAGAAATCTCTTATTGAAGGTGTTTGTGATGCAACAGATAGTGAATCATCCACCACCAGCCTACAAAGCGATCTCCAGGATGTACAAAAGGAGGGGAAAACTACCAGCACACAGGAGAAAAAGTCTGCATTCACTCTTAAGTACTTATAATATTATAAATTTTTGGTGATCAGAATGGGATATGCCAATGAAAATCAGCACAAATTAATTTAATGATGCTTTATGTTTAATTAATTACTAATTAACTGTACTGTATTAATCATTAATTAATACATTGCAAAATAACCAAGGTGTTCCATGAAAATTTCAGGATTTGTGAAGTGTTCCATTGTCGGAAAAGTTTGGGGAATTGCTGCTATAACCTTTACTTCAGTTGTATTTTTTTTCTCTATTATATCACTTCCACACAGAAGAGGTTGAAGAACTTATAGCATAATGATCCTGTATAAGGTAAGAGTTAAAGATATGAGGAATCTGTTGGTTTGAAGTGTGTTGGAGATTGTAGTCTTTGAGAATATTTCATAGGGAAGGTTTTGTTCCAGAGAACATATGTCAATGGAATGAAAGCTGAATGGGAGTAGCAGGTTCCATGAAGGAGGGAAGGAGTGAGTGATAAGCAATTGAACAGCAAATGGATGTTGGCCACTGTGGCCCATGTTATAATAGAGCTTGCAGATCCACTTCTGCTGAACAGTGCTCATTGATCTATCTATAAAAACCACTGTGAAAGAGAGAGAGATCATCAAGTAGAAATTGTTCTCTTTTAGACAGCATAAATTTTTATTCAAAATTCCAAGTTGCAGGTTGCCATTTGGAGATGCTTTGACTGAGCATATGAACTATATACTTAACTGCCTTGTGAGCATAATTCACATTGGCAAAATAAATAAATAAGAAACTATCGCATCCTAAATATAATTATCTTAAGTTATTAGAGGAAGTTTTTTCCACCATTTGTTTAATAAATCAAAAGATCCCAGCCAGCACAACTCCAAAAGCATAGCATTTTCATAGTGATCAGCATATTTAGGATCATTAAGGATGTAAGTGAGGCTATTAGAGTGCAAAAGCAGAGGGTGAAAGAAATGATAGTAGTGGCAGGAACGAACGATTTAAAAGGTGATAAATTTGCTATGAGAGAGGACCTGAAGGAATTACTAGAAGTAGCAAAAGAAAAGAGTGAGAGAGTTAAGATAGTGAGTCTGTTGCCTTGGTATGACAGAGAAGAGTTGAGAAGGAGGGCCATAATTGCAAATGACTTTATGCGCAGATTATGCAGGAGGAGTGGCGTGGAGTTTGATGGGCGAAGGACTTATTCAAGATGGATGGTTTGCATCTGAATGGATTTGGTGTGCAGAGACTGGAAAAAGTGTTGCTGAATGAAGTGAAAGTGGATGTGCAGAATCAGGGAAACTGGAGCTATTGGGTGGGGTGGCAGTTGATTGTAAGAATGTGTACGATATGCCTGAGCTAGAGGACATAAAAACCACGAAGGACAACAAATCAGAATGGGATAGTTAGTATAAGGCATCGAGATAGGGGTGGGACTAACAGGTTTCTGCACTTCATGTATACTAATGCCAGGAGTATTAGGAACAAGAAGGAAGAATTTTTGGCATTGGTTGGCTCTTCCTGGCCATAGGTTATTGGCATTACGTATGTAGAGGCTTAAGTGCTGTGAGGACATCATGTTGGAGGCTTAATGGATTTTTTACAACACTCAAAAAGAATTAAAATAGAATTTAATACTTCCTATATTTCGTCCTAGTCACTAGGACATCTACGGGGATTACAAAAACAATTAATGTAACATATACACAAATAACAAACAATACTAAGCCCAACCACGTGAGTGACACTAAAGTCCTATCTAGGTAGAGCGCCCTCTAAGGGCAGTAGTAGGTGGCCTGGAATGTAAGGTGGAACTCTGGTGATGAGTGTTTCCCAAATCTTCGGAAGCTTAATGCAACCATATTTATTGAGATTTGGTTGGTTTTTGAGAGCTGCTGCTGCTTCTAAGAAAAGTCTCTCTTTCTTGAATTTGCTGTGGTGGAGCATGGTGGTTTTCTTCCATGATACCCTGTGGGTGGTGTCCAAAACATGGTCAGCCAAGCCTGAATGGCCATAGTTGTTTGAAGATGTAAAACTTGTGTTCCTCTAGACGGATGGATGCTGATCTGCCTGTCTGTCCAAAGTACGCCAGCTTACAGGAACAGGGTACTTTGTAAACTCCAGGCAGAGAGAGAGGAGGGAGCTGATCTTTCGTAGAACGGATAAGGGTAGCCAGTTTGCGGTGGGGCTTATATGCTGTGTGTAGATTGTACTGTTTTAGTATCTTGGCTATTTTTTCGGATGTGCCACGGATGTAGGGTATGGTGATGGCATTTTTAAATTCTTGTTGACGAGAAAGACGGGGAATGGGGGAGGAGTTGATTATTTTTTTGATACTGTGATCGCTGTAGCCATTGGAGAGGAAAGTGCTGTGTATGTGGTTAAGCTCAGTAGTGAGGGCGGTTCCACTGGAACAAAGATTGTGGGCTCCATTAATTGTATCCTCTTCATCATAACCTAGCCTATCAAATTTTAAGACTTTGTACCTAGCAACATTAAACTTTGCATCATCAGCAAATGGCTGCATATCCAGTTAAGCCTGTCCCAATATCATTAACATACAAGTTAAACAATAATAACCTCAAAACAGACCCCCTGTGGCACCCCACTACTGAACTTCCTCTTTTGGGATATAACTCCCCCATCTACAACCTGCTGTTACCTATCTGACAGCCAGTCACCTGTCCAACTTGCTAGTCTCTTATCCAATCCCATGTGTTTCAATTCCAGTTTAGTTACCAGTTTGTCTTGTAGCACTCTATCAAAGGCCTTTGAAAAATTAAAGTATTTAACTGTGTATACTTCTCCCTTATCCATTGAACTCATCACCTTGTAGTATATAAGCAGGTTGCTAAAACATGTCATCCTAACAAACCCATGCTGACATCATAGAGAATACAGCTATTATGAACCCAATTCTGAATCCTAGTCCTCATCAACCTCTCTTATACTTTCATAAAAAATCCAGACATACAGATTTTCCTCTAATTTATAGCTTCAGTCTTGTCTTCCTCTTTGTTGAAGTGAAACAAGTTTTCCCACTATCCACTCCTTTGGATTTTACCCTGTTGCAAGGTTCATGTTAAATTGGTATGCCAAGGATGCTGTTAATTCCATATAGCATCCCTTCAAGACACATAGTGATATATTTTTAAGTCCTATTGCCTTATTAACATCAAGTTTACTTAATTCCTCATGTACCTTCTGTCCACTTTTCATCCGTTTATCCATCACCTTACCTTCTATACACCAACTTCTCATGATGTTGCATTCACAGAAATGAAATACCCTAATCTCTTTACCAACTGAGTCACTTTCCTAGCCTCCTCTTTGTACTCTTCATGCAACTGATTATTACCAACATTTATCTTGTGTTGCCTCCAAAGCAGATTTCAATGCTTAATCCCGTCATTCATCCATTTTACTCCTATCTTATTTAACCTGTTCACCTTTGGAATACATTCTGACATTGCTGCTGTTAAATAGCTCATGATCAATCTCCAAGCAGCATCTCACTCACTACACATTCTTAAATTACTGGTAACATGTTATGAGCTTAAGTGTCAGTATGTTTTGTACATATACTTCTAAAGATGACTGCAACATGAAGGCTGAAATATTGAGTGTAATAATTTATTACTTTCATAAATTTTGCTTTCTTAGATGGTAATTTAATAATAAAAAAAAAAAAATCTTTTTTACACTAAATAGATAAAATATTATTCACTTCATTGCAGAAAATAAGTTGAGCTTATTCAATGCCATAATGAAATCCTTAAAATGCAACTCTAATGCAGATAGTTTTAATTTTTTTTTTTTAGTTGCTTCAGCTGTAATTCTATACTTCCCCCCTTCAAACACACACACACATATATATATACACACATTTTTTTTTGAAGTGTAATTATCTGCTCCTTTATATAAAGATACTTTTAATAATTCATTATTAGAATCTTTTCACTTTCTTTGACATTCTCTTTCTTGTTTCCCCCCCTCTCTCTCTCTTTTGAAGACTTTTGAAATAAGCTTCTTTCTTAGGAAGTACCCATTGTTAATTGTAAATTTGCAATATTAGACATTCTACAATATTTACCATCATTCAAGAGCTTCATATGTTAAGTTTGAATATTTTCCAGAAGAGTTGAAATGTTCTTTTTCTTAATTGCATTTTTTGAATTTCATTTGTGTCGAGCTTGTCTTTATACACACACACACACACACACACACACACATACTATGGGGCTCTTCCCCCCCCCCCCCCCCATGTTCCTGACTGGTAGGCCGGTTCTCCTTGAATTCCGGTGACTCGAATTTTGAAGACTCGACACTCAGGGTAGCCCCTGAGTTTCAAAACGTTTCAAATAACTTGACAAAAACGTTGCAAAAAATGTTACACAAAAACATTACAGCCTACATCCGTTTCAAGCCGACATCACATCCGTTTCCAATTTCAGCTTATCATTTTATAGCAGAGTAGATATATATATATATATATATATATATATATAAATGAATATATTGGAATAAATAAATACTGTAATAATAAATATTCATAAATACTTACACTAGACATTGTTCAAACTTATTAAATCTTAAGTATTTCAAATAATAATACTAAAAAAAAAAAAACTTATTTTTTTTTGTGGACTGTATTTTAAAAAATACAGTATTTTAATGATACAGTAGAATACGAGAATGCTATTTCCCATTCAGTTCTCAGAGATATCAATATAAAATGAAATTGTTTCTTGCTTGTTAACATTATACTGAAACAGTGTAAACTCGAGACCACCTGTAGTTAATTTTTATTATATTTCTGATTTTTATGATTAAAAAAATAAATACTGTCTATTTTTACAGGCATAATTATCACGGGTATCCTTTGGAAACAATTCTGCACTTTCGGGTACATTCTGCTCTCAGAAGTCTACGTGCCAAAGATCATCTAACTCCCTCTCCTCAAGTTACACCGCTGCCCTCACCAGAGCCATCACCATTGCATACAAATCCTGACATAAGTGGATTCTCATTTAAGTCAAGTCCAACAGTTCCTCCCAGAGGTAACCATCTTCTACGGCCTCATTCTCATCAAGAAGAACATAATTTAGTAACTAGTCCATGAATATTGCTTGTGAATCACTTCATTATACATTATATACTTCATCCATGAACATCTTTGAAAGTTTGATGTTCTTAAAGTGTGAATGAAGTTTGAAACAGCAGAGTAGATTATGCTAAAGCGATTCTGTACTTAATGGTGTATAAAGAGAAGTTACTGAAGGAAGAAAGCTATATATATATATATCATATTTTAGAAGATCTTATCTGAAAGTTAGTACTGTTATGATTGTAAAAGTTTATCATCACAACGTGAATGACTGTTATTCAGGTTTAAAAAACCAGTGAAAGCTTGTTTATAGAGTTGTTAAATGTCTTTTAAAACTGTTGCTCATATTTTTTATTTCTTTATTATAAATTACTAAAGAATGTTATCATCACTCTCAATTTACATCTTGTTCCATAATTTCATCAGTTTTTGCAGCAGCATATACTGTAAATTAAAATTAATGCAGTAATTTTTGTGTACAGAAAGAGAGAGAGAGAGAGTGCATGCTGACTACATTTTCCATCTAGTTTTATCTTTTATTCTTTTTATCATTTGCAACTGTGTATATATAATTTCATAAATGACTGCATATAACTGATTCTTTGTATTTTAATTACACTTGCTGCTGATCATATATTTAATATAAATTATTCTGAGTGTAAATAGTTCTTAACTGTTGTATATATTTTTTTTGAATTCTAGCATTCAGAATATGCATTTCTTTGAACAGTCAGTACTTAAATTGCATAGGCCATTGCATATTACCTTTAAAATAAATTTATATGACAAAAAAAAACTCCTCCAGGTAAAAATTAGTTATAATTAGCTCCTGCTGAAAAATTAGTTCAGTTAACTGTTATAACAAATGTTAAAAAGTTCAAAAATTTCCACAACTATATTTGGTGTGTATATGTTTTGATAACTTTTGCAAGAAAAGCTAGCCTTAGCCAATTTCTTTTTTAGGAAAAATGCCCTACTTGTTTCATCTCAGTAAATGTGAAATAAGAGCAAATATTCCACAACCCTGTCATTGTCTTGAGTATTTGGGGGGAAAGAAATTAAGTGAGACGAAACAAATAGGGTATTTTTTCCAGATTAAAAATAATTGATGATAAAGAAATTAAAGATTTCCAGCTAAATAAGTTGACAAGTTCATATCTATGCTATTCTATATTGTAGGAAAATAATTTTGTGCTTCATATGTGTGCTGGCCTGGTTGGCTGAGTGGTTAGTGTATCTGCTCTCCAGCCAAAAGGCTGTGGGTTCGAATCCCACCGTGGGCATGGATGCTCGTGATTGTCTGTGGAAGTTGTTATCGGCGGCAGATGGTGTTGGTGAAGTTACGGTCAGTTGGTGGAGTGAGTGGTGGAGACAGAGTTATAAAGGAGGTGTCCTCCCACAATGAGTCTTTGGACTCTCTGGAGGTGTCAAATAATAATAATAATATTGTTAGACATGAAAATCCAGCATATAATAGGTGAAACTTATAAATTTATTTCTAAAGGGAAAAAAAGTAATGTGTACTGTATCTAATTTTAGAAATTGTATATTACTTTTTTGAGAGTGTGAAGACTGCAAGTTCTAGGGAAAGTTTCCCTTGAACCTTTCCTCTAGAACCAGCTATGCATGCAAGAGAAATCTTATATATATTAATATAGCCATCCATGAAGTTAATTGTTTCCCTTTCTTCAGTAACAACTAAATAGCAAACACAGAACTGTACTTAAGTTAATTAACATTTTATTTTTCAATTCAGCTATGTTTAAGGTATAAATCTGAATTAGTTTCTCATTTTTAATGTCTTTATCATTGCTTTCATTGTCTAAATGACTCTTATTCAGTTCCAGTATTTGTACTATAGCAGACTCTTAGGGAACATAGAAATAATTCATTTTAATTACTATAGTGAATTTTCTTTATAATATAAAACTTATGGGACTTTAGTCAGAACCCTTCAGTAATTTATTATAGGAGCAAGTTTGTTATAATAGTGATTGCAGTAGTGAGTATCAAATTTCAAAATCTATTCAAAAAGATATTCAGAATTTATGCATATATCAGTATTGTCTGATATATGCATAAATTTTGAAGGTAACTTAAATCCCAAATTTGTATTTTGACATTTGCAGAACAATGGGTAATCTTCAGAAGTTGTATAAAGAAGTCATTAATAAAGGGGTAACAAATAGTTATTAAATTTCAGAATGGTAGATCAATGAAATGCATTGTTGAAGGGTGATGTTTAAGGCACAACAAAATAGTCACAGAGTTAAGATCTCTTACAGTGAATAGGAGATATTAACTACATCTTATATAAGAAGTATTCTTATTATCCTGATAATAATAAGAATGTTTTTGTTTGGGTACATGATCTCTTAATAAAACAGCAAATTAAAATTAAAAGTTTTGCAGTGAATTGATTCTGGTTAGAATTCCCTCTTCTCTTTATTTATCATTCTTTTGATGATATAATCTGAATTTATTGTAAAAAGAAACAAAAAAAAAACATAAGTGTGTGTGTGGGCATGACCGCAACAGTTAATTAGACAATAACCAGTAGAATTAAAAAATAACTAGTTTATTCAGAAACACAACCAGTTTCGTCTTAATTGCATGAGACTTTTATCAGATGCAAGAAAAGGAATTAATAGACAGATACTAAAAGATTGGCACGGCAACAACAAATGTGGAATTATATCATGATTTAGATATAATTAAATCATCAGAATTCTACATATTTCTTGTCACCATTTTAAGCATTTACTGGTTGGATTAAACTTGCCAAGAAATTATATTCTTGTTTTATCAAAGTGTAAGCAAACAGAGTTTGTGTGTGAAGTAATTTTTTGTTTTGTTTATATACTTGGATAAAAGTTGTTTAAACAAGAATATAATTAGGAATATAAATTGTCTTTCTTTATTTCTTTCTTGGCAAGTTTAATTTAATTTGCAACCAATATGTTTACTAATTTCTTTCTCTCATACCTAAAGAAGTTTTATGCAATTTTTCAGTTTTAAACACTTAGAAATATTAATTAGGACTCAAATGTATATGGACTCATCTTACTCTTCTCATTTTTGCTTTCTCCCTCCCTTTACTCTTTTCTCCTTTCATATATTAAGATTGTGATTGTTATAGGATGGTTTTAAGTTACTGCTTAAATATTCACATTATCAGTAATATTTCAGTATTTTATGTAATTTTTTATTTATTTTTCTGTCATTAATATATATATATCAGGTGCATTATAAACTAATCATTCTGATTTCATTAAAATGTTTATTAGTTCTATCATTATGAATGATAAAACTAATAAACCCAGTCTTACACATTATTACTAATTATTTTTATGCATGTTTCATTAATGTATTATCCAACTGTAAATCTTCCTTTAATGCTGTGTATGAAATTTGTTATTAGAAAGATAATGTTGTGTACTTAATATTTTGGAGAAGAAATTTTGTGTATAAGCAAACAGTTACTATCATAAAGCAGCTGTTAGCAATCATAAGGAATGAAGTGCTTGACAATAACAGCTATAAAGCATGTTTAATGTTTATTTATTAGAGCACACGTGACTAAATATTTTAAGAGAATTTTCAGTTATGTATAGGTCTATGCTTTTCAAAGTGCTGAAGATTCCAAGTTTCTAGTGATTTTACAGTTAAATCAGAGAAATATAAATAATGAAAATAAACCTATCGCAATAAAACTATTGTGATAAGATTTACTATGAAGATTTTTTAACCATGATTTTCACTAGGACAATGTCTCATCATATAATAGAATTTAATAACAAACTTTCTGTAATGAATTAACAGATAATTAATTGCTCCAAACAACTGAGAGTTGTGTTTTAGGAGAATTCACTATTCTAGCATTAATTAAATGATTTATTTAGAAGCTGAAATCTTTTTTTCAGAATTGGTTATGACAAAAATGCATTCTCTCTCAAGGGGAAGAGTACTCCTCATACAAGAAGGGATTAGAAAATTGATAGTAATACTAATGTTTATCACTAAGTATATAAAATTTTCTAATCCCTTCTGTGAAAACAATTAGGAAAATCCAGTTTACTAAATTTGTTTTGATGGTTTACGTTTGATTTTTAATATTCACGTGAGAAAGGACATTAGACCTGAGAACAATCTGGAAGAAATGGAAGTTCAATATCTGCCTGAACAATAAACTCAATAGATAAGTCATAGAGAAACAGTAGAAATTTTGAAGAGCAAATCTAAACTGAACAAAAATGTCTTATTTTGAACAAGAAAGTATCTCATAGATCTCTATATAGTTCTGATACAACTAGAACTAACAGCAGTTCATAGTAGTGGTTCGGTATTTTTACTAGCTTATAAAATCAGCTTCCATGTTGCAATGATCAGGTCTTTTTATAGTTCGAACTAAGCATATACAAGAAGTATTTTCCCTTGAAGTTGCATAAATGGAATTTATGTATGATATAAGTAACTATATTGTTTGGTTTTGTACTTTTAAGTACTAGTTTTAATCAAAACTTCTAATTAATCTTTTATTAGGATGACTCTCCCCCCCCCCCCTTCCAGATGGCATTGTAACATG